>NC_058377.1:67702295-68346795 GCF_018350175.1 Felis catus
TGCTACGCCTTCCTCATGGCGGGTCTGCTGCCTCTGCTCATCAGCAACTTTCTCTGCTCCGCTCAGCTGTGGTTTCCCCCTGGTGACCTCAGCATGCACGAGGCTGTGGCATGGTCGGTCCTCCTGGGGCCCCAATCTACCCTATGGCATGTCTCTACGTATGGCCATGGCTTCTTCACTAACTGGCTGATTTTTTTTTTTTAATTTCTTAAAGTGTTTATGTACTTTTGAGACAGACAGAACGCGAGTGGGTTAGGGGCAGGGAGAGAGGGAGACACAGAATCCCAAGCAGGCTCCAGGTTCTGGGCTGTCAGCACAGAGCCTGATGCGGGGCTCGAACCCATGAGCTGTGAGATCATGACCTGAGCCGAAGTCATACGTTCAATCAGCTGAGCTACCCAGGCACCCCTGGTTGATTCTTTATGTGTGTCATAGTGCAAATGTGCAAGCAGAATTTGATTGACCCCGTTCATCTTTCTGTGTTAAGTCATTGATTACTGGCCAGCCTATAGACACTTCCCTTGGGTCAACTTGACTCCCTGTGGAGGAAGACAGCATGGTCATGGTACCAGGAGGGGTCACAGCTAGGGCTGTGGCTGGGACAGTTTTCCTCAAAAGGGGTGTGGATACAGAGGACAACGATAAGCTTCTCAGGTCTGCATGCACAAACTCCCTGTCACCTGCTCAGTGCCCACTCTCTTCCCTGGGGACACCAGGACAACTGGGGTGCCCCCAACAGGCAGGACTTGCCAGGCAAGGTGAGTATGAGTGTAGGCAGTCCCCCGGAGCCTGGAGTATGCCCTTCACCACCCTCTTCTGCTCCCTTTTATGGGCTGAGTTGTGTTTCCCCCCAAAATCCATATGTTGAAGTCCTGGAAGTCCCCTCAGAAGTGACCTTACTTGGAGATGCGGTCTTTACAGAAGCAGTGAAATTAAAATGAGGACATTAGGATGGGTCCTAATCCAATATGACTGGATGGGGCACCTGGGTGGCTTAGTCGGTTAAGCCTCCGACTTCAGCTCAGGTCATGATCTCACTGTTTGTGAGCTCGAGCCCCGCGTCGGGCTCTGTGCTGACAGCTCAGAGCCTGGAGCCTGCTTCCGGTTCTGTGTCTCCCTCTCCCTCTTCCTTCCCCCTGCTCCCGCTCTGACTCTCTCTGTCTTTCAATAATAAACAAACGTTAAAAAAAATTTGTTTTAAAAAAGAGGAAGAAATTTGGAAACTGAGTCACACACACAGGGAAGACAGTGCAAAGGCGCAGGGAAAAGATGGTTAATTGTAAGCCAAGGAGAGAGGCCTGGACACAACCTTCTGTCCACAGCCCTCAGAGGAGTCAACCCTGCTGACAGCTTGATCTCGGACTTCTGGACTCCAGACTGAGACACAACACGTTTCTGTTGTTTGAGCCACCCAGTGTGTGGCACTGTTACAGAAGTTCTGGAAAACTCATACTCACTCCAAGAAAAACTTCTTGAAAAAAAAGAAAGAAGATACGGGTCACCAACATCCCTAGAGGGTGGGTTAGGGCCACAGGCATCCAGAGCATGTGACAGCCAGGAAGCTAGGCCCTCTCACACCCACAGCCCACCCGTGACCTGGGCGTTTCCGAAACTCAGTTCCTGGACTCACTGAAGGAGGGAAGTCTGAGGCTGGCGCCCGGGCTACTCATTTACCATCTTTGGTGAGACCCAGGCGACAGTTTTAGGCCAGGGGAAAAACTGATGACATAGCGTTTCAGGAAGATCACTATGACCGTTGCAGGGAGGAGGGCTGCTGAGGTGGCGTGGCGGGGCCCATGCGAGCGATGAAGCAAGATGTGAGCAGGGGGGGCGTGAGGGACAAGAGGAGGTCTCTGGCGTGAGCACCTGGTGGAGGTCACTAGAGCGGCCCTGGGAGAGGAGCAATGGGTTGGTTCTCTGCTTGTCACACCAGCATTGTCTGAGGGACACCCACCCAGACGTCCAGGGCCCATCAGCAGCCGGAGATTGGGCCTGGAGCTCAGGATATAGATGTGGATTTGGGCATCCCGGTGTCTGGGTGGCCCTGTGTCACGGGCGTGAGACTGTGATGCAGGAGTGGCCGTGAGCAGCTTCTCCCGGAGCAGACCCAAAGACTGGCATGTGGGAGGTGACTGGGGCACAACAGGGAGGGAGCTGGAGGGCGGGGAGATAGGGAGGGAGGAATGCCAGTAAAGTGCACATTAAGGTGGGTTACTGGGGCTCAGTCCTATGGGGGGACGGTGGGGGGTGGTGAGGCCTCACATGTGTGTTCCTGAAGGGTGAGGAGGCCCATCCCTCATGGACGGGCTTGTTCCTGAGGCCCAACCCCCTCAGTACTTCGGTCTGCCCACACGCAGGCCCGAGCATGTGCCTGTGGCCACAGAAGGGCCTCAGACAGAGACACAGGAAGCTGCGGGAGCTGCGGGTCTGTGACCCCCTGGCAAGTGACCTTTGGGGCCAGCCAGGATACGGCCAGGTCGCTGGCTTCTGCCATTGTCTCTGCAAACAATCGTGTCCACTTCCGGTCGGGAGTGAGGGGCCCATCTTCTCCCTTCACTTCTTGGAGCGGGTGGGAGCCTGGGTACCGGCAGGCGAGGGCTGAGGCTGAGCTGTGGAACCAGGCTATGGGGCTCGCTGTCCTGGAGGTCTTAGACACCTGCTAAAAGAGCCCTTGATGGTATCAGGGAAGACCGTTTCCTGTTTCTACCAAGTCATCGGATGTGCAAACAATTAAGAAAATAATGATCTCACTCCAGGGTGTTCAGAGAGCCCCCAGACAGCTGCTAGTTGGCTTGCACCAACATCAGGGAAAAGCAGCCAGCTGAGGCTGGATGTGGCCAAGTGCCCTTGGCCTCCTTCCTTTACATTCTCCCCTCCTGCCTCTGCCCCAGGCTCACCAGCCCCTCTGCTTTGGAGACGTGTGACCTTGTGTGTCTCACTTTTATCCCTCTGAGGCCCAAGTGAGCCTGGACTGGCCATGTGGCCCTCACTCTTTGGGAGCCAGGGCCCTCAGGGATTATCTCAGAGCCAATTCTCCCACCAGGGCCTGGGCATCTGGGCTCAGGGAGGAGATGCCCCCTATCGCCCTGTTTTCACTGCCCCCGGATTAGCTCAAAGGGGAGAGCTCTATTCTGGGGTTTGCTTCTTAGAGTGTAGATGTTGGGAGTGGCTGAAGGCAGGGTGCCTTTGATAGGACAGGGATGTGTGGAGTTTGTAAAAGCGTGGGTTTGGGTGAGGGCAAGCGCCTCTAGGCAGGTGAGACTGACGGTGTAGATGCTGGCACAGGCTGGACGGGCCACGGAAGCCAACAGGCCTGGTGAAGTATGGGCGTCGACTGGTGTCAAGGTGTGGATATATCCATGACGGCGGCTGGGTGTTAGGATGTCAGTGGATAAAATAATAGTAGTTACGACTTGATGGCACTTACCATGTACCTGTCGCTGTTCTTAGTGTTTTACATAAATTCCCACTCGTTTAATTTTCACAACAACCCCACAGAAGACATTCCTATTTTTTAAGGAGAGGAAACAGAGATGGAGAGGTTTAGTAGCTGCCTGAGACCATCCAGCCAATAGCTGAGGCTGACTCAGAGTCCACACCCCTGGTCCCTCTGCCCTACAGCAGGGACGGGGCGCAGGCTTGTGGAGGTGCGGGTGTGGGTAGACGCGGGGCGTCGGTGATTGTGGCTTCAAGTAGAGGCCGCCGGGTGTAGGGGAGCGCGTGATGGATGTAGCTGGGGTGGGAGGCCTGGGAGAGAGCAGGAGGAAGGGTACAAGGGAAGGGATCCTGGCGGGGACCGAGCAGGGGTCTCAGACTTCAGCAGGGAATCAGAATTCCTGGACCATTTGTTAAGACCCTGACTGTTTCTGATTCAGGATTTCCAGGTGGGGCTCGAGAACCGCCCTTCTAGTAAGTCCTCAGATGACGCCGATGCTGCTGGTCTGGGGACCAGACTTGGGGGCCACTGGCAGGCGAGTGCGTGGGGGTGATGATGAAGCACAGCAATTGGTGCTGAGAGGTGAAGCACCAGGTGGGTAGATGAGACTAGAATGGAGGGGACTTGGGAAGTGTGGCTGGGTTGCAGGGCTCGGAGGAGTTTGTCAGAATGAAGTAGAGGAGTAAGTGTGGGGGAAGCCATATTGAGGCCCTGGCTTCCGGAATATGGCAAAGGCAGTGCCTACAATTCCCTCTTGAGGGTCTTGCTTCCCGTGTCCACCTCCTGGGTGGGAGCCATCAGGTGGGAGCCGCCTGGCCAATGTCTGGGTATCCTCTCTGGTCTGTGGTGGGAAAGCAGTGTAACCCTAGGTGGGGGGGGGGGGGCGGCTATGGTGGCAGCCTGGGAAGTCCTAGTGGCCCTCTAGGGTGAAGCCTGTGCATGCGGGTGTCTTGGTGTGCCAGATGGCCAAGACGAGAGGCTCCTCTTCCTTGGGGGTCCCTGAGGCACAGGGGTGTCTCTATGATCACCAGTGTTTCAGCTATAGATTATTGATCCCCAACAAGCAGGTGTTGGGACTGGAGGCCCCTGGGAAGGAGGTCCCAGAGAACTTGAGAGGGTGGGTGGGGCTGAAATCTGTCCAGGAAGGGTTTCCTCTCCTGCCTCGGTCCTACAGCCTCACACTCACTACTGCTCTGCTATGAGCGAGAGGGTTGGAGGTGGTGCTGGAGGTGGGGTTGGGGTGTCCTTCAAACTAAAAACAGGAGCCTTCAACCTGAGGAAGGCCTACTTTGGATTGGGACAAGAACCATTCAGCCGGAAGCTATTGGAGGGACAGAGGATTGAGTAAGAGGCTCCAAGAAGGATGGTTCTACGCTGAGGGCCACTGGTCTCCTGAGGCTGGGCCCAGAGGGGTGATGTGGAGCCATAACTGAAAGAGCCATGTGTTATGGGTTCAATTGTGTCCGTACCCCTCAGTACCTCAGACAAGAAGTCCTCTCCCCTCAGTACCTCAGAATGTGACCTTATTTGGAAATATAGTCTTCACAGAGGTAATCAAGTTAAAATGAGATCACAATGGTGGGCCCTAATCCAATATCACTGGTGTCCTTGTAAAAATGAGAAATGTGGACTCTGAGGCAGACACACAGAGGGACACAGGAAGCACATGGGCACCTACAAGCTGAGGAATGTTTGAGGCTATCAGAAGCTAGAAGAGAGACCTGAAACAGATCCTCTCACAGCACTGGGAAGGACCCAACTCTGCCCATCTTTGATTTTGTACTCCCAGCCTCCAGAACTGGGACAGAATGAATTTCTGTTTAAGCCAGCCAGTCAGTGGCACTTTGTTATGACAGCCCCAGGAAACAAATACACCGTGACTCATGGAAGGAGCCGAACTGTCTTAGCAACTGGAAGGAGGCATTTGCTGTAGGCCAGGGTTACTGCTGAGGGCCGGGGCGATGGACCGCTTTGGGAGGTGAGGAAGGTGATATCAAGATGGGGCAGTGTGGCCTGAAGCCTAAAGCTCAGCAGCTGACGCTCGGGGGCCAGCAGAAACCCTGCTTTCTTCAGGAATGCTGTCTCCAAAGGACGCATCTGCTGTGGGAGAGGCAGAAGGAGCCTTCTCTCTGGAGGTGACTGTGAGGTCACAGTGCCCCACTCGCCACCCTGGGCCTCACAAAGAAAGCGGGCTACAAGAACTCCAAGTTCAGAGGAACCAGGCAGGCAGCTCCACTGAGCACCAAATGACTGCAAAAGCCCTTTTCTTAATCAATAGTATTTTATTGTCAGTTATAAATATTTTCCATTTGTCCCCTATTTACAGTTGCAAAATAGTTTATGATATTATACCATCACCCACCATTCGGCACCTTTCTATAAACTCCATGAAAATTGAATAGGAAATAAAAAGCTCTTTTGGGGGGGTCCCGCTAACCTGGTTCCCCCAGACTCAAACAACCCCCCAGACAGCAGGCAGCATTGCAGCAGGTGCTACACAGTAGCAAAGGGACGGGCGGGGGCGGCTCCCAGCAGGGTCAGGACGCCAGGCTCCTCAGGACGTTGGTGATGCTCCAGTGCTGGCCTGAGCACCTCTGCAGCACCAGCTGGAAGCCAAACTCCGAGTCGCTGTTCTCCTGCAGCTCCAGACAGCGCTTGGACTTGCGGTTCTGGATGGGGCCTCCCTGGGAGCCGGGGCAGAGAGTGGAGTCAGAGGCTATAGACGAAACAGGGGAATCTGGGGGGGGACCTCAGGCCTAGAGTTATCGGTGGGTCCAGATGCCTGGGGTCCAGAGAGGCTACGGGAGGTGTGGGGGCCAGCATTCCCATGCAGCCTCAGGCTGCCCTTCTCTGATGTGTTGGTCTCCTCCCTGAGACCGAACATGTGCCTTGGTTTTCTTCACAGGGCCCTAGTTCTTCATTAGGATGGAGACACCCTGCCCCAACTTCCATCCACTTGCTGGGGTGTGGCATGCTGGTGTGCTCCCATAGCTCCCACCCTGGGGGCCAGGCCCTGGTCCCCATAGGCATGGGCTGGGGTCCTGCTCTGAAAAGTCTAGTTCCTTGGGACTCCCCTCCCCATGACTGGCCTGAATTTGACCACCACCAGAGGCCCAGGACTTCCTGCTTTTAGGGTCCATGTACCCAAGTGGACCTCTAGAGTCATCAGTGTTGGTCTCCACCAAACTCAGGCTCCTGGATATGTCTCCTAGGCCACTGGGCTCCCTCAGCCCTGGGCATGCATGGTTTTCCCCCATGCTACTGATGTTCTAGAATGTTCTGTAGTTATGCACACTCAGTTTATGCCCAAAGCTCTTGAAGGAAGAGAGGTGCTGCTCCCCAGAGCAGCCCCATGGCAGCAAAGAGGAGCCCAGTAAGTTTATTTTAGTGAGGCCCTTGCAGAGCTCAGACACTCTGAGGCTGCTGGCTGTAGTAAGTCTGAGCATCAGCCCGGACTATTTGAGTATCTTGGAGTTATACCAATTCTGCAGGCGGAATTGCTTGGGGTAGGTGGTGGTCCTTATAAGTGCACTCTTTGTAGCTTAATGGCACTTGAGTAGGTGTTCAAACTCACCTTCTCCCCAGAATCTACTCCTCTTGTGTTTACCACCTCAGTTATAAATATTTTCCATAAATAATTTCCCCCAAAAGCAATAGCCAGGCATTCGTGTGGGAGACCTGGGCATTCTCACTGACACCTCTGCCTTCTCCCCAGCATCTGATTAGGCACTAAGTCCTGCCAATTCCACATCCCTCTTGCCTGGTGACTGTCCCCTTATTGCTATCACATCACAACCCTGCCTGCGTTCAGGCCACCATCTTCTGTCCCCTGGACAACTGCATCAGCCTCCTAGCTGACGCCCCTCTGACCTCCAGAGGCAGGGAACAGTGATGTCTCTGAAATGTACGTTTGGCCTAGAGGACAGAGCCCAAGTTCCTTAGCACAGGCCTTCATGGCCTCATCTCCTCCCTCAGCCCCCACACCTTTTGTGCAGCCACACCAAACTTCCTGCAGTTGTGTAAAGATTTCTGTATTATCAGGGTTCCTAGACATCAAGCAAGCCGTGTCCTGTGCTGGGGGTCCTTCTCCATGCTTCCGTAGCAGGCCAAGGCACAGTCACGTTTCAAGGCTAAGCTCCTGCTCCATTTCTTCCAGAAGCCTCCTTATCTCTCACCTCAGCCCCTCCCACCTCTTCTCCTCCAGGCCACCCAGCTAGCGAGGTGCTATTCACCCGTGTTTTCATCGTGTTTTCTCTATTCGCCCAGCATGATTGAACGGTAGTGGAATTACTAGTTTACTTGTCTCCCCCTCACCCTCCCATACTGACAGCTCTATGTCTTATCAATTTCTGTGCCCTCAGCATCCAGCCAAAAGACTGGTACATAACAGATGATCAGTAAATGTTGGCGGTCATGATCTGCATAGGTGAGGAGGGATGGGTCTCCAGAGAGGGCTGCTGTGTTTCACAGGTGTTTCACTCTGGAGTGGCCCTGAGCAGGCCTGGCAGCAGGGGGAGGGAGGCCCCTGCCTGTTATGACTGCAGCCTACCCCCAGCTACATCCCATGCCCATTCCAGTGAACAGCATGCTGGGAGAGGAGACCGCGAACTTCTTCTGAAAGGGGTCATCCCCAATCAGCTACCACTATCCCCATGGTGATGACTGACATCTCAGAGAACATAAAGACTCAGTTCTCACGGCGACCTAGGAAACTGGCAGTATTTACCGCGGTTGGACACACGCATCTCCGAGACCCAACACTCCCACACTAGGTCTGTACCTAGCACAAATGCATGCACCAGAGACAAGCACCTGAGTGCTTTCTGCAACGTGATTTGTAAAAGCTCCAATCTGGAAACAACCCAAGTGCCCATCGATAGTAGAATGGATAAATAACTTGTGGTTAGTCACATAACGGAATATTGTACAGCATCACAAATATACAAACTAGAGCTCCACTCAATATGAATAAACCTAACAAATATCATGTTAGCAGAAGAAGCCAGATAAAGAACACATATATAATTCCACTTATATACACCCCCCAAACAGGCAAAATAGGACCACGGTGTTAGAGCCAGGATGGGGGTTATCTTTAAGGAGGGGGAAGAGGAAAAATGATTGACAGGAGGCAAGAGAGGGGCTCCTGGGATGCTGATGGTATGCTATTTCCTGACCTGGCTGGTGGCAGTACAGGTGTTTGCTTTGCTCTAAACCACTGAGTTGAACATTTACATTTTGTGCATGTTTCTGTATGTACGTGTGCTATTCTTCAATTAAACAATTAAGACAAAAAAAAAATTCAGCTCCCTCAGAAGTGGCTTTGAACAGTAGGTGAAGGAGGCAGGTAGCGAGAGACTGGATGGCAAAGGGGATCGGGGGTCTGTCTGTGCGTGTGTTGGGGAGGAGGAAGAGAATTCCCAGTTTCCAGTGGGTGGAAGATGGCCCAGCAAATTTCTTCTGGAATATTCAAGGGAAGAAAGCAGGTCTCTCCTGCTGTGCGCCTGAGGAGAGCCGTGACTCATTGCACCCAAGAGCAGGGAGACACCAGTGCAAAGAGCAAACCCAAACAGCAAGCTCATCTCTCACCCAGAGAGACACCGGCTGACTCAGGCCCTGAGGGGGCAGAGGAACAAGTGGCCGTGAGACAAGGGATCAGAAAGGACCCTGCAGTCCGCATGTGGAGTTCACTCTGAAGGCCGACCCTCTTGCTCTAATCAGCAACCTGGGTGACCTCTACTTCGGCCTGGGGCCTCCAGCTTTGCTGGGCCTCCTCCAGGGGTGACTCACGTAGCCTCCTGAACCAGCACTTTCTTTCCCATGCTGCTCTGCCCGGGAGCATTCAACTCAAATCCTTGTCGTGGAGGCATCCAGCAACGGGCCCCAGACTGCCCCCCTGAGGTTCCCACACGTGGGTCTGCTCCTGCTTCTCCACCCTTTCCCTTCCAATAGGGGAAGGTAGGGCTCATGTCCCCCGAGTTCCATGCCTTTCTAGTTTAAACTTCCGCAAGGAACTGAGCAACAATTTTGTATAATTTTTCCAACCCGCCTGCTCTCCTTTGGACAAACTCCAGTTACTCTGTGTCACTCAGAACTGACTGCCAAGCAGAGGGCCACCACCTCATTTCCACTGGACAACAGACTCCTTCAACACAGCCAATGAATCAGTGCTTTCGGTGGCCACGCCATGCTCCTGGGCTGACGACAGGTTGATAGCTTCAAGTAGTCCACTTGGAAGCTGTGGGACCCCATTCTGTCCCTCAAAAGCTGGACTTGCAGACCCAGAGACATCCCTTGTGACATCTGCTCCAAGCAAGGCCAGCCCATGGCTCTGCCAGGCACAGGTTTCTGCCGTTTCTGTTGCCGTGGCCTGAGCGCACCTGTCGCCCACATCCGGGTTGGGCTGTGTCACCGCTGCTTCTTTGGCAGATGTGTGGCCAGGCTCCCCTGACCCTCCAACACTCCGTCAGCTGGCGGCGTGCCAGACCCATGTCGCTAGGAGTGGAGCTCAGGCAGGGTGCGAATGAGACCAGCCCCACTCACTAATTCATGAGCTCTGCCGGCCTTTCTGGCTGTGAGATGGGAAGGGGCGGTGCTGACCTACGATGCTTCCTTCCTGGTTGTTAGCTGGTGGCCCTGGGTGAGCTGCTCTCCACTCTGGTTCCATTGTGTCTAGGACCAGATGGTAATTTCTGTCCTGACTACTGAAGGACGAGAGAAGGAGGAATGGGAAACCCTTCCATCAGCTATAAAACAACCAATGAGTGTGTATCAGGATGAGGGCTCCGGAAAAATTGCACAACAGGCAGAAAAGGGACCAGAGCAAGTGCCCATTCACTCTGCTGAAGATGGGCTTCTCAGAATCTCCTCAGGGGCTGGCCCGGGCCTGTGTGCCAGTGGCCGGGCTGCTTCCGTCAACCCTGGATCAATAAACTTGGGGAAACTTGTCCAAAACAGAGAAGGCGCAGTCTCTCCTTTCCTGCTACCACTCAGGCACATTCTAAGCCTTTCACAGGGGCGCCTTGCCAAGCCCAAGAGAGGGAGGAGTGTCTCTGAGAAGGAAAGCATTCCTTCAGAGACTCAAATGTGACATTTCCCAGACCCCATCCTGGCCCTCAGGACCCTGGAGACAGGAAGTGTCGTGACCCTGGGGCAGAAGCAGCCAGTGTGGCCTCTGGGAAGGATGTGGAAGAAACAGAGCGAGGCCAAGAGCAGTGCTGTGAAGGAGACACAACCTCAGTGAGAGCATCAGGGCCTGTCAGGGAGGGTGAAGCAGGCAGTCAAGGAGAGCTTCCTCCCTAGAGGCTCCAAGAGGAGAATCTTCTAGAGCAGAAGAGTAAGGCCCGTGTGGAGGCCTCGCTGAGCAGCCCTGGTCAATGTCTTGGGAACATATCTGGGCTAGAGGAGGAGGAGGCAGGCCACTTTGGTGAGGGAGCTAGCACTGGCCACCGGTGCTGCCTCCCTCCTGTCCTCCTTCGCGGACCCCAGCCCCTCTCAGTGAATAATCTCTAGGCTCTCACCCTCTCTGGACAGATTCCATCCACCACAATTGCAAAGGAGCCTTCCTTTCCTGCAGTCCATCCTTCCCTGGTGAGCTCAGCACACCCTGGGGAGCAGCCTGGTGCTGTGACTCTCCGTACCCCTCCCTGCAGGCTCTGCACTGAGATGGAACTAACAGCTGTTGCCACTGATTTCCCAGGCTCCCAGCACTGTGTCAAATGCTCCACATGCCCAGTCGCACGTATTCCTCATGATAACCCTGAGGGGTGGAGATGGTAATTGTCCGCATTGCATAGAACTGGAGACTAGGGCTCAGAAAGGTTGGGACACGCACCCAGGGTCACGTCGTCAGTAAGCCCCATTCACTGTTCCTCACTAGCATGTGTGGCTAGGCCCACCACGTCATCTCTCCCGCCCCATGCCTGTCTCGAGGCAGCGGACTAGACTGAGCTCTGCGGGTGCCTCGATGTCTGGGGTGGAGGAAGGTCACCTTCGTGGGCTTCAGGGGCTCTGCGGAGCCAGTTTGGGCTAGTTCTTTTGAGGGCTCGCTGCAGACACATGATTCATCCATCTATTCATCCATCCATCAGATATTTAGTACCTACTGTGTGCCAGTTACTGTGTAACTCTAGGCCATGGAGATTCAGGAGTGACTAAACAGGAACAGATCTTTTTCTGTAGACAAAGACTGAGACTATATTCCAGGAGGGGGAGCAAACAGTCAGTTCTGTGGTGTGTTAGAGAGTGATCAGGCTGTGCACAAAAACGGACTGAACGTGAGCCCTTAAAATTCATACTGAAGTCCTAATCCCCACTGTGATGATATTTGGAGGTGGGGCCTCTGGGAGGTAATTAGGTCATGAGGGTGGAGCCCTCATGAATTGGATTAGTGCCCTTTTAAGAAGAGACGCAACAGAGATGCCCGTCTCCCTCTGCCATGTGAGGACGCAATGAGAAAGGGAACACCTGCAACCCAGGAAGAGGGTTCTCAGCAGACACTATCTGCTGGCACCTTGATCTTGGACCTCCCAGGCTTCAGAACTGTGAGAAATAAATGTTTGTTGTGTAAGCCACTCAGTCGATGGTCTTTGTGTTCTAGCCTGAACGGCCTCAGACAAACCAGGTAAGAGAGTGGGGCCGGCGGGAGGCAGGCAGAAGAAAGAGGTGGCCAGGGTGATCGTCAACAAGAAGGGGAGAGTTGAGTGAAGACACAAAGGGGGAGAGAAGGTGGCCTAGGTGGGATCTGGGGGTAGTCCTATGCCCCAGAGCAAGGCTCTCGCACCAGCAGAGGCCTGGTGTGTTCAGAGAACAGCACAAAGACCAGCGTGGAGGCCATTGGGCAGTGCGGGCGTGGGGCAGGAGTAGGAGTTAAGGCCCAAGAGGTGAGGTAGGGGCAGGTTCTGTGAGGACTCAGTGAGGACTCACAGCCACTGAATGGACTTTGGCTTTTAATCTGGTAACAGGGCCATTGCAGGGTCGGACTGACATGCTAACCGGGCCACTCTGGCTGCTGTGTGAGGCATGGAGTGTTGGAGGAAGGAAGGAAGCAAGGATGCCTGTTTGCAGTCTCTTGTCCTCACAGCCCAGGCCCATCCAGCAGCCCCTGGGCCGGGCCTTGGGCTCTGAAGGGCTGGGGCTTGATGCAGATCCCCTGGCCAGCCCCGCCGTCCATGGAGAGCACAGTTCCTTGGTTTACCAGTCCAGTCATCAAAATTATTTGTGTAATACATACACCAACAGGATCTGGAAACACACAATACTTTTAATTAAAGAATTTAAATAAGGGCAATTAAACCTGGCAGGAGAGATGCCGCAGCACACAGAGAGCTTAATTGGAATGGAAACTGAAGTAGATATGGAAAGAGCATTACAAAAAATCGAAAGCTCAATGTATAGAATTAAGGAGGCTAATAGCAATTCCTGGAGGTGCGTTCCCAGCCCCCAGCCTAGCTCTGGATCCTTCTGGGCCTCTCTGGAGTAGTCACTTGGAAGGGCAAGAGAGGCCGTGTGGGGGAAGCAAAGGAAGAGGGTCTCTGCTCCTGGCCTTGCCTCTGGCTCTTCCCACCAGACCCTGGGTCAGCAGCTCAGCTGCCCTGGGCCTTAGGATTCTCATTTGCAGGAGGCCCGGAGAGCTATGGGGCACTCAGATTTGTGTCTTGCCATGGGGCACTGATGATGTGTAGAGTGGCGCTTGTGGAGCCGTGGTCCACTGTGTAGCTGACCCCAGATCACGCAGCATGTGCTTCCCCTCTGCTTCAGTTTCCCCAACTATGTGCCTGTGGCAGCTAGAGGTTTCCTAACTAGCCCAGTTCCTCCTGAGGGTGTAGGCTGGGTAAACAGATCAGGCAGAGTCCCCGGAGGGCTCGCTTATCACAGATCACTTCTGGGCCTGTGACGGGGCCCAGAAAATGCCTTGTTAGGTTCCCGGGGGCTGCTGCCTCCGGTGCTGCTGGCTGGCTACCACAAACAAGCTGTCACAGTCTCAAGGAAGGGCTGGGCCTGGCTTGTCGCTTGCACTTGTGACCTCTGGAGCCTCTGGGCTGAGCTCAGGCTGGTCTCATGTTTACCACCAAAGCGTTTAGAGGAGGTTGTGTGGAGTGACTCCTGTATTCCGAAGTCTTCTCTGCTTATTTCAAAGCTCTCGTTCCACTTTCCTTTCTAATTAATTTTCCACGGCCAAATGGCCCAGTGCGTCTTCGGCTTTAAGCACAGTGGGCTTGGGAGTTTCCAGGTTAAATAGTTAATGATTAGTAATCAAATACTTCAAAGCATGGGTGGGATGTTAGCACTAGTTAAAGAAACTCTGAGATTAAGTCTTTTTCATAGAGGCAAGCGGTCTTTATGTATTATGAATATTCAACACTAGATTTATTCAAGAAGTACTCTGGCATTTATCTTTTTTAAAGGAGACTCACCAGTGCCTGAGTGAGAGTCTGCCTGGGATTTGCTCTGAAGGTCCACTGGACCAAAGATGGGGTAATGGCAATCTCAAGTGCAAAAAAAAGAAAAAAGGGTGAAAGTGGGTTGTGGAGATAGCAGGGTGGCTGGAAGGAGTTCGCTGAGGTGGCAGGAATCCAGCCAGTTCACACACGCCAGTGACTGGTTGGCAGGGAGACCCTAGCCCCAAAGTCCCACTGCAGCCATTCACTGGTTTTCTAGAAGCAAGACAAAGAAAGGCGCCATGGAATGGTGGTTTAAAGCATAGATCCCAGAGGCAAAATTCCTAGATTTGTTCTTGGACAAATTAGTCTCTCTGTGCCTCAGTTTCCTCATCTGTAAAATGAGGATAATTAAAGTACCTACTAGCATTGTTGGGGGGAGTTAAGTAATATTTGTAAGGCAGTTACAATACTATCTGGCACATAGGAATCACCATGTAAATTCGGTAAATAATTTTTAAAATCTTCTTCGGTCTGAGTAGTGGGGATCTGAGCCATCACACCTGCTCCTGGCTCCTGATCTCTGTGGGATGAGCAGGGGTGGGGCATGCTGACTGCCATAAACTAAACATCACAAACTTCCAGGGCCTACGCAAGGCTTTGTTAATCCATCAAAACTGGACAGTTCTACATTTGCCCCTTCATACGACATGGGAATGAAAAGGTGTTTTATTCCAGAGCCATAATGAAATACCAGATTATAGTCTTTTCAGTACAAAAGGTTCCTGAAGTCGGACTTCCTGACAGCGACTGGGAATCGGAATGGGAGAAAGTCAAGGACTCCTCCTCCTTGAGTGTGGGGAAATTCTTTGGCAGAATTAGCCGGGCTCCCTGGGAAATGTGCTCTGCAAATAGGTTCTTTTTTGAGTGGGTTACTCATCTTGCATCAAATTATCAAATTATACCCCACAAATCAGAGCCAATTATCCTGGACAGGCAGGCTTGGCTCTACACTCAGCTCTCTTCCGGGCAGTCTCCTCATACTCTCGAAAATTTCTTCTCTCCTGGCATTAATAGACATCTCTGTTGTTATCCGTGATGTCCCTCATGTGGAAAATGCATAAATGCTTTGCAGAGAATGAGGCAAGCATAGGGGCTCAGGTGTGGGGACAGCCTACCAGTGGGAACGCTGATCTATGTGTTCTTGGACCCCCAGATGGACCTTGCTAATGTTTCCATCAAAGGACTCAACAGCCAAGGGGAGTGACGGCAACCTCCACAGTATGACAGCAGCATGAGATATAGTCTGGATACCCTGACATTTCGTCAAAGCCTCCTGTTTTAAAAAATACTCATCCAGGGGCTCCTGGGTGGCTCAGTCGGTTGGGCAACTGACTTCAGCTCAGGTCATGATCTCATGGTCTGTGGGTTCGAGCCCCACGTTGGGCTCTGTGCTGACAGCTCAGAGCCTGGAGCCTGCTTCAGATCCTGTGTCTCCCTCTCTCTCTTCTCCTCCCCTGCTTGTGTTATATCAAAAATAAATACATACTAAAAAATTTTTAAAAATTCATACAAATTTGTGTTCACCCTGCTCTACCTAGCATGCATATTTGTTTTAGTATAAAACATTTCCATCCCCTTCCTTCAAATCTGAGGTTATAGGAAGAAGTACATATTTACTGTATAATTTAGAGTACCCCACATAACACAGTTAGGATGCACCACCACCTAAAAGTGTTATTTGTAGGAACTAGGGATTTCTCCAGCTAAGCAGGGCCCTTTGACTATTATGCTGAAATGTCCTTTTGCAGTATGAACGCATGTGTGTAAGGGGAGTCATCAGTGGTAAACTTTTGTTCATCTTACAGTCTCCCACAGACCTAGCTCAAGACCTGGCGCACAGGAGGCCTCTGGTTAGTTTCTGTGAATTTCTGAAAAAAAAAAAAAATAACTGCTTCATTTGATTAACAGCACGTTGGGTGACTCCTCTGTCTCGTTTTCCATGAGGTGCTAGAGATGTTGGAAGTGTAAGACAGTCGTGCCCTCCCGTGTATCGGTTGATGGATGAGAGGAGTGTGGACTGACATAATGGAAAAACAGTTGCACACAGTGGGATGAAGATGGCTGTTGTGCAAGGAGTTCGGCTCATTTTCAAACTTGTGGTGCTTTTTATTGAGGCAAGCCCAGGGAACCTTCTGGTGGGGAAGCCCTCCTCAGGGCTTGCTGTCTAAATTTAGCTTAGAATTACAGAATTTTGGGTTTGGCAGGCCATCCAGTGCAAATCCACTGAGAGCTGCAGAGCCTTAGATGGCCTGCTGCCTGGTCCCCAGAGCCCCTGGCTCTTCCCTGAACTGCCAACCTCATGTCTGGACAACTCGGACTAGGAGAAAGCTGCTCTATAAATCGTCCTGGACTCGCCAGTCTTCCCTCAGAGCCAATAGGACAAGACTGCTTTCCTGTGGGTAGGGCAGCCCTTCAGCTTTGAGAAGGCAGAGCTAAGGTGCTTCTGGTCTTTCTGGTCCAACAGCCTGCAATTCCTTCAACCATGCGTTCAAATAGGTAGACTTTAAGGAAGTTGGACCTTAGAAGACACACATCATGTGGCAAGAATCCCTGTAAGAGTATCTTGAAGAGAAGGATGCAGCCTTTGTGTAACCATTCACAATAATGGTAATGGCAGAAGAGTGGCATCTCATTACCATGGAGAGGCAGTCTATCGCGTCACTTGGCAGGTCTGGCCACAAAGTTCTCTGTAGCAACTTGGTATTTGCGTACTCCCTCTCCTTCTATTGGCATGGGGCTCATTGACTAAATGCCTCTTTCACTAACCTTTCATCACCAAATCCCAGAATCCCCCCAAATCTCAGTATGTAGGGTACTCTCAGAAGACTGAAAGTCCTATAATTTATAGGTAACAGTTTAGGAGAGTCTTTAAACCAGGAGGAGTCACAAGCTAGAGAATCACAGAAGGCAATGATTACTATTTCCCGTGTTCACAAAATTTCTTCATGTGCTGATGTGGGAAATGCTGGCTGTCTAGAGACAGGTGCGTCACTTGAGAGGGACAACTCTGGCTGCCCTGTTCTTCGGACAGAAACCCAGAGCCTAGAGTGGTCCTGGGTTAATAATACCCCTTCACAATTCCCTCCTTTTCATCCATCAGTACTTCCAACAGACTGATACAGTGTCTCTCGAAATCCCCCCCCCACCCCCCGCCCAGCTGCCTGGACCCACGCCCTCATGGCGATTGAGTCTGCCCCATCTCTCATGGGAATGATGGAACAGCCCCCTAACTTGCTTCCATGTCTCTTTTTTTCTAATCCACCCTGAACTCTGCTACCAGAGGGGTTCAGACCCCATCGTGGCAATCCACTGCTTAAAACTTCCTCCAGTTCCTCCCTCTGCTTTTAAGGTGAAGTCCAACTTGTTGGCCTGGCTTTCACCGATCACCACTATCTGCACCCAAACTGACCCTTATGTCTGAGCTCTCTCATGCCTCTTTGGAGGTTCCAAATTCCACCCATAACAACACTGGATTTGCATTCTTCAGACATACTCTGTTTTTTCTTGCCTTTGCCCAGGCTGAGCCTCTACATGGGATGTTCTCCCTTTTTACACCTGGGAACTGTCCTACAACTTTCAAGATCCAGATCAAACAAGTCTCGAATGTGAAGCCATCCTTGAGCCCGTCACCCCAGGGTCCCAGAACATCATACATCCCTCATTTCTGGTCTCGTCATGCATTTTATTGCGTGTTTATATGCTCATGAGCTCCTCCAGGGCAGAGGCTGGCTCTGTTTCATATATGCATCCCTCCTGCCCAACCCCCATGCTCAATAAATGTTTGATGAATAACTGAAGGAAAGAATGTTCATCATCAGAAAATTGCTCATCAGAGCCCTGTACATCAGTGTTGCCAAGAGATGTTTCATCAAATGTGGTTTCTCAGTGTCAGTATCTAATGCTGTCCTGATTCATCCTGAAGCATCAGAAATGCAGAAGTGCTTGCAGGGGATAGAAGAAAGGCATTTTATTTGTTAAACAGAAAATCAGGGTATGAGATGGAACACTAAGATATGCAAATGCCTATCTTCTTTGTAGGAGAACCTGAGAGAATCGTGCTGGATTATTTTGAAATTAATTCAGCCTGAGTGTCTGTGGAGTTTAAATGCAGCCCTCAGGAGAGTAAATAATGCAGAATGTGAAACCGGAGAGGAGATTGGAGATGCACCAGTAAAAGCTCCTTTCAGCCCAACTTCTGCACCAGATCATTCTAGTTGGTAGGATACCCATGTAATTTGCAAAGATTAAAACCTGTTGCAAGAAAAGTAGCCCAAGAACACGATTTAATCACGTAAGAGGCTTCCAGCCTCCTCTGGCCTTGTCAACAGTAGTTCCTAACCAGCGAGAGCTTGTGGACAGATTCCGGTTGCTTGATAAACATCAATCATTTTGCATTAAACAAAAAATTCACATATGTTAATCTTTAAATATCAGGCAAGAGTGGCTGCTCTGGGTTTGCAAATGAGGGATTTAAAAATATTATTTCCAAATAGTTCCCCTCGGTAGAAAGATCAAAGATGTGACTGCCAAACCACCCTGGGAGTTAATTAGATATATATATAAGTGGCTGAAAATTGCCCAGGCTCCAGGATTCCACATTCCAATATGGCCTGCTTTGCCGGTCACTGTGTCCTTTCAAGTAGGAACCACATGGGGCTGTCTGTTCAAGGCCATGTGCTGAGATGAGAAAAGGAAAGAGCTAGATTTGGGGGTGTCTTTGCCTTGAGTATGTCCTTTTTAGGGGGGGATGTTCCTTTCTCTGCCCTGGTCAGGGATGGACAGATGAGATGAAGGCCAGCCAGGGGCACCCAGGCATCTGGGACTGGAGATGGAGAGAGGAGTCACTTCAGCCTGAGACCTTGGGGGCATGTCTGTCTATGAGGGTTGGAAACAGGCGGAGGTGCCTGTGTGCGGGGCTGGGATATGAAGCAGCCTGTGTTTGGATGCGACCAGCCTGTTTGAACTCCGGCTCCGTCCTTCAGGCCCTATGATCTTGGCCAGGTGACTTCATCTCGTTTTGTCCCAATTGGGATGGAGTTGCCATGTTTATGAACACTGCATTTCATGAGGTTGGACACAGCGGAGCTGAGGAGCTCTGTGTCCCTGGTGGTTCCGGACCTCCTTGGAGGAGCAAGGCTTCCAAAGAGGCCAGGGAGCTCACTTCAGTTCAACAACACTCATATCCTGGTGACACCAAGTCTCCAGCGTGGCAGGTGAGTGGCTGGGCCATGACCTCCAGGGGCTATTCCGGGGCTGCCCGGGCCACTTTCCCTCCTCCCCGTGAGCTGAAGCAGCATGTTCAACTATTAGAGGACTCCCAGCCACACGTGTCAATCTGCCTGACCCACAACCACCAGAAGCTGGGCATCTCGGTTCAGCCTCAGACCTTGCCCTGAGAGGAGACCTCGGTGGCCAGGCAGGGCCATAAGGACCCTGGGGCCACTCACAGAGGAGAGGGAGGAGGGAACAGCTAAATGTTCAGACTGCATTTCTGCCTCCTGCTGGCTCTTCTTCCTGCCTCTCTCCCCCTTCTAGAAGCTCGTCTTCCCATTCAGCCTCACAATCTCTGCCACAGGGGCATTCAAAAGCCCACACCTACACATGCCAGTCCCCTGCCGCACATCTTCCTGCCCACAGGCTCAAGTCCAGGCTCATGTGCAGCTACTCCCCGCCCCCCCGTGCCGTCCAGGCCCACTACACCTGACTATCCGCAGCTCTCTGAACATAGCCAGGGTTTGATGCTTCACGGCTTCTGCACATGCTGTTCCCTTTCCCTGGAATGCCCTTCACTATTTTCATATGGAGCACACTCCTACACATTCTTCAAGGTTCAAGCTAAGTGCTGTCTCTTCTGAAAAGCCAGCAGCCCTGGTCTGGCTCCCTACCCGCCATCTTCCTGGACAGTTTCTTCAACATTCCCAGGAGGAAGCTGAGCTCACGGGCCCAGCAGGCTTGGCTGAAGGCAGCAGAGAACGGCCTGATGTGAGCCCCTGCCCAGCCTCCCTAGACGGTATGATGTCCACTTCACCCCAGCAAAGTCAGCCCCACTCACCTCCACAGGAATATGTGTCCATTTCCCTCTGTTGCCTCCAGTCTGCAGGCCGATTTTGCACCTAGCCTGAGCTGGGAAACACCAGCCAGCAAGCACACATCCAGCCTTCCTCCCTGACCACATGCCTCCAGCCCTCTCTCTGCCTGAGGAGAAATACAGCCCCATCCCGTGTCACTCAGGGCTAGACACCTGGCAGGGGACAGTGACAAAGGCTACCGCTGGGCAGAGTGTGGGGTCAGAAAAAGTGCTTCAGTGAGAGAGAGGGAGGCGGGAGGAAGATGTGCCCCATATTCTCAAACCTCAGCCCTGACCCTGACCTTCTTCCTGGTGGCCACTACTAAGTAAAAAGGAGAACCTGAAATAGTTCGCGGATAGTACCCAACATGAACACGTTGGGCATGTTATTTACTGTCTTTGTGTCTCATTTTCCTCATGGTACCTACATGCATCTGTTTGGAGGAATAAATAAGCAAATACACGCCCCGTGCTTAGAAGTTCTGGCACAGAGTAAGCACTGTATGAAGGCTGGCTGCCATTCTTACTGGGACAGACTATTACAGTTCACCACACAGGGAGGAGCATGGCAGGAGCCACCAGTCCTGGTGCACCATATTCCCTCTCATGGAGCCCCATACATTATGCAGGCCCAGCCGGGACTCAGAGCCGCCCCACACATCTCCCACCTGCCCTTGGAAGTGCTCCCATTTGGCTCCCTGTGCTGCTCCCCAGCCATCTGCTTTCCTGGGGGGTCACAAAGCCCTTGTCTGGACTCTGGCTCCTGCTTTCTGAGTAGCCCTTAAATCTATGGCCTTGTTTCGAACTCAGTATTGACCTTCCTCACTCATTCAGGACCCAACTCAGTCCTCTGGATGCACACACCCAGTTCACGGATCAAAGGTTCCCCTGCCCGTAGAATATGATGCAGCCAGGACCTGCCCTGCCCCCCCTCGCCCCCCCCCCCCCCCACGGGGAGAGTAACTGCCAGTCCCTTCCAGTGCCCATCAGCTTCCTCCTCCCCAGGGCAGCAGCAGCTTGCTGGGAGGCTGAGTCAGGGTCTGTTCTACTCGGTCCCACGAATACACCTATTCCCTTTCTGACTTCCCTGGAAGCTTCCACCATATATAGTCCTCTGATGCCTTAGAAGCCAGTGGGCCCCCTCACTTCCTGTTCTGAACACTTCCGCTGCACTGCCTGGGAGGTGGGTGTGCCTACCTATGGGGGAAAACTGGCCCTAACTTAGTGGAATCCTGGGGGCTGGGAGCCTCTGGGCTGAGGCCCAGGTCCTCTTCAAAGCTGAATCATGGTGGGTCATCCCAACTGGGCATCTTGATTCTTGGACATCATTTTGTAACTGGGCTGATGGAGAGCAGGAAGTCAAATATGGGCCTCAGAACTGATGGAGGCTTAATACGGGAATGCCTCCTGTTCACCATTGTACACACTGCCCTTTGAGGAAGCCTCCTCCCCTAGAGTGAGCCCATTCTGGGAGGAAGGCAGAGCAGGGCACAGACCAGAGGTGCCTCGGCACTGTCTATACCTGGGACACTGGGCTTCATCCCAGGAGATAGGGTGTGTGGAGAGGAAATGTGAGAGTTTAAAGACAGAGAGGCCTAAATCTAACTTCCAGCCCTGATCCTTACTGTGTGACTTTGGGCACATGACTTCCCTCTCTGAGCCTATCTCCATGTATCTACAAATTAAACAAAACGATAATAAGACAATAACAACCAAAACAACAATTCCCCTTTTAACGCCAATATCAGGAGCCAATGAGCTAATGTACATAAAATGGCACATAGTCAGTGCCCAGTAAATCCTGGGAGTCCCAGCCTTCCTGTTGCCACCATGTCCCTTTCCTCCTTGTCTCCTCCCACATGCTCCCTGGCCCCTTAGATCTTCTCCCCCCTCTGCTTTCCTGCTGCCCTTCATGGGGGCTCTGGGGCTGTTACCTGAGAGAACTGCCAGTGAAGCTTCATTCTCTTGGCTTTGGCATAACTGCACTCGATGAGCCGTGGCCGACTGTTGACATCCACTAGGCACCGGTTGTCATCATCGTCGACCGTGGGGCTCAGGATGCCCACGTGGATCTGCTGACTGCTCGTGTAGTACACGTTCTGGGGGTGGGGGAAGAATGTGGTTAAAATGCAGTGGCCAGAGAGATGGGGGGCGGCCAGTGGGGATTCTCCCTGGCAGCTAGTGAAGAGAGCACAGTCCAGTGGTCTTCAAGTTATTTTCTACTGCGAAGGGCAAGAAGAGGAAACCCTTTAACATCACGATCCAGGATAGTATCTGGTCCACATGTGCAACTGAAACAAAATTTTCAGGAAATAAAACTTATTCTTACCATATGCAATGCAATCTGATATTTTCTATTCTATTCTTTCAGTGAAAAGCATTGGTCATAACCTTTCAAATAGATTTCACCACCCACAGTTTAAAAAGCATGGCTTGAATCCATTATTTGCAGACTTGCTGACTTCCTCCCTCCATAAATATCCTGTGCAAGATACTGTGGTTGGCCAGTAGATAAAGAGAAAAGACCTGTGCCATGCCTTAGGGAGTTCAGAGTCCTATAAAACATAATTTCCATCTAGACTAAGACTGTGTAGACCAAGAATTGGCAAACTTTTTCTTAAAGGGGCAGGTGGCAAGTAATTTTGGCTTTGCAGTGTGTTGGGAGGTCCTGAAGACCACTCCCAGGTTTGAAGATTTGATAGGGCTCACAAGACTCAGCACATATTTGTACTCACAGCTGTGAATTATTTTAGCAAAAGGATACAAATCATATTGGCAAAGGGAAAAGGCACCTGGGGCAAAGCCTGGGGGAAACCAGGTGGAAGTTTCCAAAGGCACTCTCCTAGTGGTCACAAGGATACACTTAATTCCCCCCAGCAAGGAGCTGAGACAACACGTGCGAGATGTTTTCTACCTGGAAAGTTCTTAGAGACTCAGCTGGGCTTTTTTTTGATCAGGGCTGGTCACGTACACAGCCTCTGCCTGGCACATACCAAAATTCCAGATTCCCAGAAGGAAAGCACATATTAGCACAAACTGTACATTGCTTGTACAGTCTGGTTAGGCATAGTGAACCACTCTTATAGATCTGGGGATGGTGGGAACCTCCTGAAATCCAAGTTCCAAGCAGGCCTTTCAAAGGACAGCAGTCAGCCCCACTGTGTTAACTCTTTTCTGCACAGAAGGCCATACAGTCTGAAAACTCAACTCTGCCATTGTAGCATGAACACAGCTACAGACAATACGTGAATGAATGGCTGTTAGGAGAATGCTTCAATTACAAAAATAAGGGCTGTGCCATGGGCTGTAGTTTATTGGCTCTGGTCTAGAAGAAAGCCACAAGACCCTTGGCCTTCCAAGTTTCCAGTCTCTTCCCTCAACCTTCAGTCATGGTTCCAAAGAAAAGGGCTCTGAGGGAGAAGTCATAAGGTTCTGTGAGTTTTTCTCTTCATATTACTAAAGAAATGAACACCCCCACTTATGATTAGACCCCAGGGGCAAATTGAGATACTACATTTCTTTGCTTTAGGTTAGAGTTCAGGGTGAGCCCTCTTGCTATCTTCATATATTAAAACATTCTTATTGGTAAATATTTTTGATTAATTCTAAATAAGAATATAAAGCATTTCTTGTTTTAGTAGAAGAGGGACTTATATATATATTATATATATTAATGTGTTATATATGTATATTATGTATATATTTTAATGTTTATTTTTAAGAGCACAGGTGGGGGAAGGGCAGAGAGAGGGGGAGACACAGAATCTGAAGCAGCAGGGCTTGAACCCATGAACCACGAGATCATGACCTGAGCTGAAGTCGGACACTTAACTGACTGAGCCACCCAGGCATCCGACATCATTAGAAGAGGGACTTTTAAACATGAGTGTGGGACATAAAAGGGATTGTGGGGTGAGAAGGGCAGTGCAGGGAAGGTAGGTAAGGAGTGGTCCTTGGGGGCATGTTCTTTCTGACCTTTGGAAGTCCAAGGAGGGCATGGAGAGGCAGGTAGGATCACCCTTCAGACATAAGAAGATCCTCAGGCCAGTGTATCAGTCAAGGCCCTAACTGGAAACAGATGGCACACTCAAGGTGGGGGAATCCAAAGAGGGTATAATGAAGGCACAAGTCTCAATGATGTGGGTAGGATGTAAGGCAACCATAGGGATAGTATAGTTCCCTGAGAATAATAACATGGAGCTATTACCACTCCTAGACCCCAAGGGATAAGAGAAGAGAGACGTTACCAGAATCTGTAAAAGTCATCTAGAGAGGGTTGACTTGCAAGAAGGCTTCAGGGAGGGAGGGGTTTGATGAGTGGTGGTGAATAAATAACCCAACTTTACTCTCCCCCCTCCTCACTTGATTCTTCTGCTGGGTCAGCCCATTGGCAGAACCCTGCTGGAAGCCAAAGAACATGGGAGCCCTCTGAAACATTCCATAAAGTCAGAGTCCTAGAGTAGAAGGAAAGGATGGAGAGTGGATCTGGAGAGACAAAGAGAAGACACTCATTACAGGAAGGATGCACTCTCTCAAATCATCTCACAAGTTATCAGATTTGGGAATCCATGGAAATAGGCATTTAACTACTGAGATGACTGATTCTTCCCATAATAGAGGCGACCAAAGTTCTGAGCAGAGGCCAAATGTAGAAGGCCTGGCTCCAGCGTGGACATGTGACCAGAACACAGGGGCAAGAGGGTCCTATTCAGAACCCATATTGAGTGAGAGACCCTCCAGCGTGTGGTCTGGATTTCCAGTTCACCACTAAGGAAAGCCAATGACCTGCTGTGGCTTCCAGTTTATTGGAGGTGAGGGAGAATATGATGACTGGTCAGATTTACGAATTTAAATAGATGCTGGTAGACATCTCATTCCTCCATCAATCCACCATCCATCCATTCATCTGTCTGTCCAACAACAATCTCTAAGTTGAGATATGAGGATAATAGAGATGAGAAAGCTATGGTCCCTGTCCTGGATGATCCAAGAGCCAAGGTGGGGAAACTAACATTTCAGGAAATAATGGCTCTAATCACACTAAAATGAGCATTGTCTGTGCTTCCTCTATTCACCTAACCCAACTTTTGCTCCTTGGAAAATAGAAATAAAAACACCACCTCCTGAAAGCCTTCCACGAATACGCAAAAGCATGGGGCCTCTCAGCCTGCCACCTGAGCCTCTCTCCAAAAACTGCAGAGCTGCTCATGACGTTGGGTTGAATGCCCCATGCTCTCTCCTCAGGACAGAGTGTAGCTCTCAGTCACCCTGTTTACCGGGACCCAGATTTCCCGAGGCTCGGCAGTGTGGGCTGCCTGACAAGGACAGCTAGGAAGCTAGCGACTGCCATCCTTCTTTCATCGCTGTCACCAGGGCCTGACTCTGGTCTCCAGGGCAGGTTGTAGAGACACAAGCGGCTGTGCAGGTAATAGCTGAAATCAGTTTTATTCACTTAGCTGCTCTGAAGTGCTTGGGGGAGACGCTTGGAGAGGCACGCGTGCGGTTCCTATCTGGCACAGCTGTCACTGGAGCTGCTTATTGCTCCGGAGTCTGGGAGAATCATAACAGGGGCAGACAGTTGTTATTTAAAAGCAAACACCAAAGTGCATCTTGAGTGGTGTCACCATGAAGCTTGCAGAACAGAGAGAGAGATTCGGCAGAGGACGCTCTCAAGTGGTCCCTTGGGCACCTCAGAAGTCCAGCCAGCAGTGGACTGAATCGGTAAACGGCCTGAACACAAAGGAGGGGCACCAGTTTCATACAAGATGCCCCACTTTTGGTACCAGCAGGCCCAGGAAGCACCGCTACACTTTCTGAATAACGGGGAGCCCGGAAGCTTTAAGCAAGCAAGGACCTAGACCCGTGGTTCTCAGGGAGGGGTGGTTTTGCCGACCAGGGCATATCTGGCGATGTCTGGGGACATCTGTGGTTGTTAGGAGAACGGGGGAGGGACGCTAATACTGGCATCCAGGCGGTAGAGGTGAGGGACACTCGCTGCTCGACATCCTACCCCGTACCCAACAGCCCCCCACAGCGAAGAATGACCCGACCCCGGATGCGCAAGAATGCTGCTGTTGAAAACCCCCGCCTTAGGTGGCTAATAACGAAAGCTGAGATGTTTGTAGCTCCTACTCTGTGCCAGAATCAAAGTCATTTGCATGCTTTATCCCACTGAATCCTGAAACAACTCTGAGGAGGGCGCCGCTGTCGTCCCCATCTTGTAGATGAGGAAACTGAGGCACGGGAAATTAAGTAAAAGTCCCACAGGTGGAGAGCAGTAGCTGAGATTCAAACTGAGGCAGTCTGACGCCAGAGCCACACCTGTGACTTTTTACCTCGCTTGCCTACCTACCTCCCTTGGGTCAGGGCAGCTCTAGCAGCCGGCCCAAGGGGGAGAGGCCAGGAGGCTGGCTTGGGAAGCTTCCCCTATGATCTACGCAAGCCTGCACTGAGGAAGCAGAGGAGGGCTGGTGGCGCCTGTGGTACAAGAGGGTACAAAGCGCTTAGCCATTTTGGGATGAGCACTGGGTGTTGTATGGAAACTAATTTGACAATAAACTTCATATATTGAAAACAAAAACAAAAACAAAGTGCTTAGCCACATTCCTCCAGTAACTCCCCAGTCAGCAGCAGAGGGGGAGCTCATCCTGCCCGAGGATGTTTTACAAACCGCGGGGGCATAGAAACAATAGTCTGACCCCTTGGCTACTCCCCAGCTGCAAACTACTGACTCCCCTCATTCTTCAAGCAGCCCCATGAGGCCTGAGGCAGGCCTTCAAACCTGAGCCGGCACTTCCTTCTTTTTTTGTTTTTAATATGAAATTTATTGTCAAATTGGTTTTTCATACAACACCCAGTGCTCATCCCAACAGGTGCCCTCCTCAATGCCCATCACCCACTTTCCCCTCCCTCCCACCCCCCATCAACCCTCAGTTTGTTCTCAGTATTTAAGAGTCTCTTATGGTTTGCCTCCCCCGCCCTAACTTTTTTTCCCCTTCCCCTCCCCCACGGTCTTCTGTTGAGTTTCTCAGGATCCACAGAAGAGTGAAAACATATGGCGTCTGTCTTTCTCTGTATGACTTATTTCACTTAGCATCACACACTCCAGTTCCATCCACGTTGCTACAAAAGGCCATATTTCATTCTTTCCTATTGCCAAGTAGTATCCCATTGTATATATAAACCCAAACTTCTTTATCCATTCATCAATTGATGGACATTTAGCTCTTTCCAAAATTATGGAACGGGCACTTCCTTCCGATGCTTGGAAGGAAAAGGGAGAAAGCACATGCAGGGTGACAGAACAGACACATCGGTGTCTTGGGGCTCACACCAGTGGCATTTGCCTCTCCCTCAGGCCAGGAGCAGGAGTCATGACTAATAGCGAAGCCGGGCCCCCCCCCCCCCCACTCCTGTCCTCGGGGCCACAGAGCCAAGGCCAGGCAAACACCCCCAGGGCTGGAGGTCCGTCTTGCTCTGTCACTATATCTCCTGGACAAGCAAGGGCTCCCACCCTGACCCCTGTCAGCTGTCCTCAGCATCCCTTCCCTACCCGGCAGGCATGGAGGTGGGACCTGCCTGTGCCAGAGACTGAGCTATGGCCTTTTATAAGATCTGCCCTCCACCCCTATTAAACGGCACCTCCCTGACAGAAACTGCCACTGGCGGCCGAAACTTCTCCGGAAGGCAGGTGGGAGAAGAGAAGAAACATACTTTTGTGCACCCATGTGCCAGGCCCTCTGCAGGGTACTTTCCGTATCTGCGGTCACCTTCCAGTTGTAAGGATAAGGAAACTGAGGCTAAGAGGCTGTAAACACTTGGCCAGAGGCAAAGGCAGGCAGGTGCTCTCTCCCCCCTGCCTGGGGGAGGCTCCTGGGGAAGGCAGAGACCTTGGCAATTCAGTGCCTTCACCTCACTCTCGGGTGGGTCACCCCAGATGGTCTCGTCTCCCCCAGCCCTCAGCAGGGCCTCCCCAGAGCAGAGGCCAAGACGGGCAGAGGGAGAGGGACGAGGGTCTCCCAGGCAAGTCAGGAACATGGAGCAAAATGGGGTTTGTTAAATGACTTAATAATATGGTTTCAAGGTGCAACAGAAGTCCCAGCTCCCTTCCAAACAAAGGCCAGGTGGATTTTGAGCAGCTTTATTTCCTTCATTAAGTGATGTTTCCTTGGCAACACTGCCGGGCCTACTGAGTGGCTGCCCTTAAAAAATAAGGTAAGGTAGAGACATTGAAAGACACGGGGCAGCAGTGGTGGTATTTGGCTGAAAACTCCCTCAGCCTAGAGGGTGGTGAGGAGATGCAAGGCAGAGAGTCGTTGTGGGACACTCTTTACAAGAGGTTCTAGAACGTACCACAGGGAGAAAACTTTATTTGCAGGGTGCTTTCATGGGACAAATGACCGAGGGTGAAGCAGGGTCTTTGTGGTTATTTCTTTGGATACTTGCAGGATATCTGTAGGTACCCTGGAGGATTGTTGCTGCCCAACAAAGACTTAAGAGACCAGCTCTCTGTGGGGGTGGGGGGACACACCAGGGGAGTGAAAGTCTCGGGGTGGAAAATTACAAACAATGGTGCAATTACAAAGAGTCAAAATGGCAGGGGCGGGGAGGAGGGCTGTTGGTAAAGATCACTAAAGGGAGAGCCAATCTCTGGGGCTACTGCATGGTGGGCTTCTTAGAGGAGAGGATGGGTGCTGGGCTTTGGAAGAAGAGAAAGATCTGTGAGCAAATGAAATGGGGGAGGATAGAGGGATCAAAGCGACATACTCCTAAATGCAATCAAGCTAAGGCATTGCCCTCTACCTTGCACAGTAGAATCACCTGGGGAGCTTTGAAAAGTATAAATCCGGGGTGCCTGGGTGGCTCGGTTGGTTAAATATTCGACTCTTGGTTTCAGGTCAGGTCACGATCTCAGTTTGTGGGTTTGAGCTCTGCAAGCTCGGAGCCTGCTTGAAATTCTCTCCCTCTCTCTCTGCCCTTCCCTGCTCGTGTGTGAGTGCTCTCGCTTGTTCATGCTCTCTCTCTCAAAAAATACATAAAACTTAAAAAGTATAAATGCGGGGCGCCTGGGTGGCTCAGTGGTTAAGTATTTGACTCTTGGTTTCGGGTCAGGTCACAATCTCACAGTTTGTGGATTTGAGCTCTGCTCTGTAAGTAGGGAGCCTGCCTGAAATTCTCTTCCCTCTCTCTGCCCTTCCCTGCTGTGTTTGAGCACTCTCTCTTGCTCTCAAAATACATGAAGCTTAAAGTGTAAATCTAGGTGCCTGGGTGGCTCAGTTAAGTATTCGACTCTTGGTTTCAGCTCAGGTCATGATCTCCTAGTTTGTGGGTCTGAGCGCTGCTCTGTGAGCATGGAGCCGCCTTGAAATTCTCTCTTCCTGTCTCTCTCTGCCCTTCCCTGCTCATGTGTGTGTTCTCTCTCTCTCAAATTAAAAAATATGTAAATATAAAACTTAAAAATTCAGGGGCGCTTGCGTGGCTCAGTCATTAAGTACTTGACTCTCAGTTTCAGCTCAGGTCATGATCTCACAGTTTGGCTTTGAGCTCTGCTCTGAAGGTGGAGCCTGCTTGGAATTCTATCTCCCTCTCTCTCTGCCGTTCCCTGCTAGTGTGTGAGTTTGCACACATATGCTCTGTCTCTCAAATATGAAACTTAAAAATATATACAAATTAGGGGCACCTGGGTATCTTAAGTATTTGACACTTGGTTTCAGGTCAGCTCGTGATCTGAGTTTGGGTTTGAGCTCTGCTCTGTGAACGTGAAGGGTACTTAAAATTCTCTCTCTGACCTTCCCTGCTCGTGTGCGTACGTGCATGCTCTCGCTCGCGCGCTCTCTCTCTCTCTCAATAAGGAAAAGGATAAATCAGTTTTAGCAGGTGAGACCTAGGCATGCGGGGTGTTCCAGGTGATTCCAATGTGTAGCCGGGGTTGAAACTAGCTGTATGAAGGACATTTTGGGGCAGCCCAGGGAGGAAACATGGGGACAGCACTTATGACGCCTGGATTCCAAGCCTCTCATTGTGGGACCAACGGGGATCCCCATCTTCAGGGGCACGGTTTCCAAGACTCTGATGTGGGTGGCCAAGGTGGTAGGAAGCACCACTGTTTATGACTATCGTTCCCAAAGTGTGGTCCTAGCATCATCTGGGAACTTGATAGAAATGCACATTTTGAGCCCAACCCCGGACCTGCTGAATCAAACTCTGAGCGGGGCCCAGGAGTCTGTATTTTAACAAGCCCTCCACGTGAGTCTGTGTGTGGACATTTGAGAACGGTTTGGTCCAGGTGAAGGTGGTCACGTGGGACAAAGTCAGGTGGACCCGCGTCTTCACTCAGCACCTCCGCCCTCCCTTTGTAGCTGGGAAACCACTCTAAGCCTCAGTTTCCTGATCTGTAAAATGCGACTGTGAGGATTATGATATTGATGGCCCCCAGTCTGGCCACAGGGCCTGCGGGGCACAGAACAAGGCAGGAGGGACGGAGCTCTTCATAGGAGGGCAAGAAGAGACACAGGGAAGGGACTGCTTCCAGCTGCCCTGCCCCAACCCCCTCCTCTCTGCCCCCCCCACCCCCTTCTTGAGCCTGCCTGGCCAGTGGATCTATGGGTAAGAATTCATGGAAACAGCAGGCAGGGAGAGGGGGAGGGGCAGAGAGGGAGTAGAGGTTTGCTTTATTAAATCTCAATTTAGAGTAGTGACTCTGACATCTGTAATGTGTGCTGGAAATGGGCTGTTTGTCCTCTTTACCAAGAATGAGCTGCTGGCCCCTCTGCAGATAGGGCAAGCTGATTTAAGGGTTTGGTTACTAGTCATTAACCCCTCGACACAGAGGTTAGTTACAGTGCTGAGGGCTGCGGGGCACTGATGCTAAATCAGCAATGAAGGGGAGTCCTTTCCAAAATGATCTCGTGTTCACTAAGCACAGAACCAGGTACATGAAGGGAATGAAAACCTGTATAAACATTCTGTTTGCCATAGCTGTGAAGGAGCACAAGTGTGGAAAGCAAGGTCCCTAGCTCAAGGCCTCCCCTCCCCCTCCTCGTAAGCCCATTTCCCTGGTGGAGGGGAACAGGTGGCGCTAAGCACGTGAGTCCCCCAGGTGTGTGTGGGGAGGCGTGTAACCGGCACTCAGCACCTCGATCCAGTTTAATTAGCAAACACGCCTTCGTGCCCACTAGCGTGTGGCCTGAGACGGGCAATGGGGAAACAGGGGAGAAAGACCCCTGCATCCTCCCTCGGGGAGCCTGGTGGGGAGACAGGCCTGCTGTGAAGGGAAGAGAATAGCCTCGTGGCCAGGCTTAGAGCAGAGTAAGAGCAGGTCAAAGTGCCGGAGGGGCCAGAGCTGGAGTGATTTACTCCGTCTGGGGCTAGTTGGTGAGTGAGGAGTTTCGAGAAGAGCCGAGGAGAGCGTAGTTTTCCCAGACAAGTGACAGGGGTGAAGGACTGCTGTCAGAAGGGCAGGACAAGCCAAGTCAGAGGCTCGGCACTACCTTGCCATGTTGGGTGAAAGTGGGGTCCCTACGGGGGTGGGGAGAGAAGGCCAGACGAGCAGCTCGGGGCTGAAGAGTTCAGACAGCACACGTGAGCTCTGACTTCAGGTTAACTGTCCCTCCACTTGTGAGCGCCTATGAGGAATTCTCAGAGTGGTTTGGGTCAGAACCATCCAGGGTGCCCGGAAAGTGAGCTGGGGTAGAGGTGACACGGCCACCTCTGCAGGCTTGTTTGGAGGAGGTCGCTCATGAGGCCGTGGGGAGAAAAGCGAGCTTTGGACTAGGGTGTTGTGTTGGAATATCAGACTGAGTAGAGACGACTAAGCAATGCCCGTTTTCTGCCCCCCACTGTGCACCTGAGCAGGACAGCCAGGCAAACAGCTGCTCAGCACGATTTCTGGGCTTGGAAAGTTTGACTTAGATCCACAGCTTGTGTGTCTCATTCTGGGCCTTGTACCCACAGGGGTGAGGAAGGGGCAGCCATCTCTCCACCATGGTCTATGAGGCTGTTTGCAGACCAGTCAACCCAGTCAGCAACCTGAACCCCTCACCTAGCTCTGCCTTCTCTTCCTGTGTCATTCTGAGCTCCTGGTGTCGCCTGGCCTCCGTGTTTCCCCTGTCAGCCCCTCTGTCCCAGGAGAGAGCCAGGCAGCAGGGGTCATCCTGGGCTTCCCACATGGAAACCTAGCAGGAACGGATTACCAGTGAGAGCAGAGACAAACCGGAGGAGGCCGCTGCAGGATTCTTGATGCTAGGAACTTTATCTGCTATCTTGCAACAGCATTTTGCCTCACTCGGACCATAATGGTAGGCCTATTTCAGTTGGCTGGTCAGGGTACTCCATTGCCCTGGTTCTAGAATGGACATGTTGATCAGTCTGGGCCAATAAAAGTCCTCCCTCAGATTTTCTATTTGTGGGATCATGCTGGAAGGCTCTAGGCCCCGAGCTACTGTTGCTTTCTTCCTCAGGTAAATCAGGGAAGTCCCTTCCCCTTGAAAATAGAGACTAAGGTTACATATGAAGGGAACCATAGCCAGAATAGGAGGAGGGCAGGCAGGAGGGAGAGAGAGAAGAGGAGGAGGAGGAGAGGGGAAGGGAAGGGAAGAGTACAGCAAGCTTCATTCCTGCCCCTGGATCCAGCCCTGCCTGAGGTTGGAGACAGACGTGGACTTGTCCGTTAGAGGAGATAAAAACTTTTTTGCATTTGAGTTCGGTCTTTGTCATTTGCAATTAAGAGTCTTGATTAATCTAGAATACCCAGGAGACCTTTCAAGAACCCCAAAGGGGATGAACCAAAAGGATCAAATCACAGTGGTCTTTAGCTACTGGGTGAATGTAAGTGGCATGTTTTATTATAAAGCAAGGCACCTGTTTTAATAATTACTGAAGTTCATGAATTTATGGTTGTTTTTTTTTTTTTTTTTAACAAGATAAAGATCCCCCTCATGTGCATGCCAGTATGCTTTCTTTAGTGGGTGAAAAGCTAGTGGGCCTGGAGGTTCACATAGCCTTAGTAAGCACCTAGGAGTGGGCTGAGCATCTGAATATTACCTATCATGTAAGTATAAGAGAAGCTGAGAATTTCAGAGGAAGCCCAAGTTATAGGAAAATAAGATTGGTGTGGACCAGGATGAGACTAGGAACAGGTGCCCTGGACTGGGATCACTGCCTGAGCTGTCTTTTTCTGCAGCCTCCTGTGTCTGGGGAGCAGTGCTTGCTAATTGCCCTGACCTGGACCTTAGCTGCTCATCCGGGTCCTGCTTCCCCTCCCTCGTTCCTCCCGCTCTCTGCCTGTGCATTTCACAACAAGGTGAGAGGGTGCAGGGCCAGGGACTGGGGCAGGCAGTTGTGAAGAGGTGGGAGGGGAGCGGGGGTCATCGCACTTGGCCTACAATGAGCTGGAGAGACACAGATGAGGCAGCTCTGTGGCTAAGACATGGATCCATAAACTCTTACTGCTGAGGCCCCTGGAGCTGTCCCCATTCCTGCCACCCCTACCCTGGTCAAACTTCCTTTTGAGTCTATGTAGTGAATTACCCAGGTTTTCTATAATTGCATCCACCCTTCATTAAAAAAAATTTTTTTTTAACGTTTATTCATTTTTGAGACGGAGAGCATGAATGGGGGAAGGTCAGAGAGAGAGGGAGACACAGAATCTGAAACACGCTCCAGGCTCTGAGCTGTCAGCACAGAGACCAACGTGGGCTCGAACTCACGGACCGTGAGATCATGACCTGAGCCGAAGTCGGACGCCCAACCAACTGAGCCACCCAGGCGCCCCCCACCCTTCATTTTTAACCAAAGCTGCCCACGTTTGTTTCAGTTGTTGCTGTTGATAATAACCCCCTCCCCTTGCATGAGCAAACAGCTCATTTGTTCATCAGGACATTCGCTATCTTCAAGAAATTTCAAACACCTGCTGACTGTTGGGTCCCGTTTTGGTCCCTATTTTGGAAGGTACTGCTCAGAGTCCTTCATAGCTGTGTCTGCTTGTCTGATACAAGCTGTGTCTACCCACTGACAAACAGCTAAAATGGAGCATATCATGTGCACTTAGGAAAATGCCCTGGCATTCTTCATTTCCAAAACACAACCGTCTGCCAACTCACTATCAGCTGGTGACAGTCAATGCATGCTCTTCAACCACTTGAACAGATTGACTCACTGCTCTGTCCTATGAAACTCCTCCTGTGTTCCCCTCCCGACAGAGCTATTACATGTCCCTGCATTGATAGTGTCAGAATTGGCCACATGCCTTTAACGAATGGGAGTGGGAGAGACCTGCTCCATTTCCAATCAAAAGCTTTAAGAGCAATCGTGATCTACCACATCTCTCTTCACCCTCTGCCATCGGACTGACAGCATCCCAGATGGGGGCTGCTGCTTCGGTCCCAGAAAAAGGAGAGGTGACACAGCTGGAGCTAAACCATGATGACCACAGAGCATGAGCAGGAAATAAACATTTCTTGTAAGTCACTGAGATTTGGGGACCATCAGCCTAAGCTGAATGATAAATTGATACTATTGGAGGGGTGCTCTAAAATATGGGACACTGACTTTGGGGCCAGAAAGTGGGCAGTGAGGAACCATCCCCGGAAGCTGGAAAGATGGCGTCCTCTTTTATGCAGGGGTGAGACATCTGGTATAACTGTTGCCTGTAGTAACTTGGTGGACTGTGCTTTTGATGAAGAGCATGCCTGTGTTCCTATTGGCTGCTTTTGACAAGGCTGCAAAAGGGGAGATCAGGTCAGCAAAGACTTGGACATGTAGCACGACCGAGAAATGTTTGTTATTGTAAGCCACTGGGATTTCGAGGTCATGTGTTACTGGAGCATAACGAAGCCCGAACTGACCAACACGACGATTGTGCTATGCTCCCTCAGCAAATAATCACACAAAAATAGAATCACAGAATGTGATGCAGGATCTTCAAACAACAAAGGACTTCAAAATAGATACCAAGAAAACTTGATCTAGTGGAGGGAGGGGAAGGAGTTGACTCAAGAAAGATTGACTCTGGATCGGAACTGCCTAATTTGAGTGCCCCCCCTCATTGTTCACTAGCTGTGTGACTACAGACCATGTATTTGGCCCATTCATTCTTTCAATTTACTCATCTGTAAAAGCAGGTGATAACGGTACCTGTCGCACAGAGTTGTTGGGGGAATTGTATGGACTGAGCACTGGTTAGTGTTAGCCATTAGTAATGTTTTGTAACCTTTCTCCCATTGGGTTACCAGTTTCCTGAGGGCAGGAACCATGCTGGTCTTGCTCATTATTGTATCTATTGTCCAAACTGCTGTTTGATATATGACCTATACTCAAAACATATTAGCTGATTGAATGTGTTAAACTATTCCAGGGACCTTGAACTCCAGGTGAGAAATCATCCAGGCTTCCTCCCTAGTACCTGTTTCATGTCACTCAAAGACTCCTCTAAGCTCTCTGTTCCGTTTTAGACCAGCACCTTGGACAACACCTTCCATATAACCTGTGGATTAATAGTTTAGACAGAATGGGATTCTCTCTCTCTAGGACAAGATTCTCAATATTTGCTCCCAGGACACCATCTGTGCCACACCTAATTCTTACCTGGACCCATGAGCAGTGATGGGGGTGGAGGGGCAGAGAGCTCAATCATTTGATGGCACACCACAACTGTTATCCTGCACTGAATTAAGAAGAGTTTAGAATATTCCCAGGGAGGAGGGGTTGGGGGAAGAGAGAGTGTATGTGTGTGTTTGACCGAGATTTTAACACGTGAAGTCAATGATGGTCTGGACTCACCAGCAATCTCCGTGATCAGGAAGACGGGGGACAGAGCATGGAAACAAAACCTGCCCATTAAGACCCAGTAGGGAGAAGTCCGCTCAAAGATATAGAGCTCATGTGGATGAAACCTTGGTGCCTGATTCTGATTTGCAAATGTAAATCTCTCTTGTGCCTGCTCCAACACTATCTGCATCTCTACCTCCCTCTGCCCTGAGAAGAGTATGACCTACTTTACTGGGGAACAAAGGTCCAGCTCACGTCTTTACTGGATGTCACAGACCTCAGACAGCAGTGCCAGATAGATTGCACTATGATAAGGTATTAGGAAACTGAGGCCATTTGGGGGGAGATTTCTCACTACACCTCAAGACAGGTGCTCAATCAATATTTTTGGATAAATGAGCAAATGAATGAAATAACAGTGAATTTGAAAAGCCATTGTTCTATATTAGAAGAATGGCCACAGTTTTCCCCATTCTTGCATGCAGACTCTGCCCTGTGAGGCTGGGCTTGGCCTTGTGACTTACTTTGGAAAATGACAAAATTTTCACAGCAAATGTGATGCAAGCAGAGACTCCTACAGGGATGCTTGCCCTTTCTTGGTGCTCTTAGAAACCCCTGTCACTGCCATCATGTGAAGCAGCCTGGATCATCCTTTTGGATGATGAAACACACACGCTCCAGACACTCCCTCCTTCCAGCTGACAGTCAGCCAACCTCTGGAGGCCGACTCAACTAGCTGACCAGCATTTGGCCACAGATGCCTGATTGAGCCCAGCTGAAACCATCAGAAGGCAGGGCCAGCCCACCCCACCCCACCCAGCTCAAATTGTTGACCTTCAGAGTCTTGAGCTAAATAGATGGATGTATCTTTTAGTTTAAATTTTTATTTTTTGAGAGCATGCATATGTGTGCCATGTACAAGCAGGAGAGGGGCGGAGGGAGAGAATCTTAAGCAAGCCCCATGCTTAGCACAGAGCCCGATGCAGGCTCCGTCTCATAATCATGACCTGGGCTGGAATCGAGAGTTAGACATTCAACCGACTGAGCCAACCAGGTGCTCCTAAATGGATGTATCTTAAGCCACTAAATTTTGGGGGGTAGTTTTCTAGGCAGCAAAAATGATACAGGTAGCTCCTTTCACAGGCATGTTTGTTAAATATATGGCACAGAGTGTAGGTACTCAGCAAACTGCTGTTACTTTTTCCTCCTGATTAATGAAAATAATTATACTAATGATATTATTTAATGACCTCTATGTCAGTGAAGCTAAATGCTTCACAGATACTTCTTCCATCCTCAAAATAACCCTGGATAAGTGGAATATTATCATCTCCTTTTTTAGGTGTGAAAACTGAATTAGACGGAGGTAAATGAATGCAGAGCAGGTAGCAAAGCTGGTAACTGGACTCGGGTCACCTGGCCCCCAAACTCAGCTCCCAAGCACTACAATACCCTGCTTCTTACTAAAGGAGGAAAGGAAGGTTCCATTCTACCCCTTCCCACCTGCGGCCCCCACTCCTGAAGTGCTCTTCCTGCTCTGCTTTTGTTTGTGCACATCCTACTCTTTGTCTGAGGTCCAGGTGCGGCTCCTCCTCCAGGAAGTCCTCCCTGACCTCTCCAGGTCACCATGACCCAGCCCTTTTTCTCCTTGGCAGCTGGGACTCTGATCCCTTCCAGTGGCAGAGGGGAAAGCTCCAGGAAGCCCTGCTGATCCTGGGCTGATGTGACCGGGATGGGGTTCGTTCACCATGAGAGCCTTAGGGGAGGGTACTTTGTGGGGCCCAAGGTGACTGCCGTAGCTGCATACAAGGAGATGGGGCTCCCCAATCTGATTCTGCCATCCCTTTCCTTCCAGCCACCCTCTTAAACATCTGGTTTAACTTTTGGTGTCTTCGTGGGGCTTTCTCGTCCTCTCTCAACCCCTAATATGCTCTGTGCTTCTTTCTTGGCCAATCTTCCTTTGCTTCCCCCTGACTCTTAAACCTTCCCCAAATGCCTACAGAACACCCAGTATCTTTCAAGGTCAGTCCTTTCCAGCCAAAAAGGACTTGTCCTTTCTCTACCCACACATGGCTTTTCCCGAAGGCTAATGCTACTCTTGTGGGCTTTGACTCTGCTGCTTCTCCCATCAGGGACACGAGGCGGAGCTGGCAGTCTCCTCTCCCTGCAGCAGCGCCCCTTCTCCACCCCAGCCCTCCATCCCGTACACAAACCTTCCCTCCTTAGGCCTCAGCCATCAGACCCCACTTATGCGCTGCCCGCTTTGTGCTTCTCACCCAAGTGCTTCCCAGGCAGTCCTCTGCTACCCTCCCGCCGCTGCCATCCCACTGGGCAGCTCCTCAGACGATGAACGGCCCCACCTGCACTGGGACCTCAGCCACGGGGAGGGCCACCTGTACTGCGCTTCAGTCACTCACACCCGGGGACCCTGGCTCTCAGTGCCTGGAACTGTTGTCCCCTGAGATCTTCCCCTCCTCTGCCCTATGTTCCCCCAACCACCTGTCATCTTGATTACTCATTCTCTCCCTTCCCGAATGCCTGCTCATCAATCTGACACCTTTGGAACAAGAACCCTTTTTTTTTTTCTTTCCTCCCCTACCTTCATTTCCCTCCCAGCCTCTCCACATTCCTGAAAGGCTGCACCCACATTCCTTCAACTATCCCCTTGCCAGCACCTTCCAGTCTTTCGTTCCTTATTCCTTCTGCCTTTGACACCCTGTGAGCCCCACCTCTGCAGCTGAGTCGCCTTCTCCACACCCTCTCCCGGGATACTGGGCACACCCACGAAAAATCATGGCACGGGGCACATGAGACCCTCCACAGACTCATGGTTTTCAACCTCAGCTGGGCCCCTGCACACCGCCCTCCACGCTAGGCCTTCTGGTGTGCCTCTGAGCCACCCCCCTCCGCGGGGTTTTCTATACCTTCTCTACTCTCGAATACAAGCAGAGCCCCCATGCTTGACTTGCAAGACAGCCTGCAAACTCATTCCTCTTGGACAAACGTCCATCCTACCCTTGAAGTCCAGGGCCAGCCCACTGGCCTTGGACCCCATCCTCTCCTGTCCTTGCTCTTTCCCCACCCAAGAATGTTGCTTCATTCTCTCCCCATATGAGCCCTCTTTCTCTACGGACTTCCTCCTCTCAGCCTCAGACACGCTCCCATATTGCTTCCCTTAAGCAAATCAGAATACACATGTTCTCTCAACATCTCACCCCTCTTGGTAGCCAGCTTCTTTTTCTTTCCATCTCTTCATAGCAAACTGAGGGGGAAAGGCATTTACACTTGCTCCTGGTCCTCACTTGCCTCCCTGGATGAAGCCCTCTACCCACCATATCCTCCTGGACATATCATGACCACCTAGCTGTGAGGGCTGAAACACTCCTATAGCATCAACCGTCCTCATTCTTCACAGGTAGGTACCAGCTCAAACCTTGCCACTCTAGAACCCCCCCTCTTCCCCCAGAGGAACCAAGAAGGTAAATCCTGGCTCAGTCCCCTTTACGATCATCACTTAAAAGGCTTTAATTTTCCATGGATTCAATCATTTCTTTAATATATATTTGTTAAACACCTATAATGCCCCAGGCAAATATGACTGAGTGACTTCTGAGCAGCTCAGGATATTCTGAGGAGCTAAAGATACTGCAGAGACATAAATGTGTTCTGTAGCTCAGTTCTACAAGAATTAAGACCAGCAAGGCCTTTTTCCTGCAGAAGAAAAATGTTATGAAATTTTCCTTTTAAGCGTGTCCTTCACCCAAGTCAACCTCCACTCCCACACGTGTTCCTGCATTTAATAGTGTATTTTTGAGCAAGAAAAAAAAAAATAAAGCTGTTCTGGTGATTGATTTAGAGGGCCCGGCTCTGCTGAAATTCCCAGTATATTAACACAGTGCTAACCTCAAGGACTCCACTAACGCTCTACGCTGGCAGACTAATGCACAGCGATGAACAGATTTCAGAAAAAGCAGCGGGGACAAAGGCTGTGTGGTGACAATGGAGTTAGTTGGAAAAAATCAAATAGAAGAACCCATTTATGCCCATAATACATTCTAAACACATCTCCTTAGGAAATTTCTTGAAATAGGCCAGCATGTCCACAAGCTGCCCTGATCTAAACACCACTCAGATGTCCCCACTCCATGCCACCAACCATATCCTAGTCCTGGAGCCTCGTTTCCTATGTTCCTTATCACATTCTCAGCCAGGGGTTGGTACCACCCTCCTCCAGGGCACGGGGAAATGCACGGAGGTGTTCGGATCCACCCTGATGCTACTGCTGGTTGATCAGAGTCCAGCGAGGCTGAATGTCCTGCACGGTCAATGGGAGAAAGCTCTCTTGCCTGAAGGTTGAGTCGAAAGGGAAGGCAGGCTGCCTCTGTGTGCCAGCAAGCATGGTGGCAGGGGAGGCCTTGATGGCCGGGCTCTCCTTCCCCACTCCTGCCCAACCTGCACCCACAACAACTGGACCTCATCAAGAAAAATGCCCTGGATCTGGCTTCCATTTCAGTGGGGGTGTGCGTATATCTCTCAAGCTCCTGTCTGTAGGTCCCCACAAAAAGATAGTGGGTCTAAAAAGCGATACTGAGCCTGCCAGATCTTATCTTGACTACTAATAACTTGTATTACTAACAAAAACAGCAACTGCTATATAGTGACTGCGGATTTACAGTGTACCAGGCGTCGGGCTGAGAGCCTTATGTATTTCTCCACCTAATCCTCACAAAACCTCTATCAGATGGATGTCTGTAACTCCATTTTACAGAAGAATCAGGCTTCGGGTGAAGGCTGGTAAGTGGCAAAGCCAGTGCGGCTGGGCAGGCTGCTAGGAGGTCTTTGTTAGGAAGACTACCTTCAATTACTCAAAAATCCAACTTTATGAACAGAGTCATTTACTAAGTGGAGGCGCGCTGAGCGCCTGCTCTGTGCCAGGCAGTGTGCTAGGCTCAAGGGATTCACTAGAGGGACAAGCAAGTGCCTGCCCTCAAGGAGCTTGTGATCTAGTGGTAGAGCATAAGTCTGTTTTATAAGGAGACAAACTGACGACTAAGCGCCCACTGTGATTAGGATCACATGCGTCCAGATACTACAGGAGCTGTGAAGCGATCAGATGGTTGCTGAGATTTGAGAGTAACTAGTGAGAACACCGAGGATAGGGTGGTCTGGGGAAGTGGACTTTGGCTGAGATCTGAAGGGTAAGAACGGGGGAGAAGTGGATTGACGCTTTGCTCCTGGAATGCTGAGACTAGATGTCTTCCAATGGGGAGGAAGGGGGAACCCCAAAGGCAGGAGGCACATGTAGGGAGTCCTCATGAGTCAAGAGAGGGCTAACACACCTGCATTCTGGGTCAGAGCCCAGGGCGGATGGGGAAGGGCAGTGCCAGCTGGCTAGTGTTTGCCAATCGCCTTCAGCCTAGTCTCAGGAACCTGCCATAAGTCCCTTCAGGGAGGAAACTGCAAATCAGACTCCCTTTTCCTTTAGATCCTAAGAAGAAGAGCAGGCCTGGTGGTAGGTTAAAACCTCCCACCCCTACAGGGTCACGGCAGCCTTTATTCGTCCTGCAAGGACACTCTGAACCCCTCCAAGGGGCAGCACCAAACTGTGGCGGCTTCTTGTCCTGTCTGCCCAGAGAACTCCCTGAGAGCAGAGGCCACAGTTGATGAAAGTAGGGAAGCAGTCCTCAGGCATGGCTCTGGGCATCGGCTTGGCATCTGTGCCAATAAATGCCACCAGCTGGGAATCCCATGACCCTGAACAAGTTACATTACTGCCTGGAGGCTTGTTTTCTCCACTGTACAAATGGGGTAACAACAGAACCTACTTCCCAGGGCTGCTGAGGGAGTTAGCTGAGATTATGCACACAGAGCATTTAGAAAGATGCCGAGGAGCAGTAAACAAAGGTAAGCTGTTGTTGGTATTATTATCTCTAGGCAGACTAGCGAGCTCTCAAAAGTGTGGGGACACAGCCCTAATTAGAATAGGAAACCCACCTTACTGAGCAGGGTCCTGTGCCAGGCTTGGAGTGAGGCACATATGGGTGTGCTCCTTCATTTAAATTTGGCATCCGCCCCATTTGACGGATCAGGAAGCCGATGCGAGGGGTTGGGGGGCGGTGAAGGGATTTGTCAGCACAGAGCCAGGTCCAAGGTGGGATCTAAGTTCATCGGCTCTGATGCTGGTTCAGCGACCTGTCCCCAAGCTAGAAGCCTAAGAAGCAAAGCTCTCCAAAGGCTGGAGAGTGGAGGGGGGGAGGTTCAGCCTCTCTCCGGGTGGTGAGCCAGTACTGTTTTCCTCTGTGTTGGCCCACCATGGTGCTGCTAATGACTGTTGCTTCCCGGCCTGTGGGAGCTTAATCAAGTCATGCAAAACTCGCTGTTTACCACTCTAACTGTGGAGTCTGGACATGAAGTGAAGAACATATCACGTGGAATGAATAACAAATCAAGCGGCTCCTTTTTTTTGTTTGTTTGTTTTAGCACCGAAGCTTAGGAGCACTGCAGAGTTCACCATCCCTCTGTGCGGTGCCAACATCTGTGCACGAACATCCCCGGCGGTGCCCCACTGTGTGCCCGCACCCCCACCCTGAGCTGATGCTTCGGGCTCCGAGTGCAACCGCCAAAAGGGAAACAGAGATGGGTGGTTTCCGAAAGCAGGTGCCAAACCGGCTGCGCTCCCCCACCCAGCATGGGGACAAGCTCCAGGCTGATAGCCCCTGGACGCGCCTAAGGTTATCTGCGATGGAGCCTTGTGATGGGTCTGTGCCCTGGGGAAGCATCTAAAGCCCAAGAGAGGCAGTACCAGGAAAGAAAGCAGCACCGGTGGTCAGCATGCCCTTCCCAGGTTCAAGCCTCTTCCTCTGCCCCGGGAGAGGTGTGATATAATTGCACCTCCCATCGTGTTCTGGGCCCTAGGAGCCTGCATCTACCACTCACGGTGGTGGGGACTTGGGTACATCTTTATGTCTTTGAGCCAACATCTTTGAAGTGGGAATAAGGTGGCAATGGGGCTTTAAGATGAAATGACACCTGGAAGGTATCTAGGGAGACTTAATACATAGCAATCACATATATATGACGTGTCTTTTATATAGAAATACATATATATAAATACAATGTGTATTAATCAAACCAGTAACATAACCTCCTATAGTTAAGTAGTTTTTACTGTGAACTAGGTTTCAAGTTAGATATTCCAGGTAAAGAGAAATTAAGTATCCTGTCCCAGGTGACACAACTTCTAAGTGCAGAGTCAGGATTCATGCACAAGTAGCCCCCACACGGCCCAGGACCGGCTAGTTACTGTCCTTTAGTAGGGCTGTATGGAAGAAATGAGATCGCAGGCTGGATTGAAAACCATGCATTCACTCCTCACTGAGGAGCAGACAGAGTGCAGTGAGTTCTTGAGCCCCGGGACGCAGGCAGGATACATTAGACACCAGGTCTCCATGGATGCTTCTAGGGCTGTAAGGATGAAGGGAGCCACTCCAGCCCTGGGGGTTCGGGGTCGGCGTGGGATGGCTGGGATGACTGCAGATGCCGGCCCTCCCCATCCCAGCCTTGAGTGTCCCACTTTTGCACACTCGGAGAGGCCACCCTCGGGTGTGATCTAGCACCTGCAGGCATGTTCTATGCACGGGGTCAGAAGCTGTCATGCACAGGCCATCAGAGTGTCACCAGTCATTCCGCCAGAAGTACCACTTACTCTGCCTCCTGTGGAAATGACGGCCCTGGAATATGAGATGCCACAGCTCAGGGGCCAATAAACCTCTGATGAGGCCCTGCATCGTGCAGACCTGGAGGCGTCCGCCTAAGTTGCAAGGCTGGTTGAGGCTCCCCTCAAACTGGAACCCAGTTAGGGCACTGTGCCAACATTTGTCAGCTGGTACCTGGGCAGCAAAGCCACACACTGGGAGGTGCGCGGGGCGCACTTTTATCCTAGCAGAGCCAGGGGGTAAACTCAAGAAAGCTTTTCAAAACCTCACAGCCATTCAGTGCCAGCCATTCTGATGTCCTGATAAATAAAAATCATACAGAAGTGGAGAAACCTTCCAAAGGTCACAGAGAAGCGGCTGGTGATTTAAATTCTTGCCGCGCAAAGTAAGACTCTTCAGTTGTCTCTGAGGTGTTACTTGGGAGATCTGGGGGATGTGTGCACAGTCCATGAGAGGCCTCTAATGTCCCCCAGGAGCGTCCACCAGGGCGGGAGACCTGGCTCCGTTACAGCCCCACATGGGAGTGGCACGTGTGTATGCACGTACAGCCAAGTTAGAACTTTAAAAAATGAAGAAGAAATTCCAAAAAAATCTAAAAACGCAAAGGCACCAAAGTCCATCTAGAATGCCACACTTTTCTTTTATGAAACCTACTACCCGATCTAACGTGAAAGCTGTCTCTGGGTAAAAATAGAATACTTCTTTAAACTCTAATCTTTATATTTCTGAGTCAAAAAGCACTTCCTGAAGCACAACGTGGCGGTGTAAGTATTTCCAAAGCTTTAGAGGGAGTTAAAGATCCTTTCATCTTTCGTCTACAGCCAGGAATTCACATTCCTGTAGGAAACGCACTGTTTTCCCTGGGCCTTTTGTAGCCTAGAAGATGGAGGCAGCAAAGAACAGGAGAAGCCCCCAGACCCTGTCCTGTGCTATCCGTCCTTTGACGGGCTGATGAGAAGGTGATCAGGGGCGGCAGGCTGCATCGTATGAACTGTGACGATCCCAGTGCCTGGCTTCCTGTCCGCGCTGGGACCCCTCCAGATGTGGGGCCTGGGAAAAGGGCCTTTGCCACTCCCAATTCGTGGCATAAAGTGTAATGCTCCGTGCATGTTTCTTGAATGAGCAAATGAATGAATGAGTGAAGGAGTGATTGATCGAATAAATACGGAGTCTGTGGGGAGACCCTATTGTTGTATTTTTCCCAGCAGAAGAAATTTTCCAGGCTGTTACACTAATTAGGGCTAATATTCTCAGTTATTTTGAGGATAGCTTGAAATTTGCTGCTAATTTAAATAAAATGGTTACGTTTACTCATTAACCAATTAGCATGCTTCCCAGCAGCTTCACCTCACTAATTTGATTAGTTACACTATGCTTTCTCCTACCCAGAGCTGAGAACATCACAACTATATCAGAGTAAACTTTTTAAAAAACACGGAAGCAGAATCTCTCACAGGGTTTAAACACGGATGTGAACCCAGTCCCTCTTTCCAGCTCACCGTGTCCCCACTAGAAGTTGCTCTATGTTACCGTTCCTATCACTAGACTAATTGGTTTTTCAAGGAAAACAACTTTCCAAACTATGGGGACTTCCTGAAACGCAACCTGTCTCCTATGTTTGAAGAACGAATGATCGAAGCTGGAGGAGAAACTGGAAGCCAAAATACAGGCCCCCTTCCTAGCCCTGTTTGTCAGTGACCTGCAGTACATACGGGCTCAGGCTAGCCTGCTCATATCATTTTCCTGTTTTCTTATTTGTCAGAGGTGGAAGTGATTTAGCAAATATCTAAGTTTCTGTGGCAGAGACCGGCTTCCTGGGCACGCAGAAAACCCTAGCTTCCCACACCCTCGGTAGTTAGCTGGCAGGGCTGTGTGACTGGCTCTGGTGAATCAGACGTGAGAGGAAGTAAGGTGAGGCATTTTTCATCTGAGGTGTGAAAATCAGAGTTCCAGGCACACTCTTCCCCTCTGAGGGGGGGTTGTGGGTGGAACTGTGTCCCTCAAAAGTTCGTATGTTGAAGTCCTAATCCCCCACCCCCCAGTATCGCAGAATGGGACCTTCTTTGGAAATAGTCATTGCAGATGTAACTAGTTAAGTCAGGATGAGGTCACACGGGAGTAGGGTGGCCCCTAATCCAGTATGGCTGGCATCCTTACGACAAGGGACAGAGACCTGGGAGAACCCCACACGAAGGTGGTATGCTACCACAAACAGCGTTCTTGGTAGCCAAGAACTACCAGAAGCTAGGAGAGAGGCCCGAAACATCCTTTCCTGGTGCCTTCAGAGGGAGCACAGCTCTGCCAACACCTTGGTCTTGGACGTCTAGCTTCCAGAACTGTGAGACGATATATTTCTGTTGTTTAAGCCACCCAGGCCGTGGTCCACTGTGATGACTGCCTTAGGAAATAATCTAGGGGAAAGGCCACGTGGTCAGACAGCACATCCACAAGGGATGTCACTAATGGCCTGAAGAGGCACTCTGCCTTTAGCCAGCTTTGTGAACAGAGTAAGAGAAATGTCTAAAACCTGGAAATAAGGCAACACGGGAGAGGAAACGGTCTGTCCTTTCAATATCCTACTGGGGCATGAACAAGCCCACCCAAGGGTATGCAATTTTCCAGGAGAATGTACCTGTGTTTGACTTTGTTATTTACCTTTTGACTGGTACCCAAACACTAAGAAGTTAAATGGTAACTTCCAGATTTGTCTAGTAAAGATCACACTAAAGGCTACGATTTTATTTCCCTATAGGACATTGACTGCTTTTGTATCTAATCTAGCAATCTTATTCTAACCTTCTTTTTTAGAAAATGCCTAGAGGTCCTGAGCTCCTCAAATGCTCTCCAGAATTGCTTAACCTTCTTACTGGCTCCCTGATTAAGGAATTAAATAAGTTTTTGTCACATGTTCATTTTGATTTTAAGAATCATGTTTTACTTTTTTGAATTGACAAAATAAACTTGTTTGATTAATGGCAATGAGGTTTGAGGATTGTTTATTACCTGACTGATACAGATTCTTTCTGGTTTTAAAACCCCAAATGGAATAAGTTAGAAATCTGAAAGAAGGAAATGAGAAAGGGAAATGACTCTCCGGGTCAGCAGGATAAACTGGATCATCTTGCTGTCCTGTCTTCTTGACCTTTTTCTTCCTTCACCATTCTTGGCCGTGCTTGGCTGAAATCCAAGCCACACGGCTCAACTCTGGCCACATGTGTAATTCTTAGGAGAGAGAAGAGTTCAAGCCCTGGCTGTGGTGAAGACTTGAGGATTAAAAAATATAGAACAGTCTGTCTCCAGCCCTAGAATGGGGACTTAATGAGGGCAGTGACTTCCATCTGGCTCATGACTGTTTCCCAGGGCCAAGAACATGACCTGGTACGTGTTGGACTCTCACTGATTTCAGAAGAAAAAAAATGTAATGAATTAAAAGGTCATACAATTCTAGGGTGGGAGTGCCCTTAGGGATTTCTTAGCTTAAGCACCTACATGATATAGGAACCTTTCATAATGCCCCTGGAGTCCACCAGAGTTGACTTGAACACTTCTGATGATGGAGAGGTCACAGTATCATCAGAGCCAATGACTGGGAAGAGTTTCTGTATACTCAGCCAAAAATATGTGCTTTTTATAATTTTGGACATTTTCACGTCTCTCTTAGATCTGTTCCTCTCCAGGCTAAACAATTCCCGTTCTCAAGGACACAGTCTTGAGTTTCTTTACCAATCTTGTAATAATAAGAGCCAATATCTAGTAAGCAATGACTGTGTACCAGGTTTGTGGTCTCAGTGCTTTATGTGCATTGATTGATTTAATTCTTACAATAACCCTGAAGGTAGGTACTGCTATAATCCCTATTCTTAAGGTGAGAAAATTGAGGCACAAGGAAATTTTGACACCTATTCAAGGAACCCAATTGGTAAGTGGTCTGACTGGGATTCGAACCCAGACAGTCTGGTTCACTATATATTGCCTTATCGTTTGCTTTTCAGCATTTTCAAGCTTCCTATCAAGGAAGGAACTCCTAGCAGAGTCTAGAAAGACTGTAACTTTGGGCTGATCTCTACTCCCCAGACAACAATGTGAGGTGCCACATCCCTCCCCTGGAGTTGTGCAGTGTACCACCTGCACAGTTGTATGTGGCAGTCTCATCTGTGCATAAGTGAACTTCCCTGGTCTCTGTGGCCTCTGTGGCCATGGTAACGAGATTTTTCCAAGAGCTGTCAGTGTGTGTGGGGGGGAATGTCCCTGGAAATATATATCAAGGGTGTGATTTGGACCAAGTCTAAGAGATTCAGGCTCTATATTTGTCCACAGTCCCCTCATGAGGTGTACCCTGACTACATACTAAGGTGATAGCCCTAAGCCTCTCCTTTGCTCCTCCCCATCCAACCCACCCCACCCCACCCCCCAGGAGCCAGTGAAGTTTTTAAGGGCTAGTGGATACCTTTGGGAAGGCTTGCCAGTCAGAAGCCCTGACTTATCACCCACTCCTTATCCTGTGCACCTGCTTCTATGTCTGGTGGATGGAGGAACTCTACCAAGGACACATAGCCCATCTCCAGGATGACCCCATCCTCTTGGGCCACAGGGCAGGCCAGACTCAACAAATTCCCGCCATGGCAGGTTACCTACCACCCTGTTCTGGGAAATGTGTTTGATCTGAGGTTAGTCTCCAGCCTCCTTATCTCTGGGCACTAACAACCGTGCACCTCCTCTGTGGGCCTGGTGGGAGAAGGCAACTGGGACCCTGTGCTCCCTGTACAGCCTAGTACAGGAATGGGGAGGGGGACCCAAGTCTTTAAGACTTGCTGCATATCTCCATGAAGGAGTTGATTCATAAAGCACCGAGGGAAGGCAGCTCCCAGCCTTCCTGGCAAGCCCAGCACAAACTCACAGCTTCTCAGGCCAACTAAATTTCAGAACGAAGGAATTGAAGGTAAGTAGATAGAGCTGGTAGAGCTGGGCCTACAGCTGGCCAGCACAGCTTCCTCATTTGCACAGAAGACAGGCCCAGATGAGACGAATCAGTGGTGCTAGGGATCAGAATCGCCATTACCTTTGGGTGTAGAGTATTGACCAAGAGGAGGAATGAGGAAAGCCCAGTGGGATGACAGGCTCAATCTGGATGCTGCCTACGTGGTTGCCTGCAAATATGGAAATTCACTGAACTGAACACTTCAGATATATGTACTTTAGTGTACAATCATGTCTCAATAAAAGGATAAAACAAAGGCTCAGAGAAGGTTAAGGTGACATTACAAATGTGTGGCAAGACCAAGCCTAGAACTCCGGGTTCCCGAAGCCCCCCTTTCCATTATTCCACTGTATTTTTGCTGCCACAGAAACTCAGTGATGCTCCATCAGTCTAGGGGTAGGCTTTTACCAGGGCAGGAATCCATAGCACATGGCCCATGAGGTCAAGGAAAGTCAGTCCAGTGTGGGCTGGAGTTAGAATCTTGAAGGTATTTATACTGAGCAAGGCTTAATAAGCAAAAGCAATAGTAATAGTATAGCACTATTGCGACATTAACATCTAATATTTATTGAGTGCTTACTATATACCATGCACTATTTAAAACATTTTTTAATGTTTATTATCTTTGAGAGAGAGCGAGAGAGCGAGAGAGCAAGCAGGGAAGGGGCAGAGAGAGAGGGAGACACAGAATCTGAAGCAGGCTCCAGGCTCTGAGCTCCCAGCACAGAGCCCGATGAGGTGCTCAAACTCACAGACCGTGAGATCATGACCTGAACTGTAGTCGGCCACCCAACCGACTGAGCCATCCAGGCGCCCCTATCAGACACTATTTTAAATACATGTATTAAATCTTTACAACAACCTTGATGGTATATACCACTATGAATCCATATTTTTCAAAAATACAATAGGCCCACCTTTAAAAACTTGCCCATTTAAAAATGTGACAACTAGAGAGCATTGAAGCTGATATTTGATTCCACACGACCTGATTCCATAATCCATGCTCTTAGCCACAACACAGACTGCCCTATATTGAACCAGCAGCAGCTAGTAGACTGGCAGCCTTTGCCCAAACTGACATCTGCTATCCCACAGAGAAAACACTCAACATTTGTCCAATGATCCAGATAAGCAACAATCCTGCAGATTCCCACGTAGACTTGTTAAAAGCAAGTTCCTTCATTGTCTCCTGGACTGCATGTATTAAAAAGCAGACAAGGAATTGACAAAAAGACAAAACTACTTGTGACCTGGCCATGTTGGCTCATACTCAAGAATAACCTGGGGGAATTTCTGAGCTGAAAACTCCAGTGTCCAACTGCATTAATGATCAGAGAAATGCAAATTAAAACCATGGTGTGATACTATACACCTGCCACAATGTCTATAATTTAAAAAGACAGGTAATACCAAGTGTTGGCAGGGATGTGGAACAACTAGATAACATGTGGTTGGCACGAGTGAAAATTGAACTAATTAATTTGGAAATCTGTTTGACAGTATATTGGGTTGGCTTGGGTTGCCACCACAAAGTATCACAGGCTGGGTGGCTTAAATAACAGAAAGTCATTTTCCCACACTTTTGAAGGATGGGAAGTCCAAGATCTAAGTGCTGGTGCCTTCAGGTTCCAGGGAGAGCTCTCTTGCTAGCTTGCTAACCACCTTCTTGCTGTGTTGTCACATGGCAGAGACAGAAAGATGAAGAGAGAGAGAGAGAGAGAGAAACTTTGTAGTGTCTCTTCTTACAAGGACACTAATTCTATAAGATAAGGGATCTACCTTTATAACCTTATTTAACCTTATTTGCTTCCTTTCTCCAAATACAGTCAGGGTTAGTGATTCAACATATGAATTTGGGGGTGACACAATTCAGTCCATAGCATTCTTCCCCTGCCCCCCCCCCCCGCCAAGTTCATTTCCTTCTCCCAAGCACAATGCATTGGTTTCATCACAACAGCCCCTAAAATCTTAAGTCATTCCAGCATCAACTCTAGAGTCCAAATGTCATCAAAGTATCATCGAAAACAGATGGGCATGAGGCTCAAAGTGTGATTTATTCCAAGGCAAAACTTCTCTCCAGCTGAGAAACTGTGATATCAGAGAAGTTATGTGCTTCTAAAATATGGTGGCTGGGCAAACACCGGTTAGACAAATGTGTTCCAGAAGGGGCAAATTGGAAGGAAGAGGTGATGGATCCCCAAGGAGTCCAAAACCCAGCAAGGCTAATTCCATTTAATCTCAAGGCTTGAGAACAATCCTCTTTGTCTTGATGCTCTTCACTCCAGGCCCACTGGGGTGGCATCACCCCATGGCTCTGTGGAGTTGCCTGACCCTTTGGACCTCTAGGGTGGCCCTGCCCAAGCCACTCATTGCTTTGACCCTACCCCTGAGGTCCTGGGAGGGGTCATCCTGGACCACTGAAACCAGAGAGGTAGGCCTTCCCTTTGAGGTGACAGCCTTGCCCCTGGGTTTGTTGGTGGGTCTGGCCTTCAGCATCTTTCTTCTCTTGAGGAATAGTGCATGTTCACAGCTGAACAGCTCTATGCTCCTGCCTTGTGAAATCTAAGAAACCCATCAGCCTGCCTTCATTCTGTCCTCTCTTCAGGGGAGGCTGCCAGTGTCTCTGCTGGTATAAGCTCATCTCTATTTATGGCTTCTGCTGCTGTGATGGCCGATTGAGTCCACGAGTCCTACCATGATCTCTTAATCAAACAGTTGTTCAGTCACACTCAGGGTTCTCTTCAGAACATGCCATATGGACAGGATGAGAATTTTCCAAATCTTTGAGGTTAAATGGGGTCATAAGGGTCAGGCCCTGATCTAATGGGATTAGTGTCCCTTCGAGAAGAGACACCAGAGAGCTCTCTCATTCTTTCTCTTCCTGCTGTGTGAGGACACAGAGAAGGTAACCATCAGCAAGTCAGAAAGAGCCCTCACCAGAAACCACATCAGCCAGCACTTTGATCTTGAACTTCCCAGCCACCAGAACTGTGAGAAAATAAATTCCCGTGACATTTTGTTACAGCAGCCCCAGCCGACCAATGCAGGCATTGTCTGCTAAAAGTAAACACACGTCAACCCTATGATCCAGTGATTTGACTCAGGTATAAATCCAAAAGAAATGAGTCCAAATGTGCACCAAAAGACATGAACAAGGATGTTCATAGCAGCAGTATTCATGATACTCTCAAACTGGCAATTTCCCAGGTGTCCATCAGCCATAAATACATAGGCAATACTGTATATTCATAAAATGGAAAATTACACAGTAATGAAAATTACAGCTACATGTAGCAGCATGGAGGAACTTTACAAATACGATGAGGAAAGACAGAAGCCAACATGAGAAAGCATACACCCTAGGATCCTATTTATATAAAATTCAGAATCAGGCAATAATGCTTTTTTTTTTTTTAATCTAGGGGCTGGTTATGGTGGTGCATTTGCTCTGAAAACTCACTAATCTGTACACTTACAATTGGCTACTTTCTATACATATGTTGTGCGTCAATAAAAAGTTTACATAAAAATAGTCATCTGTGAAAAATATCGCAGCATTGTAAGAACGAGGAATGAGCTGCTATACTGTGTGGTGTGGGGAGAGTGTGATCTGCTGACTTACAACTGACCAGTCAGTGATGTCACAGCAGCTTGGCCCCCATAAAGGACGAGCGGGTGGAGGTCACAGTGGACAGTTGCTGTAAGTCTCAGCACACACACATCATGATAGCCTTCAGTTGTATGTTTAGGTGGGTAACCACTCTTTTAAACACTCAGTTATAATTGCACAAATATACACATCTTCTATACCATCTTTTTAAAAAAAAAATCATGCCCTTCTGGAGGTAAGATAAGTAAACTCTGAAAGTGCCAGAACAGGTCAGTCTGTGGCATCCGTGGAAAAATGGCTGTCCGTTGTACTCTACTGAATAAGCCATTTCTCTAGCCTGTGTTTCAGCACCCTCTTTGGATATCTGGAGCCTAGGCTATGACTGGCTAATTTTTCCTAGGATAAGTTATTTCCCTGGTAGCTTTCCCTCATTCTCCACCAGGAGAAGGTCCTAAGAGCTAGAAAAGTTCTCCTGGCTATAGATCTTGGCTCCAGCTGTGATCTACTAAAGGGCAGATCCCAGAGGCCATGAAATGGCACTGTGAAGAGATTGAGATGTCAGGGAGCTTGGGGGGGACCTTGGGTTCCCGCCTGCTAGGGAAGGGCATGGCTACCAGAGCGAGGACTGAGATTTACCCATAGTTTCCCCAATAAGGCAGGCGTTCCTCTTCAGAAATTTATCCCTTTCCTTGCTCCCCACCCCAGGGGATCCAGGCATCCCAGCATCTGCTCCCCGCCCCCCCCCCCCCCCGCCACCTCCTTCCAGGCAAGGCAGGCATGACTCTCCTCTTCTACTCATGAGCATACTCTTATTGAAGAGCCCTGGAAGCCTCTGTGCCTACAGTAGCCACAACATGACTTTAGCTATCCTTCTCCACACTGGACATACATGTGTACACCCCCAACAGGAGCCTCTCTCAGGGAACTCACCTGCGGTGTCATCCCGTGGCAGATGTACACGATGGGAACGTTCTCTGTGTCTGGACCCTGATCAAGACACAAATCGGTCTTCAGAGAGTTCTGCAGCTGGACACCAGAGGAAAGGTAGCCACACCAAGGATAAAGGAACAGAGAAACACATGCATTAAGTCAGGAGAAGCCAGCATTCCACTGAGACAAGTCCCATGTCCATAATCGCCCCACGGCCCCTTGATTACTCTGGAGAGCAATAACCACCAGCTTTTGCCTTGCATGAAGGTGCTGAGGAAAAACCAGCCTCCAGGGAAGGAGAAGCATTTTTGTGTTGTTAAACTGTGACAGTCCAGGTAGAAATAAAAGATATTCACACATGCACAAGATGGTGCCAGGTTCTTTACCCTGTCTATTTCCATAGGGGTGGCACCACGGCTTTCAATAGTCCTTGGTTAGAAGTCTTTGCTCTGGAAGGTTGGGCAAAGTGGGCAATATGTTAGCTGCCTTCAGGCCTGAGATGTCCTCTGGGTCCTTTCTGCCTCCTGCAGATCCAACAGGGGCTGGCTTGGCCCCTGTGGTGCCCAGATGATGAATCTCCAGAGTGGAGGTCAGATAGGTGGATAAGGGGTCCAGGATGGGAGTAGGGGAAGAGAGAGGTATCTCTTATCCTCACCTACAGGCACATAGCAATCAATAGAACCCGTGCCTGGGTACCATGGACCAGTGTCTTACCATGTCTGGTAAGAAAGCCAATATTCAATGTTCCTTTCTGGCATATGTCTACTTCCAGTCCCTGGAGAGGACAGGTTATTGTCCACATGGCCCTGCTCACCAGCTATAGCTGAGTAGACCATGGTGGGCACCAACATGCAGTTTAGAATGAGTTAATAATTCTATTTCTTTCTCTATTCTCCACCCTTCTCCTTCTGGAATGTAACCATCTCATCATCCTCTTTCTCTGTCCTAGAACTCTAGATGAGAGAGTCAGTGTGGTCAATGGGTGGTGGCCACAAGAATTGTGAAGCCATTTAGATTGGGTATGGGGTATCTATCGGGCCATATGTAAGCTGAGAGATCCAATGTGGTCAAGGAAGAAATGAAGCATGAGACAGGATTAGAGAAGTTCTGCCCCTGCTATGGCTTTAGTGGCTTCCGGGCTCGGGTGCCCATGTCCAGCTGCACTTTACTTCCTGTGCCCATTAGAGTTTGTGGTATCATTAGCCACCTCAACTTGAGCTAGCTGATACATAGCTCTTGTTAGCAACCGAAGCACTCTGCTTAGAACAGAAGAGGGATGTTGGAATTCAGGGAAGACCAGGGCAATGGACCACACAGGTGGGGCATCTAGCCAAGGAGGCCAGATACTGATGGCGGCTGAGCTCTCATGGTCTTGACAACTTGTGGCAGGAAGGCAATGGACCCAATTAGGGGTGCAAAATGCAACAACCCGAGGCACGTGTGTGCTCTGTGAATCCCCTGTTCTTGACAGGGGACAAGGAACAGAGTCAAATTCTTTTCTCTTGAGCTTCCTCTCCTCTACCAGGCAAAGGCATCTCAATCCCAAACTTGCAGTTTGGAAGTTCTGAAGAAATATAAATGTGTGCCAGCTCCCTAGGCAGAGGCTCCAGAAACATCTATGTAGCAAATCCTCGTTTATAAAAGAACTATTTGGCTTGCCTGTGTGAGGCAGCATACGTAAACACTCTCTGGACTTCTCCCACAGCCTACAGAGAGGTGGGTGTCACATCTAAAGCTGAGAACTGTAATCCATTAGTGAGACCCGCTAACAGCTGTCGCAAAGCAAAAGCAAAAGGTCCGTGGAGCCCTGATGTCAGACTTGGCTTTCTGCTAGGTTCTCAAAGCCATCCCCTGGGTGAGGAGGTAGGTGGTGGCTTTTGATAAAGTGCCCCCAGCTCTGTGTCATTCCTCCCCCATTAAGCAGGTGGTCTGTTGATGCTGTTGGGAGAGACAGGCTGGGATGGAATCCTGGCTCCAGCTGTGTGGTCTTGGACAAAGAACATTTACTCCTTTTTGTCTATTTTCTCCTCTCTAAAATAGGGATAATAATAGTGCCTACCTCACAGGGTTGTTATGAGGGTTAAATGAGACACTACCTATGAGTACATAGGATGGAGCCTGGTAAATAGCAAATGTGCAATAATTGTTAGCTACTATTATTACGGCTATAACCTTCCTGAGAGCTATTCAGGGAAACTAGCTTTTATGGCTGCATCTATGTGCCAGCTACCATGTGAAGTGCTTTCCATGTGTTATCTCCCCTAATCCTCAGAGCAATGCAGCCAGGTAATATGATCTCTTTTAAGGGTGAGGAACAGTGGCACAGAAGGTCTGCCTCACCTCGTCGTCTGTGATGCCATTTCCATCGCATGGGCTCTTCCCCATGTCACCTCTACTTTTGCCTTCATTTTGTCAGATGAAGTCCTCTTCTTCCTTCTGCTCTCAGCTTCTCTGTTGCTCTGGAAGTGTTTCCTCACCCACATCTGGGTGTAAGGTCATGGCCCTATGCTTCATCATCATCTCCATTTCTCTTACTGTAGCGCTTGGTGTGCTGTGTTCTTACTGCTTCTTCACGTGCCTTTCTCCCCTGTCTGAGCAGGCTGGGGCTGTGTCTTTCTCATGGTCTGTGACACGGGCCAGTCCTGGCCCATAGCAGACAGTAAATCCATGTGGAATGAATGAATGAGTGAAGAAAATGAACAAATGGATGGCATTCCCAAATGAACAACACTGGCAGGTGGACAAGTGTAAAGTTCTTCCCCTCATGCAGCTGGCGACAATCTTGAGACTGAAAACTGCCCCCTCAGATGGTGTAACTATAACTTTTAAGGTTTTCTAACCTGCCAAGATCACACAGAGTAAGTGGCAAAGCTAACGTTCGGAAGCTGGGTGTGTCTGTTTCCAGATGCTGTTCCATCTTCGCTGTCCACACTAGAGCTGGGATGAATCCAAAGACCCCGCCTCTTGGACGTGGAGCTCCACCATCCGGGGGAAACCCGTTCCCACACAATGGGGCCCAGAGGCCCTTCTGCCTGTGGCAGTCATTAAAGGGACCTGTGAGTGGATTAATGGGCTGGGTTATAGACTTGACCCAAGCCCCACTGAGAGTTCCAGGAGGTTATTTGACCTGAGCAATGTAGTTTGGCGTAAGTTAGCACGGAAAAAGTAAGAAGAAGCTTTACCCCCAAGAAGACATCTCTGCATTTCAGAATAAAAATAATCACCAGGAAGAATGATTCAGCCTCAGCAAATCCTCCTGTGGCTGCATCCTGCTTTGCCCATCTTCACCCTGTTGCCCCCATTAAGAGTTAATTATGCTCCTTGACAAGCCAGCGTGTCTCTACTCTGTCAGAGCCCAGGCTGTGGAGGAGCCAGAAGGGAGGGGAGGCTGGCTGGGCTCCCTGAGCAGGGGCTGGCAGATGAACATGTGGGGGTGGGGGTCAGAGACCTCTGCTAGCCCTAGGGATGGTTAGCACTGCTCAGTCCTTTGGGATGATGAGAGAATGGCTTTTCAGCACACCAGAGGAAAAGCAGCTCTAACTAAGGACTCAGATCCAGATCTCAACCCTGTATATGCCATTTACTATTTGATCAACGAAAGGTTTCTGGGTGTGGTAGTGAGGGCTACATGGTAAGTCTGCTGTACATTTCATTAAGATGAGACCCTTTTGCTTGGAAGACAAGAATGCTTTTGGTAAGGCCCAGTACTGCAATGGCTGTATACACAAACCTCCACTGTTGCTTTCCCACTGTAGTTAATACTGTTTGGCTGATACTGTTCAGCTATAGCTGACAGCTTGGTGAGAACATGAATCCAGAAGCTGGCCCTAGCTCACAGGGGTTTGGGGCCAATAGTTTCTCCAGAGCCACAGTAGCATAACCCTCCCTTTTGGATTGGGTCCAACCATGGCCAAGCATCATATACAGCTTGCTATGGGCAGAGTGCAGGGGGACCAGTAACAGCTGTGTCCTCAATATGGCCCTAGGGAGATAGATGGGGTTGATAGGTACTTCATAGTCTGGTGTGTTTCCATGGGAACAAGAGGATCTGAAGCTTCAGGTGAGTTTTCTGGCACCCAAATTACACCAGCCTGAGAAATGGAGACGCAAGGGGCCACTGAGTGATTTCCTCAGGACATGTCAACCATGCCATGGAAACTCTTGTGGGAGGATCTGACTCCCTCCTGTAGGTTGGTCTGCTGGACAACGAAAGTCTCATTGGGGGACAGGATTCCTGGAATCCTGGCTCTGTGTCTTATAGCATCCTAGGATGTCAGAGTTGGAGGCGCACTGAGAACATGGAGGCCAATCCTCAGCAAGCATTTTCCTCTCACCCCAACCCAAGCAGATGCTACGCCCATTATATTCCTGCTGAGGCAGGCCTTCAACTCAGTTTTGACCACAGCTTATCGGAGGGGGAGGTCACAGTTCTTCCTCTGAGTTTTATCCTAGAATATCAAAAAGGTCTGCGGGGATTCTCTCCAAAGAGAGGGAGCAGAGTGCTATCAGAAGCTGATGTTCTAGGGGGTGCCTGGGTGGCTCAGTCGGTTAAGCATCCAACTTCGGCTCAAGCCGTGATCTCACCATTCCTGAGTTCGAGCCCCGCTTTGGGCTCTGTGCTGACAGCTCAGGGCCTGGAGCCTGCGTTTGATTCTGTGTCTCCCCCTCTCTTGGCTCCTCCCCTGATCACACTCCATCTCTCTCTCAAAATAAATATTAAAAAGAATTAAGAAAAAAAGATGATGTTTTAGACTCAGTTCTGTGTTAATGACCTATGTGAACATGGGAAGGTCACTTTGCCTTTTTGTCACCCCCCCACCCTGGAACAAGGTGGTGAGAAATCTTTGTAGTTTTGGGGGCTTATAGCTGTCAATAGAAAAGCTCTATGTGTTCAGGAATCAAAGACCAGATGAGATATCAAAAAAATCAATCAGGTATCATTGAAAACACTTTAAGAGTTGAATCGTCCTGGGAACATTGGGATAATGGTAGAATTTACCATATTAAAAGTATTTTAACCTTAGAAAATACAAATCGTCAGGATATATATTTATATAGCTGAGACATTTTTCTATTCTAGGAGTACAGCATTATTTTGCCCCATTTAACATAGGGAGAAACTGAGGCCCATAGATGTTAAGACACTTGACTGAGAAGCAGCTTGGTCAAGATTGGTTTGGATCCGAACCACATCTGTCTGCATCCAAACCCTGTGCTCTGCCCTCCATAAGGGTAACTGCTCTGTGCCAAACAACAGGGGGTTGGCACCTTCCCCCAAATACAGTGAACTCAAGAAGGTTGTGTTCCAGAACTCCTTTCCTAGAGGCTGTGCGTGTGAGTGGAAAGCATAAGCCCCTTCGGTGGGGGAGGCATACAGGCTGGTCACTAGAACCTCAGGCACCCGTTGCTTGGGGAACAGTGGGTGATTGGTATGTTACCTCGCAATCTTAACCTAACTGCAGGGTTTTGTTTTATTAAGTAGCACATGCAGGTTTGAGGCTAGAGCTAAATTGCTTGAGGCTCCAGAGGAGAGACTAAGTACCTCTCAAGGGAACAGAGAGGTTCTGTCTATGAAACCAAAAGCCGCCTTTTGCCCGCTGGTCTACCAGAGGTCCCGTGGAGTCAGGCTCTCCCCTGACTCTATACCTCTCTCTGGCCTTGCTCTCTGTGTCTGAGTGAACCCCAAGGGGCAGGTCCTTACCACTCCATAGGCAATGATGTCCGAGTACATCCTCATCTCCGGGTACACGCTGACCAGGTACCATCGGAAGGTCTTGCACTGCAGCTGTTTTCTCAGGGCCTTCCTTGCGGTGATGTCCCCAATGTCGATTCCAGAGTCCTGCATGGGTGTGCAAATGCAGAGATACAGCCACCACCAGGACACGGCTTCTCCCCAGACCTCCCAGCCAACGTTCCTGGAGACTGCCTAGTGAAGGGAGGACGTGGGACCTTAACTCCTTCATTTCCCCACATGTCCTTAGCCCCATGACTGTCCCCATGTGGGCACTGAAACGTGAGGTCAGCACTGATGGGGACTGTCACCAAAAGCCTTTGAAAATAAATAGAACAAGGGGGGCCTGAGTGGCGCAGTCGGTTAAGTGTCTGACTTCAGCTCAGGTCATGATCTCACGGCTTGTGGGTTCGAGCCCCATGTCGGGCTCTGTGCTGACAGCTCAGAGCCTGGAGCCTGCTTCGGACTCTGTGTCTCCCTCTCTCTCTGCCCTTCCCCCGCTCATGCTCAGTGTCTCTCTCTCTCTGTCTCTCTCAAAAATAAATAAACATTAAAAAAAAATAAATGGAACAAAAAAACCTGTGGTCTAGGTGTAGGTGGAAGGAGCTGGAGCACACAGTTGGAGTACAGTTTTTTCTACCTCATGCTAGAAGACGAGAAGTTCTGAGCTGTGGGGGGAAAGAGGGAGGGAGGGAAAAAGTGGAAGGTGGAACAGTACTAATTCAAATACTATTCCTAATAACTGCGGCAGAAAAGTCTTTGCAATGCTCGCAATGTGGTAGGTTCTGTCCTGCATGAAACCTGCACAGAAGTTTATATGCATGTATAGTGGCCCACTTAAACCTATGGGATAGCACTGTTTTATAGATGAGTTGAGACAAAGAGAGGTTCAATGACCTCTTGCCCAAAGTCCTACAGCTGATAAATGGTGGAGCTGAGAGTTGCACCCAATCAACCCAGGTCAGGCGTTCGCATTTTTAACCTATGCTATGCATCTAGAAGAGCCTGCCCTCTGCCTCTTAAGACCAGGTCCTTGTGGAAGAAGCAGACCCTCTCTTAGCTTGGGGGTCTTAGTGTAGAGAATAGCTGTGTCTCTCACTTCCCAAGTATATCAGAGTGGTGGCCTCTGAGCCATCAAGGTATAGCAGGCAAGAAGTGGTAATGGAGACATGGATGTGTCCTTGATTTAGAGAGAGGCCCCCATATTCCTTGTGGTCTCAGAGCAAAGGGGAGAACACTGAGTCCCTGGGCCTGAACACCGGCCGTGGAACAGGGCACAGAATCAGCTGAGAAAGAGTTGATGTCACAGCAGAAGATGGTGAGGAGTCTCTCTAGCTGGGGATCAGGTGGAGACTCCGTGACATCTCAGAGGATGACACCACGAGCCAGGGACCAGAGAGGGCATGTGGTATTTTGTAAGCCCAGAGTAGGGAGAGAGGAAGACAGGGAAATAACAGCTCTCTCCCACTGGCACTGGCACTTGTGTGCTGGCTATGTGAACCTCCTGCTTCTAGCAACAGCTCTGGGGATCAAGTTACTGGGGTTGGGAAGATCACGAAATGAACAGAATTTGAGTTAATGTCTGAGAAAAATCACAAACATGGCCGCTGCACGAATCTGCACGTGATCAGGAGAAGTATTTGGTATTCGACCATGGAGGCCTGAGTAACAAGAGAGTGTAGATACAGAAGAAATACATTTATTTTTCCCACCAGAATTTAGGTAACATAAAAATGTGAACCTACTACAGCCTGAAGTTTAAGTTCTAGACTGCTAAGGGGCAATGTCTTCTGAGTACTTCTAGATGACCTCATCTGTAATTTGCCTATTCCTCGGCTCCTGCCCAGAGAACGTTCCAGCAACTGCCACTTGGCCTTTCTCTGCTGGATCCAGGAAACATGTTAGACTAATCTCTGTGCCCCGGACCTACCGCTGAACCTGGACTGTATTGATGAAAACTAGGTTGAGAAAATATTTATGAAGTATTACAGATAAAAGCTGGCAATAAATGTAACCTGCCACTCACTCCAGCCCCAGCCCCAGCGCCCCCCCCCCACCCCAAGGGATCTGTTAAGTATTAGCTCTTTAAACTTCTCTGTCCCTTATCCTGATATCACAAAGGTATTTGCTAGGACCCAGGCCTTCCCCTTCATGCTATCATCGCCTTTATCTGACAAATTAACACTGTGTCTCAGCATTTACGGAAAGCCACTGGAAGAATCTGTCTCTAGAAGGCCCCCGTGCTTTCCTAAAATTCTGGGTTCCCACAGGAAAACTTTCTTTTTACATTCAGGATCAAGGGAAAGTTGGTCTCCCTCCTTATCTAATCCAAGGTGGGAGAAATACCCATCAGAGGCTCATTTCTACTTCTAGAAGATTCAAGAATCAGAGCTTTGCTCTGCTTATATTTCTGGATATCATGCCCCTTTCCCCTTCCTATTTGTTAGTTGACTTCTGCCTTTCCATTTTAATGGTTCAGGACATCTGTACAGTGTATTTACTGTAAAATGCATCAAACTGTTTTCAGATTGGGGGAAGAAATTGAGAAATAAGCAAACTTTCTCAGAGAAGGTCACCTTGACCCTTATTATTAGAAAACAATAAATGTATCGCCCCCTTTGCCAAATACTTAGTGGATTGAATAGAGTCCCCTGTAAAATTCGTGTCTACCCAGAACCTCCAAATGTGATCTTATTTGGCAATAGGATTATTGCAGACAGAATTCATTAGAGATCTGCAGATGAAATCATTCTGGATTTAGGGTAAGCTCTAAATGCAATGGCCAGTATCTTCATAAGAGATAGGAGGGGGGTGGCATTGAACACATAGAGTCATAGAGACAGAGGGAGAGACTGGAGTGGTGCATTTACGAGATGAGGAATATGCCAGGAGCCACCAAAAGCTGGAGAAGACAAAGTATCCTCCCCTAGAGCTTTTGGAGGGAGCACAGCACTGTCGTCACCTTGATTTGGGGCTTCTGGCCTCCAGAATTGTGAGAGAGTAATTTCTGTTGTTTAAAGCCACTCAATTTGTGGTAATTTGTGGTGGTGGCCCTTGGAAACAAATACACCCAGCCCCACAAAAAGCTGGCCAGTATTCCCGCCCGTGTGTGCAGCCACATACACAACATCTTGTAGCCAAACCTAGAGAAGGGCCATCACTTGTGCACCATGGTGAGTCATCCCTGGCACTCAACCTGTCTTTGGGCAAGAGAAGGCGGTGGCGGGGGGGGGGGGCGGTGGCTAGAGTTCCCGAACCTGGTGTAAGAGAATGTTGATGCTTTGCTGCAGGCTGACTTCCTGTATGTTGATAAACAAACTGATTTTCAATCAAAGTAGAAAGGATGCCAGAGCTGGCAGCTCCTCTGGCCATCCCAAAGCTTGGGACTGAACGTGGAAAGGAAGCAGGTTGTAGAGCTGGCGGACCTGGCTGGTGCACGGCAGGGGGAGGACTTGGCATAGAAGGCGACCGGGCAGGATAAATGCCCTGCAAGGGCATTTGAAAGCTGGGGTGGGAATGCAGAAGGCAGAGGCAAGACCACCCACACCGAGAGGTAAATAAGACTTATCTGGTGCTTTTTCTACTTGCCGAGCACCCATCAGAGCCTTTATGTACATGAACTTATTTAATTTTCAAGGCAGCCACTGGGCAGGGTTGTGGGGTCTCACTCTCTACCTGCAGCTGGGATGCTGGAGGCAAAAGGTTAAGTAAACAGGTAACAGATGTGCTGTGGTTGAGCAGAAGGTCTTGATATAGCACCACAGCAAGGGCAGCCGAGAAAACTCTTGGGGAAGGCACGCGGGGCATGTGGCATCCACACTTCCTCCCTCTTTCTTTTTCAGCTCATCTTAAAAAAAATTTTTTTAATGTTTATTTTTGACAGAAACAGAGCATGAGTGGGGGAGGGGCAGAGAGAGAGGGAGACACAGAATCCAAAGCAGGCTCCAGGCTCTGAGCTGTCGGCACAGAGCCTGATGTGGGGCTCGAACTCACAGACCGCGAGATCATGACCTGAGCTGAAGTCGGACGCTCAACCGACTGAGCCACCCAGGTGCCCCTTCAGCTCATCTTTAGTACATGTCAGGTGCTGTCCTAAGCACTGTGCATCCAAAGAGGAAGAAGGCACAGACTGTGCTTGAAAGGAAGGCCCAGACAAGTAAACAGACTCTGTACACAGTGTGAAGCACAGAAGCAAACGGGGTGTTGAGGGAGAGCAGAAGAGGAAGGAGGAGCCCTTAGTCCATCTCACTGTGTGGGACAGCCAAGATGGTGGGGAGGGAAAGGCGAGCAATCAGAGAAGGCTTCCTGGAGGAGGTGACACTCAAGGTGAATTAAAGACTAGCAGGATTAGTTAATCTAGTATTACTCAAGTCTGGCAGCCCCAAACCGGCACCCAGAGAGCTCTGAACAGGTTCTGGGACCACTACATACACATCACAATCTCTGAGGATGAGACCCAGAATTCATCAGCTGGTCTGCAGATCTGCTTTTAGGAGCCACTGACCGAGGGAGAAAGGAATTACACACACTGCCAGCAGATCCATTTGTTAATAAGCATCGGCGAGGTTTCCCTGAGCTCTGATCATGTGCCCTGGCTTGCGCTAGGCATGGTGACACAAAAATGAAGGATACAATCTGTCCCCAGGAAGCCTGTGGTCTAATGCAGTGGCTCTCAGCCTGGATGGATATTAGAATCCCTGAAGAGCTTTCCAAAAAATGATCCCTGGTCCCCTTCCAAACCAATTAAGTCATAATCTCTGGGGCTGGAGCACAAGGGATTTTAATGTTCAGCCAGATTTGAGAGCCCCTGGGGGAGGGGAGAGAGAGAGAGAGAGAGAGAGAGAGAGAGAGAGAGAGAGACAGACTTTTACACCATAGAACATTCTTTCACAGGATAGTGATTCAATGACACAGACACACATGCAAAGGGGGCACTTTCTCTAGCTGAGGCTGACTTTCTAGAGGAGGGGTCGCTGGAACTGAGTCTACTAGGATGGAGGGAAATCGGTAAGGGTGGATGCTGGGGGAGAGGCAGAGGGTAGGGAGTTCCAAGCAGAGAGGACAAAATGAGTAAACATACAGAGAGAAGAAATAGCATGGAATAGATGGGCAACTCTGGAGCGCTCACTGTCCTGCAGCCTACGGAAACTATAATACAGAGTGGGGGCAGGGGGTTATGGGTGGGCAGAGGGGTTTATGCCTGATCTGGTGCACAGTGGAGAGTCTGTTCAAGATTTTAAGCAGGGCAATGATGTGGTCACTGTGAGTTTTTTAAAAAAATTTTTGGGGCGCCTGGGTGGCGCAGTCGGTTAAGCGTCCGACTTCAGGCAGGTCACGATCTCGCGGTCCGTGAGTTCGAGCCCCGCGTCGGGCTCTGGGCTGATGGCTCAGAGCCTGGAGCCTGTTTCCGATTCTGTGTCTCCCTCTCTCTCTGCCCCTCCCCCGTTCATGCTCTGTCTCTCTCTGTCCCAAAAATAAAAAAAAAAAAATTTTTTTAATGTTTTATTATTTTTGAGCGAGATAGACAGAGTACGAGTAGGGGAGGGGTAGAGAGAGGGAGACACAGAATCCAAAGAAGGCTCCAGGCTCTGAGCTGTCAGCACAGAGCCCGACGCGGGACTCCAACCCATGAACCGCGAGATAATGACCTGAACCGAAGTCGGACACCTAACTGACTGAGCGCCACTCAAGCGCCCCACTGTGTGTGTGTGTGTGTTTTTTTATTTTTATTTTTTAAAGATAACTTTGGGTAGTGTGGAGGATAGATTTGAGGGGGTAAGTCTTGAGTCAGGGAAACCAGAGGCTCTTGTGCAGGAAAAGACAAGGCCTGAACTCAGACGTGAGGTGGGTAGGAACAGACAGAAGAGTTCAGTGATGGATTGGGAATGGGGCTTAAGGGAAAGGAGGATCAGAGGAAGACGTGTTTCAAGCTCATAGATCTGGGAAGATGGTGGTATCCTCAACTGTAATGGGAGGGAGAACAGGAGCAGCTTTGGGGGGAAAAGATGTTCTCCATTTTTGGCAGATCCAGTCTAAAGTGCCTGAGGGAGCACCCAGGAGATCGACATGCAGCTGCAGGTCTGAAGCTAAAGGCAGAAGTCAGGGCTAGAGGTATTAGTTAGGAAGTCGTCAATGGATAGATGGTAGGAGGACCCAGGAATAGATGGGACCACCAGGGAGTAAAATGAGAGTGGTTGGCCAAGGGTGGATGCCTGGGTGCACTTAAGCATCCAGGGGAGGTAAGCATTGCCCACAGGGAATTAGGAGCAATCAGAGAGAGGTGGGGATATCCTGGGGTGTGGAATCAAGGAGCCAAGCAAGTACAGAATTTCAAGGAAAAGGTGGGATCCTGGAGGCTAAAGACTTTAAAATGTCCATTAAGCAGTTAAGATGCTTTGTCAAAAGCAGTTTGGGGGCAATACTGGGATGTGACTTGAGAAGTGAATGGAGGGGGAAAGTGTTGACTCTTTCCAGAAGTCTCAGAAGAGGCAGGAGATGGAGTCTGGACAAAGCAGGGAATAGTGGGGGTCAAGAGATAGACTTTTAGAAAACAACACTGACCACCTTCTCCATCTGAGGCTTTATCCTGGACACTCCCACTGCTCATCTGCCTTCCCTTTTTTATTAAAAAAAATTTTAATGTTTATTTTTGAGAGCGAGAGAGAGAGGGAGACACAGAATTTGAGGTGGGCTCCAGGATCTGAGCTGTCAGCATAGAACCTGATGTGGGGCTCTAACTCATGAACTGTGAGGTCATGATCTGAGCTGAAGAATGCTTAACTGACTGAGCCACCCAGGAGCCCCTTATCTGCCTTTCTTGAGTTCACTTCCCTCTCATCCTACCCATTTGACCGGGTTTGAACTACCCTCTGAGAAGTCACAGACACACACTGAATTTCATCATTTTCCAGTTACTTTTCTCTCTTGGTTCTCTGCCATTCATTGGATTTACTATCCACTTCAACATCTATCAGCCACTATGAGGGGAGAAGGCTAAAAGATTGCAGCTTTGGGGTACAGAGAGAAGGGGGCAGGAGTGTGGACAGGACTCTAAGAGACTACGGATCTATGATACTTCACTGCTAAGTTCCTGGGGGACTTTCCAAGTGTTCTTAACATTTTGCTATCAGAGGACACCCACAGTGGGGCTCAGCATGCTCCCAAGAATACTGTGATCCAACTCCCACAGCCACAGATGGGTCTAGAAGGCATTGCTGTTTCCCTAGAAACACTCCCACTGTCAGGGATGCAATCCTGGGGCTGGTTCATTAAGGTTGCTCACACTCTGGCTGGTATTTCTTGGCTCCTCTTCTCCCTACTGGTGAAATGTCACTGGTCGTGGGAGTACACATCCCAACCCCACCCCACCCCACCCCCCCATGATAGTGGAGGTGATGGGGGCTGCCTAAAAGCTCCTGCCCATGGTCTAGGTAACCTTCAATCACTCCGCCAGAGCAACATTAGCTGGGTGGAGAGATCAGGGAACAGGACCTTCACATGGAAATGTTAGGCAAAAATCAACCATTTCTCTATTAGGAAGAGAGAACTGAAGATTTTTAAAGGATTCCCAAGGGGAAAGAAGGAGGTCATGCAGTCAATGGCTATCTCACATAGTGCAACATAACCAATGATCTCTAGGCAGACAGGCTGGTAAGCAGGTTGGGATCCCGTGGCTGGCATCTGTTGGGGTTCTCCCAACTCAGTGGTCCAAGGTCATTTCCATGTGACACATGACAAGGCAGAACCCATGTACTAGAGAAACATTGCTTTTTCTCTGGCATTTCTTAAATGTAGGTGATAAGAGGGATAGAGGACAGTGGCAGGCAATGATGAGATTCTGTGATGATTAGAAACCATCCAGAACAGTTCCCTTCTCCTCCTGAGGGTCCTGTGAGAGTGTATCCCCTCTTCATGCATGTGGTTCCAGAAATCCCAAAGGCATATGGACATTCCTATTGCTCTGGTCACAGGTTCGATGGAGAAACCTAAATACAGTCTACAGGGAGATTAAAGGGCACTTTGGTGAATTTTGGTAATTGCTGGTATATTTGTATAGCAGAGAGGCTGAGGACCTAGACATGAGGTAAAGTTGGAGCCACCCGGTCCGATGTTCTCATTTAAAATGAGGATAACTGAGGTCAGGAGAGAAGAAGTCTTTCTTTAAGCATGCTAACCAGGGACAGGGGTGGGGATAAGACATGGCTTAGTGCCTCACAGTCCGCCTCTTTTCTCCCACATGTAGTATCTTTTGGGGTTGAGAGTCTATTCTACCATGGATAATAAGACTCTGCCTGATCTATAGGAAAAGGGGTTAGTCCCATATTTTTTGTGTTTTAATGTTTTTTCCGACCAACCCTCCCCAAAACCCCATCCCCACAGGAGCTTCCTACCTCTTGGGGTATGTTCCATGCCATGTAGACATGGCTTTTAAATTCATCCATCCAGACTTCAGCCACCCTGAGGGCATTCCTGCGGACATGGGCTGTGAGGTCCTCGGTGTAGGGCTTGTGGGCTCGCTCAATGTGGGCAATCCGAGAACAAGGCAGGACTTCCACGCTCCCGCCACACTGCCACACCTGTAGAAGACACAGAGTCACTCACCAGTGTCCAGACCTGACTCTGAGCCACTAAAGTAGGCCTTAGGTGACCATTCAATCTGAGCATGAACAACTCCAGCTCTCTTCATCTTGTCTCTCCAGACTACTGTCTACAGAGGGGGTGAGCTCTACCTTATTTCTACTCCTATAGCAGGAAGGTTATTGAGTCATTATTTTGTGTCTTGTTTCTTGTTGCTGTGGATTTACCAGCAAAGAATGCACCTTCTTTTTCCATCCCTTCCATTCCTGCAAAGAAGAGACTAGACATTGTGTGACCAATGATCTGGGTTCTCCTAGCCCCTGACAGAGAAGTTAACAAAAATCTTCATAATGGTGTCTGCAGCAATGCTTGACCTAGAGGAACCAGTAGAGACTCCCAGCAGAGGTATCATCCTAAAATGGACCACACGGGCCGGACAGAGATTAGTGATCACCAGAGGGAGTGAGCCTGTTGCCCTTCTCCTGGTCCGTCTTTTCCTGGGCCCTGAGTTCTAATAGAACCCAAGAGAGAGGGAGATACAAAGAAGGCAATCATGTGAAACTTCTCGCTGACCTCAGTGACTAGGAGCTTGAATCAGATGCAATTTGACTTCAAAAAATAAAGAAAAATGATCTTCTCTTCTGAGTGCCGAAGGACAGTGTCTTGGAGGTCTTGCCACAAATGTTGCAGCCACTCTGAACTTCCAATGTTCTGGAACGTGCACATCTTTTTGTCATTGTAGAATGCTACTCCTTCTCCAGCTGAAGAAATGTAATCTCTCAAGATCCTGACCATATGACTTCTCTGTTGTAGAGTCTTTGCTCAATTTTGGGGGCAGAGCCAATTTCTCCCTCTGGTCCCCAAGCTCTTGATATCGCAACTTCCTGCTTACCTGTCAGCCTCCTTCCCTCACTTCGTGTTCCTAGATGGAAAGAACTCCTGTCTCCTTCATTTCTCAACCCTAGCACTAACACAGGCCTGGTACATACAGGTACTTAGTAAGTACTTGTTGAATCAATATATGGGTGATGATACTTAATCACTCAATCACTGTATGATTGATGCTTAATAAATGTGGGATGAATCCGAAATACCTGGCCAGAGCTGATGAATGAGGCTTCTGAGGGAAAATAATCATTATTTCTTGGTGGATAGCAGTGATCACCTGTCAGATACTGTCAACCAGATAATTTGGTAAATAATATTCACACTTATAACCTGTATCCATCAAGGATAGGTCTGCATCTAAGATAAGGTCAACTTTGTTTTTCCTTTTCTTTTTTTTTTTTTTTTTTTGAGTATAGTGAGCATACAGCGTTGTATTAGGTTCAGGTGTACAATACAATGATTGGAAAATTCTATACATTTCTCATTGTTCATCAAGATAAGTGTTCTATAAGGTCAGCTTTGGATTTCACTAAGTTACTCTGTGTGTGTGTCAGGAAGAGAATGCCTTCTGTTCCACCCGTCTGTTTCACAACAGTTGGTCCCTACAGACTGTCAGAGTTGGAAGGCAACTGATCGCCTTTTCACTCTCTGAACTTGTCTTGCCTTCAGTATATAATTTATGGCCAGTGGAAAAGACACAAGCGTTCGCACTGAGGGTCCACCATGTACCAGCCACTGGAGTGTGTATGTGGGTAGGTAGTATAGTGTGGTGGTTATGAGCAGAGGGTTTGGAACCAGACTGCTTGGGTTCAAATCCTGGCTCTGTTTCATGCTAGCTGCGTGACCTTGGGTACATCACTCAATCTCATTGTGTTTCAGTTTCCTCCTCTCAAATGGGGATTAAAATAGTACCTCTTTCATGAGGTTCCCGAGGAGATTAAAGTGATTACATACAAAGTGCTTAGGAACATGCCTGGCACATAATCATGTCATCAGCTCAGCTCTTACTAAACAAATTATATTCAGCAGGATCTTTAGAATAACCCTGTGTTACAGTGGTTATTGTCTCCAATTCCAAATGGGGAAACCGAGACCAAAGGCTGTCCCTTGTCCAAGGCCACACGGCTGGTACTGAAGAGAAAAGGATCTGTCTGACCTCCACTGAAGCTTAGGCAAGAGAGGAAGCCATGGAAGGCCTCAGGCTGTGCGCCTTCATTTCCATGACCCGTACATTCTGGGGCTCGTGCTGATTTCGAATTCACTTTGCTGAGATTTGCAATGAAAGCCTATGAATACTGTGAACATGTTACTGACAACACAGAGAGTCAGGGTAATTATTCTTTTGCAACCGGAACGGAGGCTATTACTTGGCATATTTCAGCAACACAACACAGAACATGATTTGTAACAAAGCTCTTTTATTACAAGACCTGTTTCTCAAAGAGTCGCTTCACCATTTCGCTTTAGAGTGGGTGCCTCTGCTGTGGTTCTGATCACAAGGGTGGCAGCTGTACCTCCTATGCCCTCTAAGCGCACGGTAAGAGGAACGGTGTGAACTCACTGTTGGACTCTTGAATCCACTCCTGTTTTCCTTTTCTTTGACCACAGCCCTTGTCTAGACCACTGTCATGTCTCACTTGAACTCTGGAACAGCCTCCAAACAACCGATCTCCCTCCTGCCTTCCTCCTCCAGCCTCTTCGCCTCCCTGCGGCCAGAGTGATCCTTTTAAAGTGTAGGGTGGATCACATCCCCTGCACCACACATTTCCCAGCACGGCCCCTGAGGCCGTGAGGCCTCCTGGGGCCCAGCCCTGCCCTGCCCTGCCTGTCCCTCCAGCCTAGTGCTGGCTCCCCCATATGCTCTATGCCACAGCCACGCTGACATGTTCTACATCTCCCAGCATGCATGTTTGTCCTCCCATCTCTGGATTTCTGCACATACAATTATATACCCCACCCCTGCCAAAGCTCTCCTTTAGACACGTGCTAAATGGTGCCTGGACAGATCATGGGTTTCCAGCAGAGTTGGAGTGGCTGGGCCAGTGGGAGGACATAGTGTTTGAAAGCACAGGTTTGGAGCCAGCGAGAACTAAATTCAAACATTTTGCCTCTGCCACCTGCTGCAATTCCACCTTGGGCAGGTCACTTCTCCCAAGCCTCAATTTCGCCCAGGAGAAGAGGGGGATGTGCAGATTCATCATGTTCAACCCTGGTGCTTCAGTCTGAGCACCGCATGGATGGCAGTCAAGGAGGTAGGGGCAGGAGATCTGGGCTCATTCTGTCCCCACTGCATGCCTGCTGATGGGTGACTGTGGGCCACTTAACCTCTCGTCTATGAAACACACATAATAGGTTGTTCCTACACAGGGCTGTGGGCTCAGGAAGCCCTGCAGTAAGCCCTCAACGTGCACACATTATTATTTTATAATAACCTTATCATCGCTGCTATTTGGCTCTTCCTGAACATCCACCTTCGGGGGAAAAAATGACTGCAGAGGACTCCCACGTCTGGCTAAAGCCCAACAGAGAAGAGATAGGCTGACTTCCAGAGTGCCTGGCCCAGTGCAGTAGGGTGAATCAGGCTCCTCCTTAGAGAGTAGGAGCACTTGTTAATCTAGAAGTCACTCCCACTCTCCTACCTTCTCTGCAAAGGAATTCATCTATACAGGGGGTGACAGCATCTGTCTTGAGTGCAGCCTGTGGGTTCCTAGCAGTCTCTGGGCATTGGAGCAGAAGATGTGGATTTGGCATGTTTACCCTGATGCTTCTGGACCCTGCCCAATGACCATGAAATACACAAGAGGAAGCCCATGATCTCTGATCCCCAGGTGGTAAGTGGCTCTGCTGACCAATGACTTGACACAGAGAGACTCTCAAAGGTCTGACCCACAGCTGATCTTGGAGACCCTCTCATGGAGGGTAGACAAAGGATAGGAAGGAAAATCACTGGCATTTGGACCTTCTGGAAAATGATATCATAAAACTTCCATGGAAGCTTGGTGTGGGGGAAGGCAGGGGTGAGGAAATGAGGAAGGGGAGCTGCATCTGGGACATGTCACAGCTGGTGTGAGGTAGAAAGACCCAAACCAGATAGAAACTACAGACAGGAATGATTGTGCCAGAGAAGCAGGGCCACTGGATGGATGGTAAAGGTGTGGGACACAGTGATGGCTTAGCCTTGCAAGTTCCATGGGGTGAGGGTGCCAAGAGGAGAGAGGGCAGGAGAGGTGGGTACCAAAGACATGGCTGAGAAGTGAAGGTCAAGGGTCAGTAACCAAGAAGGCAGATGAGGTCACAGGGCACAGGAAGCAACTACAAGATGGAGAGCTTGGTTTTTACATGGGGTGCATGTGACCCCAACTTGTTATCACAAGTGAGACACGTGCTCAGTCCCACAGCTTCTGGGGATACTTGACACATGTCGCCCTGGATGTAGGCTAGATCTTGTGGCTTCTGGATGGGCCCTGGGAAATATAGTTCTTGACCACACCAAGTTTCTTCCTGTCTCTGTGCCCTCGCACCTGCTACTCCATCTTTCTGGGATAAACCCTCCCCCCCCCCCACTGTTACCCAGCTCAAATATTACCTTCTTTGACCTGCCCATTAGATCCCCTCAGAATACTTACAGTGCCCCACCCTTTTTCTTGGGAACACTTATTCATAATACTTCCACTTATGTGTTTATTCAAGTCTGTCCCCTGCTCCCTGCTAGACTATAAGCTCCAGGAAGACAAGGATCATGTTGTATTCACCAGCACCAGGCATATGGTATACATTCAATAACATAAACTGTTATTTCAGTGAGTGATTCCAGCAATCTCCGAGTCCTGGGCTTTCACTAACTATGGAGAAGTGGTTTTAACTCGCTCAGCTGGATCCCCTAATAAAGGCCATAAACATAAAATGTGGCCAGATTTGACTGAACACAATGACTTCCTTCAGACCCAAGCAGTTTTTCAGCGACGCTCTGACATTTAAGTGCACACTGCTGTAACTGAAGAGAGTCACTTTGGCTGCAGAGCGTAAATGAACGTTGTAAAACCTGGCAAGGCATCAAATGAGTGTGGTGGAAAGCAGGCGGCTTCATCTTGTGGAACGACGAACTAGTGTGGAGAAAGCCCTCGGCCTGGCCAGTGTTTGCAAACACCCAGAGAGGAGATGCTGGGCTTGCCCTCAGGTGGGACCAAGAACCGGAAGTAGATGGTAAACAACAGTTAAGCAGCATGAAGTCTCACTCACCACCAACCCTTCCCAGAGAGCCCTAATCCTATTAGTGTTTCCAGAAAGATGGAGCATCCACCTGGGAACCATCTGGGAAGGCAGGTCTTGGGGCTGATGGAAGAGCCCCAAGGTTTCCATCCTGCCTCTGTTGCCCATTAGCCTTTGACCTGAACCTGTCTTTGGGTGTCAGTTGCCTTTTTATTGGGGATAATGATACCCTGGCAGGTTTAAAAGAGATGCTGTATGAAAAGTTGCCACTAGCAAAGACAGGCATGTAGTGGGTTCTTAGGGAAAGGTCAGGTTCCCTTTCCCCTTCCAGGCTGGGAGCTGCTGCTAAAAGGTCAGGGTCAAAGGATTTGAGTTTATGTTCTGTTTGTCACTTCTATAAACAAGGCTGTTTCCCTCCCAGGCCTCAAGTTTCTCCTAGCTGCCAAATGGAGGAACGGAACTCAGTGATGTGATAGATCCCTTCTACTTGCATTTTGTGAGTCTACGTTTTCTTGCCAGTACCTCAAATGATGCCCAGTATTTTGAGACATGACTGGCAGAGTCGTAAATCCGAAGTTGTAAAATAGAGAGACACTGGAGGGAGGCGACAGGATACAGCTTGACCATTTCTCCCACTCAGACTCATGATCACTCTGCAGTCTATGTCAAGGAGAGCAAACAATACTTCCATGATAAATGCATTTGCTTGTTAATGTCCTTCTGCAGCACCGTGTTGAGGATTCTGAGGCTCTGAATCCTTCTGAGAAGGATTCCCCGGGCTCAACGGAAAAGTGTGCCACAGTTTATTAGTGATGCTTCCTGGAGGCAAGGGATTGGGGGTGGTGGCATCTCCGCCTTGTACTCCACAGACCTAGACCACAGGACCCCAAATCCTGTCCAGCTTTTATCTCCACATGACTTTTAATGAGCTCTTTGCTCTTGGCAAAATGTTCCCCCTATTCCTTTAGCATAAAAAGCCTCCTTCCTGCTCTCCATCCATCCAAAGCCAGCCTGGCCCAGTTCCTCCAAACTCCTGAAACACATGATTTGTACCACTCCTGTGGTCCGTATCTCTTGGCTCATGTTGTTAATTATCTTTTTTATGTGTAACTGTTTCTCCTAACTTGGCTGTGAAATGCAGCGACCAGAGTAGAAAGCCAAACCAGGCAGGCTCGGGGAAGAAAGACAAGGAGGATGGAGGTTGAGGCTGAGGCCTGAGAATAGCTGGCAGAAGACGAGAAACTCATTTCCAGGGTGGTTGTAGGGTCAGAAATGCAGGCAAACCAAGACGCTGACCAGGGCTGTGCAGGGCCCCTATTCCTCAGGCGTCTTTCCATTCTGCACCCTGGGCACTTGGCTCACCTTGGCCCTAGGCCTGGTCCTGCATGGGAGTAAGAAGGGAAGAGGGGTCAAGTCTGGGCAAAGCTGAGACAAACGCCAGAAGCCACCAGCAAACTGAGGTCAAGGGCGTGAGGCAGAAGAGGAGCCAGGATGGGGACAATGTAAAACATGGAGCCAAACTCCCTCCAAAATGTACCTCATTCCCATACTTGCAACTTTTAGTCTCCAGAGAAAAGGCCATATTCCTTAACATGATTTGCAAGACCTCTGAGACCTGGTCCTTTCTGTTTGCTGCAGCTTCATGTTTCATGCTCTGCTCTCCTGTTACATCAACTTCTCTTAGTTCCTAGGATAGACCTAGGATTCCTAGTCTCGGATTCCTGCCCTGCACCCCATACCATTCCCTTTACTGGAATTTTCCTCCCCTCCCCCTGCCCGCAGCAATACATTTATTTGCCTAGTGATTCCTACCTACATTTCCTGGCTGTCCTAAATTTGCTTAAATACCTCTGCTACTCATTGCCGTATTACCTATACTTCCTCTTGCACAGCACTTACAATAACTGTGTGCAAATGTACAGTTTAAAGACACATAATATAAGGAAAATCTATTTACCTAGCACCCTGCTTACAAAACAGTACATTAGCAGTAACTCAGAAAACTCTGTGTGCTCTTCCTTCCTCCCAAAGGTAACCCATTATCCTGAATTTTGTTAATTTCCTTGCCATCAACCTAAACTATCTATATTTGGTTTTATCTGTTTTTGAATGCTACATAAATGAAAGCATATCGTCTGCATTCTGCAACCTGCTTCTTGCTTCATTTATTTTCATCACCATGGTGTTCCACTGTATAAATATACAGCAGTTTACTTATGCATTCTCTTGTTGGTCGACAGTCTGGTTGTTTCCAGTATAATGAGGAGCGCTCCTTGGAACATTCTTATGCACGTCTCTTGGTGCCCAAGAGCAGGCGCCTCTCCACGTATTTACACTGCGGTGGAATTTCTGAGGCACAGGTTATATACACATTCGACTTTCCCAGGAAGGTGAAAATCTTCCAGAGCGAGTACACCAAGCTCTGCTCCCACAGCGCAGATGAGCACTCCTGTTGCTTTGCAATCTCGCCACCATTTGGTTCTGTCCAACGTTTTAATTCTTGCCGATGGGTGTGGAATTCGCTCTCACTGGAGCTTCAGTTTGTAACTCCTTGACTTTCAGTGAGCTGGAGCTCTTCCTGTTTACAGATCTGCACTACCAGACTGTGAGAGAAGACCCAAGGCCACCTAGCTCTCATGAGGGAATCCCTTGGGCCTCCACGATAGGTGCTTGATAAATCGTTCCTGCATGAACGCAGGATCAAGAACCTGGCCTGACTTCTGAATTATCCCCAGTGCACTTTACTTGGTGCTCTTCCAGGATCACAAGGGTTGATATTGCATTATTTTAGAGTGTAAGAAAACATTTTTAAAGTCCATGCTTATTCTTCCACTGGACCCCATGGAAAAACACTCCCTGGGGATACAGTTTCCCCAAGCCCTCTTCTTGTCAAAACACTGCCACAGAGTCTTCTGGACAGAATTGATGCTTGGGGAAAAAAAAATGATGCTTTTTCTTGGAAGGTGTCCCTGAAGGGGTCTGATTTTGGGTCAACCCTAAGAAGCACTTGAAGCACTTTCCCTGTGTGAAAGGGAGTCTTCATAACTATCAGAAAGCAGCAGGAGGATCCATCTGGCAGAATTCCAAAAAGAGACCAGCTGGGCTGGAATGTCTGGAAGCTTTTCATGAAGAAAAAGTTAAAAGGCTGTTTTGCAGGGTCTTGAGATTTGCTGAGATAGCTGCTTCCCTACAGGAAACCCGGGGGCCGCAATGGCCCCAAGCTCAGCAAACTAACCCATCATACACAGGGGACTCTGCTTTTCCTCAGACGCCACTGCTCTGTTAAGATTGGGAGTTCACTTCCTCATGGGAAATTTCACGAGGATTGCTTTGCAAATTGAGATCAGAAGGCATCTTTTAATGGTTCCAACCAAGTAGAGTTTATTCATGGTTACTTCAGGTCTCCTTCTAGCTAACAGGCCTGGTTAATATTGCCCACACTCAAGCTAAGTTGGATTCATGACAAAATGGAAGGAGCCGGGCCTGAACATACGGAGGCTGGCAAAGCTGAGACCGGAGTAGGGTGGTCTTCAAGGGTGTGGTAGACTCATACTGCTCATTAATATGTCTGTGCTCCTTTACATCTCCCATCCTCCCTTGCTGTCAGGAGGGACCATGTGAATAGCTGTGCCCAATGAAATAAATAGTTGCCACTTCCTGGCCAAGGGCAGTAAGTATCTCATGTGGGAAGTCCATGAACACGTCTACCTCCCTCCCTCCCAATCTGCTGGATGTTTAAAGCAGGGTGACCCTGAGGTTCAAAGATGGGTAACCCCCCAAAGGAAGCTACCTGAGTCACCACGTAGAGAATGGCTGCCCAGGACAGCCTCCCACCTCTCAGGAGACCGATGTGAGCAGCAAACAAACTCGTCCTGGGTTAAGCCTCTGTGGTTTGGGGGCTACTGGTGCAGCTTTTGATCACCTCCCTGATGAATACAAGCTGCCAAAGAGGCAAAGTGACCAGAGAGGCTCGGCTTCTGCAATACCGATAATCAGGGGTTCCGTCTACTGAGTGGGACTTCGTAGCAGAAAGTCCCAGGCGTTGGGAGAGACTATTCAGAAGGCAACAACTTCCCAACTGCAGGTGATAAGGGCATTCCGAACATGACGCCACCAGAGGCCGAGGGTACAGACAGTAGGTCTAGTCCCAAGGAGTGGGAGAGGGAGCTAGCTACCACGGGCAGGCAGGGTGTCGGACCTTCGCATAACAGGCTGTAGGTGAGAGTCTGCTTCATGTTCAGAACAAGAACAGAGGTCAAAAAGCTAAGAAGCCAGCAGGGTGGAAAAGGAAAAGGTTGGGGTTTGGCGGTCACACACAGTCCAGAGTTCCTCAGACCGCTAGACAGCAGCCCTGTGGTGGCTCTGCTAATTCTGGAGCCAGCCAGGTGAGTCTGGGGCCGGAGCTGCACCCCAGCCTTGGTCAGGCAACACCGTCTTGACAGGGCTGACCCTTACAGCTTCCCAGGCATGGCAGACAAGCCAGGCTAATTCCAATCCAGGCATTTCTATAGAGCCCAAACTATAGAACCCCCCCAAGCTCTGAGAAAGAAGTATTGACTAAGTTCCAAATCAGGGTCCCATTGACACGTGTGCTGTCTACTCTAATCAAGTCTTTGTTTTGAGCTAAGATCTCTGGCCCCATTACCATCATGGATGCTTCCAGAGAATAATAATAAGCTTGAATGTCACGGGGACTCGGGGAGCAATTTTCTGAAATCCAAATAAAACTCTTCTCATTGCTAGTCTGAGAGTCATTTTTATCAGATAACTTGGCCCATCCATTTACTCCAGAGTGCTCAGTGCCCTCTCTGGTGCGTTAAGTCCCTTTGAATTGCTGTGAGCATCTTCTCCTTGTGGACATATTCAGAAAATCCCACTCTATCCAGCTGCTATTCAAAGCTGAGCCCCTGGACTATGTTTAATTTATACTTTGCTATATGAAGATGAGCCACTTACTCATTTAAAGTGTTTCCTTTTTTATGTCTTTAATCAGTGGCTGTTTCTTTCCTCTCTGAGAAGCTTAATCTAATCAGAAACAAATCCTACACATATGAATGGCTCATTAACATGTCCCAATCAAATTCAAATTGACTGTCCATATCAGATGCCCCCTCAAAAGGGTGACACTGGCCCAAAGGACGACTCTTTGGACTAGTGTCTGAAGAATATAGCCCATGGTAAGTTAGGGGGGGTCCTTTCTGAAATGCAGGGCAACCAGGAACCACTGGAAGAAAGGATACACTGTGTCATCACTACCTCCCTATCCCCAGCATATTGGTGGGCATATGACTCAGTGACATATGAGATGGCATAGGTGGGAAAGTTTGGCAGACCCTGGGCACAGACCTTAGAGGAAGCTATGTGTCTGGCTCAAGCATCACCCTCACAGTTGGCTCAGTGGGACCCTTGAGGAATACTATTCAGATAATAAAAAGGAATCTGAGATGCTGAACATTCTCTTACTCAGAAATGGTATTTGTTCTAAGCAACCTTCCTCTTGCTCCATTGGAATTCAGATTTAAAAAGCTGGTGTGCTGGGTCTTTGCTTAAAGAGATTTGCCCTTTTCATGCGAGTCAAAATGAATTGTCAGCTTGGGCATCATCTCTGAAAGGTACCTATGGCAAACTCACATTAAAAATGGGATTTACAAAGGAGATCGGCATTGCAGTATAGAACTGAAGGAGCCCATCATTTCCCAGGCGAGCAAAGTGAGGCTCAAGGTCACGTGATAACTTAGAAGCAGATTAGGAAATGTACCCAAGACCTAGGCCTTTTGAGAGACAGGAGGTCACTGTGGTTCAGAGGCCAGGCTCAGGGGTTAAACAGTGTTGGTGTCAAATCCCACACTTCTCATTTGCTGGACTGGCGACTTTAGGCAACTCATTTCACCTTCTAACATTCAATTTCCTTGTCTGTGAAATGGAGACAAAAATGACACACTGAAAAAACAGTTGTTGTGACAATCAAATGAGCTATGTCCCTCTGTGCTCGAGATTTATATATCCCGCTGCCTACATGTTACCTCCACTTGTGTATCTCTGAGGCGTCACAAGCTTGCCTTGTGCAAAACCAAGTTGTCGATTTCCTTCCCTGCCTCCCCGTCATCCCCTAGTCTTCCCCTCATCCAACTAATAGCCCAAGCCTAAAACCTACATCAATAATGACGTAATCCATCTGTAATCCCATCCTCTTTCTCCCCTCCACGACCAATAATACACCAGCAGTCAGTTCTACCTCCTAAGTATAGCTTAAGGTTAATCACACCTCTCAATCTGCAGAGTCAACAGCCTGGCCTAAGCCACTATTATCTTTGTGTAGACAACCCTATCAACAGCCTCCTAAAGTCTCTTTCCTTCAATCCTTGTTGCCCTGCAATCCTTCTACAACTATGAATCAGATCATGTCCCTTCTCTGCTTTAGTTCAATTCAACAATCATTTATTGACTACCCACTCTGTGCCAGGCACTGTTGTACGAGATGGGCATTTTGTCACTGAAAAATACATACAAAATCCCTGACTTTGTGGAACTTACATTCTGTGTTTTTTTGCCATAGCACTTGCTAGGGACAGAATTGTGTCCCGCTCCACCAAATTCATATCCTGAAGCCCTAACTCCCCCATGTGACTATATTGGAATAGAGCCTTTTAAGGAGGTGATTAAGTTAAATGAGGTCATAAGGGTGGAACCCTGATCAGACAGAACTGGTATCCTTATAAGAAGACAAAGAGACATTAGAACACTCTCTGTACCATGTAAGGACACAGTGAGAAGGTGGTCGTTTACAAGTCAGGAAGAGAAGTCTTACCAGAACCCGACCATGCAGGAGTCCTGATCTCAGACTCCTAGCTTCCAGAATAGCGAAAAAATAAATTTGCATTGTTGAAGCCACCTTGGTATTCTGCTATGGCAGCCCAAGTTGATTAATAGAATAGCACTTCCTGAAATTTGTAACTGTATATTTATTCTGTGTTCTCTTTTATCAGCTGTCTGTGCTATTATTATGCCATTAGCTCTAAGAGGGAAGGGGCTGTGCTTATTTTCAAACACTGTATGTCCAATGTCAAACATTGTAGGCCCAATGACACCTACAACAGCCACCTAGTGATGTGAAAGGAGAGAACTGCATTAAATGCACACATCAAAGTTATAAGTCGAGTGACCATATGTCCTGGTTTGCCCCTGATAATATTGGTTTTTACCTGTTGTTCCAGTGTAACTGCTGGTAGTACTTTCATTCTCAAAACTGTTCTGGTTGGGATAAATTGCAATTTACTTAGATATTTATTATTTATTTATATATGCTAAGTTCATAGGGCACGACTTGATTTCAGAAATGCTGAAATCCAAGAAAAGCAACTCTCTTGAAATCATGATTCATGTTTTCTCTCCCCTACTTCAGGATTTCTTTCCATCGCTACAATCCAGTGCAGAAAATTACACAAGTCACTGATGAGCAGCATCCGAAGCAGGTATAATGAATACAGTGGGGGCACAGCACATCCGCGGTTCCAGCACCTGCCGGGTCCTGCAGCAAGCAAGGACAGGGACCGGGGCCAGTCCCTTGAACTTTCCACAGCTAGACAGCACACACTTAGAGTCAGGATCTCTGGGAGTAAATGTTGTTTCCTGGGGTAGTTTACACCAGGGGTTAACTCTGTCTTCAGGACTGACTTTATGTTTGGGAAGTTTTGCTTGATAGCAAAACTTGTGTGTAAGGGTAATTTCTGTAAAGAGTCACTCACAAGCACTGGATACTTATCTGTATCCTGCCTGTTGCATCGCTTTACAAAGTAAAGAGCATTTGTAATGGGAGTAGATGTCTCTGAATTCCCCTTCTGCAATTGCAGATTTATGAAGATCAGGTCTCATCAAAAGAACACAACAGTGTCTGGAAGAGGAAGACAAAGAGGAGGGGGAGTGGGAGGAGGAGGAGGAGCCCCGGCTCACTTGCTATCTGTCATTCTGAGGGACGGAGTTTGGTCTCAGCTGATGGTCCCTTCCTGGAAAAGTCGAGCTACAATGTAATGGTGGCAGCAAGGCTACCTTCCAGGGTCTGATACAAAATTGCACAGAGACTGGGCTAAAACAAAAACAAAAACAAAAACAAAACACAGAAAAGAACAGGTGGGGGGTTGGGGGGGCAGGAACGAATGACTCTCCGGAGCTTTAACATACATTGCTGGCTCCCAGGGTTTTTTGTTTTTTTTTTCTCTTTTATTTTTCTTTCTCCCCCATACCAGGAAATTAAACACTGATACATTACTATTTATCTAATCCACAACCTATAATAAAATTTCATTAATTATCCCAATAACGGCCTTTATAGCTCTTTTCCTCCTTGGTCCCAACTTTTTAAGAAGGTAAAAATTTCCTTCAGTTTAAATCTCAAAACCCTTTATCAATTGCTACCTTTTCTATGCATCTTATGAATCTCACTCTTCTACGGCTCCCTCATTGAACGCGATTAAAAAAACGTAAGTGTGAAGTCCCTTCCAGAGTAAAATTGTCCGTGGGCGTTCTCCCTTTCTTGCTCCCCACCATTTCTAGCTAATTGCTTCATTATGTACTTTTTTAATTGCTTTGTTCTTTAGGGATTAATTTTGCACTTATCGTTACTAACCGTAAAACTTTTACAATGTACTGTTAAACTGCGTCTGTTCAGCGGCTGGTTTGTAATTGCAGAGTCACTCATGGCTGGTGTGCTAAAGATAACGTGCTATGGCAAAGACGCCTTCTTCTCTATATTTTCAGATGCCGTCTGGCCACTGGGCATGGCAGAGTCAGTGGTTCTGGGCTGCACGGTGTACTAAGCTTCCCTCATGTATGCACATTGCAAGCAAGGGAGACCCCAAATCCTGGGGTTTAGGCCTCATAGGCCCCAGGTTGCTCAGACCTCAAGGGCCCTGGACATTTCAGGCCCCATGGGTTCCAGGAGGCCACACCTGGTGGCACACATTCCAGCACAGCAGGGCTAGATATAGCCAACCACCTAGAAGGAAATGAAAATTTCAACCGCTCTCCTGAGGTCAAGTCCATACTGTCCCAGGGCGCTGGCGCTTGGCTTCTGCCTACGTGCAAACACTAGGTTACCCTCTCCCTCCATTCATGGTCACATAAAATCTCTAGCCTCCCTGCCTCTTACCAGTTTCCATACACTCCCTCCATAGCCCTTTGGAGTCTGTCTCCTATAGCCACCCTTGACTCCACCTGTCCCCTCAAAGGCCGCCTTCCAGCTGCATCCATATGCCCTTTCTCTGCTCACATTCTCTTAGTACAAGATGGGGGCTTAGAGGCATTGGCATCAGACAGAACCATGTTCAAATCCAAGCTCCACCACCCTTTCCCTGTGGGACCTAGGCAGGTGACTCAACCGCTCTAAGCTTCTGTGTTCTCTTCTGTAAAAGGAGGATAATAATTCTAGCCTCTCATGGTTCTCAGGAGGCGTAAATGACAGCACAAAATTCACTAGAATGGAGGTGCTATGGTGGTAAGGCCTAGGCTATCCTGCTCGTCTCTGTGTACCTAGCACTTAGCACAGCACAGTGTCTCGTATTAAATAAGTGTACGAAGCACAAATGAAGTGTTCAAAAGACAGCAGCTATTATCATTAGTATTCCTTTTAGCTTAGCTATGGCACTCCTGAAACACCGTCTTCCCCTGACATCTCTTATTTTCCACCAATCCAGCTTTTCTCTATCTGGCTGATTCCTCTCTGTAACTATGGGCACCACCCTGTCACCCACCCCCTACTCAATGCCCGTGGTCAATTCCAAAATCTCGTTTCAGTTCAGACTTCATCATCACTGGGCTCCTCCATCCTCTTGCCTTGAGTGGGCACACAGAGCGCACCTGAGCCCCATCTCCCCTCCAAGCCTTCTGTTTTACACAGTGCTGGCTTCCTGTTGAAGTCAGGATCCAGGCACTCCATTTTCCTGTACCCTACCACCAAGCACACAACACAAATGGCATAAGAAATGCTCACTGTATGAATGGATAGACGCATGAGTAACGCAAGCTTTTTGGTTGTTTCCTTTGTTATTTACAATATCAAACATGCCCCATTTTCCCCTTTAAACCAATTCTCTATCCGAAATGCCCCTTTCCTAGCAAATGGTACCCCCAAATCTCCCATCATCTTGGCTTCACGGCTCAATGCCATCTTTGTCAGACTTTTAATAACTCATTTATAAAGATCAGAAAAGGCTAGGTCTTGACCTCCAACTATCACTCAAACTATTATTAGCATCCAACACAGTGCTAAGGGAACATGTGGACAGTGCCTCAGCTAAAGCTTTGAGTCACTGGGAAAATTCCGTTAGGAAGTATAAAAGCCTGCAAAGTGGAAACCTGTGTTTGGTGTCTTTTGAAGTCCTTGGCCTCAGAAGACTGCACGGATGAATTCTTATTCCACTGACAACTGTCAGCCTCCTAAAGGCTTTACCCCGTGACAGTGGCTGAAGGACAATGCCAAAGCAGATTCCAATTCATGACAAAATGATATAAAACAGTGGCAGGGCTCACTGCCTCACCCCAAGTGCATGCGCGTGCACACGCGCGCGCGCACACACACACGTGCGCGTGGATGTGTGATTCCAAGTTCTCAGATTATTCTGAACTCTAGCTCCAGCTGGCTTAGATCAGCCATAATGTTTAGAAGTAACCAGAGAAAAATCCAATTTAAGGTGTTTCATTTTCTCGGTCTCCAGGGATGGGAGGTAAGAGAATCTATGCACAGCTTTTCTATGAGACGTTGCATCTGGCGGTTTCCTGAGACCTTCTCAGCTGAGCAGGGAATTCTGGTGCCCACACCCTTTCTCTTCCTTCTCAAGTCTCTCTGGCTGTGCTGGCAGATGAGGTGATTTACTTGAAACTGTGGGAGCCTGTGTTTTTTTAATATCCTCCTTGTGGCTGGGTGAGAACAGCCCTGATGTTAGCAGTGAGCTGAGATTACTGAGACCTCTGAGGCGTGGCCTCCGGGGAGAACCATATAGTCTGTCATATGCTTCAGCACAGTAGGCTTAGCAAGCACCCATTAGCCCACCCAGACCTCTGTCACTGGTAATTTTGGCGACGTCTGTAGCCCTTTAACCAAAGGTCTATTTTGTAAAAGTCTCAAATAATGGTGATGCCTGTTCTAGGCAGTTGCTAGAGACAGACCGTTCTTTGCTTTCTCTTCCTCCTCCGTGTCTCCGGCTTCCTGAACACAGATTTCTGACTTCCTGTCTGTTTTCTGGTTCCTCTCATTTGGCAGCTCCTCCATATACTCCTTTTCTGACTCTCCGGACTCTGGCTATTGGCTCAGTTCTTGTCTCTGTCACCCCTCCAGTTTAGAAGTCTGCTGTGACCTCCAGTAAAGACATTGTGTAGTACTTTCTGACCCAGGGCCCGTCACCCATCAGGGATTTGGGCTATGTCATCAAGCCCTAGAACAGTACTGTGGTCATTTTCGAAAGCAGTACCATTTTCCAAAGCTGGCCAAGTGCGGAAATTAAAATGTATGCCATGGCTGAATCCTGAAGGCAGAGGCGGATAAGCATCATGATACAATGAGAAGGTCTTGAAGCCACTCAGGCTAGTTCTAAGCTTGAGTGATTCGGGGAGATATTTTATCCTGTTACCTCCAGGTTCCCTAATTCACAGAATGGGCATAAGCATGCAGACCTCACGCGGCTCATACAAAAATTAATGAGATAATATATACAGAGTGATGAGCCAATCGCATATAATAAATGGAAGTTCTCATTATTAGTATTATCACCATCCTGCATATTGGTAGCAACTACTCCTACCAGCTGTGGAACATGGATCTGCTTTTGGAAATCATAACTTTCTCCTGTTGCCCAAGAGTTTATGTCACCAACCAAATCGTAGATGTTCCAGAACTAGAAGGCGATATTGGTAACCAAGGAAATGTTTGTGTGAAACCTCTCAGCTCCAGGTCATCCGCCATAAGCACACTTTTTTCCTTTCACTTGAGTCACCAAGGAAAATGCTGGACATTTTGGATGGCCTTCTGGACTGCCAATGAATGACCAATTTTTCTCTCCATGTGATAGCTCTGTCTTCCCTGTCTCTGACTCTCCGTTTCGGCCCCGTGCCTGGTTACCCCTACTTCCCAGCCTGAGGGGTCAGCCGGGGTCATGTGTTTTCCCCGCTGTCACTGTACATGTCACCCCCATTCTCTGTAACACCATAGTCCCCTTCCCTGCCTGAAAACGCACACCCTTTCTCTGGGGTCCCGCATAAATGCCTCCACTGCGAAGCCTCACCTAGCTCCCACAGGGAGAGGGGTCGCTCACTCCTGGGTGCTACTGTTAACACACGCAAGATCTTTCATGCTTGCTGTTTTGATTCTGAGACAGGTGTGCCTTACTTAGTACTTTAATGCGGAGTATGTTCACCGTAATGAATTTTTATCCAGAAGGTATTTTTTGGAATAAATGTCACTAAAGCAATTTAATCCTCTTGGTTAATTTTTGATATGATTAAAATATATTTCCTTTTATACTCATTTTCCAGTTTTATTTTTTCCAGAATTATTTTCATTGGGATTAATTTTTTTTGCATTGATTTAATAACTGACATATGAATATCAGTACTTTTTTTTTTATTATACACATCACATTTTACAATCTGTCACAGGGTTTTCATTTGTCATCATTATTTCAACCAAGTTTGGTTTTCTTGAATCAAATTTTGCAGATATGAATTATGTTAATCTTTATTTCTTCAATCCATTTTTTAGTTTTTAAATTTTTTATCATATTGTTTGTGTTGATTATCTTTGTGTTGATTATCTTTACTCATGGTTTGGCAAAAAAATAATAGTTTATATTTTTTGTTTAAAAAAATAATTTTAGGATTATCACAAGACAGGGGCGCTAGGGTAGCTCACTCAGTTAAGTGTCTGACTCTTGATTTCATTTCTGGTCATGATTTTGCAGTTGGAGCCCTGGATCAGGCTCCATGCTGGGTGTGGCACCTGCTTAAGATTCTCTCTCCTTCCCTCTCCCTCTCTCCCCAGCTCATGCATGCTCAGCGTTCTCTCTCTCTCTCTCTCAAAAAAAAAAAAAAAAAAAGAATATCACAAGACAGAGTGATCAGGTTTTCTGGGTTGTATACTTACTATAGTTACCATTGGTGGATCAAAGAACACAGAAGTCCTTGGAGTCAAAATGGAGGAAGGAGTCAACACATCCTGTTTAAGTTCATGACAATTCCTATAATTTCCTATAAGACTAGTACTTAGAAAATGGTAAGGTGGGTTTGTCTTTACTGCTAGACTAAGAGCCACTCAAAGGCAGGGTCTGTGCCATTCACCTTTAGTTTCCCATCACCTGGCAAGTGGATGTATGAAGAGTGAATGCATGAATGAATAAAAAAAAAAAATGAACCTACAAGAAAGTCGAGAAAAATTTTGTCAGATTTCTCACTGAAGGCTACTAGACAGTGCCTACCTACATAAGGCATAATGGCTGCTGAAGCCATTCTTCTTGGGTTCAAATCTGTTTTTCCATTTATCAGTCATGTAACCTAGGGAAAGTTACATCCCTGCTCTGTGCTTCAGTGTATCCACCTGTAAGTGGGGAGAATAGTAATATTTGCATCTCAAGGTTGCTGCAAGGATTAAAGGAGTTAATACACATAAATCACTTAGGACAATGGCTCACATATAGTTATTGCTGCATCACTATTAACACTAGTATTATGGTCATAAATCCCATCTATCTTTACAGTGATACCAACAGGTGGTGATGTTCATGTTGTATTATAAGGAGCTCATTATTCTATTAGGCATTGCTCCCCCCTTTTTTTTAAGTGACTCTAATCCTGGTTTCTTATATTGAATTGATAATGTCCTTAAACTTCTACCCTACCTCAGAAGGTCATAGTTCTGACCTTTTCAGTTATATAGAATATATTCTCTTATATTGGTCTGTCCTTCAATTTCAAAACCTGTTCATTGTTCTTCATTGAGCACATACTAGGTTCTAAGCATCAATATGAAAGTTAAGTAGCCATAAATCCTGATAGCGAGCATTTTAAAGTCTGTTCAGGAAAGAAGGAATGATGACATTGTTTGTCTCTTAAGGATCTTCTCCCTTGAATCCAAGATCCCCATAACACACAGTTGGTAAGCCAGAATCCAACTCACAAACATAACTTAAAACATTTTTAAGGTTAGACTTACAGACATAATACAAAGTCTATATATAATTGAAACTCTGTGATATCAGTACATAAATATACCAATAAATCAATGGAAATAGAACATAAAATCCAGAAACAGATTCAAATATATGTGGCAACTGAATGTTTGATAAAGGTACTACTGCAAACCAGTGAGGAAAAGATGGCATTTTAAATAGAAGGTATTAGAATAACTGGTTGACCATGTTGAGAACTAAGACACTTGGGTCCATTCCTCACACCATACATCAATATCAGTTCTAAATGAATCAGATTAAACCATTTGCAATGACATGGATGGAGCTAGAGTGTATCACGCTAATCAAAGTAAGTCAATCAGGGAAAGACAAATACCATATGATTTCACTCATTTGTGGAATTTAAGAAACAAAACAGATGAACATATGACAAGTGGGGGGAAGAGAAGAAAGGGAAACAAACCACAAGAGACTCTTAATGACAGAGAACAAACTGAGGGTTGATGGGAGGGAGGCAGGTAGGAGATGGGCTAGATGGGTGATGGGGATTAAGGAGGGCACTTGTTGTGATGAGCACTGGGTATTGTATGTAAGTGAAGAATCTACTGAATTCTACTCCTGAAACATATTGTACTGTTAACTAACTAGGGTTTAAATAATTAAAAAAAGAAATGAAAAAATTGTGAAAAATACAGTTACACAAATATTGGAAGAAAACATAGATGAATTTCCTTATGATCTCACAGTGGGTAAGTTTTCCTATGACTAAACTCTGAAAGCAAGAAGGAAAAAGATACGTTTGCTTACATTAAAAAAAAAAAGGAAAGAAAAGAAAGGAAAAAAGGCTTTGCATGGCAGCAACAACAACAAAACAAGCACACACACACACACACAAAAACAAAAAAACAAACAAAAACAAAACGCCAGAAACAAAATCAAAAGACAAGTAACGAACAGGGAGAAATTATTGGCAATTTATATGATAGGCAGACTATTAACATCCTTAATGTGTAAAGAAGTTCTAAAAATAGAGAAAAGACTAACAATCCTAAAGGAAAATAGGCCAAAGATATGAAAAGCTCACAGAAAAAAATGCAAACAGTTTTAATCATATGAAAAGCTGTTCAACTTAGCTCTTAATAAGAGAAATGCAAATTGAAACTATTCTGAAAGCCATTTCTCATCTGGAAGATTGGCAAAAACCCAAATAGTCCACAACATACTTTGTTGGTTGACTCCAAGGAACTCTTCATTGTTCCTGGCGGAAAAAGTACTACCCCTCTGGAGGGATATTTGATGATAGCCTAGCAAAATTACATACACATTTGCCCTTTGACCTCACAATTATGCTTTCAGGGATCTGTTCACACGATAACCCAGTAAAATATGAAAAAAATGCATGCACAAGACTATGAATTATAGCACTATGCCCTCAAAAGGAAAGTGGCAGAAATGACTATGGAGCATTGCATGCATTGGAGTACTATGTAGCTATAAAAAAGCAATAAGGAATAATCTCTCTATTCTATTATAAAATGATCTTCAGAAAAAATATACATATATATTTAAAAATACAGTACTGAAAAGTGTAGACAGTGTACTACCATTTATCTAAGAATGAGGAGATGTGAATATATACATGTGTTTCCTTAGATGTTTTTGATGTGTAAGGTAAAATGAACAAACAAAATGTTTATGTTAGAGGTAGTAAGAACAAAAGATGGAGAGGACAGTGATAAAAGGCAGACTTTTCTGAATAGACTTGATTTTTGTGGATTTGACTTTGAGATTATGTAAGTATTTACATAATTATAAAAAATTAAATATGAACAATTCCTAAAAATCAAAAGTGAAATGAAAGAAATGAACCTGTTTATTAGGTTGGGAATAATAACACAGAGGGGAACTATTCTAGATGACTTCAAATCACAGTAATTTGACTGTAGATCTCTGGTGGAATATAAACAACAGAAAGAAAGGTCAAAAACTTAGACTGCTTCTAGCAATCATATTGAGGGTGATAGGGTTGTTATTAGTATTCTGAGACAGTTGTGTGCATACTGGGGAATAAAATAAATAAGTAATTGTGTTGGTGTCATTAAGAATAAGAATTTTTGACATGGGAGAAAGGAAATAAAGAGGAAAGATTGATAAGGTGAAGTAAAAACTCAGTAGTCCTACATTTGAATCAGAAAGATCATAATGAATGCCTAGAAAATTTTATCTCTACAAAAATAACTTCTAGCTCTGACTACCTAAAAGACCTAGAAACATGAACCAACCCAGTAGCAATGAGCACCTCTAGTGCCCAGATTGTGATTTCAAGTACCATTTCTCATTAAAAGAAAGCTGGGCTCCTTAGGGAAATGGCTGGTTATAGGTCTGGAATAGGAAATGTATAGATGAACCTGGAACATCTTGATGGCAGGGAAGCCATTAAAGAAACAAAGGGACTCAGGAACCAATGTCAGAGGCTCTCAATGGCCAAAGGTGAAAATATGCAAATCAGTAGGGATATTAAATATAATAAATTAAAATACATCAAATATATTTAAATCCATAAGTTCATAATAATACTAAAAAGGAATAATTGGTTCCCTTTGGAAGCTGGTACAGAATCAAATCATTATTTTGAAAGCTGTTGTAAAATTATTTATTCTGATTTTTCCAAATGAACTTTATCATATTTCTAGGCAACCAAAAAGTGGATGATTATAAACGTCTCTTTATATAAATCACAAGAATAAAAGGCACAGCATAAGGAATACAGTCAATGATATTCTAACAGTGGTGTGTCAGGACAGATGGTAGCTATGCTGTGGTGAACACAACATAATGTGTAAATTTGTTGAATCACTATGTGGTATACCTGAAACCAATGTAGCATTGTATGTCAACTATACTCAAATACAATTACATTATATATTTATATATAACTATGAATAACTATATACAGATAACTATATATAACTATAAATTATATATAGTTATTCCAGGTATTAAATGAGGAAGGAAAAAATAAAAATATCACCGTTTTGCAACTTCTAATGAATTATTGGATCCAGGCAACATTCAGCAAAGAGTGCTAACATCACAAATGGGGAGACCACTAGACGTTCTGTACCTCATGATGGAAGCACACACATACTGCCTATGACATATTTTTGCTACAAAACTGAACCTACATCCCCAGATCTAACTACCAATTTAGAAGAAATATACGGGGTGGAAGGACATGCTAAATGACACCAGGGGGATTCAATTGGGAAAATCTGGACTGTGGGAGTCTGTATAGGACAAATGACCTGATCTCTTTAAAAATAAACTACAAGGGGGGAAAAAGATGGAGAGAGAAATTCAGTAGATTAATAGACACTTAAAGGACATATTAAACAACTGAATTTTAATTCACACAAATGATATTTTTTGAAAAACAAAAAATGATGAGACAATGAAGGAAATTTGAACACCAATAATACTTGATGGTATTAGGGAATTCTTTTCAACACCTTTAGGACTGAAAATAGTATTCTTTAAAAAGTCCTTATCTATTTTAGATGCATTGAAATATTTTTGATGATACAATCTCTTGGATTTGGTTGAAAATAACAAGTTGGGGGAGGTTGCACAAGAGTAGAGATTAAAACCAAATTATCTGTGCACTGACACCATTGAAACAGGGTGATGGCTGCATGGCAATTTATTATACCATTCTATTTTTGCATATGTTTGAAACTGTCCATAATAAAGAGGTGTTTTTGTTTTTGCTTTAGATCCCATTTCTGATAAACTATCTGTAACATGCAGCACAGTACCCTAGATATCAGAAGACTTGCTGTTGAGGACTTTTGAACTCAGGTTCTAAATTCCCTCGCTATATAAGGGACCACATCATATGTGGTTCTTGAGCCTAAGGAAGCTGAAAGGAGGCATATATGATCTGCCCCTGTCCTTGGAAGCATGAGCATATTATCTAGGTTTAGCCAACTGTATGCTCTCACTAAGGACTTTGAATCTTGGTAAATGTCACCAAGACCCAAGCAATGGTGCCCAGTATCCAGTGGCAGGGCCACCTAGTCATGGCAGTAGAGTCAGTCCTAAATATACTATTCTTACCAGCTGGTTTTGGCTATGGTTCCTGCTGTCTAGTCTCTCTTGGTTTTTTCTTGTTTTCTGAATCTGCATCTATAGAGTTCTTATTAATTCTTTGAGATATCCAATGACCCTCCAATAAATTCCATTTCTCTTTAAGTTATCCTGATTCAGTTTTCTTTGCTTAAGACCTAGATTCTTGAGTGTTATCCAAATAAATAGCTCAGTAGGACTATATAACATAAATTAAAGCATGTTTTTATAAAATTAAGCACTAAATAAACTGTATGGTAGCATATTAATGTAACATATATATCTACATGTATAATGCAATTGTAAGTTTTGTATAGAGCCTTTTATAGTTTACAAAGTACTTAAATTGATTTTTTTGCTATCTTTGTTAAATAATGATTATAATAAAGAGATAGTATAAGAATTTACTTTTTTGACCAACATAAATATTTTCAATCTTATAACACTTTCACTTATTTATTTTGAGAGAGAGAGAGCGCATGTGCATACAAGTTGGAGAAAGGCAGAAGGAGAGGGAGAGAGAAAATCTTAACAGGCTCCATGCTCAGCATGGAGGCTGACATGGGGCTTGATCGAATGACCATGAGATCATGACCTGAGCCGAAATCAAGAGAGAGACACTTAACCAACTGAGCCACCCAGGAGCCCCTAATCTTACAGCACTTGAAAAATATCATGTGGCTTGCCAATAACACTCAATTGCTGTGTTCAGTAAATAGGATAATTATAGGGAAAGAATTTTGAAAATACATAGCAAAGGCATTGCCATTGTTTCTTAGTTGATTATAGAAGCCAGAGATGAACCTAGTCTAGGGACTAAGGAATTTTTGAAACCTGGTGACTATGCTGTGTCTATAACCTTCTTTGCTTGTGTTCATCCCACATGCCCTGTGGAATAGCCATTGGCATTTTCTTAGGGTATAGAGAGATACTAGATTCTTCTTGGCTAAGAAAGAAGGTTTAAAAGTGGGCATGAAAACTGATAGACAAGGCCAATAAAAAGATGTCACAGAAATAGAATAAAGGCACTGTCTGAAGTACTGAGAAATCTCCAATGCAAATTTATTTTATTAAGCTATTTTTTTTTCAACGTTTATTTATTTTTGGGACAGAGAGAGACAGAGCATGAACGGGGGAGGGGCAGAGAGAGAGGGAGACACAGAATCGGAAACAGGCTCCAGGCTCTGAGCCATCAGCCCAGAGCCTGACGCGGGGCTCGAACTCACGGACCGCGAGATCGTGACCTGGCTGAAGTCGGACGCTCAACTGACTGCGCCACCCAGGCGCCCCAAGCTATTAAATAAGGATACCCAGATAAGGAGGACCTTGATCGATTCCTTGGTGATCCCAAGGCCCACAAATGGAGTCAGTCCACTGGACCTCTTATTGTCCTAGATTTTGCTCAATTACACAGGGAGAAGAGGCAGAATAATTCATAGGGAGAGATGCTACACTCAGCTAGACCTTAAGATGAGGTTAAGCAAGAGTAGTTAAAAGAGGCAAGGCTGTCACGAGGGTTTGGGTAATCTGGCTCAGACGGAATAAAGGCAATGATCCCGGCTTTGGAGCAGGTGGTAAGAGGTCGGTTAGCCTAGAGGATGAAAAAGCTGTTCAACAGGCATTACAATAGTAGACCATATTTTAAAGAGAATGACAATAATGAATATTCTAAGATGAGAGTCTAAAATGCCAATAAGAAACCCACAGTGAGGAAAGCTTAGACATCCAGCTAAGGAGTTGGTGACTGGCAAGTATATCTAAGTGGGTGTCCAACATAGTCCTATCTGGAAGACTCTCTTCTCTGTGCTACGTTCCAGAGCGCTCAATTCAGTACAGTCGTCTACAGCTAGGGCAAGATGGAGAGGAGAGCTCTCTTTCCTCAGATTGCCTCTGCCCTGGACACTCAGAAGGGAATTGGCATAGCTGTGGCAGCATTCTTTCTCTGCCTTTCCTACTTCTATGGTTTCCATCCCAGAAAGGTGGAGATAGCTGTTACTTACATTGAAGAATTTAATTTCAGGGGCACCTGGGTGTCTCAGTCCATTAAACATTGGACTCCGGGTTTCAGTTCAGGTCATGATCTCACAGTTCATGTTATTATGTCCCATGTCAGGCTCTGCGCTGACAGTGTGGAGCCTGCTTGAGATTCTCAATCCCTCTCTCTCTCTCATTCACACACTGTCTCTGTTTCTGTCTCTCAAAATAAATAAACATTTAAAACAATTTAGTTTCAAAGAATAATAAACAGGCTAGGCTTCCAGATGTTTCCCTATGTCAATTTCACATAACTGAGGAACTGTCTCTTCCAATATTAGAAATTTAACTGGCTTTACGTTTTTTTTTTTTTTTTTTTCAACGTTTATTTATTTTTGGGACAGAGAGAGAGCATGAACGGGAGAGGGGCAGAGAGAGAGGGAGACACAGAATCGGAAACAGGTTCCAGGCTCTGAGCCATCAGCCCAGAGCCTGACGCGGGGCTCGAACTCACGGACCGCGAGATCGTGACCTGGCTGAAGTCGGACGCTTAACCGACTGCGCCACCCAGGCGCCCCTGGCTTTACATTTTCTAAAGAAATTTTTAAACATGTGTATGCTCTTTCTGTTGTATTGAACAGAGTGCCTGTTGTATTCTGAATACAATTTAGAATACAATTTAGGCTTTTCTTTATGACTCAGGCCTGTTATTAAGCACCAGTAATTGTGCTGTACGTTTTTGTGCTCTAAACCCAGGGATCTGCCTGGATGTTTGGCCCTAGAAGAGATCCAAGTCATTGTGCTTTTGGTCATTACAAAGACTCTTCTCCTTCCTCCACATCCTTGCCAACATTTGTTATCTCTTGTCGTTTTGATAACAGCCATTCTAACAGGTGTGAGGTGATATCTTATTGTGGTCTTGATTTACATTTCCCTGATGATTAGTGTTGTTGAGCATCTTTTCATGTGCCCGTTGGCCATCTGTATATCTTCCTTAGAAAGATGTTTATTTAGATATTCTGCCTATTTTTAAACAGGATTGTTTGGGTTCTTTTGCTACCACATTGCATGGATTCTTTATATATCTTGGATATTAATCTCTTATCAGTTATATGATTGGCAAATATTTTCTCCCATTCAGTAGGTTGACTTCATTTTGTTGATGGGTTTCCTTTCCTGTGCTGACTCTTTTGAGTTTGGTATAGTTGCACTTGTTTATTTCTGCTTTTTCTGCTTTTACTTTTCGTGTCAGATTCAAAAATCATCACCAAGATTTATGTTAAGGAGCTTACTATCTACATTTTCTATGGGTTTTATGGTTTCAGGTCTAACATTCAAGTCTTTAAACCATTTTGAATTATTTTTTGTGTATGGTGTAAGAAAGTGGTCCAATTTTTGCATGTGGCTGCCCAGTTTTCCCAATACCATTTATTGAGGAGACTGTCCTATCCCTGTTGTGTATTCTTGGCTCCTTTGTTGTAAGCTAATTGACCATATATGTGTGAGTTTATTTCTGGGCTCTCCATTTTGTTGACTTATGTGTCTAATTTTATGCCAATACCATACTGTTTTAATTTACAACTTAAGTGCTGTTTTAGCTGTATTTAATATAATGTAAAATGTAGCATATTTGGTATACTCAGTTTAAAATATTCTCAGATTTCCAGTATAATTTCTTTTATGACCTATGCATTTAGAAATGTTTCATCATTTCCAAAAATATGGCTTTTGTCTATACCTTTTAGTTGTGGGTTTCTAATTGAATTCCATTGTAGTCAGAGAACATGTTCTATATAATGTTAATCCTTGAAATTTGTTGAATCTTGTAATTGTTAGATGCAGTGTTCTCTATATGCCCATCAGATTCAAACTATTGTGTTGGTCTATCAGTTCCTTGGAGAAATGTATTAAAATATTCCACTACATTACTGGAGCTGTCGATGTCTCCTTGTAATTCTGTCAACTTTTACTTTATATAAATCAAGGTTGTGAAATTAGGTACATAAAAGCTTATAATTGTTATATATTCTGATGAACTGCACATTGTAGAAACCTTTATTTGTACTACAACATGTTGTAATAGTATTTTTTCTAATATTAATATAACTATAGCAACTTTCTTTTCATTGGCATTTGCCTGTCATGAATTTTTCTATCCATTTAGATTTAACCTTTCTATATTATTACATTTCAGACATGTTTCTTATAAATAGCCAACAGATAACTTAAAAAATCTAATTTTAAAATGTTTGTCATTTAACTTACCATGTGAGTTAAACTTACTTGTAAACTTACTGTATTTACTCATATATTTGGATTTATTTCTACCATCTATGTTTTCTCATCCTTTCTATTTCTCCCCTTCTTACCATTTTCATATTTCATTTGTCCCCTTTACTGCTTTGGAAGTTATACTTTCTTTATGATTCTCATGGCTTCCCTAGAAATTTTAATGTGCTCACTTCATCAAAAGTGAAAGTCAACTAATATCCCTTCCACCCTCATTAACATATAGGCACTTGAGAACACTTTCATTACAAACATCCCCTCCCAATTTATTGGCAATTGTCATCACACATTGTAGTTTTAATAATCCCATAAAACACTACTATAGTGTTACTTACCATCAACATGTTTTTATATTTCCTCATATATTTTCTACTTTTTGAGCTAAGTATTCTTCTTTCACCTCAAATTTCCTTCTGGGGTCATGTTCCTTATACTTGAAGTGTATCCTTTGTAATTTATTTTAGTGAGGATCTATGAGTGGCAAACTCTTACAGTTTTTGTGTTTCATAAAATGACTTTCCTTTATATATATAAAAGACACAATTATTTTCTTTCAGAATATTTAAGATATTATCTCATCGTCTTCTGGATTCCATTATTGCCACTGAAAAGTCAACTGTTACTCTAATTATCATTAATTTTTCAGTAGTCTATCTTTTTTCTCTGGCTGCTAACAGATCTTTGTTTCTGGCATTCACTATGACATGTCTAAGTGTGGATATATTTGTATTTATCTTACTTTGGACAGGCCGACTTCCTGAATCTGAGGGCTGGTGTCTTTCACCAGCTTGGGTACATTTTTAGTCATTATCTCTTAAAATAATTGCTTTTGCCTAATCCTCACTTTTTATTATCTCCTTCTGGAATTCTAAGATATTAGATCTTTCCCCTCAATTCTACCTGTCTTTCAATCTTTTTTTTTTTTTCATATTTTCTTCTTTGTATTCCTGGGATGATTTTGAATAATCTTTTTAGGTATATTTCCCAGTTTACTATTTTTCCTTTAAATAATATCCATCTGCATGATTTAATCCACCCATTAAACTTTTAATTTCCATTTTTATATTTATCTTTAAAATTCTATTTTTATCCCAATATGATGAGTCTTGTTCATAGTCTCTTTCTTCTTATTTATATCTCCAATTTCCGATTTATTTAAAACTAGTATACAACTTGTTTCATACCCTGAGTCTGATAGAGTCAATACTTGAAGATTTTATAGAACAAATTTGGCTGTCCAATGCTTTTGCTGGTGTTTGCTCTTGGCGCTTTCTTTTCCCCTTGTTCGTTTGTGGTTTTTTAAAAAAGATGAACTCCTATTCCTTGAAACTCTGGCTGTGGGAAGTTTTATGGCCTGGGTTAAAAGGGTCTTTCCCCAGAGAGGGTTTGTATACATTTTTGCAGATGCTTAAGAACTTCCAACAACTTTAAGTTAAATTCTACTCTTGAGATTTTTCTGGATCATGAAGTATTTTGATTTTATGTTATAAATCCAAGGGAGAAACTCACAGAGGAGAATTCTTCCTCTCTTCCCAGCAGAAAATTGAGATAGGCAATTTTCACTCTATCACTGGGGGTGAGGATGGGAGTATTTCTAGCTCATCTTTATACTGAGCTAATAGGCCTTTGGAGTGACCAGTTTTATGGGAGGTGAGGTCGGGGCTGGGGGGTTATTTTATTAGACTCTTCAAGCTGGGAAACCCTTAGGCTTTGTATAATGTCCTCTGTACTCTGTGAAATTGAGAAATCATAAACCTAAAGTCACCAGGTTCTTCAAATATAGTAGATGCAGACTTTCTCTAGGTTCCTACCTATTTTCACTCACACTTTAATTTCCTTGTGTTATAACAAAGCACAAGTTGGATCTCCTAAAACCACAGATTTATTCTCTCATAGCTCTGGAGGCTAGAAGTCTGAAAACAGGCATTAACAGGGCCATACTCTCTCCAAAGCCTTAGGACAGGATTCTTCCTTGCCTCTTCCAGCTTCTGGTGGCCCCAGGCATTCCCTGACATTACTTCAATCCGTGCTTCCATCTTCACATGGTCATCCTCCCTCTGTGCCTATCTGTGTCCAAACATCCCTTCCAAAAACACCAGTCGTATTGGATTAGGGCCACCACAACCCAGCATGACCTCATGTTCACCTGATTACATTGGCAAAGACCTATTTCCAAATGAGATCATATTCACAGGTACAGAGGGTTAGAACTTCAACATATTTTTGAGGGGAGTCCATTGAATTTATAAGCGTCTCTAACAATTTCTTAATTCCTTACCACTTCTTGAATGCTTTCTACTTATACTTTAGCATCTTTATAGCCATCGCCTATACAATCTTTCTGCCTTTTATTCCGTGTCAGCTCTTATTGTTTGTTTTCATCTGCTTGCCCACAGTAACTCCCTTCTTTTTTTTCCCACTGAGTTGTGGAATTAGAAATCAGAAAAAAAGGGGGGGATTATTGGAAACAAATACAAAAAAAGAAAAAGGCTTTACATTCAGTAGATACGACTGAATAGAGTAGAAGGAAATTACTGCATGGACACTGTAATACTTTTGGGGGTATGCTCAAAAGACTTTTATCCCTGGATCACTGTGGTATATCTTTTAAAAAAAATTTATTTTGAGAGAGAGCGATCATGCATGTATGAATGGGGAAGGGGCAGAGAGTGAGAGGGAGAGAGAGAATCTTAAGCAGGCTCCACACTCAGCTCAGCACAGAGCCTGACGTGGGGCTTGATCTTACGAACCATGAGATCATGACCTTAGCTGAAATCAAGAATTGGACGCTTAACCAGTTGAGCTACCCAGGCCTCCCTCACTATGGAATATCTATCTAGGCTTTCTAATCATAAAGATCTGGGGTTAAATCTTTTCTCTACCTCTTCTAAGCTATATGACTTTGAGAACACATGTAAACTCTTTAATTTCACAATTTTCTCATCTGAATAAAAGGGGTATTACAATAACAACTACTTTTTAGGGATATAGATGGATGGCATGGTTAGGTGCCAGAGCAGGTAGCGAATAATTGTGCAAACAACTCTTTCTTTGTTCCAAATGGGCAAGGACTTTGAATATGTTATCTTTAAATCAAAGAAATGAGAAAAGCAACATCTCTCCTTTTTACAAACACTCCTGTGGAGATCCCAGATGATGAAAGTGAGGCACTGGGATGCGAACTCCTAATACATGAAAGGAAAACACTAATAACCACACAAAACATTAAAATCTATTTTGGTGGTGGCGGGGGGTGGGTCACTGGAATTCAAATGAACTAGCCTCTCCTTCTGTTCTCAGCTCTGTCGGCCAACAGGCCGTTCAGTCCGTGCTTTTATTTTTTTTTATTTTTTTATTTTATTTTTATTTTTATTATTTTTTTAATGTTTGTTTATTTTTGAGACAGAGAGAGACAGAGCATGAACAGAGAGAGGGAGACACAGAATCTGAAACAGGCTCCAGGCTCTGAGCTGTCAGCACAGAGCCCGACGCGGGGCTCGAACTCATGAACCATGAGATCGTGACCCAAGGTGAAGTCGGACGCTTAACCGACTGAGCCACCCAGGCACCCCCAGTCTGTGCTTTTAAAAACACCTTTCCTTCAACTACAATGACATTTCGTCTCTGTCAAGTGGGAGGGAAGAGACGGAGAAGAAGAAAAGCCAGGCAACGTTTTACACCCTGAACACAAACCCCCATAATTTTAAACACTTTTTGAAAGCCTCACCCAAGCCCACACTCCAGAACAGCTTTATAATCTGGGCAAGGAAAAGCCAGAAGCTTCCCACCACCCCATGACTGTCCCACATACGTGTGAGCTCAGTTTCTGGGAAGACCTCACACATCTGCTTCCTCTCTGAGTCCTCAAGCATCTCTACCCAGAGAGCACACATACTGGAGGGGGCCCCACCTGCTCCGCCAATTCCTGGCAGCAGCTCCTTGTGAAAAATAGTATGTTTGGGGACAACCATTTATTTAGGAGTGGTGCGGAACTGAGATGGTGAGGACACAAATGGTGAATAAATGACTGATGTAGGGAGAGCTGGAGGAGGGAAGGTGATAACGCAGGTGCTGTCCTCTATGAATATATTAGCTCCCTACGAAGCCCATGCATTTTGACTGCCTTCAAAGCAATCTCTCTGGATTTCAGTGAATTCAAGTGTCTAGAAGTGTTTTCTAAGCTCAGCTGCAGATAGGCTGCTCCTGCTGCCAGTCGTCAGAGCCTTAGGATTAAGGCTGGGCAGTAAGTCAAGCCCACACAGTGCTGGTCAGACCATTGTAGATGTTGTGAGATGCTCAGCAGAGATGCCCAGTCTCCCTTCAGGGCAGGGCAAGGTCTGTTCAGGGTCAGATGACTTGCCCAGTGGGGTGGGAGGACTAAGGAAGTTAGAGGTAAGAGGAGGGTGTGTCCAAGCTGGAGTCCTGACTGAGAACTGGAAATATAGACACTGAAGCCACAAGGCCAAGAGTGGGTCATTAGTAGGAATGAGCTGGATGCTGGGGTGGTTTGCATGGAGAGCTGGCAGTGATGAGGAATATCTTGGACGATGGCCATGAACTCCAGCAGATACAAGGTCCTCTCCAAGGGCTGTCCCACATGGATGTGTCAGGCTGCTTCAATTACAATGCCCATGGAGAGGACAATGGGGACCACTGTAGGGATAAGCCACAGCTTGAATATTGTTTTTCTTTTATGAGGGTAGGACCACGGCCTAGACAGAAAGGTGGGCTTCCCTCTAGGATGAAGTCCTTCATCGTTTCCATTATTACATTCTTGCCAACCACCAGGGCACCAAATGTGTCCCTCAGACATGATGGGGGAGGTATCATTTTGGAGTTATCTTTTCATGGGCCCAGGAAAAAGAGCCGGAGCCTAGGAAATATTCCCATGGGATGAGAAATTAAAATGATGCCTATTGTGCATTCACACCACGTGTCAATAGCTGCAAAAGACCCTCTATTTCGGGGAAGGATGGTGGCTACCTCTGAAGAGTGGTCTGAATAGGTCTGAGTGTCTGACCAGCACATGGTGACATCAGAAAACAGAATGGAGTGAGCCTGGCTGTGTTTTGCTCTTTATAGCCCACGAGTTTTATTTCCCTGGAGCTCTCTCTTGGTAAAGTCTTTAGGAAAGTTCTCTGGACTGCTGTGGAGGAGGCAGAGAATATGAGAGTGAGAAATTCTAAGGGGAGGTGACTCTAAGGCTCACTCTGGTATAGCCACCCCTCGATGCATGCAGGTCTCTTCCTGGAGCACACTTCTGCTCAGCCCTGAGGAGCCTATGTTCGGTTTTAACAAAGAGGTTGTTCCCATAGTTGGGAGCTCTATTCTCCCATGTCCCCGGCCCTAGCCGAAGCAGTTTCTGAAGTCCTTTTCTTCCTGCAAATTCTATAGGTCCCCTCTTGTGTCTCTATCCCGTCCGCAAGCAGCCCTGATCACACACACGAAGTAAGGTTAAGGACTAGACAGTCAGCAACCTGGAGCCCCATTTCTCCACCTCCTAGGCTCATTCACCTTTTGGGGAGCTGAGCCAAGCCCTCTGGGTGAGAAACCTTGCTTACCCTGATCCCCAGCTCGACATTCTCGCCTCCGTAGACCTCCATGCCCTCGTCCAGTAAGCCGATCTCCTGGAAGTACTGCCGGTCCACAATAAAGCAGCCAATGAGGGCAGGGCTCCTACAGGGGTGAGGAGAGATGGGCCAGCAGTTAGCAGAGGGGCTGCCAGAGGAGTCAGAGCGGTGGTGCCTTCCTACCAGAAGGATCTGTTCCTCTTCCTTCTTTTGCTGCTGAGCTGGAGTGGGCCTTGTTCTCTGCAGGCCCCTCCCACGCCCACCTTCACCAGAGGCTGTAGAGAGGCTGTTTCCTCAAGGTGGCCGTGGGTAGCTCCCCACCTCGGGGCCTGCTATCATTCCAGGTGGCACTTGCGTGGTGTGTTAGCCCAGAGACCGAGTACTCAGTCTGCGGGCCCAGGCTGCATGTCTGCCTTTGTAGCTTCCTCGATGCCTGAGCTCTGAGCTGCACAACCAGTCTCTGTTTCTACCTGGGTACCCATGCTACCTCCCTCACCCTTCCCCAACTTGGGTCCTGCGTGTTAACCTTGGTTCACTTAGAAAGATTACCTGGGGCTTTGGACAGCACGGTAAATGATTTGCATTTTATCTGGAGGTAGAGGAGTGTCAGTGAGGAATTTTAATCCGACTTTGGTAGGAGCAGAAATAAGTCAGCCAGAGAAAGACAGATACCATATGATTTCACTCATATATGGAATTTAAGAAACAAAAGAACAAAGAAAAGAGAGCCCCCCCCAGAAAAAACAAAAACAAACAAAAAAACCCACCCCAGACTCTTAAATATGGAGAACAAACAGATCTGTGCTTTAAAAAAATTTTTTTTTAACATTTATTTATTTTTGAGACAGAGAGAGACAGAGCATGAATGGGGGGAGGGCCAGAGAGAGAGGGAGACACAGAATCTGAAGCAGGCTCCAGGCTCTGAGCTGTCAGCACAGAGCCTGATGCGGGGCTCAAACTCACGGACTGTGAGATCGTGACCTGAGCGAAGTCGGACGCTCAACCGACTGAGCCACCCAGGCGCCCCCAGATCTGTGCTTTAAAAGGAATCCTGCAGCAGCTGTGGGGTGATTGGGTGAAAACTGAGGAATCCAGTTGGGAAGCTTGTTGCTATGTCCTGTGAGAAATGATGAGGCCCTTGACCAGCGTATCAGGAATGGACAGACAGTTTAAGGACACATGTTAATGTAAATCAACAGAACTTAGAAACAGGTGAATGGGTGAGAGAGAGAGAGAGAGAGAGGGTGGGAGGACTCTGGATGCCTGCTGGCTTTGTGGTTTGCATGATGGTGGAGTGGGGACCACCCATTGATGTGGGCCATGGAGAAGCTGGCTTCAGAAGGAAGAAGCACTCCCTACTGGGAAAACAGATCTGAAGGTGCCTGTGGGACACTGGAGGGAGATAACCAACAGGTAGGGTTTAGTACATGGCCTGGGTCTTAGGCCTGAGCAATTGGGTCTTAGGCCTGAGCCAACTGGTCCAGGAGCTGGAAGGTCTTTCCTTAGTGACAGTATGGGCTCAGGGTTCATAGGCCATGTAAAGGCACTCACTGAAGCACAGGACTTTGCTAGGAGTGATTCGTATTAGGAGAATCAGCATGAGCACATGTGGACTGCCTCTCTGCTGAGAGCATTAGCTTACACAAATGACTTTGAATTGTTCCACTGCACACTGCTACCATTTCTAGCCCTTGTATATAGCATCTTATCAGCTGGTGGCTGAAGGATTTGGAGGGGAAGAGAAAGAAAAAGAGAAATGATGAATCCTCAGTGATGAGAAAACTGTCAGTCACATGCAAATGGACCCATCTTTGAAATTGGAAACTCATCAAGGTGGAGAAACCGCTATTTTGCAGGCCATTTCTTTAGACAGTGTTGATGCAGGAGGCTGCTCAGGCAGGGACTGGTGCCTTCGGGTCCCTGGCCCCCCTCCTTTTAAATCACAGCATTTTGTTCTGGATGGGCTCACCTTCCACAGACCACAGGAAGCCAGGGAGGACAATCTACTTCAATCCACTACTCCTAAAGCAGGCAGAGATCCTGCTGTAGTGGAGGATGCTTTGACCTTGGCCTTGGAGGTGCGTGCTATGGGAAAAATTCCCTCCTGGCTGTGTGTCACTGAGAAAAGTTCCCTAGCCTCTCTGAGCCTCCGATTCCATATCCATGAAATAGAATCAAGTAGAACCTCATAAGGATTAAATTAAATAATGTAAAACCTTGAAAACTTGTGGGACAGAATTGTTACTTTAAAAATCATTAAAAAAGATGCACTTGCACAATCAAGAAGCCTGGAGAATCCCCTCCATGAATTCATGGTGATTTCAAAACATCAGTCCAGAAGAGTGAGCAGAGTGAGGTCTCAACCTTTTCCTTGACGTTCCTGAAATGTTGAGTATTTCCACATGGTGCTCCAAGACCTGCAGGAAGGAGTCTTCCCCATTTGGCCAAACCCACTCAGGGAAACAGCAGAATCTAACACAATCACTGTGGAATGAGCACAGGCCACCTCAGGCAGTCTATTACTTATTAACTAGCTAGGGTATGAAGTGGACCCAATCAGCCTGGAAGTGTTATTGATTTCTACCTTACCTCATTCCCAAAAAAGATCAGAAAGAGCTTACGAAAAAAATGTCCAATACATTGAAATACAAAATACATACATGTCTGAAAAGACCAAGAGTTCACAACAAATTAGGAGCCAGTCAGGATGCATGTACAGTGTTAGGTCCTCCTTCACAGGTTTTAAAGTAGACCCACGGGGGCACCTGAGTGGCTCAGTTGGTTAAGCGTCCGACTCTTAGTTTTGGCTCAGGTCATGATCTCACGGTTTGTGGGTTCGAGCCCCACATCGGGTTCCGTGCTGGCAGCAGAGCCTGCTTGGGATTCTCTCCCTCTCTCTCTGACCCTCCCTCGCTCACTCTTTCTGTCTCTCTCTCAAAAATAAATAAATAAAAAAATTAAAGTAGACCCACAAAACTGACACTGAGCTTCCTGGAAGCCAACATGCAAATGAACAAACATGTTTTAGGAATAAGAAGTACTGCTCCCATGTGAAAATATCACACTTATTCCTTGAGGATAATAAGATTTCCTTTGACTAGCCGTCAGTTTGAAATAAATTTCTCATGTCAGTATTCTTAGAGGTCACTCTGGGACAGAGTGAACAACCATCTCAAAAACGTCACTTTAGAATGCAGTAGAAGATACCTCTGAGCTCTTTTGATAGCTTACGTCATATGGACAAAGCACTGATGTACAGCTCCAAGGAAATAGGAACCAAAGTGGGCAAGGTATATTTGTATAGCTCACAGTTTTCTATGAGGTTCTATTCATCTAGGATTAAGTCAGTATTGTTCTTCCAAAAACCTTCCATGAATATGATTTTCTCTCAGCCAAGTTTTTGACAAAAGTTAGGTAATGAAAACTTTGAGATCCTATTCTTTGTCAAGGACCTAGAATTAGGTTTACTATGACCAGGTTGACACATTTCAAGATGAGCAGAACAAAGCAGCGAATGTCAGTGCAGTCTTCTGCAAGAACACTCCTTGTATGACAGTATACTTCCTTCCAGTAGCATTCAGCTCACCTAGGGGCAGAATTCAACCATGGCAGTTATGAGCTCAACAGTGGGAATCTATGTGGATGACAACTAGATGTGGAATCTAGCCAACCTAGGTTTGGATCCTGGCTCCACTGCCCACAGCCTGTGTGGCAGGGACATTCTCCTTTGTCCATCTCATGGGCTGTCCTCATCTTGTGAAACAGGGATGACCCAATGAGCTGTCAAAAGGTTATAATGAGGAGCAAATGAGACTGTGTGTGTAAGAGACCCTTGGACACAGTGACCTCCAAACATATATTTAACAACACAAAATTGTGGCAGGGGCTAACAGGTGGGTAACAGGGGTAACTGCAGGAAAGCTATGTGGTTCTCTTTCACCTTGTTATAAATAGGACTATGGTTTGTTTTCTGGCAAGGAAAGATGTGATCTCAGATATTAACCACCCACTTTCAATTAAATTTTTCATAATCTTTCTCCCTCATGTAATACAAAGCAACATCAGTTTCTAATCTCCTCTTTCATTCCAAGAATTGTCCCCTAGGCCACCTCTGGTGCCATCTGTGTGTTTAACGAGCAGGACTTTGCAGAGAGCATAAAGGCACCTGATCTGTGATTAACCAGACAGAAATAAGGGCTGGTGGGGTGGCTGTTTCAGGAGTCCTGACCCATGGAACAGAGGCTGCACAGTGGAGTCATTTGGGTGTCTGTGAAGGCAGTGGCAAAGGCAGAAAGAGTTCGGAATCTTTAAAATGCAGTTTGAAGCCACTTTTGACTGAGTCCTACGGGATTAACTTGAATATCAGCAAGGCATACAAGGCGCTGTGAGGTCTGGTCTTGCCTCTCTGCCCCTCCAGCCTCATTGCCTGAGGCTGCCTCCTCATGGTCCTCCTCCCAAAGGTCCCTTTAAACCTCCTCTGTGTCCACAAACTCACTCTGCTTTTTCACGTAAGAAGGTCCCCGCCCCAGCTGGCAATCTCCTCTATGCACTTAAAAACAAGTGCAAATGTTAGTCTCTGAAAAAGATTCTCCCTACTTTCCATGCAGTTTCCTCCAGCAACAATTTGTTCTTCCAATTATTTTGTCTGTTTTCACTAGACTTCAGGCTTTTGGGGCCAGGAACTGAGTCTTAATCCCTCTGGATCCCCAGCACCCGGCACCGCAGCTGGTACCCGGCGGGTGTCCCATCACCATGTGTGCAAATGAATAACTCTGAGCCTCTGAATGGATGCTGGTGCCATAGTTCTTTTGGAAGGGCTCATCTGTAATTCCCTTCCGGCCCCACCCCCCACCCCATCATCCCACAGTGGGGCTGGAGTTTGGGGAACAAGTTTGAGCTGGGAGGCGAGTCCCTGCCTGGAAGACAAGGCAGAGAGAGCTGCAGGGAAGGATGCTTTACCTGATTGGGGCGGTCGAATTCTCCAGCTTCCACCAGGCCTTGGGGGGGTTCAGGTAACGACACCACAGCTCCCAGTCAAAGCCCTGGGCGGCCAGCGGGTACTCTTCTATCTCAAAGTTGTCATATTTGATGTTGTCAAAGGAGGGGGAGATGATCCGTTTCCGGTTCTCCTTTATGCGGGTGAGCACAGGTTCAGCCCTGAGCGAGAGGAGGGGAAGGACGGTAACCGCTTCCAAGGTGTCCAGCTGGCGACCCCTAGAGCTCCTTCCTCCCCCCACCCCTGCAGGAAAATGAACAAAACGCCTGGCCATCTGCTCCAGGAGCGCTGTTCTGCCCCCAGGGAAGGAGTCCCTATTTAACCTCCACCCCTCTCCCTAGACTTGTGGGTTGGCAAGAGGCCTGGGCACTCCTGCAGCTTGTCTGGGGCTGAGCTGAGAGATTCTTCGTGCCTTAGATACTTGTGTCTGCTTGCTTTCACTTTTTCTACTAGAAAAAAAAAATCAAGACCCAAGAAAGAAGAGAGGAGGAGATCTGAGGTTCTATGGGAAGCTTTCAACTCAGGCTTTGATTTTGCTAAAATTCAGTGTATCAACCAGGAGGAAAAGGCAGATGACAGTGGCAGAAGCATGGAGGTGAGAAGAAACTTACTTGATGCTGCTTCAGTCCTTCCACCCCATCCCACACGCCCTCCACTGCCCAAGGAGAGGCAGGGGGTAGGACTTCCAGGCAGCCAGGAGGCCCCCATGGGCACCAGGCACATAAAGTGTTTGCAGACAGGAATGATGAGCTTCTTATTAATAATGCATTTGTTGCGTAATTGTTTATTCAAATCAGCTTGAAATAGTAAGTGTCCCTCTCCTCTTCTGGCCATAAATCCAGTGAAAATGCTTTTTAAATAGTCACAAATGGCAAGCAGGGACTTCAACTATAAAAAACAGCTTCATTGCAGCCTTAATTTGGGCCTGTTATATAAAAGTATGCCCAAATGTAGTCATGCTGCGTGCATGCCCGGCAGCTCCTTCCTGCTAAAGGGCCCTCCTCACCCTGGGTCTCTACTAAGCCACACACAGTGGGCCAGCCACAGCACACCCCCGCTGGCCCTGCAGGGATGTCAATGTCCTATCCCTGATTGGCTGCAGCCACTGAGTCCATATGCCTTTTCTCTTGCCCCACACAGCACCTGAGTAGCCCTGACCAGAGAAAGAAAGATTTTCTAAGACACAGTTTCACCATTAGGAAGAATCTGAGATTCTATGCTACGTTTGGGTTGGCATTTGGGGGAGCACAGGCCACCCGTGATAACATCAAGCTACCTTAGCCCCTTCTCACCACTGTCTGCTTCATGTCTGGTCCAGCTGTCCCTTGCCCAGCAGTTGCAGCCCTGTCCTGAGCTGGACTGGAATTCTAAGCCTTGCCCTTAGTATTTACCCTCTCCCAGATCCCGTCTCCTAGAGGAAGACACTAGCCAGAGTCACACCTGATGTCACCATACCCTTTAGACACTGTGTATTGACCTGTTGGCCCCTGACTCTCCCCCACCCTGAAGGGCCAGCCTGGTGGCCTATGTCAGTCACACATCCAGATCTCATCTGTTTCAAGAATTCTCTCCTTTCCCGCACTAGGACTGAGATCCCAGCATGCTTTGCACTCATTTGCGCCAAAGCCCTGGACCACACTGGGACTTCTCCTCCTCTCCTGATGGGCACTTACCAGCCCACATTGAACTCCACATGGGCATCAAAGAGTGCCACTACGGGGGCGGTGGCCACCCTCCAGCCGCTGACTCTGGAGCGGATGAGGCCTTCCTGCTTGCTGTGGCGCACGACCTTGATGAAGCCCGGCTTCTGGCCATTCACCTTGTCTACGTACTCCGTCAGCTTCTCCTTCAGCTCCTCTGGAAGGGAGAAAATGCATCGTTAGCATGAGGTGGGGAGGGGCGATGAAAACATTCACCCTTTTAGGTGAGAGGCTGGAGGGTCCATTTCCCTCCCCAGGTCTCCTTAATGTTCCCCAGGATGGCCAGGGCCGCTCAGCTTTGAAGGGAAAAATAGAGGCGAAAACAATTTTTATTGAGCCCGGCAACTTGCACAGGGTCACATGCTTCACACATACTGTCTATTTAATCTTCACAACAAGCCCACGGGAAAATGGGGCTCAGAAGGGTTTCTCAATTTGTCCAATGCCATGCAGCTTGCGAGTGGCACAGGCTGGTTTCAAGCCGGGTCTAATGACTTCAAAAGCCGTATTCTTCTCATCAGCTCAGTGGCCTCTTTCTTCCCCAGTGCCCTCCACTGGTTCTCCCCTAATGCCCAAAGGAAGCTTCCATCTGCGAAGATTACAGCCCGGGACCCGTTCCTGCCTGGATCTCCATCCTTCCGGGAAGTGGACGACCAGGCATTATGCCCTGTGAGCAGTTGGCATTGGTTTGCCGCCTGCTGGTGCCTGGCTAAGCATCTGATTCCCCTGCTACTTCGTAAATGTAAATGGGTCCTGCGGTCCCCTCGCCCCTCAGCCAGAGACGGCACGGCAGCCACGCTCGTTGGGTTTTCCACAGCAGTTTAGGCAACAGCCTGTGACACTCCTTTTCCCAAAATGACCCTAGTGGGCTGCATTCTCCCACCTGCCATCGCTGCACCTCCCCAGCACTCGATTTCCACCCTTTGCCTGTGTTCTCCAGGACCGCCCTGGCAGGAGTCCTCCTCCTACCTGCGCAGCCTGCCCACGCCGTGGGATAGACCCATTGGGCTGAGCCTCGTCCTCATCAGAGGACAGCAGCAGGAGCTCCGTGTCCCTTGGTGCCCAGTCTGGGGTCCTGCCAGATAAGCAGCCTGCCGTGAGGAAAGGGCAGGAGGCGGCCAGCACAGTGCCTGGCGCCTGGCAGGCGTGCCCCAGAGCAGCAGCCCTGTGTAGTGGAAAGAGGGTGGTATTTGGAGGCAGCAATGATGTAGTTTAAGTCTGCTTTCCAGGTAGGAGCGTTATGATCCTAGGCCTGTTCCTCCACGAGTTGTTGATGTCTGTGAGGATGTGGTGGATGGTGGTGGATGTATTTCGCGTGTGGTAAGGACATGGATTTTGGGGAACCACAGGGTGGACTGTTAGGGATCAGCAAAAAGATACGCTGAAGCCTAGCCTCTAGTACCTTAGAATATAACCTTATTTGGAAGCAGGGTCTTTGCAGATTTAACCGAGTCAAGATCATTAGTCCCATGACTGGTGTTCTTATAAAAGGAGGAAATTTGGACAGAGAGGTGCAAAGAAGGAAGATAAGTAAGGAGACATAAAGAGAAGATGGTTACCTACAAGCCAAGGACCATCTGAGGGCACCAGAAGCTAGGAGAGAGGCCTGGAACAGATCCCTCTCTATCACCTTCAGAGGGGGCATGGCCCTGCTCGATTTGGACTTGGTTTTGGACTCCAGAACTGTGAGACAATAAATTTCTATTGTTCCAAGCCTCCTAGTTTGTGGTATTCATACAGCAGCTCTAGGAAACTAATATAGTTGTTATGAGGATTAAATGGGATTGACATGTGAGAAAAATGCACAGCATATTGTAGATGCTTAAAAAAAAAACAAAAAAAAAACCTCCTTTCCCTCCTTCCTCGGGTCCATCACATTGAGAGTTTTAAGAGAAGAAGGAGCCGCAAATCCTTCTTCATGTGCTCTGGTCCAGGACCACCTCTTCCTGCTCTGCCCTGAATCTAGGTTAGAAGTCCATAAGCAGCAAAGCCCTGGTGGCCAAGCAGATGGGAACACGTGCAGGGACCTCATGGTCAGGGCAGGCCTTGGGGCATGCCGGCTACTGCCAGAACTGGTGTGCCCTCCTATAGACATCGATTTCAGATCTTTTTACACATGATGGTGGCCAAACAAACAGGGCTGGCTGGATGGGTAGGATGTCATCCCTAGGCATCCCTGCTCAAGTGATCATCATGGAGGTGAGGAAACTGGGCATCAGAGGCAGAAATGCTTAAAGGGAGGCAGGAAACGCAGGTGCTACACAGCTATCAGTTTGCTCTGTGACCCTGGGCAAATCCCCATGAATCCCAAGACCTCAGAGTTAGTTGCACAGGATTTTAATGTTCCTTTTGAACCAATTACCCATCTAAGATTTGAATCGCCTCTGTCTATCCTGATGAGTGATCATCTGGCCCCTGCAGTGACCAGAAACACACAGTCCATTCCTTACTGGGCCATTCTAAATATCCAATGTTGTTCTTCTTCCTTTTGCCCCCCAAATGCCAGGGTGCTTCTACCTTTCACTCACTGGTTCAAGATTTACTTAGGGGCCAAAGGGGGAGAATCAAAGCCCTCTTCCACATGACAACCACTTGGAGTAAAAGGCTATCCTTAAGTCCTTGCTGAGGATTTCTCTAGGTCAAATGTCTTCAGTGCCTCTGTATACTTCCTCACGTCTGGTGAGTTCAGGTTCTTTTATCATGCTCAGCTTTCCTCTAAATCTGTTAGTTTTTCTCTAACACTTAAATTATGCACCTAGAAATTGGCCTAATACTTATGGAGTAAATTGGGCTATACAGAATAGAATGAACTAATCACCTCCTTTATTCTAGAATCTATACCCCTATTCATATAGTTGAAGGTCTCATTAATTTTGGCCTACTTTTGACTCAAATTGAGCTTCTTGGGAACAGACAATGACACATCCTTTTCACATGTTGCTGCTAAGTCAGGCTTCCTTCATCCCGTTTCTTCACAGATGCATACACATGTGGATGCATGCATGTGTGTGTGTGTGTGTATGCATGCTCTGAGCCAAACCATTAGGATCTTATGTTTAGTCTGCTTTTATTCCATCTTTTTAAAGATTTACACCGTGTCTCTGAAGTCAGAGTATGTTCTTCCCTGATTCTGTTATCCAATGGCTTTGTTATCAAGCCCTCCAGCTTTCCTGCTTCTGCAAGAGTGATTAGCATATGACCTTTATTGTCATTCGACTCATCCTTTTACACAGAGTGACCCTTGTGCGGAGTTAGGGCCAATGAGGCTGGTCGGTCAGGTGTTCTCCTTCCATCCTGGAGAAAAGTCAGCTGACTTTCAGGCTGCCATTCACATGCCGTATCTCTCACTTTAGCTGATGTGAAAATGACCTCGAGATCTCCAACCACACAGCTGGCTGGGGAGGCCTGGGGATGCCGCCGTCTGCAAGTATCAGGAAGTCGGCCATAGAGCGGCATAGCTCAATGTGCCCCGTGCTTACAAGGCCTTCAAGCGTGGCTGCCAGGAGGCCTCTTGAAACACTGACTGTTCCATCTCTTCAAAGGTCCACCTCTCATATATCCTTTTCAAAATTTTTAAGTAGAACTCATAAAGCCTGGTATTTGGGCTTTTGATAATGGCAGTTAAGGGCTGAGTCCAGGAACTTGGAGTGAGAACAGAGCTAGTACCAAATGACACCCTTCTCCACCCCCAGGGAGGACATACCTGTCCCCTTCTGTCCCTCCCCACCCCTTGGCTGAGAACCACTGCCTACTGTTGCTGGGTTTATTGATGGGATGGGGCTGTGGATGACTGCCACCCCGTGATCCTCCATGAATCCCCCCTTCCTGAATTCACGTCCTTGTGTAGCCATCTCACAGGCTGAATCCGGGCTGACCATAGGGCAAGAGGATGCAGGGGGGAGGGATGTGAGCTGGTGGCGGGCCTAGGCCTCCGGAGGCCTTGCAGCTTGAACTTTCATTGTTTTGTCTGGCTGCCTTAAGTAAGGAAGCCTGAGACAGCCTCCTTGAGCTTGAGAGGCCCAGTGAGCCCCCATTAATTTAGGCTACCCCACCAAGGCCCAGACAGTGAGTGAGGCCATCTCGGATCCTTCTGCTGATTGCAAACGCGGGGTTGGGGGGAACCCAGCTGACACCCCATAGAACAGAGACAAGCTGCCTTGTTGCAGAACTGAGAGCCAGTGAATGGTTGCTGTTTTAAGCCACTTACTTCTGGGATGGTTTGTTATACACAGAGGCTAACAAAACAGGCTCTGTTATCCTGGTGTGGTGCTGAGGTTCGGGTAAGATTGTGAACTCCTGATGCACAGGAAATGTGAAGAGCCAGACACACACAGAGAAGAGCCACTTAGAAGGTGGCAGCAAGAGACAAGAAGGCTTTGCTTCTCGTAGGAGCTGCTGGCCCCTTCGTGCCTCTGCGCCCTGTTAACGGAAGTAGGATAAAGGTTTCTGGTGGACTAGCTAGAGGGAAATTCTGTTCTCAGCCCGTTGCATCCCAAACATTGGCTACTGATTAGAAGAGAGCATTCCCTTGGTCCTGACCAAACAGCTGCTATCAAAAATCAAAACAGTCCTGAAATACTCCAGACAATATTGGCTCATAGTCTTTGCAAAGTGTCTTTACCTAATTAGGTATTCATGTTTTCCTTCAACTTTTACGTTGCCAAAGAGAGAAAGAACTATCTCAAAAGCACTTCTGCGTTTGCTAGGAAACCATCGCCCAAGATACTGCCTATTATATATTATATGTAATATATAATATATATATGACAAATGCCTCTCAGAACTTAGTTCAAAAAATATATTTTCTTTATACCTACACACAAATACATAACCCCGCATAGTTACCTTTTTGCCAAGGCTGCCAGGAAGCTCAGAGAAAAAAATCTAATGCCTAATCACAGGGTTCAGCATTCTTGCTTCTCTACCTTTGCAAAAGATTTGATTTTCAACTTCTAAAGTCTGCATTATTTTACTTCCCCCCTGCCCCCGCCGTGTGAGCTACCTTTAACTATTTCTTGAAATATCTACAAATAACTTTTAACAAAGTGTCTTGGTAGAGCAGGGCAGGAGCATAATTATGGAAAGAAGGGGGAGGCTGTAGGTCACGTTTGTGTTAATGTGTTGGGCAAAGACGAGGTGGGGAGTCTGCTCTCTGCGACTCTGCCAGATTTAGAATCAATGGTGGAGTTGTCGATAGCCGGCGTGGACAGAGAAATACAATCTGCACCCTGCATGGGGCCAGGTGTCATCCCTCTTCTGTTGCTCCTCCAGCCCTCCCCTGCTGCCTGCAAATCCCTACTCTGTTGACATCTGAACGACCTCTGTGAGTCAGCACTCCAGGAAGCCATGCTCATCAAATGCCATCCCCTCTGGGGAGGGCACGGGCCACTCTCCACCATCCCCATGTGGTGCCTCCCCTCAGGGCCCTGCTGAGTGCAGCCTGCTTGCTTGCTCTCCCTCCTTCAGACTTGCAAGCCACATAAAAATGCGGACTTCACCAGCCTGGTCAAACAGAGCCCTTTCTTCCCTCCCTGTATATGCCCCCGTGCTGTTCCTGTAAAAAGCAATTAGCTTCACAGGGTCATCCCAAAAGAAACAAAATGCAGGCTGAGCAGAAGAAGTCTGGTACTAATGGCTGTTAATCTGATTTGAACACCTAATGAGATACTCTTTATCTCTGGCATAAAGCAAAATAAAGGATCAGGAAATTGATGCCCAACGGGCCTTCGCCCTTCAGAGGGCAGCTGCATAGGCATCTTTGCAAAACGGCCTGTCCAGCCTTGCCCAGGAGGAACGTGGTCCTCATCCTACCCTCGATGCTCAGATGACCACTTTCCGTGTCTGTCCTAGGTTTGGGGGAAGTAGGAGTGACGGGAGAGCCACCCACCCATTCATTTGGCAAATACCGAGCTCTCACTAGCTGCTGTGGCAAGAGCTGTGAACCAGATAGTCCTTATGGAACCTCCATTCTGCTGGATGAAAAAGGCATGAATCTACTTCATTGGGAGACAGAGAGTAGGGGGAGGAGGTAGAGACAGCGGGGGAGAGACAGGGAGAGAGAGAGGGATGGAGAGGAAGAAAGACGGAGGGAACAGGCAGAGAGAGAAGGAGGGAGAAAAAGGTTGAGATTTTTGAAAAAGAATCTCGGAAATGGATTCAGGGCTCACAGACACCAAAGCCTCTTAAAGGACAGGCCTTCTGGGCCTGAGAAGCAGTTCCTGGTGCAGTTGGTGGCAAGTCAGAGGGGCACGGGCTGAAGCTACAAGATCTCCCTGCTGTTACTTTCCTATAGCCCAGTGGTTCTCAACGGGGAGCGATTTTGTTACACTCTCACCCCCGTGAGGAGATATCTGGCAATGTCTGGAGATGGTTTTGAGTGTCCCAACTGGGAGGGTGCTCCTGGGCGTGGATCTGCTAAATATCCTACCGGGCACAGGGCAGCCCTCTGCAAGAAAGAATTATCCAGTTCAAAATGTCAACGGTGCCAAGTCTGAGAAACCTCATGTGGCTCTCAATGATGGAGGAGGCCTCACCGTGGAAATCTGAGCCCGGACTCCTGCAAAGTTTTCAAAACTGGCGTTCCCAGGGCTGCATCTGCTCAGAGACGTATTCCTTTGGCCTGCAAAGCACTCCTGCTGGGTGCTAACTGGAGTTGGGCTGGAACTGCCGCTTTAGAAGGGTGCTGTGACGGGTGTTGTCCACTGGCCACCGTCGTGGGTGCCGTCTGAGTAGTCCTCACAGGGTGCACACTCAGAAGCGGCCTAATGCTCCCGACTATGGATGGTCTAATGCTCCTGCCCGCATTTCCTTGGCACCCACCTTCCCAGACACACTGCAGGCCATCCTCTCTCTGCCTGAGGGCTTTCTCTGGCCACCTGTACTCAGCCTATCTACAGACATAGCTCTCAATCCGTTAGGGGTAGGACTCAGGGGATGAATATCTGTTATGGGGTGAATTGCGTCCTCCCTCCGCCCCCATTCATATGTTGAAGTCCTACCCACCAATACCTTAGTATATGGCTTTATTTGGAAATAGGGCCATTGCAGAAGTAACTAGCTAAGATCCGGTTATACTGGACTAGGGGAGACCGGAATCCAATATGATGGGTGTCCTTACACGAAGATGGCCATATGAAGACAGAGACACACAGGGAGAATGCCATGTGATGACAAAGCCATAGATTGGAGTGATTCATCTCTGAGTCAGGGAGCACCAAAGACTGCCGGGAAACCCTAGAAGGTAAGGGAGAGACATGAACAGATTTGCCATCATCACAGCCCTGTGGACGCCTTGATCTTGCACATCCAGCTTCTGGGACTGAGACAATTTCTGTTGTTTAGGCCACTGAGACTGACGCTGCTTTGATACAGCAGCCTTAGGAAATGAGTCCCTCCCCGCTTCCTCACCCCCAGGTGAGACAAAGCTGAGGCAGGTTGTACAGTCTCTGGGTGGTTCCCAGTGGGACTGGGCCTGAGGCCATAGCGGTAGCTTGTTTGTGAAGTCCGCAGTGTTGACTTTTCTCTCTGCCCTCACACCACACTCTCTCCTCACGGTTTCCTGAGGTCATCTATATGACAAATGACTCGACCCCAATGCCTGTTTCAGCGTCTGCTTCTGTGGGAACCCAAACTAAGAAGCCATACATTCTCCACGACACCATGGTCCCCACCAGCATATGAATTTTCAACCCTTGCCCAATGTATATGATGTGGGATGTATGTATATATGTACGATGACTTAAGTTCCTCTACCCCTGTATCTCTGCATTAACTGGCTAATGCTCAATAAAGGAAGTAATAGTAATAATGATGTACCAGGCATTTGACACTTAGCATATATTATCTCATTTAAGCCTTTTGACAACCCTATGACATGGTTACTATTAATGTTCTATTCTGAAGACAAGGAAATGAAGGCACAGTGTGACCCAGGCAGTACATGGTGAAGTCCGGCATTTCAGTCTGACCGAGCTGTACCCAGAGTTCATGCTCTTTACTCTCCATACTGCCTCTCTAGGATAAAAACTGGCCTGTGCAAGAATCAGCTTGGTAGAGGGGCGCCTGGGTGGCTCAGTCGGTTAAGCACCCGACTTCAGCTCAGGTCATGATCTCACGGTCTGTGACTTCAAGCCCCCCATCAGGCTCTGTGCTGACAGCCTGGTGCCTGTTTCAGATTATGTGTCTCCCTCTCTCTCTGCCCCTCCCCTGTTCATGCTATCTCTCTCTGTCTCAAAAATAAACATTAAAAAAAAAAAATCAGCTTGGTAGAAACCCAGGCTCCAGGGTACCACGCTACACAGAGTCTGATTTGGTATATCAGGGACCAGAGACTGTGAATTTCATACAAGCTCCCAGTGAGATTCTGATGGGCAGCTGAGCCTGATAACAACCGAAATAAGACCAGTTTTGTTACAGGGGGGGAAAAGGAGCCTTCTCTGCAATGTGTGTGGCTCCAGCCCTTCACAGAAGGCTTCAGACTCTGCCTGAGAAAGGCTCCCCCAGTACCTGCCCAGATAATTCCCTCTTCATTTTTCCAAACCCCTGGGCTCCATGTTGGGACCTTCAGTGACAGGCCCTTCATTGCCCAGTTGGTTTTCATTTCTCTGTGTGTCCATCTTTCAATCTCATGCTTTGGACTGTCTCCTGAAGTTCCCCAGCTGCCCTTTGCAGAGGGCACTGCCTTTTGTCCCTCTTGCCCAGACCCACAGGTTCACATGAGCCAGCACTGCCTTCCTCCCTAGCTCAGTCTGTCCCGGAAACCCAGCCTAGATGGGAGTAGCTACCCCCACCCCAGTGCCTGGGAGGGGAGCGTGCACACCCCCGCTGAGAAGTGCTAATAATTGCTAGTCTCCAATAGTGCTAATTTAAAGATTAAAAGCACAGCACATTTCTGTTTATTCTTCCAAGAGCGAACAGTAGCTGGTCTTCCTCAGATCAAGATTAAGCGACTTTCCTCTAAAGCCATTTAGGGCCATCGAAACACAAATGATATGTCAACACATTTTAAAAGAGAGATTATTCATTGGGATGCCATGGTTGTCAAACCTAGCTGATCATCTGCTTATCTAAAGAGCTAAAAAAGAAGTATAGATGCTGCCCCACCCCCATTCCCACCCCTACAAGGAATCCAGAGAGGCCTGCTGATGAATGATGGTGAGCCGGGCTTGCACAGCGGTGATCCTAAAATAGAGCCTAGCAGCCTTGCTTTATGCCTTCCTGTCTCTTTAAGATCCTTCGGACAAGCCTTCACATTCTGGGCAGTTTACAAATTCTTGCGTGCATTTCTTCTTCCTCTGTCCACTACACTTAGCTGAATTTCTGTCCAGCTCCTTTAATTGCCGTATTTCTTCAAAGTCAATTGCTACTGAAGTAGATTTGGAATGGCCTTAAATGGTTCTCCTTACTCGGGACTTGGGGAAAGGCTCCACCTCGGAGACCCACATATGGCATTTAAAATACAGCTGGAGGGTCCAGCCTTAGTGTCACAATCTTCCTGGGAGGCTCCAAGCATTAATTCAGTCTTGGCAAGTTACAGAAATCCCCAGGATTACCACCCAAAAGACCCAACCAGCTGTTTCTGGGTGTATTCTTTCATGTCATAGCCAGGCATTAGTAACCACCAAACCTACAAAAAATATGCATTCCTCACTTAGTGGGGTCTCCAAAGCCAGGCTTTCAACATCCACTAACACTTTCTTATCTGCTCCAAAATGACTTATTTTCCCAAAGATCCTGTGTGCTGCAGTAAAGTGGTCAGAACTGCTTTCTGAAGATGGCGGTGCCAGGTGTAAAAAATGGTCCCCTGGCCAGTCAAGAATGTGTTGGGTGCAAATCCATGCTGCCCCCCCCCACGCCCCCCCCCCACTCCCTCCCTTCATCTTTCTCTCTCTCTTTCTGTCTCAACAATAGCAAACAAAAACAGCACAGAGCCTGCTGGGGATTCCCTCTCTGCCCCTCCTATCCTCATGTGTTTGCACGCTCTTTCAAAATAAATAAACAAAAATTTTTAAATCCAAACCCCCCCCCCCCAAAAAACGGGATTTGTAACATTTTCCAGCATCTGTGGTATAAACACCATAGCTGATTTCAAGCTCTTAGCGATGCCGTTGACCGTGAATTGGGGAGAGTTGTGCATGCAGCGTTGGGGAAGGGTGTACACGATCAGCTGGCGATAATCCAGGTCAGCCCCAGATCACTGGTTCAAATGCCCAGCCAGAAAGGCTGCAGTTCTGTGGGTGCGTCTCCCAGTTTAATGTATGATGGGCTCGGTGCTTTACATCTACCTATCCTGGTCTTCATTCTTTCACCCAGCAATTATATATTCAGCACGTATGAAGTACTGTACATTATTCAAGATACTCATCTAATTGAAATCTCACTACCACCCTACAAACAATGACATTTATAGCTAATGTTTATTTAGAGCTCACCACGTGCCAAGTACTGTTCCAAATCCACTTCGTATGTTTCCCATTCTGTACTCTCGACAACCATGAGCCCTACTTGAGGTGTGACGTATTATACCCACAGTCCATGCATTAGGCACTCTGAGCACACAGAGGTGGAGGGATTTGCTCAGTGTCCCAGGGCTGGAAGCCGGTGGGACGGGGATGCAAACCATGTTCTTAATCCCACATGTGATTATCTTCAAATGACACAAGAGAAAACTCAAGGAACAGACTTTCAGTGACGTGCCCCTAACGACACAGATGGTAGGGCATGAGCAGGGGAGTTCAAACTCCGATCAGTCTGCCTCTAATGACTGCTGTTTGCTACTCTGCCCCACGGCCAACCACAGGAGCCACACGCCTCAGGCCTCCCTCAATAGCGTTCTGTGATCGCTGATTCAATTCGGAAAGAAAATATCCTCTTCTCACTACTGTGTATCCTTCGTGCCCAAGGGAAGGGATTAGACTGCCCGACTCAGCTTCCTTTTGACTGGAGAGTTGGTAGAGTATTCACACACAAATCCAATTTCTCTGGGATAAAAATCCCTGAGCAAGCAAGACCAACAAATGAGGGGAGAGGGCCTGGGTTTGACTTTCCTAGAGCACACCTTACTCACCTTTGGAATTCACAATCGGGCACGATTCAGGCACAGTTGTGCTGGGAAACACAGTAAAGGGCCAAGGACAGAAGGCTGCCTGAACCAATCTGGGTGCTCACCATGGGGTACTGGTCCATGCTGTAGCACCCTCCAGTTCCAAGGGGGGGGTGCTTCTGAATGCTCGCACCCTCTTTGCTCCAGACACCCTCAGATTTGCCCAAGGTCGCACAGCTGGTAACAGCATGACCGGGAAGAGAATCCAGCTCTTTCTCCCCGCCTCCCCGCCGCCAGGGGCCTGAGCTACAGGCACTCTGTTCCACCAATTCTCTATTCATCCACCATGAGTAATTCAGAGGATGAAAACAAGAATAATGGACTAATAGAAATCAGTTGTCTTCGCAGACTAAATGACCTTGGACAAGAGCCAGCTTGCCTGGGGCTGTGGAGATGGAAACTCACATAAAGTAAAGGTGGGGCAGTGGCCCAAATGCTATGATATTACTTTCAGGGCATAAAATATTCCTGCTCCTAGGATGATTTTCAGTAGGAATCCCAGGACTTATTAAAAATGCCATGATGGGTGATTAATGTCAGCTGCACCCAGGCAGAGTGGATTGGCCACTGTTCCAGCTCTAGCACCCCCCACCCCCACCCCACCCCACCCCACCCCACCGCTCAGGAGCACTGGGCAGGGCCCTTGCTGTGAACTTCAGGGGAGGGAACCACCAAGACCTCAAAGCCCCAGGAAATGCTGGCATCCAGCCTGTAACAGCAGGTTAAATCTGAGCCGGGAACAGGCCCTGCTGGTGTCCCAGCACACAAAGGAGATTCCAGAGGGGCCAGGTCCAGTGTGGGCATTTGGGAACGTCCGGTTGCCGTTGGCAGTTAAGCCAGAGGCCAACTGGAATTCTGGTACTAAATTCTCCTTTTGTGCAAGACTTGAAGGTTTCTGAGTGCTGCCCAACTCAGAAACCTGATCCAAAATCTCATGACGGAGAGCACAAGAGCTTGTGAGGAGTCCCAAATTTCAAGAGTCTGAGATCTCTAAAGTCTGTGATTCTTGGATACTGACACCCATGATCCTGAGACCTTGGAAGTCTAAGCTTCTATAAATGCCAGAGGAACAGCCTCCCCCCAGGCCCCTACTCCAGCCCCATCGCTGTTGGCCTGCAGGGTTGAATGAAGGTCCTGGTTCCCACTTGCTTAGCCTCCGTAAGGCTCTACACTCAAGTCACATTCCCAAACACGCCAAACTCAGTGGGGCCACAGTACCTTTGCATTAACTGCTTCCTCTCCCTGGAACATTCCTCCTGCCCCATCTGGCCCAGCTGAGACTCTTTTGGAAGTCTTCCTTGATCTGCAGCTCTCCAACTAGAGGAAAGGCTAGGGGAAAGGAGGGATTTTTTTTCTCCTTGGAACACAGACACAGGGCGCTGAAAACACTGATGTGTTCCAGGACACCAGTGAGGACCAACGACAGGCCTCGAGGTCCAAGTCCTGCAGCACAGCCCTGAGTGTCCTCCAGGGGGAGAGCTAAGGCTCCCAAAGGTTGTAAGTCAGCTCTGCGCTTCTGCAAATCACCGTTGTTAGGCTGTGTGACCAGCAGCCTCAGCCTGGCTGATTCATGACCCAGGAGACCCAGTGGGCTTTGCACGCATATTTACAGCCTATCCACTGTCGGTGCTTGTCAGATCAGGAAGCTGGGTGTTATTTTCCTCAGCTCACTGAACATCTTTGGGCAATCTTTTCTCAAAGGGAAGAATCCCATGAAGGGGTGCATGACAAGGCAGACCCCAAGTGCTCTGCTCTCAGCCCTTGGGTTTTTGTTTCTTTATGAAAAGATGTTACAGGGAGCACAAAGAGCAAGGGACTCAGAAGAGAGAGAAACTACAATTTAATTCCGAGTTGTGGCCATCTATCAGCTGTGTGACTTTGGGCATGGGACTTAACCTCTCTGAGCCTCAATTTCCTCATCTTTGAGATGGGAAGGATGTTATCTACTTCTTGTAGTGGCTGGAGGGTTCTGTGAGACAATGCCTGACATGCTGTAAGCACTTAATGAGTGGTGTTCTTGTATGCTCGTTAGTCTGAACTCCTTTGTTCCCATCCTTTTTTTTTTTTTTTTTTAATGTTTATTTGTTTTGAGAGAGAGAGCCCGTGCAAGTGAGCATGAGCAGGGAAGAGGCAGAGAGAGAATCCCAAGCAGGCTCCATGCTGTCAGCACAGAGCCCGATGGGGGGCTTGATCTCATGAAATGTGAGTTCACGACTCTGAGCCCAAATCAAGAGTTGGACACTTTACTAACCGAGCCCCTCAGGGGTCCCTCCCTTCCTCCTTTTCAAAGGAAGGTGCCTGGCCTAGAAGCAGGCCCCCTCCATTATTTGGGAAAGCCCAGCCTACAGCAAATTGCCCTGAGGCTTCCCCAGGCCCAGGGCACTGCTGCTTCTCCTCAGGGGCCACTTCATATTGGATCCTCAACCCCCTTCCTATCCTAGCCTGTCATCCACTAACTGAACAGCCCCTTATGAGGACATTCCTGTGTGCCAGGACTCCTAAGAGCTTTATGTGTATTAAGTCACTTAACCCTCAGAGAAACTCTACTAGGTAAGTACTACTGATAACCCAATGTATGGATGAAAAACTGAGGCATAAACAGGGTGATCTGTCCAAGTTCAAATGGTTAGCAAGTGGTAGAGCCAACATGGCGGGTTCGGCAGTCTAGCCCTAGAGTCCACGTTCTTAACACATTTCTCGCCTTCGGGAGTAACGGTGGGAGGGTGTATTGAACAAGCACCTGACGGCTCTGTGCTGGCCCTTCAGTCTCACTTTGCAATTTAAAGCAGACGAAAACCTAAAGGAAGCCTCTCCCATCTCTGCTCTCATTCACAGCACCCCTGGGAAGCAGGGACCTTTTCTGCTCTTAGGCCCATTTTACAAATGAACATAACGAAGCTAGGAAGAAGAGGCCCGGGTATTCATATACCAACTCCCAGCAGGCACTGTTGAGGGCTGCTCTGGGGGCGCATTAGTTCCCAGCCCACCCAGCCTGCTCTGTGCATGGCAGAGAAACCTTCCCTGGCTTTGGAGAAAGCCCCCAGGTGAAGAGCTGCAGGTGCCCACCCAGCCTGCTCTGTGCATGGCAGAGAAACCTTCCCTGGCTTTGGAGAAAGCCCCCAGGTGAAGAGCTGCAGGTGCGGGCAATGGGAAGTCAGCTGTGCACTCCCAAGTGGTTAGGCCAGAGCTGTGGCCACACCCGCTGCTCTGCTACATGGTCCTGGCTTTGGGCACTCACCGTGCCTGGCACATGGTAGGCATACTTTGGTGTTCGTTTGTTTTGTTTTGTTTTAATGTTTATTTATTTATTTTGAGAGAGAGAGAGCAGGGGAGGGGCAGGGAGGGAGGGAGAGAGAGAATCCCAAGCAGGCTCCACTGTCTGTGCAGAGCCTGACACGGGGCTCAATCTCACAAACTGTGAGATCGTGACCTGAGCCTAAATCAACTGTTGGATGCTTAACTGACTGAGCCACCTGGGCGCCCCTGTTTTGTTTTAATAAATATGTTTACAAGAATGAATGAATGAATAAATGCTGTCCTGGCTCAATGCTTTCTAATGACCAAGATTTAAACCTCTCCAGGAAGACTTTGGGACTCTTTCTCTCCAATTCTCTCAGCCCTTTGGCCCTGTCTCCTTTATGGTGCTAACGTACTGAATGTCCCACCTGGCTATGAGCTCCTTGAGGAAGGAGATAGGGTCTTCCTCATCTTTGTATCCAGAGTCCAGCCAGAGCCTGGCCATTAGGGGAGGGTTGTTGGTCGGCTGAATAGCACCTGGAACAGAAGACCTTAGACTAAGGTTTGAGGATCCTTCTGGAAAATACCCAGAAAAACCCCGTGGTGCTGCTGTTAGACCTCACAATCACATAGGAATTAAAAAGTCACTCTTTGTCTAGAACCTACTTTCTGAAGTTTCAGCATGTGGTTCCTGATGCACGGTGGACACGTGGGTTCACTGGGCTTGTTTCACGTGCATTGTCCCACTCAATCCTCATGGGAGCCCGCACATTAAGTAGTAGTGTGGCCATTGTTAACATAAGGAAATGGAGGCTGTGGACACTAAGACTCTTTCCTGAAGTCATAGAGCTCATGAATGGCAGGGCCAGACTCAACCTCACAGGCCTGGGGCAGGTCGGAAGACAGGCTTTGTCAGCTCCCCTCCTCAAGTTCACTTCTGACCTTCCTGAGAACCTCTGAAGGCCCAGTTCCCAAGAGGGTAAATGAAGTAACAATGGGAAACATGTCACCCTTTCCCTAAGTGGCCTTCTTGCTGCATACCAGGCTTCCTTACAAGCATCTGCTGCTTCCTTGGGGTCAGCGAAAGCCACATGGGCCACACTCCCTCAGCCCACCGCCATCTTGGCCATGGTGTCTGGAAACATTTTTAGAGCTCACATTTCTTGGGTGTTATACATATGCCCCAGGCACCATATTAAGCCCTTTCTGCAACTGACCACACTAAGTCCCCATGCCCATGACCTAGGAGGAGAGAACCATTATGGACCTCACTTTATAGCTGAGCCCAATATCACACTGCTAGTGGTAAAGCCTGGATCCGAACCACTGCTGTCTGACTCAGGTACTGTAGGACATGGGCATTTCACAGGACATGGTGAACTCTGGCTCAAGGGAGACACATCATGTTGCCTGGGCACTCACCCATTCAAATACTACTGAATGTCTCTCTGTGCCAATCACTGCTCAGAGAGTAAAACCAAGCTCCCTTCCCTCAAGGAGCTCAAAGACCAGTAAGGCGATACATAGATACATAAATGGGTGTATACTATGATGTCAGACATTGAGTTTGTGCTATGTGGAAAAAGCAAGCAGAGTGAGGCACACCCAAGGACAGGAGAGGGGACCTAGCAGCTGTGGTCCCTAAGCAAGGGTAACATTAACCACAGAGGGGCAGTGATGTCATCTATCCAATACAGAGGGGGTAGGCTGCTGGCATTTGGGAAGCCAGAGACACAGTTGTGAATCTCAGGAGGAATGCGGGCAAAGTATTAGGCCTATGGGTGGGCCTAAGCAAGGGGCTGGGGTTTAGGAAAAGGCCCTGGCCTGAGAAGTAAAGTGAGGCAGAGCACATCCCTTAGCAGGGTATGTCCAGACACACACTGAGCAGACAGCCCCTCTGGAAGATAGGGCTAGTCCCCACACATCCCTCCCATGCCCTCTTAGCCTGGGGATGCCCAGCTTCAACCATGAAACTAAGCAGAGATGGGAGCAGAAAAGGGGAGGGCCAGCACTGACCCCTCCAAGTCAAAAACCTCTTATATCCATGCTTTAGGTTCTAGAGGGGCTGGGAGAAGCCGGGGTTGAGGGAGACTCAAATCCAGGCATGGGCTCTGGGTGGATCACGGCTCATGCTCCTGGGTGCGAAGGTGTCGGATAAAACTCACTAAATGCTTGAGTCTGTGGAGGCCTGCGGTGGATCCCAAGTGTAGATAAAAAGAAACAACTGCTGGAAGCATCAATGATTATTTTTTTAAAATTCAGAGCCTAAGACTAAGGAGAGCCCCTTGCCAGCATCATCTCAACATGGACTGATAACATCGGCCAGGTCTTGGGCTCCAGCCCAGGCTACGTCAACTTCCCTGACCACCCTGCATGGGCTTTCCTCTTCCCTTAAAGCTTCCAAAGGTGGAGCTGTGGGGCCTGGAGATGCTATCACAATGCAGGATGCAGATAAGCGCAGGTATTCCAACTGCTGGCCAGAGACTCCAGGACAGGGGTGAATCATCTTGCCGAGGAGCTGTCCTCTGAAGTCTGCACCCTGCCCAGCTAGCAAGCCCACTGGCATATTTTTTGGCCAGACCTTTCAGAATTATTGATTTTTTTCAGAACCCCTCTATTTTAGCAACATATATCATCATGCTTCTTTAGTGAGACCTCAGAAAACCCAAGAAATATTACCTCCCTGATCAACATGCCCTCGAGATTGAAAACATTGCTCTTCTGCACTCCGTGTCCCCATTTGTGCTTCCTTCATTCATGTGTTCGACTGGCAGATTTTCCCTGAGAACTCAGCATGTGGCAGGACCGGTGCTCAGAGCTGGGCATATGGAGTAAGTCAGGGTTCCGTCCTGAAGACTCTCACAATGGAGTGGGAGGAAATAATTAAGCAGATCATTTTAGTGCATTGAAATATGTTCTAAATGGTGCTGTGATAATATAGTACAGGATGGCATAAGCTTTACAGGAGGATATTTGAGTTTGTCTCAAATGGATGGATGAGGGGGCTTTGCTAGGAAGGTAAAGGAGACAGAAAAAAGCGTCCCAGGTAGAAAAACACAGCATGCATAAAGGCCGAGAGGCATGAACACTCATGACGTGTCTGGGAAGTGGCAGGCCTGCTGAGAGTGGGCTACGCAGAATGTGGGGTGCAGACTGAATGAGGGGGGAGGATGCTGGATATGTGTGTGGTGGGAAGACTGCAAGGGCCGTAAAGTATTAGGAAGTCATAAGGAAGCTTTATTTGGAGTCCTCCCCGCTAGAAGTCTCTGAAAGATGAGCTGAAATGTCAGGAAGTGCCTTTCATCCATTTGTTAATTAAAAAATGTGGGGCGCCTGGGTGGCTCAGTCAGTTGAGCATCTGGCTCTTGATTTTGGCTCAGGTGGTGATCTCATGGTTGTGGGATCGAGCCCCGTGTTGCCCCCCACCCCCCCAACCGGGACTGGAGTTGGCATAGGATTCTCTCTAATCCTCTCTCTCTGCCGGGAGGGGCAAAAAAAAACAAAAAAATGAAAAACAAAAAACAAACAAAAAAAATCCCTCAAAAACAAAAACAAAAAAAAAACTTAAAAAATGTACTGTAGTAGCAAAAAGAATTGCCCCATTCTAGAAACCCACGTAAGTGAGGTTTTGATTTTGCTTTCCCCCCCATAAAGGTTATGTGTTCTTCATCTGGCTCCAAGCCTCAATCAGGCCTGTCTTAGGGCTCTAACAGGGGCCAGCACCATTGCTTGAGCCAGTAGGACACGGATAGCCATTACTAGGGAAGGTGCAGAGACTGGGTCTGATTCTCTGCCAGGATCACTCAAGCCTGTCCTGACCACTCCCTGACTACGCCTGGCATGTAATAGGTTCCTCAGTCTCCCAGATAATTCAGAGTTAAAGCAGCCAGACCTGATCTTCACCATGGAAACAACTCATGGGTCACCCAGGTGCATGGCCAGCCTGGCCCCCAAGCAGGACCTGACATGGTACCCAGTCTTCTGGAGAGAACGCAGCACATTAAATCAGCCCTATAGCAACAGCCTGGGTTAGTCTCAGAATCTGGGCTTTTTGTCATCTGTTTTGAATCATTCATTGACTCATTCAACAAAACCATGGAGGACACAATACCAGATACCCATCCTCAGATAAGATTCAGTCCCTGCCAACGTGGGTCTGGCAAGGTCCCACAGGAAGAACCCTGGGTACACATGGGGTTTCTGTGCCTCTGTGATTGGCTCACAGTGCCACCTGGCCGAGAGAACTACAGAGGAAAGCCTGGGCAGAGTGAAGTGAGTGTGTCTACCATAAATGGGGGAGATGGATCCAGGGGAAGCAGAAAGAAGGGATTTAGCCTGTCTGAGCACCTACTACGGGCTGGGCACTTCATCTACACTATCTCATTTAACCTTCACAATGATCCCATGAGATGGGCAGACTGGGACCCAGTGACTAGCAGAAAGGCAAGGAGGCACCTTGAGGAACCTCAGAGCTTTGAGTCTTCCTGCCTGAAGCAACACCCAGCTGGATGCATGGCAAGTGTAAGTGGTCACTACACTTGGGGGGAAGGGGAAGGAATCTAAAAATCAGCTTCTGAGCAGGTGTCCCCCTATAGAGTAGAGACAATGACATAAAGAAAAGGAGAAGAAAGGAAGGATGGAGAGAGTAGAAGCTGATCTGAACAGAGGGAACCAAACTCTGAGCGAAGAAACAAGCCATGTGGGGGGGAAAAGAAGTTCCAGAACTCTGGGTAAATGTGATGGGAAAGCCAGCTCTATAAGCATAGTATGTTGACCTTAATCCCGATTCAAATGTCGACTGACTACAAATTCCAGAGCACTAGTGGGTACAAGGAGGACATCGCTGCTTACTGCTGTGGGGACACAGCCTGGCGAGAGAGGTGTCACTTTCCTGGGGTGCATCTGAGCCTCACCCAGCTGTGGCCACTTCCCTCTGCTGTTAACCACCTGGGGCTGAACAACCCCACATAGAAAGAGAGACACATCTTTAAAGTCTGCCGGGACACTGAGGAGGTCAGATGGCTGAGTGGTACTTTTATTGCTTTTTTCCCACTGACTTCGAAAGAGCAAAGAACTGGCAGGATATCAGCTGGATCCGCCAATGGTGTTCACAAGCGGTGTCTGGCTTTCTTGATACTGGCCTGGAATCCACAAAAGCTGAATCAAGCAGGCGACATTTTGTGAAGAGGGTAGGGAAGAGGGAGTTTGCTTAGGGATTAGGCACAGCAGAGAAGAAATCCATCTGTGAACCAGTTGCTATGGAGAACAGTGCGGATGGTGGAGAGAGAAAGCACGTGTGGGAGGGAGCATGAGTCAGATGAGGAAACTGTGGATCTGGGAGCTGAAGACAGAACTTCACTCCTCAGAAGTCTAGGCAGCAGTCTTGACAGCAGGAGCTACAAGCAAAGCTGACTCCAGGCTGGAAGCCAGGCACAGGGTGATCCCATGGGTATCACGAAGATTCGCGGGGGACTTGAGTTTGCGTGAACAGCGCTGCTGGGGCAGGAAGGGTTAACTCCTGCCTGGCACCCCCTCATCCAAGGGTGCAAGCACTTGGTGAGGCTAAGGGGGAGAAGAATGGAGGTGAGAGCTGGATCTCTAATCTGCCATTGGTGCTCTGACCCAATGGATCAAGAGGGAGGCTCTTTCTGGCCCAGAGGGCAGGATTGGTAGGGAGGTAAACTGCATAGGGAGGGTCCTGGCTGTCCAGATGCCAAAGGGAAGGCTTCCACTCCAGTCAAAGCAGGATGCTCGGCGACTTGTGGAGCTAACAGTTCCCTCCCCTGATGGCTGGAAGGAAGGTTGCCATGGTCATTACCCTTCGTACAGCTCAGAGATCTCAGAGAGTCTAATGAAACCTACAGGTCTTTTCCCCTAAAAAAATGCATTCACACACACACACACACATGCACACATGCAAACACAGACACCCTTTGCCCAGGTCCCCAATAGCCATTCATGGTTCTTCTAGGATTCCACGGGCTCTGACTAAAATACACTTTTTCCTCAGCCCTTGGGCCTTTGCAATTGTACTTCCCACCTCAAAGATCTCCTAATCTTTGCAGGACTCACTCTCTCGGGTCAGTTTCTGTTAACTCTCACAACCTCAGATAAGGCTCTCCCTGACCATCTCATCCACTCCTCCAATCCACTCCCTTCCATCCCTACATGTTCTATCACCTACCTGTCTTATTTTTCTGCAAGGATTTTTAAGTGTCTAAAAATCATATTAATCCTTATTTGGTTCTCTTGATGTCTGTATCTGCAGCTAAAATATATTATCTATATAGGCATGGGCCTTTTCTCTCTACTGATTTCTAGTGCTGTGACAGGGCTTGATACATGGTGGGGGAGCTATAGTTAAAAAAAGACCCTTTGCTATTCTGGGCTTATCAGTTCCCATCAACCATGAAGAACTGGTGAAATGCAGGGAATCTTGGGGAAAATGTCCATATGGTCTCACAGGGCCTGTTAGAGAAAGACAGGCCAGGTATACCCAAAGCCCAGGCTTTAGTAGACAGATTTCGAAAAGTGGATGGGAAAGAAAACCGTGATTTCACGGATTACAGGCTTTAGAAGGAGGCCCTCAGAACCAAAATTCTGCTTGTGTAACCAGCAATGGTCCCAAACAGGAGTAACATGGGAGAAAACCCAGAAAAATCAGACCCTGGGGAACTCTCAAGGAGGCTCATATTTTTAAAAGGTCATGTAGAGAAAATAGAAAGGAGATTCAAAATTGCAGCTGACTGGGTCCTGTAAGAACGGAATTAAGAAGATGAGTAAGAAGGGGCCTGTGATGGGGGCCAAAGGCACATTGTAGGAAATGCCGAAGAGAAAGCACAGCTCCTTGGCTTCCATTCTGCAATTGCCCCTATGCCCGCGAGAGTAATGCTCGATTTGAAGGGAAGAAAAAGGAAATTAACATTTATTAAATAACTGCTATGTTCCTGCACTCAAGTGCTCCACGCATTACAGGCATTATTTAATCTTCAAAACAATCCTGAGAGGAGCTATTGGTATTTGCGTTTTATAGATGAGAAAACTGAGGTGTTAAACGACAGGTCCAAGACTGCATACTTAATCAGGAGCAGAGGCTGGATTGAAATCTCTATATGTCTTTCTGCAAAGTGAGTTCCTTCCATATCCACTGCCTTCTCTCTAAATCTTAGAGGATCATGGGATCTCAGAGGACTGACCTCTGACCTGGGCATCCCCATCCTGGTGCTAGTTGTGCCTGAGCTCACTGCGCAGCTGGCTGAAGTGGAGGAAGGGGGTACGATAATCACTACAAGAAACACTGACTGTAGGCCAGTAAGCACTTCCTGAGCACTTTCCACACCTAATTTATTTACTCCTCACCATAGCTTACAGGAAAGCTTTTTTTTAATGTTTATTTTTTATTTTTGAGAGAGAGAGACAGAGCACACGTGGGAGATGGTTAGAGAGAGAGGGAGACACAGAATCCGAAGCAGGCTCCCAGCTCTGAGCTGTCAGCACAGAGCCAGACGTGGGGCTCAAACTCACAAACTGTGGGCTCATGACCTGAGCTGAAGTTGGATGCCCAACTTACTTACTGAGCCACCCAGGTGCCCCAGGAAAGTTTCTTTTAAATTATTCCTCTTATTTTAAATTTTTTTTTTAACGTTTATTTATTTTTGATACAGAGAGAGACAGAGCATGAACGGGGGAGGGGCAGAGAGAGAGGGAGACACAGAATCTGAAACAGGCTCCAGGCTCTGAGCTGTCAGCACAGAGCCCGATGCGGGGCTTGAACTCACGGACCGTGAGATCATGACCTGAGCCGAAGTCAGACGCTTAACCGACCAAGCCACCCAGGCGCCCATATTCCTCCTATTTTAAAGATAAGAAAACTAAAGTACAGAGGTATCAGGATAAGTTACCTGCTTATAAATGGCAGAACCAAGATGGAACCCAGGCAGTCAGACCTCAGTGCTGGGCATTTAACTACTTTGCTAAAAATGGATGTGAAGAGAGTGCCCAATTGTCACTAGTCAGTCCAGCCTGTGGTTGAGAAAACCATGACTCAGGGCACTGAGATCCACTGGACATTGTATCACTGAACTAATCCGAAGAAAGGGGCTGGAAAACCACTATCAACTCAAGAAAAGGAACAGGATTATTCATAGTACAGGCAATAGGATTTAATACCAAGCATAGGCACAATTTCTTTTTTAAGAGAGGAAGAAAGATATACCAGGCACATAAGCCTAACATGGGCAAATATGTTGAAAATGGAAAGAGTATGGTGCTTAAGATTAGCTGAAGCCCCTGCAGCCAGGCTGGAGGGCACAGGGTGGGAAGGAGTGAGATGGAGTGAGAGAGAGGGAGGGGCAAGCCCTGAAGAAGGGGCTCTGTAAGTCATGTTTAAGAGGTTCATCTTTATCCAAAGAGCAAGGAGCAAGATTGGAAAGGGGTGGGTTTTGAGTACCTACAGCATGAAATGGGGAGGCCTGGGGGCCAACAAAGATTTTATTAGAACGAATCAATAAATGGATCACACTTCTTTCCTTAACAGCCTTATTAGTGCTGTAGGTCAGGGAAACACGTAACTGATGATGATGATGATGATGACAATAATAATAATAACAATAATATGCCAACAATGACTATAAACAGTAACAATACAGAATTTTGAAATTTAGTATAGTATAACAGTTAAATGAACACTAGTAGGATTTGAATCCCATGTCCTCGTTCACTAGTGTGTGAACTTGGGTTATTTGTTTTACCTTACTGTGCATGTGCTCTAAGATGTAAAATGCAAATAATAATAATAATAATAATAATAATAATAATAATAAATAATGTAATATACAGTTGTGAATTTAAGAGGTAATGCACATAAAGCTTTTAGAAGAATGTCTGGTAGGTACCAAATACTCAGGGTTACCTATTATTACTATTATTTTAAGTAACAGTTATTGAGCACTTATTAGGCATTAAGTACATAGCATTAGAAGTTTTATATGCATTATCTAATGTAATGATTGTTGATGGATTCAAAATGCACTGTGTGTTGTATATAAGTGATTAATCACTAAATTCTACTCCTGAAATCATTATTAAACTCTATGTTAACTAACTTGGATTTAAAGAAAATTTTAAAATTAAAAAAAATTTTTTTAAAGTCTTAATACAAACTGCCAAAAAAAAAAAAAAAGCATTCACAAGGGCTTTGATATTCCTCTCTTCATGAAATGGAGCTCAATTCCTTTCCTCCTGAATGTGGGCTGTACTTAGTGACCTGCTCCCAGTGAACAGAATAAGGCAGAAGTAGAAGTGTGTCACTTCTGTAACTAGGTCATAAGAAACATTACAGCTTGGTCATTCTCTGTTGGATCACTTACTCTGAGGGAAACCAGCTGCCATGCCATCAAAAAAGATCCATGTAGGTCCTCCACCCCAGTCAAGCCTTCAAATGATGGCAGCCCCAGCCAACATCTTGACTACAGTCTCATGATCCAGAACCATCCAGCCAAGACACTCCTGGATTCTTGACCCTCAAAGATTGTGTGCAATAATAAATGTTTGTTGTTTTAGTCTGCTAAGTGTGGGGTGATTTGTTAGACAGTAATAGATAACTAATACAATGATTATTACACAAAGTCCCCCTTGGTATCCTTTAGGAAGGTTGTAAACTCAAAACATAAATGAGTAAAGTAATCAGGAACTATAGCAAACCAGACAGCACGTGCCTCTATAACAAAGACAGCTGCCACTCCATTTCAGCTGATTGTTATTAAGTACTTTTTCCAGAAATATAGATATTTTGGTGAGAAACCTCCTGAAGTTTAACATGAGTTTAGATTTTAAAAAATAATGTGCAGACCAAACAAAACATTGCCAGAAAGCCACCATTTTGAAACATTTGGACTGGATGCTTAAAATATTTGAACTAGATGCTTATATAATCAAGAAAAATACTCACTGAATGACTGTGTCCAAAGGGATTGCTTTATGGCTCAGCATCAACATCAAAGGGGTTTCTAGCAGCCAGCAAAAAGCTCTTCCTTTAGTTCCATCCTACATATATTTTTTCTTGATAGCTTAGATAGAGAAGGTCTCAAAATTTGTAACTGATAAGATGGTAGGGGGAGAATGGTAACACATCCAAAAACACTTTAACAAGAGGCAATGATAGCTCAAATCCAACAACATGGAATTTGACAGACACGAAATTGGAAGCTGTGTACCTGTCCCCCAAATGCCAAGTGCACCAAGACAGGAAGTGGGAGGCAAAATGTATGTGTTGGTCATGAGGCAGCTCATATGGGAAGGGACAGCAATTGAGGTGAGATATGCCCACTGGCCTCAGTTAAGTGGGTGGGGAAAGTCCTAGGAGCAGAGAGGAAGAAGATGGACCAGGCACATATAGCCTTAGGGGAGCCTGGCAGCCAGTGAAGGACTGAAGGTCCCGGCCAGTGGTCAGCATCAGGGAGGCACAGCTAAGGTTGCAGGTGGTACCTAAGGTGGGTATGGCATGGATCCCATCCTGGAAGGTTGACAGCCAGCCATCAGCTGAAAATGCAAACAGAAGACTGTCCAGCAGGGGGCATGGCCTATCTACCTGGACTGGGGGCCAGGGGCTTGGTCACATGGAAAACTCAGTCACAAAGGCCAACATCCAACACACAAGTTGGAATCACTTGCTGCTGCCGTGCTTCAACTCATCCCAGAGTCCTTGCTTCATTAAGGTGAAATGGGAAAGGGAGGAAGGGAAGGACTCAAGCCCAAAATGATGGCTCCCTGGAGGCAGACTGAGGACTCACTATATTCAGTACCTGGGGAGAGTTCTCAGTCTTCAGCCTTGGGATCCCATTTCCATTCCTTAATATGCTTCTCACTCCTGGCTTTGAGGTCACCTGGAAAATCTGTGCTGTCACCAGACTAATCCTTACTTGACTCTGGCTGGATAGTCATGGAATAGGTATCCAGCTCTTGTTCTATTTCTTACTAGTTCCTGTCTTTTGGAACTTTGTTGTGAGTATATGCCACCAAGTTACTGGTAAAGAGCTTTCAACAACCTTCCCAAACTGGGAACAGAACTGGCTTCAGTGCCTGAGTGGGGCTAAGTGCCCCTCTCTTTAATGGCTGAAGGTAGGCTGGGGCAGGAATGCAGGTAGTTCTTGGATACAGGACACAGGAGGGCAGTAGTGAGCTGAGGCCAGGCCACCTGGCTTTAGGCTGTCAAGTAATAGGGGAGACAGGAAACAGTTTTCAACAGGGGCATAATGTGATCAGAGCTTTCCTTTGGCAAGATCCTTTCAGCAGTGGGGTGTATTCTGGGAGATGGGAAGACACACAGACTGGAAGTGGGTGGCTGCACTTGTCTTACAGATGACTAGTAAAGTCCCAGAATTCCCACAGACCAAAGCTTTCAGGACGTTTAAAGTTTTCCCAGTAAGCTTAAACCCCTTCTTCACATTTTGCTTGTATGACTCCTAATTTCAGGTCTCAGAAAGTCCCTTCCTGTTCTGAGTCCCAAAGACTAAGTTAGATAATCTTCCCCTGGAGCCACAGTGTGTCCTAGTCTATCTCCCCACTAGATAGTAAGCTCTTTGAGGGCCGTGCCCACAGCCTGTTCAGCTATGGCTACAGTGCCTAGAACTTAGCATAGAGAACTTGACCTGGAAAGGCTTTTTGAAAAGAACAAATGGTTCACTCCTATCTCTAGGAGGGACTGCCTGACGCTCACCCATATCAGACGATTTTTTTTCTATGGCTTCTATCAACACACTCAAGAGATCATTTCCAGGATTAGAGAGCTGTCCACATTCCTCCATGGAACCAGTTTAATACACACCCACACGTGCATGTGCGCACGCATGCGCGCGCGCACACACACACACACACACACACACACTCTTAGATTGCTGAAATTAAGTTCATGGGAAGTAAAGAGCAGGCAGACTAGTCTGGCTTTCTAAAAGCATCTCAATCTGATGCACTACAGGTCCCTGAAGCTCTCACAATCAGGAAAAAGGGTGTTTCCAGAGCCTGTGCAACCCAGAAGAGAATCAAGACATTGTGATGTGTTTGGCCTCAGAAACTCCAGGCCTGGGAACTTGGAGTACAGAAAACTTATCTCCTTTCCCAAAGAGAAATGAACAAATAAACAAATTCAGATCAGCCTCCTGAATGTGGCAAACACATGGGATCCTTTATGCTTTTGCAAGGGAGCAAAGAGAGGATTTGGGCTATTGTGTGACTTTAGCTCTGATGAGGTCCCTGCAGAGTTTGGTGCTGGGTGGCATGGTTGAGCTGGCCTGAGCCCACGCTCTGTCCTAAAGCCTTAGGCCCCAGTCCCAGTTGTGCTGCCTTTTGTCATTTGGGAGGACGTTAAAGGGGATCCACTCCAGGCTCCCCTTAAATATTCTGGTTAAAACGCACCTAGGAATAAGAATTCCAGGTCCCTCAACTAGAGAATAGCCCTTTCTGTTCTTCTGATCAAATGTTTCACTTACAAGTCTAAAATTACCATTTAAAGTTGTAAACAAGGGGTGCCCAGGTGGCTCAGTTGGTTGAGTGTCCAACTTCGGATCAGGTTGTGATCTTACAGTTTGTGAGTTAGAGCCCTGCATCAGGCTCTGTGCTGACAGCTTGGAGCCTAGAGCCTGCTTCTGATTCTGTGTCTCCCTCTCTCTCTGCTCCTCCACCACTCATGCTCTGTCTCTCTCTCAAAAATAAATAAACATTAAAAAAAATTATAAAAAAAATAAAGTAGTAAAAAAAAGGGGCACCTGGGTGGCTCAGTTAGTTAAGCATCTGACTTTAGTCAGGTCATGATCTCACGGCTCGTGGGTTCAAGCCCATGTAGGGCTCTGTGGTGACAGCTCAGAGCCTGGAACTTGCTTCAGATTCTGTGTGTCCCTCTCTCTTTGTCCCTCCCCCACGTGTGTGTGTGTGCGCGCTCTCTCTCAATAATGAATAAACATTTAAAAAATTAAAAAAAATAAAGTAATAAACGATAGGGGCCAGTCTGCATTGCATACAGTAGATAAAACAGACTAAGCAAAGTCTGAGAATGTACTGTGGCCAGGCACTATCTTAAGAACTGAAGAGACATAGCCCTTGGTCTCAAGGAGTTCCCAGCCCACTGGGACACAGATATGGCAACAGACAAGTAGACTCCATTCTAAATGGTGAGTGCTATCCCAGAGGCAAGTGCAAATAGCTCAGGGACTCCCAACAACTACTCTTAGAGTAAGGAGGGTTTTTACAGAAGATGTGGCATCTCAGTGGGCTTTAAGGGATGAACAGAAGTTTGCCAGGTTGACAAAGGTGAGAATATCCTTCTAGTGAGAGGAATAGTCAGAGGAAGGTATGGAATGGGCTTATACGTTGAGTAAATTAGAAGTTTTCATAGGTGGCTGGCACGGAATTTTCCATGTAAAGAAGAATTAGGCTTGAAAGGCTGGAAATTAAATGTAAGGCAACAGAAGAATCATGCAATCATGGTTTATTTTATATCACCTTGGGAACACTACCCTTCAGTGTGTTTATAGAATGTAGATTGCCCTTTAAGTGATCCAGCCCAGTGGAATTAGATTTCTTTCCCCATCATCTCTGAAATGTAAGCAACACGTTCAATATTCTCAGAAAAAATAACTATTGTCATTGGGGGCGTAGACATGTTTTAATCCGTGATGACAGTTTGTCTTGAATCATACACCGCTTGTATCTCATTGAACCAGGCTTTGATGGTAGGCGGCTTCCTCTGATCGGCTGCCTCACTGAGCGGAACTTTGCAGCAGCAGAAAGCAAAATAATGAGCTCCTTTTGTCAAGGTGCCTCTGCTTGGTGCGTGGAGTCTTGGGAGATTGAGGACATCAGCCCCAGCTCTCACTGAGAAGGATTTCACATGGCCTTATCTCAGGGCCTAAGTCCTCCTTTTCAAGGATAGTGCCAGTACCCCAAAAACTCTTTGGGGGAACTAAGTCTCAATTCTTTTCCAAGCCTGAAATGTGGCATGCTGACCTACCTGTCCTGCAGCTACAGGCAGGAACAGAGGTGGTGGGAGGGAAATGGGAAGATATGAAGGCCTCCTGTAGTGCCATTGGCATCTGACAAGAAGCCTTGTAGTGCCTTTTGGGGTAGTGTGATGCTTGTTTCTCTTTGGAGTGAGCACAGCTCTGGGAGGTGGGTGCTTCTCTCTTCTCTGCCCCAGGCATTCCCCTGAGGAAAGTGATGCTCAGAACCAGGAAAGAAAGGTGGTCATTTAGAATGAATCATATTCTCTGTAGGACAGAAGGGATGCTAATGCTCAAACATGGTATGGAGGAGATGATAGGACAGAGGGCAAAAAGCAGGGGCCTGGACTGTAGACAGGTATGCAGAAAGCCAAGTATTGTATATAGTCAAGCACGTGACCTTGCACTTGAGACCTCCTTCTCAGAGCATCCCACAGGAAAGCCTTTGACAGTCAGCTGATGGAATTCTTCACCACTGCCAGACTCCTGGACGCCACATTTCTGATATGTTGTTTCTGCTCAGCTAGACCATGTCCTGTCATGGGAAACTCAATACCTTCCCAGACAGCTCATTCTCCCATTGAATGGCTCTGGCTGGGAGAAACTGTTTCCTCAAGTAGGGAAGAAGCCTATCCTGCTATAACTTGTAGCCACTGGTCCCGAGTTTTGCTGTGGAGAGCTCTGCTACAAGCCAGCCCTTTTGGTCCATGAAGCTGCTTTGAATATTCTGGGTCTTCCCTCCTGGAAGCTGAATATTACTGAGTATTTTTCAACCACCCTCATGTGCAAGCCCTGGTCCCTGAGAAGTCAGGTCACATCTTCTTCCCTCTGGAAGTCCCTACCTGAGGTCTTAATCCAGGTTTATACCTCCTCCTCCCCCGCCCTCTGCGCAAGTAGAGACAGGCTTTGATTCCAGCCAGTGCCACCAACTGAGGCAGACCCCTCACCCAGCCAACAGCAGTCTCATCTCACTGTGAGTGGTGCCTGTGTTAATGTCTCAGTGGCGTGTGGTCTCTGCTGATGGCTGTGCCAACTGTCACCCCGGCCAGGCGCAGGAAAGAGTACTGATGGCCTGTGGTCTGGTGGGCACAAGGCTCGCAGTCTGCTGTAGAGGGTGAGACTGTTCATCATCTTTCTGCCCGGTTGCCGAGGGTGCTGGGAGTGTTGTGCAATAAGCAGGATCCAGGAAATGACATTTGGAGTTACTTCTGGGCAGCCTGGCTATTCCAAGGTATCTGTGCCCAGAGGCACCAGGCAAATGATTAGCTAGTGCCCTGCCACTTGCCTGGCAGCAGGAGGAGAGCGCTCCCATTTCTCATGGGCTCCCCACGAGATGGGTTTTTTTCCTTCTGGAAAGGAGTGAGTGTCAAGAAGAGTGCACACATGCACAACACGGAGCCAATTATCCCTGCTCCGGGAAATGGGGATGTCCTCGATCACGGGATCCCCCAAGGGAACCCTGCACTTCAGTGCCCATGCCTCTACCCACACCATCCATCTGCACATGGGCAGGAGAAGTGGCTGTATTAGCTGGATTCAACTCAGCTGCTTTTATTCTTGGGCCCTCCCTGGGGAAATAGCTAATACCCATGAAATATAGGAGGGTAGGAGGGACAAGAGCAGGAGCTGAAACACTCAGAGCTTGGCATGAGCCTTGGGCCCTGAAGGAGTTAAGGGTCAAAGAGCACCCAGGGGAGCAGTGTTAGAGAATTGAGGAGAGTCTGACCCTGTAGAACCATCATTTCCACTAAACCTAACCTAGTTCTTCTCAAACTCTGCTGCCCACAGCCCTATTCTCAATCAAGTATGACTGCCTTATCTCAACTCTAAACTCAATCCAACTCTGACTTCACCTTGACCTTGATCTCCTCTGGTCCCCGGCTATTCCCCCAAACTCCTACCCCGACCACACCTTGGCAACTCCATCAGACATGACTGCACCACCACTCTGGCCTCAACTTGAACACAATAGGAAAAAAAAAAACACAGTAGAATATGCCCCAGGCACACCTCACCTAACCCAGCCCTTGGCCAGACCCTGACTCTCCTCTCAGCCCTCGGCTTGTTTCAGAGGCAGAGGGTGGAAGGGTCTCACCAGTAGCTGGGGAACAGACTCTAAGCCACAGAACTGCTTTGCCATGTTGTGTTTGTCCTTCCTACCTCACCCTCCCCACACCAGTACACTTCAAGTGGCTCAGAAATTGTCTTGTTCCTTAGACAAGTTTTAATGGGAAACATCCTGACTTGGTTACTTGTTGCTTTTGTGTCCTCAGTCAGGGGACTTGGCTGAAGGCACTGGCCATCACTCTATTTCCTGCCTGCTCTGTGCTGGGTCAAGGGAGGAGGGTTAGTGCAAGGTGGATATAAGGGACTATCTTTTTTCCCCCATCCCTTCCTTTCTCTTCATTTTCTAGGATATGAAGGAGACACAGAGGAAATAGCTGCATCATTGTTTAAAAATCATCTGGTTTTGTTCCAGTCGTATTCAAATGTTCTCAGGACAAAACCAATACTATGGCTATCTCCTAAGCAGAGACCAGTCAGATCTTCAAAGTGAATTTGAAATGACGGGACTTTGGGAGGAATGAGGTAAACAAGAAGAGGGTCAAAGAGGTTTTCACTGACAGGGGTGGGGTGGGGTTTCTGGTTTAGGGTTTCTTCCTCCTCTAGACACATACCATGACTTTTTAGGATTTAGAGCAGCAAGAGCCACATGGAAGTAAGAGGGCTCTTTGTTAGGGGTCAAGCCTCCGTCGTCTCAGAACAGGAAAGGATATTCTTTCCTTAGGAAAATAAGAGGGAAGCAATGAATGGAGAGTATAAGTGGAAGACCTATGAGGGCTCCTTTGACCCAATCTATGAGCTGGAAAATCTCTTTTAAATGCCTAGAAGCTACTAGAACGGGGAGAGAAAGTTAACATTTCCCAAGAGTGAAAAAAGTCAGTATTAAATAGTGATGGATAAGAGTTCTGTTTGGCAAGGAAGAAATAATGACTTTTATCTAACTGGGTGTGTGTCTCTTTCATCCTATGGCTTGGACTCCTGCTTATCTGTCTTTCTCTGTCCAAGCAGCTTTACGGATACACTAGTCCTAACCTGATTTTGAGCTCCTTTGATGCGGTCTTTACAATGAGCAGGACATCAACAGTCCTCCCAGACCAGAAGCCTAGTATCTCATCCCATAGAGATTTCCATTAGAGAGATATGAAAGTCCCAATGGCCATGAGTGGGTAAATGTTTCCCCATAGTATAGCTGACTTTCTTATTGTGGATAACTATGTAACTTATGCTATCATTTTAACAAAAATCACATCAATTAAAGAAATGAATAGGTCATTCATTCTTAAAATAATAGCCACTACTGACTGAGTACCTACAATGGCCATGCATCCAGGCTGGATTAGCAGCTGCTGGGTGTGCGGTAAAGACCCCTCCTTCATTAAGTAGGAGAGTAATTGTCGTGATGTCTGCAGCTCCCACAGTGTGTCTATCATAACAACTGGAATTGGTGATTTTTTTTTTTTTTTGGTATTTTTCTCTCTTATTTATTTATTTATTTACATTTTTTACATATGAAATTTATTGTCAAATTGGTTTCCACACAACACCCAGTGCTCACCCAACATGTGCCCTCCTCAATGCCCATCTCCCACTTTCCCCTCCCTCCCACCCCCTGGAATCAGTGATTTATTATGCCTTTTCTGATTTTTCCATGCTGGAATCTTGGGACAATACCAAATTGCAGGTAAACATTGAAATGTTCTGTCTCCATAGGGCTAATTTTTTTATACCAAGTACACTTATGGCTGATAAACATCACAAAACATTGGTATTTCCAGCCCGACCTCTACCTCCAAAGCTACTTACAGAAATGGCTCAATATCTATACGCTGTTTCAACCTGGTTGAGAGGTGGGGATGGTTCCAGGTGTTGCTGTGGTACAATAAAGGCGAAACTGAATGTAAGGTGACCATAGGCTTATAAAATAATAAAAGTTGGGTCAGGATTCCAAAATAATTTCAGAACATGGCCAAAGTCATTCTCTACTATGATAACCACCAAAACAAATATGAAAATTAGAGCTCATGGTAGTAGGTGCCCAAGATAAAAGCCAACAGAAGAGAAAGGACATGAGAGTTGTCAAACATAAGTCACAGTCATCTCCTTGGCCAGTGGTGTTCCCGTCACTCCCTTTTGCAAAGCCAAGGGCCTTGTCCCCATGGGTGTGGGTCTTCAGGTCCTTCCCTGGAGGGTGAACCCAGGAGGACTATTATCCATGGGGGATTTGTACTGAAGGGAGGGTCCTGGGTTCAGGTTGGACTAGGAGGGGACTGACCCAGGACAGCCTCCAACAGCATCACTATAGGAAGACACCTAATCAGAAGGAAGCTCAGTGCCGACGAGCTGCATCTACATGGGTGTGAGCCAACAGACTCCCAACACGGGAACTGGAGCAGGTTGGGATGCTATACACTCAGTGGGCCGAGGCAGGATGTCCAGGCCCAGGCTCTAAAGGGAAGGAGCGCCAGAGGATGGCAATGTTTGGGGCTGGCTGTGGAGGACAGGGAATGGCTTTAAGGGCTAGCATCCAGCCAGCAACCATCCCTACTTTGTACTTGTGTGGCTTTCTGAGAGACCAAGCAAAGGGCTGGAGCTGAAGAGCTGAAAGCATCCTCCACTCAAATCAGCAAATTGTCCCTTGAGAAAACAGACCAGGCAACTTGTACAATGAAGAGGCAATTAGGGAAGCTGCCTTCCCCCGAGAGAGTCACCACCCCGGAGACATAACCTACACCCCTTCCGCACATACATCTCCGCTCTGCAGAACCAGAGATAAATAGCAAAGGCCACTGGGCTTCAGCTCCATTTATTATTATTCAGAAATAGCACTGCGGAGCTTTCTCAAAGTCAGCTGCATGATGTAGGCAGCCAGTGCTGCAAGATGATTTATGGGACCTGAGAGGAGATATTTCCGGTGACCGCTATTATCCAGACACAGTCAGAGAACACTACGGGACAAGGGAAGCACGTAGCTTTATTTGGCCACGAACTTAATAAACCTAGGAGGAGGGCAGAGTGGAAGAAAGAACACGTCCAAACAGAGGTTTAGTAGGCTAAAGGAAAAGGGACCAAATCCCCCAGGGAATGTGAGCAGCATGAGCGAAAATCTGGAAGCCAAAGCTGGCTCCAGAGGAGAGAGAGAAGGAGGCTGGGCAGGAAGTGCCAGTTGTCCTTTAGGTGTATTAGGCAGAGGCCCACCCTCAGCCATGCACGACTCGAGCAAATATACCCGTGGCCCTCCCCCTAAGGGGTTTATCATCTAGCTGGTCAGAGAAAATGTGCAAAAATACACGGAGAACCAGGCAAAGAACTTGAAAGTATCTATCTATCATGTGTCCTAGAGGATTGTTCACCTCAATGGACAGATCATTGCACCCAAGACCTATGTGGAGAAGGTTCCAGAAGGAGGTGATCCAGATGGAAACAGCTATAGGAACACCGAGTAAGATTCTCTTTCTGAGAGTCATCACTTCTTTGGGGTCACCCATTGTGATTCCTAACTCTCCCAGTTAAACAAAACTATCTTGAAAAAATGAAGACAGTCTGTCCCCCCACACCCTGTGTACGTGGCTGGTGAGGCACCCATGCCCACGTCCTAGGCACAAGGGAGGAAAGCCTAATTTTGCTATGTTCTAGCACTGCTCTGATGTGCGAACAGTCCCTAATGGGCCCAAAGTGGTTTATATGGTGTCTCAAACCCCTATCTTCACTCGGTGACCATGAGCTCCTTGAGGACCAGGGCTAGGCACAGGTAATGAAGAAAGTGGCCCAGGGCCTGGCTTATAGTAGTGCTCTAAGAGAGAACAACCTGATTTTGGTCAATTACAGGCTGGATTCCTAGACTGTTCTCAGGGCAGACACACAAACCTAGATGGTCAGGTCTAGGTCAGCAATGTCCCACAAACAAATTTATATTCTAATTATCAAGCCTGCCATTTTTGGCCTCATGGTGCAGCACTGAGTAATCAATTACAGATTTTTAGGGAAAAAGATGTCTCTAACTTAAAATAGCCCTGGTACCACAGGATGAAAGCAAAACCATCATCCCCCCCCTCCCCCTACTACCAACAAACCTCACTCCATTGCTGAGGCATGGGCAGCAAGGCTGGCAGCTCTCTGGCTCCTGCTTGCACCCTCCCAGCTGTTGGCTCAGGGAGGTGAAGCCAGAATGCTCTTCTCCCAAGCTCCCAGGGTCAGCAGCTTTGCCTCCTTGGAACAGAGCTTCATCAGTCTCTAGGTTCCAGGAGCTTGGTTTCCTCAAACGCCATCTATAACCCCTGCCTTCTCCAGGGCAAGCTTAGCAGGTTGCAGGACCAGAGCAGCTGGTCTAGCTACAGGGCAAGGCCTAGAAAAATCTCAGACACCACCTAGCCACAGTCCTGGGCCCCATCAGCTCTCCATCTCTACCTTGGCCTGGCCTTTGTGTGCCTGACAAGGCCCTCTGGGGGACCCCAGCACCCCCCAGAGTGAGACTCCTATTACCTCTGCACGCCCCCTCCCCACGCCACCCCAGCTCTGCTTTCTCCTTGCCCCCAAAGGCGGCTCCATGCAGGACTCTCAGTTTACAGCCAGTCACCTCACCATGCCTGGAATTTTATTCAACACTGCCATGGGTTCTAGCTTTGTCCCTAAATCACTGTGTGACCCTGCACAAGGCACTTGCCCTCTCTGGGCCTCAGTTCCTCATCTGAAACATAAGGGGTCTTGACTAGGTCCTGGTGTCCTCCTGCTCTGTGAATCTCTGGTGTTGATATCTGATGAGCATTCGTTCTCTTTCCTTGCCTGGCGTCACCTGGATCCCTCCTACAAACAAGGACTAACACCTGCTGACAAGTGCACCACGAACCCTTAAATTCCACCCTTAAACTTAGAGCAAGAAGTTAAACCAAACCACCTGCGTCATGAGGACTCTGTCCTGAAGCACACTGTTAGCTAGTGCACTATGTGTGCTGGGTACCATCCACCCGTGCCCCACCTTTCTCTACCCTGTCTGTGCCCCAGGAGGCTGACCTGTGGGGAAGACATCCAGCCACAACCTTTATCCTGACAGTGGGAGATCAGGGGGAAGGGGTTTATCCCCCCAGCACCTCCCTGTGGGGTCGGTCCCCCCAGGAACCAAAAGGTCAGCTCCTTTCAGGGACCCTTCAGCGCCATCTGGTTCCAGTTGTCTGTGTTTTCGGCCCTTCCGGGCTGGGGTGGGAGGGATCCCTGCTGTTTCCAGCCCTGTGGGCCTTGCTCTATCCCCACGGTTTCCCCACACCCTGATACCACCTCTGTAAATTGTCTCTATTATTAAACTCTCCTCCAATTATCTAGTTTGATAGTGCCACCTGCTTCCCGCCAGGGCCCTGCCATCTGAGCGTGCAGTCTGGAGACTGAAGATCTGTATGGAAAACACAGGATGGAGGAGGGGGCTCAGAGGTGAACCTAAGAAAGCCCTAACTCACACGTCTACCTCCATTATACCCAAATAATAAAGCCTGCAAATGAAAGAAAGAGAGCATCCGTGGTGTTTTTACGTATCTTATTAGACGAGGACTCACCGGCCCTGTGTCATTAATTTCCATTTACCAAACTTAGTTCGCAAAAACTTTTTTTCAGATCGCTCTCCTTGGCAGTTTTCAATGACACACACACACAGTTTGCTCTGCTTTGTTGCAGACAACGTACACACCGAGAGGCGTTTGCCCCTGTGTCTGGAGTTCCAGTCAAGTATCACTGTCCATCCAATCCCAGGGCTCGTGGCTCCTGCCGCCTGTCTTGCCACTGCTCCAAGAATGCAGCAGCACTGGAGGCTTTACATGAAAAGGCCCCAGTGACCCTTATTTAGCCAAGAGGGTCTCTGTCACGCCCTCCCCAGGATACACAGGAGCCGGGCAGCCCAGACTCTCCTCGGCAGCTTCCGGCCAAGACATGTTGGAAATGGCATTCTTCCTGTCTATTCCTCCAAAAAAAGCCTGCCTGTAGTGGAGAGCTTGGGCTTTTTTTTTTTTTTGTCTCAATATCCTTCATCTCTCCCAAGGTCACGTTGCCAAAACCTCTTCACCCATTCTGTCTTTTGCCCTATTCCCTTTTCTTTGTCCCAACTTCCGGTTCCTTTTTCTGCCCCCTCCCCCCGACCCCCCGGATATCTACCCACAGGGAGTGACTCGAATATACTAGAAGTAAAATCCTTGCAACAGAGGGAAAGGCTTCTAGAAATAAACCCTTGCTTAGTTGAATTTCACGGAAGTCACATTTTTTTTTTTTCTTTTTAGTCCCTGCTGAATCAAGCACAGCTCTGGGCTCACACGGGGAAGGAACTCAATCCATTCTAACTGAGACACTGATCGAGAGGGCGATCTACCATCCTGGTTTGCTCAGAGGGATCCCAGTTTAGTGTGGGAAATTACTACAGTCCCAGGCACCCTGGGAGCGCTGTTCACCCTTCTCTAGCCAACTTCTTACCCACTCAGCCTGCTACTGCTACCACATCTCACACATTGGCAGTCTTAGGTCAGGTTCTCTGAGAGCTCAGCCTGCGATGGGGGTTCTTGAGGAAATGGCTTAACTGAGGCCAAGCTCTCCTTGTAGGGGAGGAGAGAAGCAGGGCAGGGAAGGGAACAGGGCAACGATATGAGTTCAGCTGACCTCTAGGCTCAGTCTGCTCCACAGGGAGCGTGAATGGCACCTCAGGCTTATCCCATCTTGGGGCAAGCGGTGGGGTTTGAAACACCCATCTCGATCTGGCATTAGTTCTGGCCCATCCCCGCAGGAGGGGCACAATGTCCCAGGCATTTCTGGGTGAGGCAGCTCTCACCAGAGAGGGCAATTCCACTGAGGAGGGTACAGCTCTGAGCTTCTGGACGCCAACACAAATGGCACCTGGGGGACAGATGGACTGGCCTGTGACAGTCCATCCTGGGCGGGGGACCAACAGTGTCCACAACACTAAGGCTCCAGCCTGATATCTGGGATGCCGAGGGAATGCCCTCAATGCCTGCTGCCAGTCAAGCTGTGGCCTCCTTCCCACTTCCCTGACACAGCCCCAGACCTCACAAGTGTGGCTCTACCTCAGTTTTCTGTGTCTCCTTCTCAGCACTGACCTGACACCCTTCTTGGCTAAGGCCTGGCCCCCCTAGAATATACAAGTCTTTCCCAGAGACTGCATCTTGCCCTGATTCTCCCATCCCTGGCTGGATTGTGCTTTAAACCTGCTGAAGCTGTGGGTCTCTGACCCCCCCTAGCCTGAGTGAGTCTCTATAACCCTAAGTCTGGCAGGTGCTCTGTCTGTCAGAAGGACCCACTAGACAGAGACACAGAGAACATGTGGCCCCAGGTCTTGAGGCACTGAGGGCTCTGCCTGTGGGCTGCAGGTGGACTTCATGGGGCAGGAGAGGTTCTAACCCTGGTTTTTCTTGACCTGGAGGGATAGTCTCACCCTGCTGCAGATGCTCCAGCATGCCTTACAACTTGGCCTGCAGAGATTTGGACAGAGTCAGTACCGTAGCTTTTTGGAAATGCAGTTTTTACAAGTATCTAAAACATGTGCCTCGTGAACCTTGGATGTTTCACCCATTTCGTTGGCGCCTCACCCTTTCTCAGTGCCCCTCTCTCCACCACCACACTTAACTCCCAGAACATCTGCCCAGGGGCTTTGCTTAGAGCCACAGAAGGCCGCTCTGCCCCAGCACAAGTCAGTCTGAAGTGCTCGGAATTAACGTCCCTTGAGAGCAGCACTGAACCAATGACTGAAGGGAGATGGTATACAAATACCCCGGCTCCCTCACCTCTCGGGGATGATCGTCCTGAGGCATGTATTTTACCCCCTTTCCCAGGATTTCCCCCTGGGTTTAAGCACCGCCTGCCTGCAGTGGTGCCTGTCCTGCTAGCATACTCTTACTGCTGCTTCCCTCACCTCGTCTTAACTCCCCACCCTACCCATATATCTTTCTCAATAAACTACATGCTCTTGAATCCATGTTTCTGGGTCTGTTTCTGGGGGAAGAGCCCCTCCAAGGCAAAGCTGGAGCAGCCAGAGCCAGATCTGCAACACACGGTGCAGGTCCCCCGTAGGGTGTGGCTACATACCTGAGCCCAAAGGTCAGGATCCCTGCGGGAAGTCTTTCCACACCAGACCCTTCTGCACTGAGGAGCCCTGGGGAAGGAGGTGGCAAGCCTGGCCAAATGTCTTACCAGAGTGCCGACACCCCATTAGGATTCAGAGGCGCTCTCTGCTTTCTCTAGAGGCCAGCTGATCTCGGGAGGTGATTCTAATCAGGGATTTGATCATCCTAGAGATGATTCCTTGAGCACGCTCATTCTTCCCAGGCTCCCTCAGGCCCCTTAACAACATTAGACTGCAATTTCAAGTTTATATAATTTGGTGCTTAATGCACCTTACTACTAGCCCAGAACAACTGAAGTAACTTGCTGAGATGTCAGCTTCATGTTGGAGCTACTCAGCATGTGAGCAGGGGGGTGGGGGAGTCTAGGAAGGAAGACTACACCAGAAGTCCAGGTCCCTGGTCTTCAAAGCCTTGCTGTGTAGACCCAAGTATTCTGCCTTTCTTCAACGAAATGATCAGGGAGCTGCCACCAAGCCAGGCTGCCTGGTCCTGACCCCTCCTTGGGCCTGGGCGTCACCCCTGCTCAGCGGGGCCTATCTGTCCAAACAGCTACTTGACATCTCCTCTTAGACATCTCACAAGCATCTCACATTCATCACATCTAAAACTTCACTCTGGTCTTACTCCCTAAACCTGTTCTTCCCCCAAGCTTGTGCCTCCTGTCTCAGTAAATGGCACGGTCACTCACCCCTTTACTCACGCTGGGAACCCAAGTTTCATCTCCAATTCTTTCCTTTCCCCTACATCCAATCACCAGCAGATCCAAATGTATCTCAAATCCAGCTGCTTCTCCCTCTCGCCAGCCGCCATAGTCCAGACCACCATCATCTCTTGAATGAAGTATTCCAATAGTCTCCCAAATGACTTCCCTGCTTCTACTTTTACCCATATGGAAACTACTCACTCCAGACCAGCCAGACAGATCCTCCAGAAAGGACGGTCAGACCATACCTCTCCGCATCTAAAATTCCCCAATGTTGCCTACTGTACTGAGAATTCTCTTCCACAGGGTACTATGTGATGAAGCCCCTGCCCGATTCCTCAACATTATCTCAAGCCCTCTTCTTCCTTCCTTGCCACATTCCAGACACACTGGCCTTCTTCTGATTCTGAGAATATGTCAGGCTCTCTCCCACCTCAGGGCCTTTGCATGCGTTGTTCCCTCTGCCTAGAACACTTTTCCATGGCTCTTCAGGTTGGCTAACTCCTTTTCATTCATTAGCGCTCAGGCCAGAGGCCTCTCTAACATCTCACCTTGGAGCAAAGCCCTTCTACCTTGGATTTATTTCACATCATCCTGTTTATATATTTTATGGCATTTATCACACTGTAATCATTTGATGTGTTTCTCATCTATCTCTCACACCAGACTGTGAGCCCTGTGAGGGCAGGGGCCATGCCAGTCTCATATTCCCAGCAATTAGCACAGTGGCCAACATACTGTAGGTGACTACTTTAGTAGTCTGTTGCTGCGTAACAAACAGCGTGAATTTAGCAGCTTAGGACAACACAAATTTATTATCTCATAGTTTCTGAAGGTTATAAACTCAGGTATGACAAGGCTGGATTCTCCACTCAGGGTGTCACTGGGCTGAAATCAAGATGTCAGCCAGGACTGTAGCTCATACCTGGGACCCAGGGTCCTCTTCTAACCTTACTAATTGTTGGCACAATTCATTTCCTGGAGTTGTAGGAGGGAAGTCCCGGTCTTCCTGCTAGCTGTCAGCTGGGGCCACTCTCGGCAAGCAGAGGCCACCTGCGGTTCCCCGCCTTGTGGCCCCCACCAGCAGTTCACAGCATGGATGTTTGCTTTTTTTCAGACCTTGACAGCATATGTCTGTGGCTCACCTTTCTGCATCCGGCCAGAAGAAACTCTGCTTTTAAAAAGCTCATGTGATTAGGTCAGGCCCAAGTGATTGGGAACCTTTACTACATCAGCAAAGACCCTTCATAGTGGTAGGCAGGTTAGTGTTTGAATAACTAGAAGAAGTAAGTATATACTGGGGGCCAGAAGTCTTGGGGCTCCATCTTGGAATTCTGCCAACACAGTGATCGTACATATTTGCTGAATGGAAAAAAAAAAATGGACCTCTTTCTGACCATCTATTTGTGTAAGCAGCCTATATGACTGGTCCAGGCCTATGTGACTCCATCTTTAGATATAAGGCAGGCAGTTAAAAAAAAAAAAAAAAAAAGGCCTAGTGGACAATACAGACAAAGGAAAAGACAGACACATTCAAGCTGGGAAACATGGGTTCAAGCCCCAGCTTTGCCACCATCTTGCAGTGAGAAATTTTGGGAACTTGGGTGATTCACTACTGCTTCTGACTCTCAATTCCTTCATCTTTCAAATGGACATAAAATACCTATGTCATGGAATGGAAAAGATTGAATCCATCTACCCATCCATCCATCCACCCATTCATCCATCTACCCACCTACCTATCCATACCTCTTCCTGTCTTTCCCTCTCTGTCTCTCCCTCCTTCCTCCCCTCCCTCTCCCATTGATACACCTGGCATAACACAGGAGCCCCAGTGGAAAGTGGAAGGATAGGACTGGATTTTCCAGCCATGCAACATTGAGGAGTTGGGTGAACAGGCATATCACCCACCGCTGGGCTGACATATTGTTGGACCACGGAGTGTGCAGGTCTAGAGGAGAGCAGTTGAGTACCTAAGACTATGGAAACTCACTCCAGAAAGATTAAACAACCTTGAATATTCTTTTCAGAGAAAATACAATCACTTTAGGTAATACCTCAGCCTCATGCCTGAGCAGCCCTGGTCAGGAACACTCAACAAACAACTCTGTTTTCCTTGATTCTCTGCATTAGTTCTCATGTTTAAACCAAATGGAATTTGACAACACAGACAAGCTTGCAGACACACCCCGTCCACTGGACTTAGCTAGAAACCTCCCTCAATGTAGGGGAAAATATTCCTTTCTTCAATGTCTAAGCACCTCAGGGAAGATATGGGGGAGTCAATGTGGCCACTGGGCGGCCTGGCACTAAAATCTGCCTCGCATTGGTGGTATTTTCTGTCACATCAGTTGAGTGTCAACTGGTGACAAGTTAATTCCTTCCCCGTATCTGGGTAGAGAACCCTCTCTCCACCTCCTGATCTCGTCAACAGGATCCGTCCATCAATTCCCTCGAGACCCAGGTCGGAACACTCTGCCAAGTCATATATGCAGGAAGCCTTGCCTTCACCATTAACTCTGCTGGAGATACTCTTTTTAATTTCCATTTGGCTTGGAACCCATGTAAATGCTGAGCCCTGATCTAATTTCTAATTCATTTCTGTCACCCCATCAAATTTACTGGGTGAGAAAGGGTTTAAAGAGTTGGGCTCATGAAGTTCCAGTTCACCTTTCTTTCCCCAGATGAGAGAAACTTGAGGCCTAGGATTTTTTTCCCCCTGGGTCTTATTTGGCTTTGAAATGATGTGGTTATTCACTCCTAGATGGCAGCGACCCCATTTTCAACCACAAGCACCACAAACACACTCTGGGACCATCCCTCAGTGTTGTGGGTCACAGTCAGTGCAGGAAATGGGGAGAGAATTAGGCCAGCCAGGGTGAGTCCCGGTGAGCTGTGGTATGTCCAAGTCATAGGCACCTGCAGGCTGAGTCAGCCCATGTGAAGGCCTGAGCTCCTGCTGTCCTCCCCTACCCCTCCCCGACCTCCTGCCCCTGAGAGATGTCCTGCTGAGGGACATGTGGCTGCTCTAAGTGACTCTCAAACTATCTGCCTCCTCTGCAGCTTTCCTGGCCACTGGCCCCTCCCCTCCCCCACTACTGGCCCGGTCCAGGGTGCCTGATGCAAGTTGCAAGGTCTCAAGACTCAGGGATGTCTTAAGGACAGCCTCCAAGTCCACCACCCAGGCACACAAAATCCATACCTCAACCGCCTGACTGTGTGCTTTTTTGAAAGTCCGATCAGCCCAGAAGGGCCTCCCTGAATCAGTGGAACTAAAAGTGCACGCATGGCCTGTGCCTTGTCGAGTTCTCCAACTGCCCACGATGAAGGGAGGCTGCACGGAGGAGTGGCTCATTCAGCCTGTGTGGACTGGCTGCTTTCTGAGATGTGGGAAAGCAGCCAGCATGAGAGGGGGAGGGGACAAGAGGGAGAAGTTTCCACCAAGGCTGTGTGAGATACACAGCTTCTCCAGAGAAGCTTCTACGTCTCACACTGGGAGCCAGCACGACATAGGCTGTGCTTAGAAAGCCCAGGACTGTATCTGGCCTGCCCACGTGGCTCGTTCGGCCCACCAGATGTAAAAGTGTGATCTCCAGCTTGAAACAAGCCGGCCAGTCTTGCAGGCTAGGAAGAGGTGGGGTCCCTTCTGGCTGAGCGGGGACTCCTTCTCTTGTTCACCGCAGACCCGCCAGTCCTCATTGCCTCACCTCTACCTTTCACCTTATCTATCTAGCCTCGGTAGGTAACTGAGTCTAGGACCCCTGAATATCACAAGGTTAAGGGCTCAGGCTCTGCAGCCAGATCCAACTTGGGCCCAAATGCTGTTTCTTCCATTCCTAGCTATGCAACTGGTAACTTTTCTGAGCCTCTGTGTTCTTGTCTGTGAAATGGGCTTGATAATAATAATACCCAGCTCACATGGTTGGTCGTAGGGTTAAATGAAGTAACACATCAAAGATGCTTGGAAAAAGGGAAAGTTCTTGTTAGTATTCACTTAGGCTAAGATTATACCAGCCTGGGGGTGGGTATAAATTAAATGCATGGGAAGACATTTATTCTGATGACAGAAATCCTAAATAGCTGTGTGCTCAGCCACACTCTGTCCAAGGAAGGGGGATGATGCCTTCCCTATGACTTTGCAAACTCGCTATTCCCATCTCTCTGTGCCCATTTTCGTTCAATCATCACATTTATTGTGGGGCACAAGGCACTGGGGGAGGCCTCCTGGGGAAGAGAGAAGAAGGAATCAAAGAAGAAGCCTCCATTCAGGGCTAAGTTACTTCCGAGTCTGCTTCCTCATCTGTAAGATGAAGAGAGATACCAGAAAAATTAAGACAGTGTGTAAAAGTGTGCAGCACAGTGCCTGGAACACAGTAGGTGCCCAATACATGATCGTTCTGACTCCTTCCCTAAAGTCTATTAGAAAGACACAAAAACAGAGGCAAGTTCTGTCTTTTTCTCCACTCTCAAATCCATTATCCAAATCCCATTCAACCTCCAAGGCCCAGCTCAAATGCCAGCTCTTCCAGGAAGTCCTCCCAGAATGACCTTGACCTCTCCCTGGGGCTCCTCAGCACTCTCTCCTGTCACCTGTGGCTGGTGGCACTTACTACCACATTGTGTGTAACGGCTATTTGTTTACGGTGTATCATCTGCACTGGGCTGTGAGCTCTCTGGAAACAGAAACTGTTTCGACCCATTGTTGCATCACTGGTGCTGAGTGTGATGCCTGACACACGAGAACACACTCTGTGCATGTTTGCTGGATGAATGAGTGCAGACAGCAAAGCGCTGGAGCAGGGTTGCTCTCTAGCTGTGTGCCACTGGGAAACTCACATACCCTCTCTGGATCTTTTGTCCCTCTAGTAAAGTGAGGGGCTTGCACTACATTTTAGGGTTGCCTGCTTCAAGTTGCCCAATGCCACACTAGAGAAGCCCGTCTAGCAAGGAGAGCAACCCACAAAGTGAGCTAGGTCACCCACCCTGTTCCTAGGTCGGGTGCTGAGTGGAGAACTACCTCCGGCAGGGCGGCAGGGGAAGGAATGGAAGTCACAGTATGGGGACCAGGGACAGGAAAACAAAGGGAGCCACATGTCTCGTTTGCCGGGCCCTGCCCTCTTTGGTTAGACTAAAATCAACGCCCTGCTTCAGCAGCACAGAATGAGTCAAGAGTCAGCCTTGGGGCTGTCTAGTAAACGTAGCCTTCCATTAGTGGTGGTTCGAACGAAACCTTCCTGCTCACTGATCTGACAAACCTGGGGTTGTTTTCTATTCCAGAGCTTCCCTCCCTACAATTCTACTTACATCTTGAACTCCCAAGGCATAAGCGTCTAAAAACGAGTAGAAATGAGGCATCTCTACATCTCATCTCATCTCTACATCTGTGCCAAAGGGGGGCTGTAGAGTCTGTCTACTTGACTAAAGCTTGTCAGAGGCAAGAGCCACACCTGGTTCACCCCTGCCTCCCCAGCAAAAAGCATGGAACCTGCTTCTCCATTTGTTGAATGAATGCATGTCAATGGCTGCAGCAACTCCAAAGGCACAAGTCCCTGTGGACCTGAGCAGATACGTGAGGCAGTTCCTGAAAAAAAAAAAAAAAAAAAAAAAAAGAACTCGTTCCCAATTTAGGGCCCTTAGGTGTAGAGTAGAGCCCTGGTTAAAAAAAAAAAAAAAATTCCCTTCCCCCAATCACAATAAGAGCAGATTTCTAGTGATGTGCAGTATAGGCAGGTCCACACCTGCTGTTGTCATCTGCACTGGCTTCTACCGCACACCCCCACCCCCACCCCAATGTGTCTCCCATAGAACCTTCCACTATCACATCAAACCGTAGCAGCACCAGCCTCCTGGGGGCTCTGAAGTACCACACAGGACATATCTGGACCACAGCTGGGGTGGCCACAAGCTCTAACTCTTGTCCACACGCTCCCTTTTCTTTCCTGGTGTTGCTGGAGGACACCTGGGTTGCTGTGTGGTCTGGGGCTGCCTTTCAGAAAATCAGTCTCACTAGGAGGCATTCCGGACTCCAAAGACTTATTATCAGCAGCGGTTTTAAGTGTTTGGGAAAGCAGAGGGATGATCTCAGCTTGGCCGTAGTGCCTGCATTCATGGTACCTACCCCGTCAGTACCGGTCTGTCTTTACAAGCTGCTGAGCGAGATAGGCTGGACAATGAGACATCTCCTGTGGGCCGCACTGCGGGCTGGGGTAGTGTGACCCTGGCCTTCCCAGAGACAGCTGGACTCCCAGCTGCGGCAGCAGGGCCCCTCACCCGGGGGCAGAAGAGACCGCTCCTGATCTCCTCCCATACTCGCTCAGTGCTCCAACTCCAGGAAATTCTCCCTCAACAGATGGTCATACGGCTGACCGCTTGAAGAAGGCTTTCCTGTATTTGGTTCCTGCTGGCTCTGTTAATCAAATGCTGGTCATCTTGTCTCGTCTGTAAAGCAAAATGGTCCAAAGTCCCCCTGCTACAGACTGCTTACAGGGAGCTCCTGAGCTAAGGAGGGCATGTTCTTTGCCCTCCTGGGGGCTCTTCTTGGGAGGCAGGGAAATATGTTGGGGAGTTTCTGATTCCCTAAGTCAGCTTCCTTTATCAGCAAAGGGGCCCAGGACGAGTGATGTGCTACCCACACTACTGCGAGACCCAGGTAGACTTGGCAGAGTGGCATGCTGGGACCCTGGCAGAGTGGCTGGTGAGGACAGAGAAGAAGAGGGCAACAGGCAGAACTGGAGCTGGAGAAACTGACTGAGCTCTGGGGCTTGTCCAGGAGGCGGTGTCAGCAGGGGCTCGGCACATCCAGGCATCCCCTAGCCCCCAGGTTAGGGGAAGGCAGGTGGATCAGACTAGTGGAGCAGGGTCCCAGCCAGGGGGTACCAAGAGCAGGGGCAAGCCTCTCAAATAGGAGGGTTGGCCAGGCTAGATGGGAGCCAGAGCCCAGCTCAGGGGGTAAGGGCTCCATCCTAGGAGGGAACGGCAGACTGGTAGAGCACAGAGGCAGAAGGTCCAGTGTAGGACCAACTCAGAGGAAGTTAAGGAAGGCTGGGGTGTGGAGGGCAGCAGGTGCGGGGGACACCCCCAGGCTGCAGCAGCTCTGTTACAGCCATGCCGTCCACCATGGGAAGAAGACACTGCTGTTATTCTCCGCAGAGTCAGCGCTGGCTGGGCTATTAGCACATGGCCCTTTGATGTGCATCACAGAAAAGTATTCCCCCTCAGACTCCCAGTTTGAAAAGGCATTTCTGACACAGACTCATATCAGGATGCATGGCTTAGCGAACGGAGATCATGGGCTAGATTTAAACCCCCCACTTGCCCCTTGTCTGGGTGCCCTGGTCAAGGGCATAGCCCGCAAAACCACATGTGATGGCTCTACAAGGATCATTCAGAAACAGACACAACTGAAATGGCCAGAAATATTTACCCGATTCCTTTCCACCACCATGGCCACTGGCCGAAGCATGTCCCAGTCCTAGGATCAGGGCTTGAGTCGGGCAGGGAGGGGTGGGCATTGATCAGGGCTTGAGTCGGGCAGGGAGGGGTGGGCATTCACTACCCAGAGCAGCTAGAAGCTCACAAGTCATACGATTTGCGTGGAGAGGGCTGGACAACGCCTGAGCACAGGAATCCGTATAGTCTGGCCAAGAGTAAGCCTCAGTCTGGGGGTGAACAGTGTGGCAGGCAGAGCAGCCCCAGGCAGCACGGGGTAAATGTGAGAGCCTCCAGGACCTCTGCAGAATTCAGTATGAGGCTGCCTCCATCTTGAGGTTCCTGGGTGCCTGCTGCCAGTCTTATGGGTGGGCTATTCTAGTCACACCAGTCAGAGGCATGGGGGTGGTGGTGACAAGAAGCCTTCAGCTGAGTGGGCCGACAGCCCATGTGCCTGGCTGTATAAACACCTTTAAGCTGCCTGAGCCTTGGTTGTAATTAGATTAGCTATATGGGATTCTTTAAGCTCCATAAAGCACAATACTGTCAGACCATTCTTTTCCTCTGCTTTTTTTTTTATTTTTGCAATTATTCCAGCTGCATGCAAAGCTGTTGGTATTTTTACAGCTTGGAATGAGTATCTCTTGTGTAGGACAGCATCTTTGAAACATTAAACAATGATTAGGCAGCCTCTGGGCCAAGGGATGATGGGGTCTCCGCAGGGGGTGGAGGGGGACCCGGCAGCTGGTGGCAAGCAATCTGGGAGTTCTGATTCTACTTCGTCACTACTCTGTGATTTTCTTACCACCGATTAAAAATAACAGTGAGTCACAGTTGTGCAATGACTTGTCACTCATCACGATCGTGAAGGTGGCTCCAGGTAGTGGTGGAAGTGGATCAGCCACTATCTGTGGGTCTTGTCCCTCACCCCCCCCCCCCGCCACTGCTCACAGAAGCCCAGTGTGATGGACCGAATCTGCACACCCCCCAGATCCATACGGTCAAGTCCTAATCCCCAACATTACAGTATTTGGAGGTGGGGCCTTTGCAAGGTAATCAGGGTTAGATAAGGTCATGAGTGTAGAGCCGCATGATGGGATTAGTGCCCCCTTATAAGAAAAGATGCCAGGACTTGCATTCTGTCCACACACAGGCAGCAGGGAAAGGCCATGTGAGGACAAGCCAGAAGGCAGCCATCTATAAGCCAGGAAGCAGGCTTTCCTCAGACACTGAATCTGCCAGCACCTTGATCTTGAACTTCCAGCCTCCAGAACATGGGAAACAAATGTCGCCCAGTCTATGGTATTTTGGTACAAAACACGGTACATGGTGTAAAAGCCCCCCAAACGGAGTAAGACACCAGGTGCACCCGCGCGTGCACACGTTGCTCACACACGTTCACACCGCATCAGCGCACGTTCACCGGGTCACAGCCACTCACTCACACACGTGCGCACATAGACACGCCAGGTTCTCTCCGTTTCAAATGAAATAGGAAGCTGCCCCTCTCACGAGATGACCTGCGCACGGCTCTTCAGTCTCCTCTCGGTCCCGACACAAGCCTAGCCGCCTCCATGCAACACGTCTCCTTCCTACTGAACCCGGGCAAAGCTCCAGCTGAGGAGACAGCCACTCCCTTCTCTTAAGTTCCTTCTTCGCCTCTTTTGCTGGCCCTGTTGCCCAATGCCATTCTCTCTCCAGAGAATGAGGCCAAAATTCCATTAATTCTTTTGGAGTCTGAGATCCACAGTGCATGAGAGGCAGCCTGTTTAATGGTCGAGGGAGTCAGCTCAGAAGCCAGACAGCCTGGGTTCAACTCCTATGTCTGTGTGACTTTGGACAAGTTCCTTAGCTCCTCTGTGCCTATTTCCTTATTATCTAGAATGATATCGTAATGGTTCTTACCATTATCATACAGCACTGATTAATTTATTAAAAAAATCCTTAGAAAAGGCTCTGGCACATGTTAAGTGCTCACTGTGCTGCCTGATTCGGACTTCATCTACCCAGAAGCACTGGGAGTCACTCTGGTCAGAGGCCCAGGCCTGGAGAAGTGAGGGTCAAAGCCCAGCCCTGGGCAGAGGCAGCCCACTGAGCGGTGGTCTAGCCGGGGGCATGGAACACAGCCTGAGGAACCACTCATGTCCACACCTGCCAGCTCCCCTTCACTGAGGTAGATCCAGGACCTGTACCTGGGAGGGGTCTGGGGGAGGCTAATCCATGCGAGACTCTGGGACACAGGTCTACCATTTTATTTAGCATGGGGATTAGGGGGTCATCCTGGATTTGATCTACCCTCCGCAAGAAGTATGGGGTGGGCTGCTATCAGGGGAAAATCAGACACGAAGGAACCTATGTCCACATAGCTGAGCACAAGACCAGCTCCTGGTGCCAGTTCTCATGCTGTTCCCGCCCCACATGGGGGCCTTACCTCCATGATGGTCTTTCTCTCCAAGAGTGGACTCATAGGCTCCCTTCTGATTAGGAGGCTGTCAAAGCTTATTTCTAAATTAAATAGTCTCACTCCTCCAAAAAATAAAAGAAAAGCCCCCGGCCTCCTAGCAGTGTGACGAGTAGAGAGACACGGGTTCCAGGACCAGGGAATCTGGGTTTGAATCCCCATCTAACCATGGCTTGGCTATGACCTTGGGCCGTGGTCACTTTTTATTTTCATCTGAGACTTAGCTTCCTCCTCTACGGAAACAGAGATGGTAACCACACCTACTTCCCTAAGGGATTGTGAATGTCCTTTTGTAACCAGTTTTATTGAGTGACTACTATGTGCTGAGCACTGGGCTAGTTGGTGGGACACTGAGATGAGTGGCACCCTGTCTAACACTGGTCACCCTGGCTAACCTGTGCTAAATTTCTCACTCTAATTTCGTGAGTAAATAGCCAGTAAAAATAGTATGTGAGGGAGGCAGTCAGAGCCTGTGTGAGTGCTAAGGTGAACTTCCTGATCCAGCTGGCAGGCAGAGTGCAGAGTGATGGAGGGCTTTCTGGAAGCGCTACCACCTGAATGGTCCCTGAAGCTTGATTTGGGTGAAGGGGGTGGGCTGTGGGAGGACAGTCATTCTCAGAAGAGGGCTAAGCAGGGCAAATGGCCCGGAGCACCATAACGAAACCAAACCTGCCTGGCCTTGGCTGGGCTTCCACAGCCATATAGAGTGCAGACAGCAGGAAGACTGAACACGGGGCCACGTAGGGACACAGCATGGGGTGGAGGAGAGAGCCCTCATGAGAGTCAGAGGACCCGAGGTCCTACCTCAGCTCTGTCACCCACATACTATAGGGCCCTGGCAAGTCTCTGTCCTACATAGGTCCTCAGTTTCCTCCCAAGAGCCAGGTGGGGTTTGCCTGGTCTTCTGTCTGTCTCTCCAACAGCATGGTGGGGGAGGGACAGCCCCATTTACCCTGTCTGTGGAGGCTGCCTGGTTCTATGACTCATGCTGCCAACATTTGTTGAAGATTTCGAGCAAACGTGACCAGTGAGAAGGCTGCATCCATGAGCGAAAGGTATGCCTCACCCAGGAGAGAGACCATCCAGCTTCAAGGGTGTGAGGTTCTGGCAACTGGCCATTCTGTTGTTGGAGGGCAGAAGAGGACACACATCAGGCTGGGTGAGGTTGGCCAAGTCACTGCCAACCAAGAGCAGACTGAGACCTCCAGGGAATGGTATTCTTTTTTTTTTTTTTTTTTAATATTTATTTTGAGAGAGAGAGAGAGAGAGCGCGCCAGCATGAATGGGGAAGGGGCAGAGAGAGACAGAGACACAGAATCTGAAGCCGGCTGGCTCCCAGCTCCGAGCTGTCAGCATACAGCCCAATGCAGGGCTCAAACCCACAAACCATGAGATCATGACCTGAGCCGAAGTCGGATGTTTAGCTGACTGAGCCACCCCGGCACCTCAGGGAATGGTATTCTTAAAAGAATATTTGATATTGCCATTGCTTTGATATGCTTTTAGTCACAACAGTCAGATTCATTTTAAAATTTCAAATAGCATGAAAAGAAGGGTGTATGATTTTTAAGTTTATCAAAAGAGGACACGAGTTAAAAAAGGAAATACAGAAAGTGCAGAAAAGGAAATGGTTTTGGAAGTGGACGTGGCTGGATTGTGGAATATGGTGACTCTGGGACAGCCGGTGAGGGGACCTGAAAAGGCTCATGTTCATTGAGCACCTGTCCTGTGCCAGGCACTGGAATACCTGTGTCACATGAATGAGCTCACAATGGGGGAGAGGCAAATGCTTAGCTGGGTGCTAAAGTACTAGCACAAAGTAGTGGCCATCAAAAACCTGTTGGGGAATGAATGAATGAATGAATGAGTGAATGAGTGAATGAAGTGAACGAACAAACAGGTGAATGCCAAGAATCAAAGGCAGGGATGATTCTATCAGTTGCAAATGCTGGTGCTTCCCTCCCTCTGGAGGTCCATAAAGGTTAAATCATTCAGTCCCAGATAAAGACATTGGCTTATTGGGATTCACTGAGAGCATGGTAATTAAAACCAGGAGGCTCACAGCCGTGTTCCCACCATTTTTTGAGATAACAGGATGAGGAGCCAGGGAGGGGACACATTGTCTCAGAGCTACAGGGCAGGTAGGGCATGGCCTACCCTGGCAGGAATGCCTGCAGACATTGGGTAACATTGAAGGGAGGAGGCTTGGGGTCAGCCATCTGACTCTGTGCATAGGACCTGAGTTCAGGCCAGGTTGGGGGTAACAGCAAGAGAAGCTCTGCATCCTGCCCGCCATTCACGTCATCTCCCTGGGATGCAGCAGGGAGGTCCCAAAGGCCCCACTGGGGGAAGAAACACTCCACCCAGCAGTGCCTGCTGCCTGAGGCTTGCTCTGGGGGAGCTTAAATGCCTGTCGTCCCAAGGTCCTCAGCTGCAGTACAGATGAGGGACAACAGTTACAACAGTGATTCCCAGAGAATGTCCCACTGCATGAGAATGCTCTGGAAAGTTTACTAAAATGCAGATTCCAAGCCTTGCCCCAGACCTACAGAATCAAAATTCACTGATTCATTCAATCACTATTTAGTACATCCCTACAAGTACCAGGCACTATTCTGGGCACTGGAGACAGAGCAATGAACGAACCCCAAGTCCCTGTCTTCATGGAACTTACAGACGGGTGGAGTGAGAACGTACAAATAAATAAAGGAAGGTAACCAAGTGAGTACAGTATAACAGATGTAGTAATAGGTGCTGTGGAAGAAAAGAAGCGAGGAAGGGATGAGGAGTGACAGGGGTAAGGGCTGCTACTTTAACCAGGGTGCTATTTTAAAGATTTGAGCAAAGGCCTAAAGAGGCAAAAGAAGAAGCTGTGGGGCAGTAAAGGCCTTCCAAGTGAAGGGAGCTGCAAGTGCAAATGTCCTGAGGCAAGAATGCGCCTGGCACGAATCTCTGTATTTTTCATCAAGCTCAAACACTAAAGTCTGAGACCACATTAGTAGAATGACCACATCCTACACAGGAGCCGCCCCCTGAAAGAGTGGAGCTTGTTTGGGATATTGCTAAGGAGGCAGAAAAACAGGGACTCAGACTCTCATACAAGGACCATCTGCAGAGCCTCCAGCCCTTGGCTTCTGAGGGAGAGAGCTAAAGATCTAGAGAGGCTTGGATGAAGAAGGCAGTCATTGATGGCCCCTTTCCTGTGTTTGTGGAAACACAAGCCTGACCCCAAACAAAAATGCCTTCAGACTCTCAACTATAGAGAACAAACTGAGGGTTGCTGGAGGGGAGGTGGGGGGCGGGGGGATGGGCTAGACGGGTGATGGGCATTAAGGAGGGCACTTGTTGGGATGAGCCCTGGGTGGTATATGTAAGCGATGAATCACTAAATTCTACTCTTGAAACCAATTTTTAAAAAAAGGCAAAAGAAATGCCTGTGGAGGAGGGGTTTGGGGGACACGAGGTACCAGCACACGCATGTGACACTGCCTGGGGAGATGTCCCGAAGGCTCTATACTCCCGCTTCATTTAGAGTTGCAAACACAGATGCCCCTTCCATCATGCCTGATCGCATTCAAGCCTCTGAACAACCCCTGAGGTAGGAATTCCACGTCCCAGTTTTACAGATAAGAAAAACAGGGTTCACAGAGGTCAAGAGCACGTAGCCAGGAAGAAGCTAGAAAGAGCTGGAACTGAAAAGCTGGCCGAAGGCCCATTTCTGCGCTCTTCCTACCAGAGCGTACTGTTTCAGGAGGGAGAGAAAAGCAAGAGTTGCCTTTAAGTAGTGGTTACACATCAGCTGTTATTATTACTGTTGTTGAAGTTGTTGTTATTGTCATTTAGACTCACCCTGGGGGCACCCTTCACACCTTGCAGCTTACATGGCCCTTTCACTGCCATCACCTCACTGTCACTCACTTCCATTGTCATTATCCTTGGTGACTATGGGGCAGGCAGGGCAGGGCAGGGCCTGAAATCCCCACAGGGCACATAAAACCAAGGCAAGGACCCACGGCCAGGAAGTGGCAGACCTGAGACCAGAAACAGGAGTCCTATTAGGTTTCATATCCTTTTATTTATTTGCAGGACTCTCCGATGTCAGGGGCTAGATTCCCGTCATGCCCTTGGCCCAGGCTGGGTGCCCCATAAACATCTGTGGAACTGTACTGACTTGGCCTGACATGAAATAAACATCTCGCTCTGTGCTGAGCGAGATGATGCCCAAGAGAAGCAGGCCCCAAATGGAGCCTGAGCAGGAGGATATCGTCCTAGCCACCTTCCCCCAAGTCGGGCTGGTCTGGTCTGAAGGGTCCTTAAGCCCTTTGCTAAGCATGATGGCTCACCTCTTTCAAGGGCCACAGTCTCCAGGGTTTTTTCTGCCCTTCTTGAGAGCTCAGCTCAGACTGGTCTTGAGGAGACCCATTCCAGATCACCTCCCTGCCCCATTCCACACAGGGCAACCCCAGCTGCCACCAGTCCCCTTCCCAACATGCCCCCACCCACCCAAGGTCTTGTAAAAGCTACAGGATACTGGGACTGAGCACTATTACTCTGCCAGCCTCCTGGCACCCCTTCTTGTACCCCTCATTGCCTCCAGCTATCTCCCTATTCACCCATCTGCTTCTCCTGAGTGGTACAGAGATGGGCCCTTTCTTCCCAGAGGCAGCCCTCACTTCTGTGCCCGGGATCCCCGCCTCTCCTCCCCCTTCAGAGGCCTTGTTCCACACCTTGGCCTCAAAGGCCACAGGCAACCCCCCCTCCCCAGACCAATGGAATTACCAGAGCCAAGAGATGGCCACCCAGATTGTGTAAAAGCTCCCCGAGCAATTCTAATGTGCAGTCAGGGTCTTGAGAACAATCTGCCTTTCAAAAAAAGAAATACAATACAATACAATACAATACAATACAATACAATACAATACAATACAATACAATACCATACCATACCATACCATACAATACAGTGCAATACAACTGAATAACATAAACCAGACTATAATAGAAAACATCACCATGCTTCACACATTAGAAGGCTAACTATTGTTTCTTAAAAGTTTTGTTTCAATAGCGTGTGCTATTGTATGAGAGTGAGTACGTGTGTCATCCTGGGTCATGATGTGCACGTATTTCTTACTATAGATTATGGTTAAAATTTGTGTAAGTGTGTGTAAGTGTGTGTGAGTGAGAAACATTGCTCCAGAATCATTAGAATCTGATTCTCTCTTGCAGCCAAAATCCCTGACAGAGAAAAGCTACCTCCCTGTCTGCTCTTCATCTTTAAATGGCTTCCATAGCCCCCATCCCCAATACTTTCCTCAAGCTTCCTGCTGCACCTTCCAAATACGGAGGCTTCTTCCCAGACTCTGCGTCCTCCCACCTGTCTGTGGGTTCATTCAAATAAATGACTCTCACTTCTGGAATTCTCTCTGTCCAAGGAATCCAGACAGATTTCTCCAGATTTCTCCTGCCCTTTCCCGTTCCGTCTCTCACCAGCTAACCCTCTTCCTCCTGACTCTTTAATGTCTCACGCTCAGTATTCTCTCAAGCTTCTATTTTTATTCTTCCCTCTTTTCTTTGCCACCATCTCCTCCCAGGCAGTGGCTTCAATTATTCCGTGCATAAGACTCCAAATTCACGTTCCCACGGTTCCCTCTCTGGAGCTCCAGCTGTGTAGTTGGCGAGCTATGTGGCAGTCTCCTGGGAATGTGGGGGCGGGGTGGGTAGGGGTAAACACTGATGGCCTTCGATTTGGTCATTCCCTTGACTGTGTCAGGCAGGTGAAGCAAACGGGGACGATTATTATTCCCATTTTACAAAGGAAGAAACGAAGATTCTGAGACGTCATGGTCACTCATCCAGTGGTGGAGAGGACCCTACAGCCCATGTCTCGAGACTTCAGAGTTCTTTCCCTTCACCTCATGGACTGCAACTCATGTGTACAAGAGCAAAACTACATCTTACTCATTAAACCAGAGGTTCTCAACCAGAGCTATGCAACACAGCCATTAAGAATGCTTTTTACTTTTTTATTTTTATTTTAAATGTTTATTTACTTAGAGACAGAGCGTGTGTGCACATAGCAGGGGAGGGGCAGAGAGAGAGAGAGAGACAGAGAGAGAATCCCAAACAGGCTCTGCTCTGTCAGCACAAAGCCAGACTCGGGGCTTGAACTCATGAACTATATCATGATCTGAACTGAACCCAAGAGTCAGATGCTTAACTGAGCCACCCAGGCAACCCAAGAATGCTTTTTAAAACAGAGATGGCCAGATTCCACCTCAAACTTACTGAATTAGAATCTTCTGAGAGAGGTGTTTGTTTTAGCCTTTATATTTTGAAGTAATTACAGATAACACAGGAAAGTACACAGAAATGTACAAGGAGGTTCCACACACCTTCACCCGGCCTCCCGCAACGTTAACATCTTACACAACTACAGTCCAATATCACACTGTGATATGATGTTGCCCCCATCCGCGGAGCTTTTCAGATCTCTCCAGTAAGATGTGTACCCATTTGGGCATGGGTATGTAGTTCTGTGCAATTTTGTCACATGTAGCTTTGGGTAACTACCACCACAGTCACGATTCTTAACTTTCCCATCAGCACAATACTCCCTAGAGCTCAGGGTTTGAAAGCTTCCATCCTTGAAGAACCCCACCGCTCCTTCTCTTCCCTCTCCTGGGAAGGCACCATCATCCTCAGAGCCACCCTGGCTTGAAACTGAGCCATAATTCACTAGCCCTCCTTTGGTTCATCTGCCCATAGTCTATTAGTCAAGAGATCCGGAAGATGCTTCCTTCATAATATCTCTCTGGCCAGTATCTTGCCTTTGATCCTCATACCCACCTCTATAGCACAACAGAGCCTCAGGATGCCTCGTGACTGGGGGATGTCCTCACCCTTGAAAGGATGGCTCATTCATCCCTTACCTTCTCACATGTAAGAGGAGAGGGGCCAGCAGGCCTGGGTGCGGCAAGGTAGGGTGCACGGGTGGCCTAGTCAAGCTGTTCTCCACTTGCTCAGGCATCCGTTCCATGGACACAGGCCAGATAATAGCAAGTAGCCGTGAGAAGCAGAGGCCGGGCCCCTTCCTGTCTCCTGCATTAACAATCACCTTTAAAACTATGCTGCCTGTTTGCTACCACTCTCTGATGTCTTTTCCTCCCTTTACAACCACGGAACAATTAGAGTCAAGTGATCCATAAGCACTGCCCTTCAGAAAGCTCTAAAATCCGCTTCACAGCGCTGCTCTACACTTCTTACTACATGGTGATAAAATGAAAAAGAAAATTTGCTTATTGAGATTAAATATATTTCAATTATCTGATATGTTTCAGCTTTAATTGATAACAAAACACAAATTGCCCATCTGAATTTCTCATTATAGCAACGATTCGCTGGAAAATTTACTACCTGACACCAGAGAAAGCACTAAAGATAACACAGGCTCAGTGACTCTCTGATCCCGTGCCCTAGCAGTCTAGTATTTAGTATCGTGCATTATCCAAAGCACATCCATATTAATCATCCTATCAAGAGCACTGGTTTTAAAACCATCTCAGTACCTGGTCTCTAAGTTTGGAAAATGTTATGGGGTGGTTGGTATATGTAGGTATCAGAGGCCCCAGAAAGTGCCCCAAGGGAAAGAGGTAGCTGGTAGCATGGCTGGAGAGGGGGAGAGAGAAGGGGTAAGGGCTTCAACAAGTGTCTGTGGGCCACCCGAGGCTTTGCGAAGGCCGGATGGAACAGGGAGCAGGGCATCCAGCAAAGAGGACAGACTTTACAGCTCTGTTGCTGCCACCGTGTTACACGCCCACTACCAGCCCCACCATCGAGACCACTGCAAACCAGCACCACACCCAGCACCATCAACACCTCTGCTATCCTCACCACCACTGCTAAGACAACACCAACAATCTTCCAGGAAGAGGACAAGGGATACCACAAACTGAAATGATGCTTCACAGAAAAGAGTCACTGTGCACGTGGTGCAATGTTCACTGTGCATGTGGTGGGGGTGGGGGTCAGGGCTCTTTATCCTACACTGCACTAGAATGTTAGAGGAGAGAGTGGACAGCCAATGAGGAAAAGCTTAGGGACCAGGCCCCTTCAAGATGCAGAGAGGTACACCTATGGAATGAACCTTCCAGAGCCATGACCATCAAGAATCTCTCCTCTCTGAAGCAACATCTCATTGAAGGAGCAGTCGTAGAGAGCCTTAAAAAATGAGAACCGCCCCCCCCAACAGAGGCTCAACCCTCTGCTGAGATGTCAGCCACAGAGCAGGGTACAGGGCTCAAGGGAGTTTAGGCACTCACCGTTGCTGCTGTTGTCATCCACCAGGATGATCTCCTTGAGCAGGTGTGGAGGTGTGCGTTCAATGGCTGAGTGGATGGAGCGCAGTAGCACTGAGAGTGCTTCGTTGACGAAGATGAACACGATGCTCACCTCTGGCAGGCTATCGGGGAAGGAGAGGTTGCGGCACCTACAAAGAAGAAAAGCCAGGCTCTTAGATCTGTCCGTGACTCAGATGCAGGGCACCCCAGGTAGTGACCCACTCCATGTCTTGGCTACAGCTTTGCTGGAGGGCTCAGGAGTCCAGATTCTTCCCAGGGCCTCTTCTTTGATACTTAAGACAAGCCCTAAATATATAACAGACAGGCTCACAACCATTAAAATGGATTTGTACCACAACAGAGTCTGGATTTGTCAATAATCATCCCAGCTGAATAGTTGTGCCGTAAACACCCAGTGTAGTACCTGGAACACAGAAGGTAGTCACCGAGTGTTTGTTAGAAGAATGGCTCAATCTTTCTAAACCCAATAGGATAGAAAATGCAACCAACAGAAAGTCTTTGTTTTTTCAAAATGGCAGCCAACATCTAGGTAAGAGCAGACCTTAGATGATCTTCTTTAGGAGAAAAAGATGTGCCCTTCCAGTGACTTCTGCCAGAATCCACTCTGTCTCACTGCAGAAGGCATACTGCCTGGGCCTCTCCTACCTCTCATTCATCACCAGGAACCAGACTCCAGACCAGGTTGAAGCTACAGTCAGAGTCTCTACACAAATGAGGGACAGAATGACAGGTCTCATCTCATTTCACAGAGGAGGTCACTAAGGCTCAGAGAGATTGAGTCCCCACCGTGAATCAGCTGCCAAGATAGAATCACACTATGGTGTTCTGACATCTATACCCGGTTTTTCCCTCAGGGAAAGATGGTTGCTGGAGAGACTACCTCTAACCGTCTCATTTCCCCCCTTAGTTGTCCTGAAACCCTGAAGTCATTTGGAGGTCTCTTTCCCAAACGACTTGCAGCATAATCTTAAAAGTCTACATGCTATTCCCAGTAGGGAGAGGAACACACAAGCACTGTAAGCATCACCTTTATGGGCAAGAAACCATGGTGGGTGCCCTGCTTGGGCTGAAACGAAACATTATTCCAGAAGGCATGGACTCCTGTCTTCAGGACAGCTGAGCAAAAGGAAAGAGCAGCAATTATAGGCCCTGGGCTCAGAGAGGAGGCTGTCTACTCCCACCACCTGCCGCTGGAGGCTCCAGGAGTTCAGGGCTGGTGACCATGGTGTATGGCTCCAAAGTGGGAGGTGCAACCAGGTTAGAACATGCGATAATGAGCATAATGGTACAGAGCTTCTGCTTGTTGGCAATTAAAGTGCTGCAGGATAGGAATGGGCCTGTTCTTCCTTAATGAGGAAGGCTGCAGGATAACCAGGGCTGAGCAATTTGGAGAAATCACCGTGGGGCCCCAGCCTGCTTAAGAGCAGGAGATTAATAAACTAAAATCACCGTCTCTATGGTTACCAGAAATTTACAGAAACTTCTCCATTCTATTTCCAGCTCTCCTTCTCTCTCACCAAAGAGAGGTGGGGGAAGGAAAAGAGTTGAGCCTCTTCCCAAATCTGTTTCATACTTACAATTTATTTTATTTTATCTTATTTTATTTTATTTATTTTTTAATTTACATCCAAGTTAGTTAGCATATAGTGCAATAATGATTTCAGGAGTAGATTCCAGCGAGTCATCCCCCATGTATAACACCCAGTGCCCAACCCAACAAGTGTCTTCCTTGATGCCCTTTAACCCATTTGGACCCTCCCCCTCCTCCACCCCCCTCCAGCAACCCTCAGTGTGTTCTCTGTATTTAAGAGGCTCTTATGTTTTGTCCCCATCTTTGTGTCTACGTTATTTTCACACTTAAAATGTTAATAAAACCACCAGGTTAACAGACTTGCATCGTAGAAGGCATTCATTCTTGTATTTAATGGAATAAATATTTATTGAGCTTCTTCCGTGAAGCAGGTACTCTTGTCGGCAATAAGGGCACAGCAGGACAAGGACAAAGTACCTGTCCTCACGGCACTTACACTTTGACAGGGGAAACAGGTCAACATGGAAGCAAACAAATGATATAATTTCATATAAGTACTGAGATGAAAAGTAAAGCAGGGTAAGAGGACAGCGTGATGCCTTGGCAGCTGTTCCAGAAGGAGTCGTCAGAAGAGGGCTCTGGGAGGAGGACAGATTTAGTTACACTCTTAAATGGTATGAAAAAGCAAGTCGTGCAAAGGCCTGGTGGGGCTGAGGGAATAGTGCTGTGACCGGAGAAAAGCAACGGGCTCATGGAAGTGCAGTGAAGGGATGAAGGGGGTGGGGAGGTAGAGGGAGGGACTTTAATGAAGGACAAAGACTGGAAGGCCTCCTTAAGCTCATCAAGACCCTTTCCAAAAAATTTTTTTCTTGTTGTGAAAATGATTTTTCGAACAGCCATCAGAAAGTTTGTGGCCAAAAGTCCATTCCTCTAGCTAGTGCTCTTTTTTTTTCAGTGTTTATTTATTTACTTTGAGAGAGAGAGAAGGAGGGTACACGCATGTGTGTGGGGGAGGGGCAGAGAAAGAGGGAGAGAGAGGATCCAAAGCAGGCTCCATACCCAGCACAGAGTCCGACGCGGCGCTCGATCTCACAACCGCGAGATCATGACCAGAGCTGAAACCAAGAGTTGGATGCCCAGCTGACTGAGCCACCCAGGTGTCCCTGGCTAGAGCCTATTTATATCTATCAAGACCAGCAGCTGACCTTTCCGTAGGCATGAAAACTGACAAAAGCATCAAGATACAACCCGCTCACGGACTGCATTTAAAAAATAATACAATACATGGCCAAACTGCTGGCACGTGACTTTGTATCATTGGTTTTTTATGAAGTGCAGTGCACAGCTCCCAGTAAGGTGGGTACAGTGGTACATGTTGGCAATCCTTCCCACTAACCCCACCAGCCGTGCAGACTGTGACCCTGTGTCTGGTAGCACTTCTCCAGAGGGTTCCTCAGAGCCCCACTAACCAGAGATCCAGGTGGTTCGTAGGGGTTTTCCTGAGCCGCGGGTTAACAACCCTCTACTCCCTTCCCTTCTTCCCTTCCCCACTTACCCCCTCCCAAGGAGACCAAGTTGAATTTCTCCCAGTATCGGCCAGGCCCACTAGACGGTTTGAACCCCCAGGGCTATGGGTCAACTCCTGATGGCCTTTCCGTAAGCAGAATGGAAATGTTTTTTCTTTTACAAGCTGAACTCTGATCACCATTTCCACGTGAAAGACTCCTTTGAACATAAGGTTTTTCTACGCAGGCCCTTCTGAATGGAACACCTAGTGCAATACATCATAATGGTGTGTGTTTATTGTCTGCCTCCCCCACTATAACCAAGCCCCCCAAGAACCAGGGCTGTATTTTGCTGCTGAGCTATCTTCTACCCTTAAGCCAGAGTCTGCCCACACAGTAGGTTTTTGGAATTAAACAGAGCTAACAGGGCTGTTTATTTTATAGAAGGCCGACATTTTATATGCATGCCACTGACCCCGGCGGGTTCCTTTTTTTCTGCAAACCTCCTCCCTGGGTTGGAGAGTCAGGGCCTCTCTCCACCATCGGGGTCCTTCCTTCCCCGAACTTATGGCCTCAGTTCCTCACATTCTGTCTCCAGCAGTTCTAAGTTTCTTTGTACTGTAATTAAATGATCCCTCCAGGCCAAACGTCCTGACCTCCTTAAATCCTTCTTTCCTCCTTTTCTCTCTTGGGAGCCGCTCAGGGTCCCTCCAGCAACAGCTGCCTTGCCCTGGCCTCTCTCTCTACACCTGGAGGCAAGCTCCCTTACACTTCAGTTTATTTGAACCTAACCCCAAATATGGATGTGGCTGAGCAGAGAGGGGGGAAGGGTGGGCAGGATAAGAAAGACAAGGTGAGGGGCACCTGGGTGGCTCAGTCAGTGAAACATCCAGCTTCAGCTCAGGTCATGATCTCACAGTCCGTGAGTTCAAGCCCCACGTCGGGCTCTGTGCTGACAGCTCAGAGCCTGGAGCCTGTTTCAGATTCTGTGTCTCCCTCTTTCTCTGCCCTTCACCCACTCCTGCTCTGTCTCTGTCTCTCTCTCAAAAATAAATAAAAAGTGTTAAAAAATTAAAAAAAAAAAAAAAGAAAGACAAGATGGGCCCATTTTTAGGGAAAGAGTGTTACAGGGTGGATGAAGCCACCCAGGTCGAGCTCTGCCCCAAGCTGCCACTTGACCATGGGTGGGCCACTTCACTTCTCTGTATGTCCCATCCTAGAATGAGGGAGGCAGAAGAAATGATCACCTAGGTGTCTTTCCCTATAAAATTCGGCATCTTCTACCCCCCATGTGGTGAAAGGAAGACATCTCGTTGAGGAAAGAGTTTGCAAACCTCCCCGCCCTCCCATCCAGCACCTGGATTTGGCCAACACTAAATGCCACAAGAAACATCCTCTTACTGCTATCTTGATGACACAAGGTGGCCAAATGTCCCGGTTTGCCCAGGATTTTCCCAGTTTCAGCCCTGAAAGTCCCAAGCAAGGTGGGACAGAAGGTTGCCCGATGAGTAGACGACAGTGTCCCTAACCTTCTTGGGGGCAGGAACAGAGCTTGCTCACTCATGACTGCGCTCCTACTGCCCAGCACAGTGCCTGGCCCGCGGCAGGCACTCAGTCAGCATCCGCCGAATACACTGACGCTACCCTTTCAAAGTGCCCAACACACAGACACCGGCACACAGTCATGGTTCCTATTGTCATCTCGACGCTGAAGCAGAACTCGCATTGCTGGAGAAGGAGGCATAAAGAAGGAGGCAGAAGAGCACCCTAGGCAAGAGGTCCACATACCTGCCAGTCACACTCACCATCATCACTGCCGAACACAGGACAGAAGCCTGCCTGCCCAGGGAAGCGCAAGGCTTTCAAAAGGAATACACATTCAAGAACTGCTGTGGAAGAGAATTGTTCCAGACCCCAGCCCAGGACTTCTATCCTCCAGGGTCTGGCCCTCACACCCTCTGCCCCCCAGAGCCTGCTCCCCACCCGCTCACCTCCCCAGAGAAGGACCAGAGGACATGAGAGTCAGAGGAGCCACACAGGCCTAACCGGCCTTTCTCTCCTGATGCTTCTGGAGAAAGCCTGACTGTACGAGACCTGCTCCTCACTCATTTTGAGAAGAGGCATATTCTCCATAAAATTAAGCCATAAAAGTTCCCTTTTTACTTTTATTCTTGTTCAAAGTCGAGCCATTTTCCACTAGAGATAAAAACAAGGCATTTCTGAGAGCGAGTACTAGGGCTGTCTAATAAGCCGGAATTGATGGTCATGATAAACTCAACTTTATCGATCTCTGCACACAGAAGGCGATGCGGGGTGGGAACAGCTAAGTAAGGGCCTCTCGGCCGAGCTCCCTGAGACTGTTGTGAGCTGCTCATAAGGCACATTTATATCAAGAGCTTCAGTGCCACTGTTGCCTGTGAGGGACAGTGGCCAAGTAAGCAGGGCCAACCTAGGCTCCTGGCGGCCGGGCGCTGCCCAGGACAGCAGCCAGATGCCTGTATGTGGCATCAGTGGATTTCCTGCCTACATGTGGCGTCAGTAGATTCTCCCCTCCCTATGACCTCGGCAAACCTTCAAGCTCCCGGTCCATCTGGTGATAATTCAAAGAGGCTGCTTGACCGAGGGTGAGAGAGTGGGTAGACTTCTTCCAGAATAAAGGTCAAAGTCAAATGTTTGCTGATGCTGCTGCCAGTGCAAGGGGTAACCAGGTCCAACATGCTAGGGTTCTGGGAGTGGGGAAGGGACCTTCTTGGACCAAGCAGTGAGAAGATGACACACCTAGGTACCCAAGGGTTCCCCAGCCCCTCTTCCTTCCCAGGATTCTCCCAAGCAGCCCTCCCTGCAGCCATGGTCAGCACACGAGGGTTCAGAGATACCATTAACCACCTAAAACATAAACCTTGGGACACTGCCTTCTTGGCCCTTTGAGGCCGTCAGTGTCCTCGCCCCAGCTTCCCCCCTCTCACCTGCACCCACAGGAATTGCTTGATCCTCCTCTGGCCTTACTTGGGTACACTGTTGGCATCTTCTAGACCTTTCCAGATTAGATAGTCTCCCAGGCTTGCCAGCGTCCAGTCTGCTGGACTTAATGAAACCTAAAGATAGGTCAATGTAGGGATTCTCACTGAGCATGAGGACAGTCAAGACTTTTACTCTCTCTGGCATCTATATCTCCATGACCTCTGTAGCTAAGAGACTGCATGGAGCTTGCCACCCCCACTGCCCATGGACCCCATGTAGAATATTTGGAAATTATAATAGTAATAATTTCCATTTTCTGAGTGCTCATGATTTGTCATAAACCATGCTAAGAGATGTAGGGATATTTTTACTCTCCCCCTGCCCGCCCCCATTTATCCTTCTTACAATCCAATATGGTAAACATATCTATCCCCAATTTATAGATGAGGGAACTAGGGCTAAGACAGTAAGTTATTTTCCAGGGCTTAAACCTGGCCTCATTTGTCTCCAAAGCCTGTACTCATAATCCCTGTTAAACTAGGGTCTGTATCTTCCTTCTCACTCTCACCCAGAGATTCATCTGGCAAAACAATGGTGTTGTGATGACCCAGATACTTGATTGGGGGTGGGGGCACAAAACATAAGTTACTCCAGGCTGCCAGCTCTGATGAAAGATGGAACGGGTGTAGTATGTCTAATAGGATGATGGGGGCAAATATAAACACTGCTGGGCACCCGAAGCCTAAACTCTTCCTGTTGCATTGTTCCCATTGGGATAAACAATCCCAGTGACTCCTTGTATAAGGGTGTCTGGGTCTTCTGTCCTGTGGCTTCATCACTTGGCTCATAACTGATGGGACCAGAGACCTATTCCTGAGCCCCAAGTAGCTACCAACAGCCTGGCTGTCAGCATACAGGGCAGCCTCACTCAAGACTCTGTGTAGCCAGATCTGGCAATCCTGAAGAAGGACCAGCAACCCTATCAAGCTCTTTCTCATGGGGAGGTTGAACATGAGATACCCCAAGAAGGCAGAAGGCAGGAGTCTGGGGCAGCGGGAATAATGGAGTTGGAATAGGACACTATCAGTGAGCTGGAGACACAGACGGTCACCACTAGAGACACAGAACTCTAACAATGAGCCAGGAGGATGCGGACTTGAGCTCGTCCATGATGTCTTCAACTATACTGTCCTCTTCCATACCTGAACACATGGCTTCGAATTGTATGATTACGTGACTATGTGTGAACATCAACCCACAAAGAATCCCACCCCTCTGTGGTTGCTGAGTGAGTTCAGTTCCTTGCTCTGAGAGAGCACACAAGACCTAGTAAAGAGAGAACAAGTATGACTCCTGGGCTGGAATTGGATGTCCCATGATTCTCCCAGCATCCTTCACTTTTCTTGCATGCCACTTATTTGCTATTGCAATGTGTTTTTCTGTGATTGTTTAACAAACAGCAGTGTCTCTGCTAGACTATAAACCATATGAGGTCAGGGCACCTGGATGGCTCACTTGGTTGAATTCCTGACTCTTGATTTTGGCTCAGGTCATGATCCTAATGTCATGGGATTGAGTACCATGTCGGGCTCTGTGCTGAGTGTGGAGCCTGCTTAAGGTTCAGTCTCTCTCTCTCTTTCTCTCCCCCACACACACAGCCCCTCTTCCCTGCTCACGCTCTCTCTCTAAAATTAAGAGAAAATTAAAAAAAAAAAAAATTAAACGGCCTAAGTGTAAGACCACACCTGCTTTACTCACCAGTATCCCTACTGCCTCACACAATGGTCAGCACAGAGAAGAAACTATTGAGCGTCTGGCTCAATGAACAAATAAATAAATAAATATTTGAATGATGAAGAGTAGAATTAATTCAGACCCATGAAAGCCCTGTGGGTGGGAATTCTACCATGAGCTGACAGAATAGGAGTCACTGAGTCAAACATTCACTCCCTGACTGTATGAGTTTCCTAACACTAACAGAGTTGCTGTAAAAAATCATTGTAAACTCGGGGCCTTAAAACAACACAAACGTGTTCTTTTACAAGGAAGGCACAGAGAGGCTGGTAACTTGCTGGAGGTCAACCAGTTTGTAAACGAGAGACCTGGCCTTGGAACCCAAGTTTCAAACATCACTCTATAACCTAAGCAGAAACTTCATCCGTTTGTTATCTAGTTTCTCTCATCCTCCAAAAAGCCAAAGGGGTAAATGGAGGCGGGCAGGGTGGGGATACCCAGAGGCTTCTGGGACCTGGCAAGATACCACATCTGGCCCAGCTGTGGAAGAGACAGCAGACACCTGAGAACTGAGAGCTTTACCAGTCTGCAAGGCAAGAGAAATAGACCCATCTGGTCAGGGTGCAGATTTTGGCACAGAAACCACGGACAGGTCAACTACCAAGGAGGTGTGATCATCAGAGTGTCCAGCTTTAGTCCAGAGGGAGAACTTCTACAAATGTTTTTCAGGTGATTATACAATTTCGAGAAAGGATCTGCTAATATCAAATGTTGATTGTAAGTAGGACAAGAGGGAAAAGAGTCATTTGAAATGTAAACACCTGTAAAGGAAGCAGGAAACCATTTGTTCCTAAAAACATCTTACTGGAAACCCAGGGAAAATAGACTCCTGGGGGCTACATGGACAGCTGCCCAGAGAACAAGCAGGCTGGCTCTGGTGGAGAAGACTGAGCGTCTCCGTGTGGTGAGTCTGTTGGTAAACAGGTCAGGCCCATGGCAAGGAGAACGTGGGGTAGGGGAAGCTGAGCCCCTTAAGTCAGGAAAAGGAAGATGGGGCATCTCTGCTCTCCAGCAAAGCTGGCCTTGGGCCTCTGATACCCAGAACTCTGGAGCTGGGGTGAAATCCCTCTATGTGATCTGCCTGGCCCTCCTCTCATCTAGTGCTGGGGCTGATGGCCTGGTCCACGTGGCTCCTTGTCCACACGGCAGGACTCCAGGTAGTTAAAGTCACGGTCATGTCCCCCAAGCCATCTCTTTTACAGATCAAAGATCCAGATGATACAAGGAACAAAAAATTAAATAGCAGCGACTATGGGTCAGGCAGTGTTCTGAGAGCTCTCCATTCAACCTCTGTATTACTATCTCCAGCTTGCATATAGGAAACTCAGGCATAGAGAGGCTGGACAACTTGCTGGAGGTCAACCAGCTTGTAACAGCACTCTATAATCTAAGCAGAAACTGCATCTGTTTGTCATGTTACCCACTTCCTCTCTTGGCTTGTTCTCCTCTGAACATCCCTTAAAATCCAGTTATGCAGTTGTGATCTGAGTGGCAAAACAGACAAAACTATCACCTCCCCTTTTTAAGACAGTATATTTCTATTAATATAGCTCAAGATTATATTATCTTTAAGAATAGCCCACAGGATACTGTTGGCCCATAAGGAGCCTAACACGAAGAATTGGAACTGTTTTCGCCGAGTGCGTTAGTAAAAGAGTATTTTCCCCCCAACTGTGTGTGCTTAACATCTCCGGGTGCTAGCAGAATCATTACTAAGGGTGTTCCCTCCTTGTCCTGAGGCAGCCCTCACGGAGGATCTCTGGGTCACCTCCATAGAGCTAAGATCCCAAACTAGAAAAACTCACTGGGGCAGAGGAGGGCCAGGGTGCTGAGGCAGTGTCCTAAAGACACAAGACCCAGGTAAAAATACTGGTTCTGCCGCATACCACCCATGGGAACTTCAATACGTTTCTTACCTTTACAAATACTCCGTATTCTCCTAAATAAAATAGAAATAATAGTAATTACCTCCTAGAGATGTAAGGATCAAGTTAAATTAGAACATGCATGTTAAGCAGTTTGCACAGCACCTGGCACCCAGGAAGGGGGCAAGTGGTGCTCTTGGTGAAAATCAGCAGCCCCCGGGTAGCAACTCACACATGGTGTAGCAAATATGATCCCAGCTGCTCCCCCTAGAGCCCTCCCCCTTGTCCCCCAGGACCAGCTACATAATATGGGGGGCCCAGTGAAGAAAGAAAAGCTGGTGGTATTCAGAAGTTATTCAGAATTTTAACACAGTAACGGTAGAGCATTAAACCAAGCACAGAGCCTTTCCAGGCTTCTTGGGATCCTGTGCAGAGACTGCACACACAGAAGTTTCCTAAATGCGAATATTGCTGCTGGAAGAGGGCACTACAGATGTGGTGGCTTAGAACAACACGCATTTATTATCTTATAGTTCTGGAGGTCAGAAGTCTGATGCGGGTCTCACAGGGCTAACATCACAGTGTTGACAGGACTGTGTTCCTTTCTTGAGGCTCACAGCGATAATCTGTTTTCCTGCCTTTCCAGTATCTAAAGGCTGCCTGCATGCCTTGGCTTATGGCTCTTTTCCATCTTCAAGGGCAGCAACAGCTGGTGGAGTCCTTGTCACGCTGTCATCCCCCTGGCTCTGACTCTTCTGCCTCTCTCTTCCACTTTTGAGTGCCCTGTGATTACACTGGGCCCATCCAGATAAGCCAAGATAATCTCTTTATTTTAAAATCAGCTGAGAACAACCTTAATTCCATCTGCAACCTTAATTCTCCATTGCCATGTGCCATACTATAGTCAACGGTTCCAGGGATTAGGACATGGGTGTCTTTGGGAGACCATTATTCTGTTTACTTCACACACCCATGAAGCCAGGCCTGCTGGCCCCCAAAGTCCAGAGATCTCAGATGTGTATCTAGAGTTTGTTCCATGAGAACCCTACAGCCCTCCGATCCATACATGCAAACCTATGGCCACACCCCAGTGACAGCAGCAACACCCACAGCCACCTTGCTAACTGCTCCTAGGTGGACTGAGCCCCCTGGCTCCATGCTGCATTCTCTCTCTGTTATAATCCCATCCTGATCCTTTCTACTTGGATGTTCATACAGGATCTCTCCAGGTCAGGACTAGGGCTGTGTGTGTGTGTGTGTGTGTGTGTGTGTGTGTGTGTATGCACCCATGTACCTATCTGTCCCAGTTGTTCCCTCCTGGGGTTGCAGAAAATAGTCTTAACTCCCTTTAATCATCCCCTCATGCCTTGGCCTCAAGCTTGAGCCCACCAGTCAACCCAAAAGTCAGTCCACACTATTCCTGGGAGGGAGGGACTAAGGCCTAGGGGGACATTGGAGAGAAGGGTGACATCATCACTGACAGACTCAGGAGTCTCTGACGATCAACCAGCAAGAGGCCAGAAGCAGTACCTGCCGGAGGCTCTGCCTTGAACTACCTTGGAGGTAGGCCATAGGGTTGCCATGGCAACTTCAAGCCTTGAAGCTTGACACCCAGAGCTCCCCCTTTCTTGCCCACATCCACATGCCCACCAGATCTGGTACTCACCCCTTACACTTTCCTGGCTCCTGTTCAGAAATAACAACCACTGCCTGCATAAAAGGATGAGATGTGCCCCTATCGTTTTGGAACGATGGGCTCCCATATGCCACCTGCTCGACCCGCTGTCACTGGGGTGGGGGCCCGCCCTTACTTTCCTGCCCCGAGCTGGCGAGTGGCTCCAACCCCCATGATCCTCCTTCCCCACAATCACAACCCATCTTCTCAGTGGCTCCCCAAAGATGCCACCTCCATTCCCTCCAACCCTCAGGCAAAGATTTCCCTGATCTCTTTGTTATACCCTCATTTTCCAAAAAATTGATACTTCATCTACATGCAGCAAAATTCACAGATCTTAAGTGAACTTGATGAGTTTTGACAAATGCATATTCCTATGTAGTCCACACCCCAATAAGACTTGTTTTTTCCCTTCTCTCTTTTTGCCCCTCATAGGTTATTTTGGAGCCTACAGACAAGGAGGAGGAGGGTGAGCACTGTGGGGCAGGAGCATACAGAGAAAGCCAGAGGAACATTTGGAGCTTGCCCCTGGGGATGTAAGGGATGGGGCAAAGTCCAGCCTGGGTGGGATGCAGCCTTTCTTCCCTTCAATCCTGAGGCCTGGGTGTCTCTCCAACCCAGAAAGCAAGAAGGCATAGCCCTGCCCAGATCCAGCAAAGGACCCTCACGGGGTGAGGTCTAGGAAGACCACCAGAGGAGGATGCCAAGGCCCTGTCTCTCCTGGGTCTTCTTACCTGGATGGCCAAGGGCCTACTCTGCTCTTGTTACAACAATGAAGACAGAATGAATGGCATTTCGATTTCCCTCAAAGCCAACTGTCCTGGAGCCCAGAGGAAAATGGTCCTTCCTCTGCCCGGATGAGACTAACAAAATTGCCACACTTCCGGTTCCCATGTCCTTCCTTTTCCAGGGGAGGGCCGTCACAGATCCTAAAGGGAAGCTCCTTGCAGATGCTTCTCTGGGTCCTGCCTCCCTGCTACACAGAAGAACAGGGCTTCCGTGGGCCATCAAGTCCAGCCCCTGACTTACTACAAACGTGTAGGAATGACTCCTCTTCAGGGAGGCCAGGAGATGGTCAGCAAGCTTTCTGATCACCTGTCCTGCTCTCCTACCACCTTCCATCTGGATTCCCGCTACAGTGTTAGCTCCTTGAGGTTTCTGTCTGACGCTTTACTGGGTACCTGGCACACACTTGGAGCTCAATAAACGTTTGTTGGATGAATAAAGCCTAGCAACACGCTGGCTGGACTTTGTTCCTTCTGCTGTGTATAAGGCACTGAGTATAGTATAGTATAGTATAGTATACTATAGTATAGTATAGTATAGTATAGTATAGTATAGTATAGTATAGTATAGTATGAATAAAGCCTAGCAACACGCTGGCTGGACTTTGTTCCTTCTGCTGTGTATAAGGCACTGAGTATAGTATGGTCCTTTTAGCCAGATGGAAAAATGGGTCAGATTACCTCTTGTAGCACTAAGAAAGGAGACAAAATAAGAGACCAGCCAGAGATGATGGAAGAGTGGGTGGGGCAGGATTCGGAACACCCACTTTCTGGTCCAGGAATGAAGCCAAGCATAACGTCAGGGTTAGGACTTAGAAGAGCAAACCCAAGAGGAAGGACAAAGAGCAGAGTGTGAAATCCAAGCACACCTCCAGGGGCAGAAGTCCCCACGGGCAAACAGGAGGAGGGCACAAAGGCACTGAGAATGAAGCAACACCCACCTGGCCTGATTCTTCTGGAGACTGTCCCTAGCATGGTGCTTCCTCTCCAGATGCTGCCGCTGCCCCACCCACCCTACCTTCAATCCCAACATTACCTGTAACAACGGCATCGTTCTCTACCTTGATGATAGATTGTATGCTCACCAAAACAGATCTTCCAACACTTAGAGAAGACTTTCCTGACTCAGACGAACTGATCAGCCCAGTGCCACATACTTTAAAGCAGTCCTCACTCCCAAGAGAATGTCACAGGTTGACACCTCAAGGCAGTAAGTCTGGTGGCAGTTACAAACACAAACCCTGGGTTCGGTCCCCAGCCCTGCCACTAGTGACCACAAGCAGATTTTATCTCTTCATGCCTCAGTTTCCTCTTCGGTAAAATGGAAACTAATAATAATAATGTCAAATAATAAGAAATATATATATTGGTCTCTACCCCTGGTTTCTGCTGATATTTGGTCTTTGAGCCCAGTTCCTGACATGGAGATCCTAAACACTTTGTCATTTCCTGACTGAAAGTAGTATCTGACAGAGCTCCTAAATCCCTTGGAGTCTCCTGGGTGATAAGAGCATCTTTTTTTTTTTTAAATATAATTTATTGTCAAATTGGCTAACATACAATCTGTAAAGTGTGCTCTTGGTTTTTGGGGTACATTCCCGTGGTTCATCACTTACATACAACACCCAGTGCTCATCCCAACAAGTGCCCTCCTCAATGCCCATCACCCATTTTCCCCTCATCCCCACCCTCCCCCCCATCAACCCTCAGTTTGTTCCCTGTATTTAAGAGTCTCTTACGGTTTGTCAATAGGAGCATCTTTTGATCTAATGAGGTGACTCTTGATGGGCCCCGAATGAAGGCTGGTCACCAGAAAGACCAAACCATAATTAGAAGTTTGAAACTTTCAGTCTAACCTCCCCACACAATCCTCTGAAGAGAGAAGATGTGCCGGAAAATGAGTTAATAATCGATCATGCCTGCATGATGAAGCCTCATAAAGTATGGGTTTCAGAGAGCTTCCAGGTTGGTGAACACATCCACATTCCAGGAGGATGATGCACCCCAAGCCCACAGGGACAGAAGCTCCTATGCCGGGGACCCTCCCAGGCCCCATTCTATATACCTCCTCATCAGACAGTTCATCCATATCCTGTATTATATGCTTCACAATCAACCATCACATGTAAGTATTTCCCTGAGTTCTGTGTAATTGCAGGCAAGTTCCTGAATTCAAGGATGGGTCATGGGAACCTCACTTTATAGCCAGTCATTCAGAGACACAGGTGATAACGTGACACTTGTGATTGGCCTCTGAAGTGAGGGCAGCGTCATGGGACTGAGCCCATAACCTGTAGGACTGACTACCAGAGGTAGAGAGTGCCAGAACGGGATGGAATGGTAGGGCCTCCAGCTGGTGTCACAGAATCAGCTGGTGTGGAAAAACCCGACACATCTGGTGTCAGAAGTATTGTGAGCAGGAGAGCAAAGAACACCGTGTGCTTCCTGGACAAGTACCTACTCCAGAAGGTTACTGCGAGGAGTCAAACAGTTAACATAAATAAAAGTGCCAGACGCATCCCTGCAAACATGGCTCAAGCTATATAAATGTTTGCCAATGTAATTTGAAATAGGATGATAGTAAAGACAGTGAAACAAATGTTTCCAAACGGAGTTAAACAGGATAAGCTAAGCGATGACCTTGTTACAAGGCAGGAATGGTTTTAGGGAAGTTAACAAAGAGGGGCACTTTTACCTAAGCACACCCTTGTTTTGAGTGGTCCCCCAACAGCTCTTGGGTCTTGGGCGTGTGTCTGGCACGGGCTCTGATAGAGCCCCTCCAAGCAGATGCATAAAGAGGAACTGCATTCTTAAAGCCACTGCAGAGAGGACTGCTGGGGGCGCACTCAGAAGGCTCAGCGCTACCTTTTATCAGGGATTCCATTTTTCCTCTATAAAGAGTCACCGTGCCCAACAGGGGAGGTGTGGAAACTCCATAAACTGTAGCTTTGTGCAGAGGGAAGGTCTTTCTATTGGGACTATTGCTCCTTTCCAATGGCTCAGAATTCTGCCCACCTGGAGTCCTTCAAAGATCCTTTCTCAGCAAAGTCCAGAAATCCAGGCTGGACTGGCCCCCAAAACGTGCCTCTTCCAGAGCATGCTTGCAAGGGATGGCCATGTGGCCTCTGTCCATCATCCCCCCCCCCCAACTTCCTGTTTCTCTCCCATGGAAATAGGAAGGAACAGCAACAGGGCACCTCTCTCAATGAAGGGTTAGGGGCTCCGGCATCGGTTGGCTCTTAACAAGACAGCTGCGGGCTACCATCAAAGACCAGGATTAGGCGTCTGGATACACAGTTTTGGCTCAACTACTTATCCAACTGTGTGACCTCAGACATAACACTCATTACACTTTCTGTTCCTCAGTTTCCTCAACCCTGAATGGGAAGAATATGCCAGTTCCTTCCCTACCTCCATCCACTTCAGGTTGGCGTGGTCCAACAGGGAAGGGCATTCTCAACAAGTCGAGCCCTATGTAAATACCGTTAATTGTTATGGTCATGTTGCAGTCTGTAAGATCTACCCTTTCCTTCCTTAGCTTCCTTCTGATTTCCTTTCTAACGTGGAACAAACGTGCATTGAGCTAGGCCTGAGTTTTGCATCAGAGCTGGCTGCAAAAAGTCTGCAGCTCCTGTGCTGCCAAGATCAAGGCCAAGGCCCCTGCAGAAGTCCTGGGGCCCTGACTCCTCTTGAGGACTCTTCTTCCAGAGCGTCTAGGTTCTGCCCACATCAGACCTACTTCTCCGCAGCCCCAGGCACGGTGCCTGCAGCACTCCCGGAGGGCTGAGACCTTGTGGCGCGGAGACAAAATCACCTTCAGGATATTCCCAGAATCCAACCCCATCCCAACACCTGCCCACTGCCATCATGGTCCAAGCCACCATCGCGTCTCACCTGGCTATGCAGAAGCCTCCTAACTGGACTCCCTGCTTTCTCCCTGGCCCTTTCAGTCTGTTCTCAGCACAGCAGCCACAGGGGCCTTTAAAAATGACAATCAGAGCATATTACTAGTCTGCTCAAGCCCTTGGATCCCCATCTCACAGAGTGAAAGGTACACCCCTTGCAGCAGCCTGCAAAGCCCTTCCCTGGCAATTCTCAGCCTGGGCTGTATACTGGAATCACATGAAAGTTCTAAGCAATACAGATAGAGTGTCACTTCTGGAAACTCTTTAACTGGTCTAGGGTGTGGCCCTGGCATCAAGATTGATATTTATTTATTTATTTATTTATTTATTTATTTATTTATTTATTTTAACATTTATTTATTATTGAGAGTCAGAGAGAGAGAGACAGAGCATGAGCATGGGAGGGGCAGAGAGAGGGGGAGACACAGAATCCGAAGCAGGCTCCAGGCTCTGAGCTGTCAGCACAGAGCCCGACGCGGGGCTCAAACTCACAAACTACAAGATCATGACCTGAGCCGAAGTCAGATGCTTAACCAACTGAGCCACCCAGGTGCCCCATCAAGATTATTTTAAAGCTCCCTATGAGTTGAATATGTAGCCAAGTTTGAGAACCACTAACCTACTTGATCTGCTTCCTGTTGCCCCTCTGCCCTCATCTCCAATTACTGCCTTCATGCTTGCTCTGGTCCAGCCACATGGGCCTCTTTTTTCTTTTTCAAACATGCCAAGCACACTTCTCCTACCTCAGGACCTTTGCACTTGCTCTACATAGAAAGTTTTTGCCCAGGTATCCGCATGGCTTGCTTCCTCATCTCTTCTGGATGTTTGCTCACATGTCACCTTGTTAGTGAAGTCTTTCTCTCCACCTCACTAAAAACTCAACACCTCCTTCTATTCCAGGAAATCCCTATCTCTGTCTTCAACTTTCTATTTCTTCATGACATTTGCTACCATCTAACATGGTACATATTTTACTTTAAAAAAATTTATTTTATTTTATTTTATTTGAGAGAGAGAGAGAGACAGACAGACAGAGAGAGAGAGAGAGAGAGAGAGAGAGAACGAACAAACAGGGGACAGGGGCAAAGGTAGAGACTCTCAAGTAGGATCCATGCTGGGGCTCAATCCCACAACCATGAGATCATGACCTGAGCCAAAATCAAGACTTGGATGCTCAACCCATAGAGCCACCCAGGCACCCCTGTTTTATTATGTGTCCCTGCCCATCTAGAAATGCAAGCTCTGTGAGGGCAAGGATTCCTGTCTGTTTTGTTCACTGCACTATCCCTGGGCCTAGACTATGCTGATACATAAGAAGTGCTCAGTAACTATCCTTTATGTGAATATATACTCTTCTAGCCCCTTGTAGATCCTCAGCTGCTCTCTCAGCCCTAGAACCCAATCAGGTTCTCCTTGGGCCAGGGAAAAACCATACTCAATTCTACAGTACACAGTAGGTGCTCAATAAATGTCTGTGGAACTGAACTGAACTTTCCTCCCTAGAAAAACATAGCCTCCAAACCCAGCAGCAAGATTTTTCCTAAAAACCCCAGACACAAGCTCACTGTGGTTTGCAACTTTAAGAAAATTTTAAAAATAAGGAGAAAGAGGGGAAAAGAAGGCATGGGCGGGGGAGCTCACAAAAGTTAATGAGATTTTCTCAGCTGTGGTACGTGCCCACACTTTTAATAATTAGGAGTAATAAAAACTCTAACTGAATCTTAAAGGAACGTCTTCTGTGACAAAGAGAGAAGTCAAGACAGACTTCTGCGTCGGGCATAATGACTTGTTAGCCCTGGAAGATGGATAGACTTTAAAATACTAATTTATAGGAAAAAAATAATTGTTCATAAAAATGCAACTAATTGGGTTAAAATGACTTATTAACAAGAATACTGGATGATTCTAAAGCCCATAGGGAGTAAATTAGGTTATTAATCCTCAACGCCTCATGAAAGAAGCTTCCCCTGCTTAGCAGATGGAGAAACTGAGGCTGAGGGAGGGGGAGAGTGAGTTGCCAATGGAGGCTGAGGGCACAGACCCTGCGGGAGAGGGACCCAGGAGCCCCAAGGCCCTGTCCTGACTCTGTCCCCAGCACTGTGGTGACCCCGTCTCCCCACAGTCAGGTCAAAAAGGGCCCAGCCACTGACTCTGCTCACCCACTGGGTCTGAGGTCAGGCAGAGGCCGGTCGAGGGGCAGACGGTCACTGAGGTAGGCGTTGTAGCCGTAGTACTGGAACTGCTTCAGGGCCATGCGCCGGCCTTCAGGGCTGAGCTCCTGGCCCCAGTGTGCAAACAGAGAGGAGTCTGTGAAGGGCTCAGCCTCTGCCTCCTCGGGCTTGGCGGGAGCCTCTGGAGAAAGAAGGGACAAGGAGACAGTGGGTCAGAGTGCACCCCTGCAAATGCCATGACAACCCCTTTCCCTTCCTCACCATCACCTTGCATACGACAATCTTATCCCCGTATTTGGGAGCTGTGGGGAGGACAGACTGCAATCGTCATGCTTCCCCAAACTCATTTATCCACCCATTCATCCATTCATTCATCCAACAACCACTAGGCACAAGGGATACAGAAATACATCCTACAGGGTCTACCGAGAAACTGAGGGATGTGATCCAGATGCCCCATGGCTTCAAGTGAGAACTCCCTCCTTTCCAGTCGGCCTCCCCACCAGAGACTCTAGCCTTAGCCCTCAAAGTGGGTTTCCACTTCTCTTTCCCAAGATTGCACCCCCACTCCCTGCCGGTCCTGGGCTGGCCCCACACCCAGGCCCTCCAGCTGAGGTTCTGCTCCCCTTTCCAGCTCTTGCCAGCCCACCTCCCTGTCCGCTGTCTGGTCTGATATGAGTTGCCTGGCCCCACCAAGCCCCATTCATGTGGCTCCAAGGACCTCCAGCCAGACTGCCTCCTGCTGCTTCCAGCCTGTGCCTACCAAATAGGGAATCACTGGCACAGAGGACAGCCCAAAAAATCCCCAGTCACCCATGCATTGTTGGCACTGCTCATTGACCCCTGGTAGACTTTGTAGGGGCAGCCCCCACACTAGGATAAGGAGAGCTCATGGTTTCCCTGGAACTTTCTAAGAAAATGAAGAGGACATTATTACCTATAAGAGCAGAAGCTTTGGATTCACACAGATATGGATTCAAAGAAATTCCCGCTGCACCATTCACTGGCTACATGGCCTCAAGCAAACACTCAATGTCTCTGTACCTCGACTGCCCCATTTGTAATGCAGGCATACTAATATCTACCCATGTCCGTCCCCACAGGATCTGAGAGGATTACATCCAATAATGTATATACAGCACTTCGGCCAGCATATGTCTCAGAAAAAGTACACAATAATTGGTAACCAGCGGAACACATAGCAAGGGGAGCCTGGCAGGGCATTTAAATCTTTCTTTTATGGGGGCAAAAGGTAGGTCTTTCCACGACATAGGCTGGTGGGTCAAGACTTGGGAATTTATTCTAAGGGTCATTTAGTCAAGGTCAGATATCAGAGCAATTGGACAGAGATGCCAAGCCCACTGGACGATGCCCTCCATGCTCATAAACATGATATAAGTGAGAGATGGTGCTGGGAGTCTGGAAACGAGACAGAGACCAGAAGGAAGCGGAAGTAGGTTGGGGACAGAAGAGGCAGGCCTGGGATACTTACTAATGACCCCTCAGCCATCCAGGCAGGCTTGGGACTTTTGCCAATGCCCCCTCAGCCATCTGTATGAAGCCAGTAGGTGTATGAAACACCTCTGTTGGATAACTTAAAGGCACAGGCTGGGCACAGGTGAAGGTCTAAGAATGCAGAGTCTTCAAGGTTGAGGAGCTCAGAGCTGCAGACCACAGTTCTTACTATCACCGCCTCTTGGGGGGAAAGCTCAGACATACCCCAAACCGGAGGTACATGAATCTCCTGGGATAACCATCATGGCTAGTCCCCACTGAGTGCTTTCCATGAGTCAGGCTCTGCTGTGAACGTTTTTGCCACATCAACTCATCGCGCCCTGCGTGGTGGGAACTATTATTGTTTCGACTTCACAGGTAATGAAAGTGAGGCCTGGGGAGGATGAGAAACTTGCCCTGATTCACTCACAAGGAGGCAAAGTAGTGGAGGGTCAGTCCTGAGAAGTCTGTCTCTCTAGGCGGTGGTCCTAACTGCTACACCATACACCTTCTACGTGGCAATGGGCCGGGACACACATGCGTTCCAAAGACAAATGTGGCACGCCAATTTTCCTTCAAGACACGGAAGGAAACTCAGGTACCCAAAGCAGATTAGGATCTAATAAGGAGTAAAATGCGAACCGCGTGTGCATTTCTGTGACAGAGCAAGCGTTTTTAGTACTTGTGGTGGCCACTGCAAGTTCCATGCCAGAACTCAGGGCCCACTTGCTCTCCCCTACAAGGCATAAGTGAAGGGAAGCACAGGGTTTACATGATCGATCGTCAAGGTCCTCGCCATCCCTAAAAAGATGTTAAGACTCGTTCATGTGGAATGTTGGGGTAGTAAAAACCTAAACCAGTGAGCCAACTGAATCATATGATATTTAAAAGAAATGGAGTTTTACTGCTCTCACATACCTAAATGGATATTACCAAGTAAAATGAGATCAGTTAATGAAAAAATTATGATTCACAATTAGACCTGCATTGCATAAAAATGTATTATAAACATATTAAAGTCCTCGGTTCCACCACACGCCCCTGTCTTTTTGCTCGGCATGGGTATAAACCACAACGAACTGGAGAGCAGTGGGTCTCGAATGATAAGCCGGGGGTGGGGGGGGGCACGGCAGCAGCAAGAAGTCCTCTTCGTTGAATTCCTGTGCAGAGCCAAGCACCGTGCTGGTCCATGTCTTTACCCAAGGTGATCTCTGTCTTGCTCATGGGTGTGCCCTCCACGAGGGCAGGCTGACATCTGTCTTATTCCCTGCTGCGCCCCCAGCATGGTACACAGCTCTTGTGAGGGGCTCAATATACCATTTTAAAATAAGTTAGTTGAGGCGCCTGAGTGGCTCAGTCGGTTAAGCATCTGACTCTTGGTTTCAGCTAGGGTCATGATCTCATGGTTTGTGAGTTCAAGCCCTGCATCGGGCTCTGAGCTGACAGTGCAGAGTCTGCTTGGGAGTCTCTCCGCCTAACCCACCCCCCACCCCCAACCCTCCACCACTCTCTCTTAAAATATAAATAAATGAAACTTTAAAAAAATTTTTTTAACGTTTATTTATTTTTGAGACAGAGAGAGACAGAGCATGAATGGGGGAGGGTCAGAGAGAGGGAGACACAGAATCTGAAACAGGCTCCAGGCTCTGAGCTGTCAGCACAGAGCCTGACACGGGGCTTGAACTCACTGACCGTGAGATCATGACCTGAGCCGAAGTCGGCCGCTTAACCGACTGAGCCACCCAGGCGCCCCAAAACTTTTTAAAAGATAGAATAAGTTTGTTGAACAGTAGCCTGTAGGGTTAGTTATTCATTCGACATGAGGAAACCAAAGATGAAAAGGTGAAATGACCAATCCAAGGTCATCCAGTTGGTCAGGGGCATTGAAGAAGGTCTGGCTCCCTCCAAACCTCACTTTCTTCCCTCTATATCACGAATGACAAACTACAGTCTGAGGGCCAAAGCTGACACACCACCTATTCTGTAAATAATGCTTAGTTGGAACACAGTCTCATCCATGTGCTTACATATTATCTACGGCTGCTTTAGAGCTACAAGGGCAGAGTTGAGTACATGCAACAGAGCCCATGTGGCCTAAAAAGTCGAAAATTCTCAACTATCTTGTCCCTCAAGAAAATGTGTGCTCTACATCTTATACCAGACATCCAAAGACTGGTTAAGGGTACTGGTTGCTGGTGGCTCAGTTGGTTGAATGTCTGACTCTTGATTTCAGCTCAGGTCATGATCCCAGGATCGTAGGATCGAGCCTCTAAAAATTGGGCTCCATGCTGAGTGTGGAGCCTATTTAAGATTCTCTCTCTCTCTCTCTCTCTCTCTCTCTCTCTCTCTCTCTGTCTTTCTGTTTCTGTCTCTCCCCCCCCCCACCACCTGTCTCCCCCACTTATGCCCACTCTCGCTCTCAAATTAAAAAAAAAAAAAAGAGTAGTGTCAGAATCCTGGGGACACTCCAGATCTACCATTTACCAGTTAGACTTAGCTTACCTGCACCTTAGTTTCCTCATCCAGAAAGTGTCATTGATCATAACAGTGACCTTTTCATAGGACACGTGTGCATACTCAATGAGATGTTCCATGTAAGGAGCTTAGCACAGTGCCTGGCACATGATAAATGTTAGCTCCATAAAGGTTAGCTACTAAGGAACCACAAAGCCCCATGGCCCCACTAGGGTGCTTTTCTGACAACACCTCTTGAGTTCAGATGGGGGAGATAAATGGCCCTGCCCTGAGGTCCCCAGCTCTGAAAGATGTAGTTACTGTCTAGGCCCCAGATGAAGCATTTCCATGTCCACTGACAAGTGGCCTGCCCTTAACTGGTCCTAGACCCAACTCCTTTATCTCTCCAGTAAGAAAACAGTCCTACATGGTCCTCAGCAAAGGAGGACCATCTTTGACATGGTGTTGTGATGGGCAAGGAGGCTTCAGGGAGGTGCCCAGGCTAGGACCAGGGTCCAGGGGCATCTGGACACATCTGGTGATGGGCCAGACCAAGGGCTGTCTGTCAGCCCAGAATGCTCCTCTTAGGAGCAGACTTGGGCTATACTGGAGTATAACATTTCCTACTGGGGTCTAGACCTCCTTGGGCACACTTGACCAACTGAGGGGTGACTCAGAAGTATATATCCAGAAAGCTGAGAGCTCCCCAAGGGGAGCTCATTCAAGGCGGAGGCTCAGTGGGGCACAGTGAACTCAGCCTGGTGGCAGAGCCAGAGTTTAGAGGGTTCTGAGTACAGCACAAACTCTGTAATCCCAGTTCATTCCTCGCCCAGTGCTGGTGCTTGTCTGGGTCCTAGGGAGAGGGGGCTGACAGGGAACACATAGGCCATTTCCTCAGACAGCCACACATAAGACCCGATAGGCACCCGTGTAACTCAGAGGCAGGGAGACATTCTCCCACCTTCCTGCACTATGAGCTCTGTGGCATGGGCAGGAGGGGAGCCCCCTACAGGGCATGAGCAGACCCACAGGCTGGGGGAAACACTACCATGCTATACGCCCTCTCTGCGCAGTACCCTCCAATGGCCAACTATCTCCTCGGCATGAAAGACTGAGTCCCAACTAACACTAACAAGGCCCTACAAGGCTCCCTGGGATCAAAACCTGAGAGCCTCCAGAGCTCACCCCCTACCACTGCTCCCCTGTCTTCTCTAGTCCAGCCACACCAGCCCCTCGGCCCCTCGCAAGACTCACTCAGCATATCTCACCTCAGGGCCTTTGCTCTTGCACTTCCTTCTATACCCTTATGACTAACCCCCCCCCCCCACTTCCTTTCCGTCTTTACTCAGAAGTCATTTTCTCAGCAAAGCCTTTTCTAAACATTCAATCTCAGTGTTTCCTCCACACCCACTACAGGACTTTTTCTATTTGTCTTGCTAGTTGTTTGTCTTTCCTGACTCAAATGTGAGCTCCACGAAGTCAGGGACTTGCTCCGTTCTCTGAGGAGCCCCCAGTGCTTACAACAGTGCCTGTTTTAACAGGTGCTCAATGAATATCAGGAAAATGAATGAATGGGGCAGTAGCAATAGGTCAGAAGAGGAGTCAGTAAGCCCCCTATCCACCAGGGACTCACCAAATCCTCAGAGGGGATTGAAAGGGGACTGGAGTCTTGTGTCAGCAAGCAGGAGTGTGACGCCAGTAAAGGGCAAGCAAATTCTACTTGCGTGCAGTTAATTTCCTACCTAGCTCACTTATGCAAAGCCATTTGAGATTATGCTCTTAGAAGCCTCTTGGGGAGTTCCAAGGAATGTGGTCATTGGTAGACAACCCTCACCCCTGTCCCAGGACTCTGGTAAATCTCTTATATCAGGGAATTACCTGACAGACCGTGCACAGAGGAATTGCCCCCAAAAACATGGGGAGTAGAGAAATAAGGAAGGAGGGAGGGAAAGCTGTGTCGGTTTCTTGCCTCTTCCTCTTTCTGCTCTCACCTGGAAGAGCTCAGAATTGGAAAGACCACATGAAGACTCCAAAGTCACAGAAACCCTGGTGTAGAGGACAATGAGGTGGTAAGACCGAGTCTTCAGGAAACTAACCTAAGATGCCTTCGGGGAGTGTCTGACCCAAACCGCAAGAGCTTCAGAGAGCCTGAGCTCTCTGAGTCAGGTGTCCCCAACCTTCCCCAAAGTTCCTGTAGACGTGTGGCTGTCAGCCTTCCTCCTGACCTCATCCCCAGCTCAGTCTCTAAGGTGCCTGCTACAGAAATCCCTGCCACCAACTCAAGGTCACTAATCCCTGCACCTTTTGAAGAGAAAAGGCACATTTGATGCGTCTGTGTAAAGCATGACATTTTTGACACTGAGGAAAAGGGCTGACTTACTCCTCCTTGACATCTCTTAGAAGAACCTGCCTTTCCCTTTGTAGCCCCCCCCCCCACCTTGGGGCCCAGGGAACAACCAATCCTGCTCATTCCAAGAATGCTCTCCTTGGCCAGCATCTGGGAACTGCTGTCAGTCAGCTTGATCCCGAGGGGATAAAGGCTGCACCTCTTTCATTGCCGGGCCTTGGGAGTCACTGTCAGCTCTGCCCTAGAGGGCGTCAACTCTTCTTATCAGATAATCAACAAATATTGAAGCAAGTTTATGCTGCGCCAGGCCTATTGCTGGGCATTGGAAATATAAAGACTTCTCAGACTTGGTGCCTATCCCCATGCAGCAGGCAGTCTAGGGAAAAGCCAGACGTATAGAGAATGTGATCAGTGCTCAGCCACTGGGTCACTGAAGACGGAAGGGGGGGTGTGCAAGGAAGGCTTCCTAGAGGAGGCGATGCTTGAGTTAGACATGAAGAACAAGTGAGATTCACAAGCTCTCTCTGGGGAAGGGAACCCCAAGGGCAGGACCAACAGGAACAAGGATGCAGAAGCGGGAGAGAGCACAGTGTGGGGCTCAAGGCCTCAGGACAGATGGCTACCCACAGCTGAAACTGGAGAAGAAGAACCCAAGCTGCTGGGGGCCTCAGTAGGCCTGGGACAGCAGGATGTATGGAAGAACCATAAAGGAAACTGCAAGTCTTACAGCCCAGGATTGGCCATACATAACATTTGGAAATAGCTTATAAACCTACAAGCATGTATGCCAAAGCCCAACATACTAACCATCACCAAAGGTACTATGCGGAGGGGCAAAGTGCATTATGTGAGGTCCAATGAAGAGGGAACCGCATGCCAATCTAGGGTGTCTACTGCAAACCCTTTGCCCCTGTACACCTTACCCCAGTTCCACTGTCCTGCCCCTGCCAGGTGGTGAGGCCAGGCCATCACAGAGGCTGGGTGATGTAGGGCCTACCCTCCCCATCATAGACAAGAGGAAACTGCAGCCCGGGGACGTATCCCCAGCCAACCTCCATGTTGGGAGCAAGACACAATGGCTTGAAGATTGTAGAAACTTCAGGCCCTGGGAGACTTTCAGTTGGTCTGCTCGGGTCCACTGCAGCATTAAACTACTGAAATACTTCCACAGAGCTGGTAAAAAGCTGTTGCCCAGAGTCCCTCCAGGTGGCCTTGGCTGCCCTGGCTCTTTTCTTGGAATGTTCCAGGTCTCTCCACCAGCCAGCAACCACAGGTGTATGCCTGGTCTGGCCAGCAGTCCCAGGACCTTGCTCCACGCTGTGGCCAGCATTCATGCAAAATGGCTAGTGCCTGTGCCCTAGCTGGTTGAGTATGTTTTGACTATCACTTGCTCCAAACCCTTCCTAGGGGGCCCCTGTGAATATGAATTATGGGTTTCCAGAGACCTTTCACTCAGCTCATCTGTTTCTCCATGTGAATGCCCAGTTCTCATTGTGCATGACCTGTTTTCCAGAAAGTTCTACCAGTGATCACCTGGGGCATCGGGAAATGCCACCTTATGGTCTCAGATATGCCCCATGTGCAGCCCACTAATGAGAACGGAGAATTACAGATACATGTCCTGACAGCCTCTATGCTAATTCACAGAGACAGGAGGGAAGTGGGGCAGGAAAGCAGCTTGCGAGGCTTTGAGCAATTAAAGCAACAAAAGCCGCAACTCTGAGGGTCGTGCACGGGTGCACCCGCCAGGCACGAGGGCACATCTGGAGACTCTGCCAAGGCTCTCGTGGCTCGTGCAGCCCCTGATGCTGGAAACAGGAAGGATACCTGCTCGAGAGCGGCTGCTTTGTTGAGCAGCCCAAACGGAGCTTTTGCTCCGCACAATGGAGCGGCAAGAAAATGGGTTTGGGCGTGAGATAAACATTGTAATGCTGCCCAGCCCATCCGCTTCTGACTGCCTGTCCTCTCCAGGCCCCCATTCCTGGCCACCCCTGTCTTCTGAAGCGGAGCCATTTAGCTGCCTCCCGCTGTGCACGTTAGTGAGGGGCCGCTAGCAATTTGGAGAAGCTGCAGGAGAGGCTCTGGCCCAGGCGTCCCCCTCCCTGAGCAGGAACCCAAGACCATCTCGGCTCTCGGATTTTCGGATGAATCCTAAACTAGCAATTGAAGGGGACACACTGCACAGTTTCCGCTGGAGGCCAAAGTGGTTTGGGGCTCCCACCTCAGGACTGGGCGGCAGTACAGGTCAGGCTCTGCCGAGCGGACAGAGAGAGGCACCCGGGACTCAGCTCCCATCACTTAGCACCCCTGGCCCGTGGCCCATGTTCAGCCATGTGCTCTTTGGAAGGGGCAGCTTTGCTTCTGGTGCCTCAGTTTGGGCACCTCTAGGAAAGCAGGGGAGCCTTCTTGTTTCTTGTGGGTTTACTCACTTTACTATACATTCATTCCTATTTCAGGCCGAGTTCAGAAGGCTTTGAGGGTGTGTAAGGAGGGGGCCTTTGCTTCTGCCCTGCAGCCAGTCCTATAGCCACTGCTATTTCTGTTTCTGCCCTCAGGCCAGGCTCAAAGCCAAAGCTTGGGGTGTTTGGTGATAGGATCCAGAATGCAGTGATGAGGAGGCAGCGGGAAGTGGGACAGACAGGCAAGCCCGGGTCCCAGGTGACTGCCTGCAGTGGGCACCAGAACCTGTGTATAAGGTCTCTCCAAGGGACAGACCCAGATCGACCTGTCTCCTGGTCCTCCTCCCGGTATGTTCTGCGGCCCCCTTCTCCCCAGTCCTGGGGTTGTTATTCACTCTCTCGGACAAGACCGTCAGCCTGGCCCCTCGAGCCCCATCCCCTTCTCCTGTGAAATGGGGACAGCCTGTCAAGCTGCTATGTAGAATCACAGTGAAGACAGCTTTTGGAAGCATGAAGGCTAAGCATTAAATAATGGAGGGGGCATTGCTCACTATCCCAGATAAGAATTCTTAAAGGATATTTCCTTTCCTTCCACTCCATTGACTCATTTTGTCCCACATCTTTACTGGGGGGTAATTTATAGAACACAAAATTCACCCACCTCAAATGTACAATTCAATGATTTTTAGAAAGATTTTCTTTTACTCTTGAGATGCTTTGCTGCATGTTTTATTTGGGGCTAAAAAGAAAAGGGCAACTGGATATCCAGAAATGTGCACTTCTCTTGTCAGCTTTCAGGAAACTCCTGCCTGCTGGCTTCCCGCTGGTGAGAAGTCACCATTATTCCTACTAAAGAGCCTCGAGCTTGGGCCTCGCCAGAGCAGCTCAGGCTGTTTCCATCAAGGCCCGCCATCCGGGTACTACTGCTGAGGTCGGCTTCGCTTCACCACCAGGGAGGGATTTAACCCTGAACTGACACCCTGTGCTGTCTCCACAGCCCGGGATACGTGTCTCCCCTCCCTCCCCTTCCAACACCCAGCTCTGAGGTTCAAAGCCAGCCTCTGTGCCCAGTCCCAGCCGCAGGGAAGCACAGAGAGCTTGTGGGAAGTAGAGGCAGGAGGCCTCCGCCGACCCTCAACTCCCACACTGCACAAATCTGCTACACTGTGGGTCCCCTCTCTCTCCGGTAAGACGGACCCAGTGTTTGGGTTTTATTTGGGAGAAAAAGGAGAACTTTAAGCCCATCATCGTGGTGCTTTTCTTTTCCTCGAAATGTCAAGACAGTGTGCCTCTTCTTGGGCTCCCAAGGGAAAATTCTCAGACTTTTTAAAACACCCTTTGATATGCTAAGAGTCCTAATAATAATAATAATAACGTATTCTGCATAAGGTATTTCCCCTCTTCCGTGCTTCTGGAGGTGCATTAGAACATGAGCTAAAGGTCTTTTGCCAGCAGCCCTCACAATTAGGCTTTCTCTCCCAGGGATCCTCAGAACTGCTAAGAGAAAGAAGTGGAATCTGACAAGAAAAAGCTTGGAGCTAATCAAAAGAAAGGAGCCCTGACAGTCTCAAGTCTGACACCATTAAATCCTCTGCGCAATGACTTTATTCATCGTGGCAAAGGCAAATCCAGGAGAGCTTCCTCTGACCCCCAACGGGTGTTGTGGGGAAAGAGAGAGACTTCTACAGAATGCCTCATTACAAGGCAGGGCCAAGGCCTGTCTGCAAGGGTGGCTTCCTGTAGGGGCTCTGGACTCAGCTCTGCCCTTGACTATCTGGGTGACCTCCATCCAGCTCTTGAACCTTTCTGAGCCTGAGCTTGCTCATCTGTCTAATGGGGATAATGTTATCTACCTCTAGCTCACTGTAAAGATTAAGTGTGGCGGTGAAAGTCAGTAAAGTGTTTAGCAAACCTTCAGATGCCTGGTAAGCAGATTCATTTCCTGTTGTCAGGATGGCTGAGTGGTCTAAGGAACTGGATTCCGGATTAGTTTGCCAGTGCTGCTATAACAAATGATCACAATTTTTTCTCTAAGATAAAATCAGGGTGTTGACAAGGCTGCTTTCCTTTCTGAATGTTCTAAAGGAGAATCCATTTCCCTGGATCCTTGAATCTTTGAATCCTTTCCAGCTTCTAGTGGCTGCCTGTATTCCTTGGCCCAAGGCCCTCTTACTTGATGGCCATTGCCAACATGAGTGGCTTCAGTCCTTTTCACACGGCATCACCCTGACTTTCTCTTCCGATCCCCTTTCCACTTCTAAGGACTCTGAGATGACACTGGACCCACTTGGATAATCTAGGATGCTCTCCCTATTTTGAAGTCAGCTTATTAACAACCTCAATTCCATCTGCAACCTCAATTCCCCACTGCCATGTAAGGTAACAGATTCACAGATTCCAGAGATTGTCACGTGCACACCTTTTGGTGGGGGGATGGTCGTTATTCTGCTTACCCCAATAAGAGCTCCATCATTGTGGGTTTTGCCATCAATAGAAAGGAGATTCTGATACTTTGCCCTCAGGTTTGTAGGGAGGCAAAGGAATGACAACTACCATTTGTTGAGCACCAACCATGTGCTAGCGCTGACCTCAGCGCAGCGCTCTCTCACCCCTGACATTCCAGTGAGACTGCATGCAGGGATATGACAGGTGCTATCAGGGCAGGACTGACAGCCAGGTTCTCCAAAGGAGCAGGTGCATGTGAGGGTAGCCGGTGGCCATGAGCTGTGCAGGGGCGTCATCCCTGACCTTGAAGCCAGCATGGCCCTGCCTCCCTCATACACCAGCTAATGAACAACAAAGGACAGCCCCAGACAGCACAAGGCAGGTACTGAGGCAATCACCGTTCTGCCTCTGTCTCTTCTCCGCTGGCTCTGATTGAACTATCCTGGTTCCCAACTGGCTCCTGATCACTGGCCTTGCCTCCCACTGCTGTGCTTTGGACTAGGAATTGGCATTTGGCTACCCCCAAATTCTGCCTTTCAAAACCCCCTAAAGTTCCAGGTCTATTGTGTTTGTGTGTATGTGGAGGGGGGTGGCTCTCATCTGAGAATCTGATGAAGACTGTGACCACTCCCCAGAAAATACACACCGACACGTGCACAGAATAATCTGCTTTCAATTTCATGGGAGTCCTGGATGGCAATATGATGTAAAGCAGGGGTTGACAAACTTTTTTCTGTAAAGGACCAGCAATGAATAGTTTAGGCTTGCAGGTCAGATGGTCTCAGTCTCCACCACTCAACTCTGCTGTTGCAGGGAGAAAGCAGCACTGGGCACCACGTAAATGAGTGGGTGTAGCTGTGTTCCAAGAAAACTGTTTATAAAAGCAGGCAGCAGGTCAGATTTGGCCTGTGGACTGCAGTTTGCCAAACCCTGGGGTAGTGGTAGCAAAGCCACCATGGCTCCTGGCTGCCCCATCTACTGGATGGATGGGTCTTAACTGCTCTGAGCCTCTGTTTCCTCACTTGGAAATGAGGATAACAATACTGCTTCATACGGTTGTAGTGAGGAAAGTAGGAATAAATCTGTGTCAAGCACTCAGAACAGTGCCTAGCACCTAGTAAGCTGGGTGGTGTCAGCTAGGCTCTGTGTGCTGGCCAAGAGCCTCTGCCTCCAGGAAGCTGGCTTTGATACGCCTCTCTAGCTCCTCTGAGCCCCTGGTATCTGCCTCATGGGTCACAACCCTAGCCCACCTGGCTGGGGCTGAGTGAGGCCTAATTCAGCCCCGGCTGGGAAAGACAGAAGGCAGTTATGGTCTGGGATGTTCAAGTCCCTGCAAACTGGACGCTGGGCAAAGCTGGGGATAGAGAAATCAGACCCCATGTGTTGGGAGGGGCTGGCAATGGCTGGAGAAGGCAGCCCAGACAAGTGGGCTAGGATTCAGGAAGATGGCAAGTCCTAGCAAAGAACTACAGAATGATCTGGGGGCGGTCTAGGGAGAAGCACCATTATTTCTCTCTGGTCTGACGTGTCAGGCAAGGAACGGGAATTCGTCTGACTCTGGGAGGCCATTCCAGATACTGTATGATGGCCTCCCACAGCCAGACAGATCCCACACCTTCTCTAGTGCCCTGTCCTGCCCGTCCTGCACAGGCTGGGGTCTGGGCCTAGGTGTGGCTGAGCTCACCGCTGAGAGGGCCGAGCAGGTAGGGGCAGCCAGAGCTCAGCGTGTGCGCACACACTCATGGAAATGGAAGTGGACGTGATTAGAAATTATGCAGAATGAAAGCTTCCATTAAAGGTCCGAGTCTTTATGCTCCAAGCCAACCATATAAAGCACATGTGAAAAACTCACTTTAAGGAGTGACAAATGTGTGTATCTTAGGAACCAGGATTTATAGGTGCCATTATGTGCTACTTTAAAACAACCCTTTAAACCTAGGATTCTGCCTAGGAGATATAATGAACTCTGAAGCACATACCATCATTTTTTTTTTCCCTGAGAGTTGACAGCCTGGAGCCGAGCACCCGGACTTCTAAATATACACCTCACTGTTCACACATAAAACACAGTGTTTCCACACATCAATTTCTTGGAATGAACTAGCTGGCTGACCCTGATGATGTTAAAGTGGCATGCTTCTCCTGTAGCGATGGGAATAGCTGGGCTCTGCAGGGAGGAAATGGGGCTCTTTGTGCCAGGACAGCCCGGATCAGCCCAACCAGCCGGATGCCTGCATAGCTGTGCCTCCTAGGTTCTGGGATGGGTCGCACAGAGGTCCTTGCCTTGGGGAACCTGCAGTGGGAAGGAAGCCGGGAAGCGTGCACATACCTTCCTCCATAATATTACTCTACTCTTTTCTCTCCAGTCTCAGGCTCTCCACAGAAGCCTGCAGGCTTGCAGTCTTTCTTCTGGTCTTAGACCAGCAGGCCACGTGCTGGAATGCAGTGGCTCGCAAATGTTAGTGAGCATCAGACACATCCACGGGGCTTGTTAAACCACAAGATCATCACGGGGCCCCCACCCTAGGACTTTCTAAAGCAGCAGGTTTGTGTGGGGTAGAACCTGAAAATGTACATTTCTAACAGATTCCCAGGGGATGCTGAGGCTGCTGGTTGGGGGGGATGGGGCAGGGTTCTCTAAGAACCGGGCTGTAGAGGTGACTGGAGTCCCAGGCTTTCTTATGGTTTGGCTCTGTGGCTCATGCCCTCCGTGAATGGGCAAGCCCCGCCCCCTTCTCTGTAGACCTCAGCTTTCTCCTGGGCAAATGCGAGGGGGGTGGGACAAGATGATCTCGAGTCTTAAAATTCTAGGGTGCTTCAGGTGGCAGATTCTAGCTCACACAGGGACTGGAAGCTTCCACTTAGAATGGTCAAGGGAACACTTCTACCTCTAGTTCAACTCTGTTGTCTTATAAATCAAGTCCAGAGAGGTTAAATGACTTGCCCGAGGTCACAATGATAGGCAGCAGCTGATTCTTAGACTGGAAAAGGAGGCAAAACCCCTGAATGCCCTCATTCCCTGCTCAGTGCTCCCTCTAACACCCATGAGGATTCTGCCAAATAGCTCCGGGAAAAGGCAACTTGCTGGACAATCAAGTATTTCCAGCACCTTGGAGGCAGCCAAGGCCTACAGCCTGAGGCTTGGGCAAACCAGTGAACCCCCCCTACAGAGACCCCTCACCAACGCTGGTGCCTGGATCCAGACCTACAGAAGCACCTGGAATCCATATGTCAGGCAAGCAAAAAGCTAAGAGGTGCTCTGCAGGTGTGGAGGGAGAGGATATTAATCACAAGATCCAGGGATTATTAAACCAGGCTCCCAGAGGAGGACAGTGTTCCTGGTTTGCTCAGTTATCACTGGCTGTATCCTCACATGTGGGCACACACACAGCTACACACACACACACACACACACACACACACACACACAGAGTCACAGAAGGTCACAGCAGCCCACAAGGCCTATCCTGAAAACATTCCTCTAGTCCTAAGGGGCCGCTCACCACATATAGCAAGACCATTAAAAATATGTCATTTCAAAGACAAGAGAACACTTGTAAAAACAAACTTTCCAGAAGAAATATTATGGGGCTCCACTCTGGTTAAATAGCCTCCATCTGAATCCTTAATTGCAATTTACAGTGGAGAGGGATCTGAGAAGCTAGGGCGTTGTGGGGCTCGGTCTGCTCACAGGCTCCTGGGTGCCCGGGCTTCGGAGGTCCCCGGGCTGTGTGCCCCATCACTCCTAGCAGCTGCTGGCTTGCCGGACATCTTTTTGTTACCATCCTCAGCCATAAATCTGCCAGCCCGGCGGCTGTGCCTGTATTTCAATGAAGAGAAGTGGATTTGTCCTTCGAAAAAGTTAACATGTCAGCCCTCCCAAACCCCAGCTCCTGCAGGACCCAGAAAGGCTTTGAATCCATGTCAAAGAAGCCATCAAAGGAAATAGGCCATTTTCAAACAAAATCCATTTCTCGAGCATGACGGTAAAAATATTTATCACATGAAAGATGTGAAACCTTTATGATGTCTCAATGCTCTGTATTATGAATGCAGCATGTGTCCAGTGGAATGTGTGCAAAAAAAAAAAAAAAACAGTCAATGATTCTGATAGCGGGAAAAATTAGTCCTTTCCATCTGGCAAATTCTTAATTTATCAACCCAGTTGTGCTGTATGGGCGCAAGAGGCAAAGGAAAGAGGTGAGCTCGGCATTCAGCCAGACCAAATAAGCAAAGACTCCGGACAAAGAAACTCAACGTGTCCAGGGCACAGGGAATAGGGGTCCCATGCTTATTTGGTTCTGTCAGCCATGGCTTTGGATAGCATCCACACTCACACCTCATGCACAAGGTCAGACAGGGCCACTTCAGTGGGTCTCAGGATGACCCACAGGGTCTGAAATCTCTTCAGGGCACTTCATAATCAGAAGTGTTTGCCCTACTGAGGGATTTTCAAAATGCAAGATAAAGCTCGCTCCTATGCCCCCGAAAGGATCATGAGGGGGCAAGCCAGCCTTCCTGGAAGACCCAAGTCTCCCAGGCTCAGATCTGAGGATGAGAATTCTGCTCAGAGACTGTATGGCCCCAAAGTTCCACCTCAGTGCCATGCCTCGAGGTTGGTGGGTGACCAGAGAGGGCACTCAGATGCACAGCCTCTCATGGGCTCATGAGTATGTCCTTCTCTTCAGAAAAGAAATGTTTTTAGTTCTAATGCCCTTTCTTCTGGGTGGGTGGCTCAAACAGAAGCTCCCTGGCAGGTACTAACACACTGGAAAAGATACATTAGCTTACCCTACCTTTTCTGAGTACCCACAGAGAGGCGAAAATTAAACTATGCATTTGGAGTTATGAATGAAAGCTAATTCACTTATTCAACTAATTATGTATCAAGATGCAGCTGTGCAGAGAGACAACCAACCTAGCTAGGTGAAGTATAAGAATCCTGAACCACACTGCCAGAGTCTGGAACGTAGTTTCCCCGCTTACGAGCTGTGTGACCTCGTGCAAATCACTTAACCTCTCTGCACCTCAGCTGCCTAATGTAGAAAATCAGGGACAATCATAATATCTGCCTCTTTGTGGGGCTATTATGAGGACTGAGTAAATTAATAACAAAATCTCCTGCATTCTATGTGCTACATAATCATTGGCAATTGCTACTATTGTTACGGGTCAGATACTCTGATGAGTGTTAGGGATAAAATTGTAAACAGAAGTAGTTGGTGGGGGGGAGTTGTTGAGGTGGCTGCTTATCACTTCTGTGTCTTCCCCACCAGTGTCTGCTTCACAGGGTAACTGAGAACACAAGGCTCCTATATCCTCCCTAAAAGGAAGGAGGGGACCCAGAGCCCCCCAGGACCCTAGGATGAAGGGCTTTGGGATCCCCAAGAAATGTCTGTCTCTGCTCCTGGCTCTCTACCCCAGTCCTGCTAAGGTCAGGGGAGGAAGAAAAATCAGGAAAGTCACGTTGCATAGTGCAGCTTAGTGCCATAATGTGAGGGCCTCTGCATACAGACAGATCACCCCTTGGCTGGGGAGTTGGGTGAACAGGTAGCAACTTCTCCTGCCAGGCTGGTCACGCCGTGAAAACCAGGTCAAGGAAATAAAGATTCCCACCCTACAGGGAAGTTAGTCTGTAGGGAAACACCAAAGATTCCTACAGCTTGGAGTCTGACCCTCCAGGCTGCCCTCTACTCCTGAGAGTCATAACCCAGTGGCCATGACATGTTGGCAATCACAGAAACCAAGGCATCCCAGAGCATGAGACTGAGCAGGGAGTAATCAAGGGGAGGCCTCTAGACCCCCTCACATACCCATGTCTCTCTCCTTGTACAAGATATACCATGGTTAGCTCCCTGGACCATGGACTTGGGCAAGGTCAGTCCCATGTTATCTCCTCACCTCTGCCAGGGCCCGGTAGGAGGAATGTTACGGCTGCCCGTGTGCCTGGTGCTGGGCTCTCCCAGGGGGAGGGGTGCGCCCTGCCCAGCAGCCCTGCCTTCCTGAGCCCTCATCTCCCTGCATGGTCACCAGCTCACCACAGAGCCCAGTGGTCAGAAGGTTCCCAAATAGATGTGAGGTCAAGTCAGAGGCTGAAAGAACCGCAGAGCACATCCATCCAGACCAGCTCTTGGTCTCTCCCGATCCTAACTCACAGTGAGAACCATTTGTCACGTCACGCTAGGACACACAGGCAGATATACATAAGGGAAACCACAGTTCATAAAACTGTCTGTAGCCTTACCATGTGTGACTAGTTCTGCCATGTTCTATTTTATTCTATGATATTCTATCAAGAAGGAATGCTGGTCATGACCTACGAAATTGATTCCATGACCTACTAATGGGTTGGGACCCACATTGTGAAAAACACTGATCTAGGTCAATGGATTGCAACCTTTTATAAATCAATGCCCCCTTTTCATAAGCATTAAAATCCCAACCCTCCTTTCATACTACTTGAAATTTGAAATAAAATAATTAAATATCCAAACTGAAAACAAATAAAAGCAATGGGCATTTGAAATATACTTTTTCAAAGTATAAATGCCATCTAACCCAACTGTCCCAAGATCTTGATATAGACGTCCCCCACAGAAGGAGAAAAGGTGCTCACCACTGAAAATAGGTAGGACAATGGCTTTTGTGGGACCCCTAGGGGAGGGTGGACCATGATTGGGGGTGTGGGAGGTCTGAAGTCCCCCTCTCCCCCTTTCCCACAGCAGCTATGATTTAGTCCATTTATATACTAGATATAGTATATAAACCCTTTAAAGGAAGGGTCAGTGGCTCAATAAAAAATGATTTAAACCCCACAAGCTGGTGAGTTCATCTATGTCATCTCCCAGGGGACAGAATGAGGCCAAGTCATTCATTCCATCAGGAAGGTTCAGAGACTTACTGAAGATGACACAGAAAGACAAAATTGGGGCAGAAGTGAGAGTGAGAGGGACACAGGACAGGAGGTAAGACCTGGGTAGTATTCCCCAGCCTTCAAACTATTCCCAAAAGGCCCAGCAATAAGGATACATACAGATCAATGAAGGGGCCCAATTTCTTGATTATGGGTTAGATTTCTAGAAGACTCGGGGTGGAAAAAGTCTCCTCTACTGAAAGTCAGAAGCCTTGCTTAACAGCTACATGTGTCTTTGATTAATAAAAGATAGGAAATAAATTGATCATCTCTGAACAGGAACTGTGTATTTGGAGAAGAGTATCTTCCTAACCTGGGGCCCAGGAGGCAAAAAGCTCTTGATGGAGAGAAGACAGGTATCCCTGTATGTGCCCACCAGCCATGTATGCTACCTGTATCCATGGTGGGGAAGGGAGGAGGGCTCTGTTGGCTATTTCACTGATACGCAGAAGCCAATGCTGAGTGTCAAGTTTGTGGCTCTGTAGCACCTGCCACATTAAGTGCTGCTGCCCTAAGGGAGATCACCTACCACTTGATAATCAGGGCCGGTCCCAGAACTGCTGGTTCTGGCCATAGCTGCTGCCTTCTGCTCCTTCAGACAGGATTTTCTGACCCAGGGCCAGACAGCAGAGGCCACAGTATTCTTGGGGCTCTCAGGAAACTTCTCCCTACACAGCAGAGGCTGCCATGACAATCTGATGTCCAGACAGAGGCATTTGAAGGGAACCACTCCATGTGCTGGACTGATCCCAGGTACCAGCTGACCATAAATGTCTCCGAGGGTTGGAGTCAGCCCAAGAGATACACCTGCACGTGCTCTTACATGCTTACACATGTAGGGCACAGACAGGCACCGTCCCTGAGGCTATGGCTTACCCCAAGCTCCCAGCCCTCATGGCACATTAAAGCCATCTGGGAACAAAAAAAAACAATGAGCCTACTGATGCCTACGCTCTACCCTGGACTGATAAACTCAGAATATCTGGAGACAGCAACCAGGTTTTAGTTTGTTTGTTTTTTGGGTTTGTTTTTTGTATTTTTTTGTTGTTGTTCTTTATTGCCTTCTTTATCTCCCCAAGTGACTCCAACGTGCATCCAAGATTTAGAATCACTAGGTTGGGGAAATAATTTACAAAATTCAATGTATACACAAGAATCCATCTGGAAAGTCTGGTAAAACACAGATGCACCCCAAGATGGCCCATCCCCAGAGATTCTGGAGCAGAAGTTCTGAGATAGGCATAAGAAATTAGCTACCCATTAATCAACAAGGACTTTATGTCAATCCAAACCATTGCAAACCTCAAATAACAAGCAACCCTTAAGTTTTATCCCCTGAACCAATAGCATAATCCCTTTGTATACCATCAATGTTTTATTGGACAAGCACTATGCCTTCTCTCAGATGTAGTAGTATATTATCATAACCTCTTTCAAATAGCCTTTTAGAAGTTTCATAACTGATGACTGCAGGTCTATTTGGGCATTCATGATATCTCATTTTCCCAATGTGAGTATCACAAGGTCCCTTCTCCCCAAGGCAAATGATGGAAGGCTCTTTGATATACTCATAGGGAAGAAAAGAAAGTCTGTCAAGGACCTGGGCTGAGGTGGTCCTCAGCCCCTGGCTGATGGGCCCAATTCTCCTTCCTGCCTACCATGCAGTTTTAGAAATGGCCAAGTCTCGTTTTAAGATTCTGAGTCTTTTCTCTATGCCACAAAGTCTTTGGGTGTTTCTGACACAGCGTTCCCCAGAACACACTTCGAGAAACAGGGCAGTGAGGCTAGGCTGTATAGGGAGGTTGCTGCAGAATAAAAGCAAGGTTAGAGGATGGAGGGCCTCACAGGCTTTTCATTGAGTTCCACTTCCTGAGTCACCTGTAGGCAGGATTCTCAGGACCGGGGGCTTTTTCAAATAGGATCCCCAGAAATCAAAGGGCCCTTCTCCACTTCAAGAATCCCTGGCTTAGTGAGCAGCTATTACTGATGGCATGTGGCAGATTCCACGGGTGTTGTGATGGGGAAAGTCTCCGAACTACTACTGCAGGAGGGATAACCAAGATGAAGCCAACAGGCTCCCTGCCTTCAGCGACCTCACGCTACTATGAGATAGACAGGTAGACAGGTGTATTGACAGTGTATCACCATTCTACACTGGGCTGCCCGGCAGGCTGGCAGCACAGATGAATGATCCTACAGCTGAAGCCAGGGTCTGGGAGGGAGCGTGTCAGGCACAACGGCCGCCTCTTGAGACAGGCCAGCAGAACTAAGCACTTTTTACGTCACTGTGAATAAGCCAGCTCTGAGGATTTTATTTTTTGGATCTGAGGAGCCAGGAAAAGCAGTCGGAGTTGCTATGAACACAAAGGAATCCATCTGCTTTCTTGCCTTTGTGAATATCTCAGACAGTGCAGAGCTAATGAAGGCCCCAAACCATGGTCCCAGACTGTTCCTAGGGACTTCACAGAGGCAGCAGATGAAAGGCATCAGGACAGCTCTGAAAACCTGTCCCTCATTATCAGCGGTTCAATGCCTCAAGGCAACATGCAGGCTACACCTCTTCCCTCTGCAGCTTCCCCTTCACCAGTGGCCCAGACTGTTCCTGGGGGCCGGAGAGGACAGGCAGTACTTCCCCACCAGCCCCTGAGAGATCCGGTTCCACACACCACTCAGCCATCAGCAACAGCCACTTGGTCTGGGAGCACAGCAAAGTGATCAGGAGCATGGACTCTGGATTTAACAGACTAGGGCTCCACAACTACAACCTGTGGACTTTGAGCAAGTTCCTGAATCTCTCGTAGCTCCCCGGCTTACGTGGCTGTAAAACAGGGAGAAAAAGAATCCCTACTTCCTAAGAGCTGGGAAGAGTACACGAAATATTTCATGTAAAGCGCTGTCAGTGCCTGAGACGTGGTAAGCATCCAATCAGTGTTATATAGTAGTGGTACAACTAAGGTCACTGTGGCTATGTGGAACAACAGCAGCACAAAACACAGAAAGACTCGGGCTGAGAAGCCAATTCCCAAGCACAAGTGCCTGGTCTGCCCTCTACGAGCTGCATGACCTTGCACTCCTAACCTCTCTGAGCCTCGGCCTCCTCACCTCTGAGATGGACGTGATAATTACGTTTACCCTCTGCCACAAAGGGTTTGCATATGTGTTGAACGCTGCGTTTGCTCCAGTTTTATTATCAGCACATCTAGAATGTGCTGGAGTGGCAGGTGTGACCCTTCAGCCTAGCTAGTGGGACAGCAGCCCACTGCAACAGTGAGCGTCCCTTCCCCAACAACACCTGAGGGATCTGGTTCTACAGACAACCAAGGAACTCAAAGATCCATTCGCAGCTCATCTAAAAGCTCAGTTTAGTTAACCAGCAGGACTAGGAGGAATGCCCCAGAGGCAAGCCTACTGAATGTGTTGTCTCGATCATATCTTTTGCAGGGACCAATTCCAATCTCTAAGGCAGGCACAGGGAACAGGGTCGATCAAGGTCCAGATCTTGTCCTTTGGGGAGCATTCCTTGATCTCCCAACAACTCGCTTTCTCCTTTAAACTCTGCTGCACACTGGGTCTGTGTCTTGGTGGCTAGCTTCTGACTCATGTTTCTGTCCTGGCCCATCAGTGGGAACTTTCAGCTTCTCAGAAGATGGGAAGACACCTGTCATTAGGGTGTGAGGAAAGCACTGTCCTCCACACAGTTGGCTGGCTTAAGTGACCACCCGATAGACCCCACCATTCCTCTGGTCTAGGCTCAGGGACAGTGACAGGATGAGTATTCATTGGCAAAACTTTGACCTTTTGATTTTTATATGATTCCTTGGCTGCCTGAGATATTGGCACTCACAGGGAATTGACTGAAAGACCCCTTCAGACCCTGTTAGCTAGGTCCCTTGGCAGATTCTCAGACCCTTTCCTTCCTCTAGAGAACTTCTTCCTGCCACTGTGAGCCCTACACTTGGCATACAGCAGCATGCCCACAAGACCTGTCCCCACATCTGAAGGGCAGGCAGGAATGACCTGCAGCTGCTATGGAGGGCCTGTGGCACATCCTTGGCCTCCAACCACCTGTGGCCCCAGGACACAACTTCTGTGCTCTGTGGGATTCTTTCTTCTTCTGTGTTCCCATCCTAAAAATCTTTGCCTGGGAGTCAAATGTCCCTCCAAATGACTTCCTGATTCCTCTTCATCTGCACCCAAGAGCCCCTGCACATGGGACATCATCCTCCTGCCTGTATCTTCATCCTCCTTACATCATCCATGTGATGATGTGACCCCTGTGTCCATCTAATACAACCTTACCTGGTTGTACCCCTCGTCCTATCGCCCCATTTCTCCCCTTTCTTCCATTCCAGTCTTCTTGTAATAGAAGTCTACACTGTCTGCCTTCTCCATATCCATCCCTACCGTTGGCTCTCTACCCCTCTCATGGTTCCAATGGTTCACTGAGGGCAGGGCTGTGCCCTCAAAGGCATGTCTGCATCCCCAAAACACAGCATGGGGCTTAGACATGATAAAAGCACACCAGATTCTTGATGAATAAATGAATCAATGTAAGAATGAATGAAAGAGCAAATCAACAGTACTCGTATAAGTCACATCCCACTTTGGGTCTCATTTTCTCATCTGTCAAGCAGTGAGGCAGGTAGGACTGGCCCAATTCTGACATGGCATCATTCTGGGACTTTCTTCTTCATGCCATCATGATAGGAAGATGGTGACTGGCTGCTTATCAGGGTGCCGGTGACAAGGGTGGCAACATTAATCCCAGGCAAGCTTTTTCTTGCTGTGACTCCCTGTCCCTCTCTCAGATCCCCCTTTCCTTTTACTCTCTGACGGCTCTGCCATCATATTTTGAGCTGAAGTGAAATGATGTTTATAACATCCATAGCACAGGGCTTGACCCATGGAAGGAGAGCCCTTGTAGAACCATAATGAATAAGGAAACTGAGGCTTGAGGAATAAGGCTACTGAGTCAGTAGCCTGCTTGGGGATACCAAGCAAGAAAATAAATAAGCAGAAGCCAAACTCTGGGATACTTTTCTTATGGCTCTGCTTGACACATGGCCCATTGGCCTCTTGAGGTCCTGCACTGCTCTGGCCCTGACGGGATGGCCGTTTGACAAATAAAATAGCTTTGCAGCCTGACTCCCTCCATTAGCAACACAGTTGTCCGGGAATCATGCAGGGCCTAGCTAAGAGTGCCCAGAAAGTGCAGGGGCGATGGCTAAGCAATAAGAACAACAGTGGTCTCGGCAGAAACCCACTGAAGGAAGCAATCTATGCTTTATTTGAGGTTTGCTTGCAAGACAAGTAGGCTGCTTTGGCATGTGCAGCAGGGAAAGAATGGGTGATCTATCCTACATTAGGAGCAGCTGATAGCATCTGGATCTGATGGGAGGACAGGGCTCTGCTGTCTGGATATGGGCCATGTTTCCCACTGCTCTGCACCGCCTGGCTGGAGCAGAGAGAAGGATCCATGGGGCCCCATGCCAAAGCCCAGCTGTCAGGCTCTGGCTCAGGGCAGGCCCCCGGTAGAAGGGAAGAGGGTTTGCATAGGAGTGGGGGTGCTTTAGGGGCAATCTCCCCCTTTTTCTCTCTCTGGGCTGATGTATTTCTTGGGGCTGCCCTTCTCTGTCCCCAGTAAATCCAACTGAAGTCAGTTCAAGGTGGGCCTATTCAGAAAAGGGAGAGGCACTAAAATACTAGCAGTTATTCCTGGGTTGCTCATTTGATGATGATTATCAGTTCTATAATGAGAAAACAATAACAGATTACACTTTAAGTACTTACTGAGCTCCTACTGAATGCACAGAGTAGAGCACAGATATATATTCTTTTTTTTTTTTTTTTAATTTTTTTTTTCAACGTTTTTTATTTATTTTTGGGACAGAGAGAGACAGAGCATGAACGGGGGAGGGGCAGAGAGAGAGGGAGATACAGAATCAGAAACAGGCTCCAGGCTCCGAGCCATCAGCCCAGAGCCTGACGCGGGGCTCGAACTCACGGACCGCGAGATCGTGACCTGGCTGAAGTCGGACGCTTAACCGACTGCGCCACCCAGGCGCCCCGAGCGCAGATATATATTCTTATAACTGAGTCTGGTTGGAGGGATGAAACTAATAAAGATGTACAGTTAAATTGAATTCAGCTATGCTATGTCTATAAAAACCCCAATTATGTGCCAGACAGTGTGCTAAGTATTTTCATGTTCATTATATCATCTTCAGAATAACCCCAAGGGGGTAAGAGTTTCTATCCCGTTTCATAGATGAAGAAACAAAAGTGGTACAGTAAGCAGGGGGCAGGCTGCCGACCATGTCACCTACCTGCTCACTTTCCCCTATTTGGGGCCTCTTCTCCTGTTACAAGCCCAAAACCCAGTTGGCCCCAAACAAGGCACTCTCAACCCATCTCTGGGACACACAGAACCAGAAAATGCCTGGAACCACACAGAACATTATGGAATAAAATTAAGTGGAACTCAATAGGGCTACTGTCACTTATTTAACTATCTCAGTGCAAAATAGTCTGAGGCAAGAGGTTGGATGAGTAAAAATGTATTTATTGAGCAATCACATGAAAGCGCTCTGGGCCCAGATTATGCTCTTGTATATAACTTACTTTATAAATACAAACCCAGTCTTATTCAGAGGGTTGGAATGAAAGATTTGCTTTTCAATGGAGAAATCTGCATTTCAATATAAAGGTGTCTCAGTTACTCACCAGAGATGTAAGATACGATTAATTCTTTATATTTAGCATTTAGAAAGCCTGAGGACTTCAGGCCTGAAGGTGGCAGCCTGCAGAGTGAAATATGTGAGCCTCACTTCCCGCATCCTGAGCACCATCTCTGAAGTCTCCAGGGACAACAGCATCAGAGCTGTCTTTCCACACAGCCAAAGTGTGTGTGTGTGTGTGTGTTTGGGGGAAGAGGGGAATGAGTTCACTACCAAGCCATTCACTTGGTTATGCCAGGTGCCCAGTGCTGAGGCTGAAACTGAACTTGCTAGACAAGAGTGCCTATGCAGCCTATGTTCTATTGATGGAGACAGACATGAAGTAAAATAATCCAACAAAGCAGGTCCCTGCGGACTATGGCAACTGTTGCAAAGGGAATAAACTTAGCAGCCTAGTAAAGAGAAAACTAGCGGGGTGGTCATCCCTACTTCAGATAGCACAGTCAGCACTGGTCATTCTGAGGACACATTTGAGCTGGTATCAGAAAGATGAGAATATGCCAGCAACAGGGCAAAGAGGACAGCAAGCATGAAACTCTTGTGGCCAGAAAGCACTCAGAGGGTCCAAAGAGCTAAAACAAGACCAGTGGGATTGGAAGCGAGGGATGGATCCCACAGGCACCCGGAAGCTGTCATAAGGAGTGGGGGTAATGTTCTAACATCAAGGGAAGAACTGAAGGGCTTGAGCAGAGGAGCACCATGTTCGGATTAGTACATTAAAAAGTCTGTTCTGCTCCAACAATGGATGCGAGGAGGCCAGTGAAGAGCTATTGAGTAGTTCAGGCAAGAAGTGGCTTGGATGAGGCTGGTAGGTGAAGACAGAAAAGGGTAGCTGGATTTCAGATATATGTTGAAGTACAAACACCTGGCTTCAAAGCGAAGTAAGGACGGATTCATTCATTCACAACAAACACTGAAGATCAGGAAACGGGAGGCTCCCAACCACAGAAAGAGTTGCTGAGTAGGAACAAGGCTTCAGGGTGGACACCTTAAATGCACTGTGTGTGTGTGTGTGTGTGTGTGTGTGTGTGTGTGTGATCCCCCTTCCAGGGAAAAGATGTTGCACTCATTCACCAAACAATATAAAGGGACTACTAAATAGCATGTAGATTTCAACTTTCTCCCGTTCCATTTTTTATCACAACAAACAGAACAACCAAACAAGATCTCCGTTTTCTTTTTTCTTATAATTCTACTTTGTGTCATTTCTCTGGGTGCTTTCTACCTGCATAATACATCTCGTTATCATATTGTAGTCACTGCATCTCACATAGTTGATAATTATCATATTTCTAGAGCCTGTTAACATCCACTTTCCACCGTGATATCTTTTTAAATCTCCACGTGAGCCATTTATTTCATTTTTTTCATGAAGATCACAGGTAGGTGCTCGGTGGAAAAACAATCATTAACGTCATTAAAACAGCAGGGTGAGAAGCTGAGAGCATGGCTTCTGACATCCTAAGAGTTTAGAGTTTCAACTCCCGAGACCCCAAATTGAGTTTTGTGCCTTTTAGTCATAATGAATGTTAAAATCAAAAAGCATACTTTAAAACAAAGTCTTCAAAACTTGGCCAGAAGCTACCCGATCCTGTGCTTATGCTCTCAGCAGGACACTTAACAATACTGCTAGCCAGACTGAGAGGAACCATGCAGACTGTTATTGTACCTGCCCAACATTTATTTATTGTATTTCAGAAGATGCTGAGCCTTGGGCAGAGTTACATTAGGACACTGGAAAAGTGCCAGTCTGAATCTCCCAGCCCCAACTGCCCTTCTGTAGGGCACATCGAGTGAAATCCTGAATGGCATTCTGGATCCACATTAACCTGCCACATGGGCATCTCAATTCCATACAACTCCAAACTATGCAGACCCTGAGTCCACTGTCTATGCAAGGGAAAACAACAAGCATCGAATCCAGGAACAGAGTTGAGGAGCCATGGTATTCATGGCCCATCTCATTCTCTAAGCTCAGGAATTTCTTTCCTGTACAGGGAGATGGCCCATAATGATAGAAATATGGACTGGAGAACCTGAAAGCGACTTCTCTGTTCAGCCTTCCCTTCTTGTCCTCCAGAGACTGTCATCTCTCAACATATAGTTCAAGAATCATACGTTTGCTTCATATCTGCCAGCCAGCTCCATGAAAATCAGAAATCAATTAGCTCACTGCTTCAGATTCTGTATCTCCCTCTCCCCTGCTTGCTCTCTCTCTCTCTCTCTCTCAAAAATAAACATTAAAAAATAATAATAATAAAATCAATTAACTCAGTCCTCCCCCCATATCAGCTGATAACTCTAGCTCAGTGCCAACGTTCTCATGAGTAGCAGTGGAATTAGAGTCATCTAAACATCAGTAGCAGCATGGAGAGGTGGTCCTCAGAGTCATGTTCCCCTGGGATTCCAGACCCTTGCCCTTGTAATAGCTGACTTAATAGGACCTGCAACTGTTCAGGGATATATATTTCTGTTCTCTTTCTTTGTTTTCTTCCGTGGTTATTGAGGAATACTCAAAACCAGGGAATGTGATTCCTCTTGGGTGAACAGAGCTAATTGGACACATTCAGAAGGGAGAAATTTCTCCCATAGCCTATAAAATTAAAGACAATAAATAAGCAAATAAAACGTGTTTCCTATGACTCTGGAGGTGCTGTGGCATCCTCCTTTATAGGCTCGTAAACATCACCCAGCACTCTTGCTCTACTATCGACAGCTCCAGTGACAAGGCTGTGCTATCAGCTCACTAATTGGAATGTCCTTTTTTCAGGAAACTCTCGGAAGGAATTAAATTTCCAGCCCCCCACTGCCTTTTTCTTCAGAGGTATCTAGATATTCAAGATGGCTATTTCATAACAACTTTGGCACAGTGTGACACAGGCACAAGGGGAAGGCCGACTCTTAAAGATGCCCAAGTAACAAGAATGCCAAGCTGGGAATTTTCACCAGGCACCAAGATGCGATGGATACCTGCTGCATACAGTGAGTTCTCAGGCCGGGAAATGAAACTTTAAAGAGGGTAATTGGAAATTGATTAGCAATTCACCCAGATTGAGAGGATAAAGGACTGGTTTATTAAAGACTTTAAGGAGAGGATTTGTGAAGATGATTTCTGAGCTGGGGACTCCCCTGAGAGGAGAGGTTGGATGACCTATCTCCCACTCCAAGCTTAATGGCAGAAGCATCAGTGGAAGCCACCTACAGAATTGATATGTGTTCCCCAAAGCCGGGGTACACAGGAGTCTGACTTATGGCTGAGAAAGCTAAAGCAGCCACTAAAGCCCCCTGCAATGGCAGGACAATGGTACACAGACATGGAATCCTAGGTGGAAATGTTAGCGTGCCATCATTTTAATAGACCTCCTGCGGCAGCCTACCAGGACAAGGGATCCTTCAAAGCGCTGTGGGGGTCAGAAACTGTGGAAGGATTGGGAGTAGCCAGTTAAAGCTGAGGCCCTGCTTCTGTCAAGGTAGTTGTAGTACCTGTCCCAGCAGGGAAGCCTCCAGAAAACTCACAAAAATTCTAATAGAGAGTCGCCTTCCATGTCTGCCAGACCCACAAGGCACAAAGCCATCTTAGGGCAGGATCAGCCAAGTAAGAGCCATCCCCATGCCTTTCCCCTCTCCTACTTGCTAGAATGGTGAGAAAACACAGCTAGCAAATGGGAAATGAGAAGAAAGGAAAGTATAAAGCAGGGCCACACTCCCCTCCTTGGATGGCAGAGCCTTTGGAGGAGAATTAACATCAAATAGAGTTTGAAATTTTACTGATTATATAGCAGCAGGCCCTCTTAATAACTGAATTGAGACTGTATTTTGGTTTAAATTAATCATACAACTTATTCTTGCCCATTAATGAAAAAGAAAATCCTGGTCTTGTTTGAATTTTCACTCCCTGGCAGGGAAAGACTCATCCCCATTGAGTACATTTAAAAGGACAGTGATACCAAAATAAAGATACTCCTATAATTACACCTCAGGGGTCCAAAGTACTTATCCAAAGTACCAGATATACCAAGTCAGAGCAGCAGGATAGGACTCATTTGATCATCTATGGTTGATGGCTAATTCTGCCAGAAAGTCCTACAATTAGGAACTGATCCCTTGGGGACATTGTGCTCTATCTAAGCTGAAAGCTTCAATCCCATTTGGTCTTGATATTTTCCTCACTGTGGAGGGGGTAGCTTTATGTTCTCAGCAAAACAAATCTATATTTGGGGTTGTTTGTCTCAATCTGCAAGGAAAATCTGGGGATACCTAGAAGATCCTAAAAGCACCCAAAGAGAAAAAACAGGTCATATGTAAAAAAGCAAAAACTTGGGATTGCACCAGATCTCAAAAACAACACTGGCAGTTACAACTCAATGAATCAGCACCATCAAAAATCCCAAGGAAAAATTGTTTTCAAGCTAGAGTTCTAAAGCCAGCTAACCTGTCAATCAAATGTGAGTACAATATAAAGACATTTTCAGACATGCATAAGTAAAATATTTATTTCCCATGGCCTCATTCTTGGGAAGCTACTGGAAGACACACTCCACAAACAGGGAGCAAACCAAGGAAGAGGAAGCCGTGGGGTTAACACAGGGGATTCAGCTCAGGACCAAGGATGAGGGACTCCCTGACATGAAGATACCCTGAAGCCTCAGGTGGCAGCACTGAGGTAGGCCATAAGCAAACAGCCCCGGCTGGAACAGAAGGATCAAGCACTCCAGGAAACAAAACGAAACTGATGGATTATGTGATATATTCAAACATTTGGAAAGTAATATTAACGGTGTGAAACAGATGTGACAGAGCACAAAGAAAAAAAATCAATGCTAAATACTTACATAATTATTTTTTATAAAAAGAGCATCTTAGTGTGTCTGGTATCTGTCTTTTTGCCATCCATTCCTTGCTCTCCTCTGACCTGTTCTGTAGCATGGGAGTTAGGAAGGACACTGGGGGGGCCGATACCTTCAAGCTGCACTTCTCACTTGGTTTCTGTCTGCATATGGCCAATGGTAGGCAGTGAAGGGAGATGGAGAAACCAGGGTGTTTCTCTCCCTCTCTCTCTCTGCTTCGTGTGGCATCTCCCACTGAGGTGTACCTCTTCCATGGCTTTGATCCCTTCTGGATAGGCCCACCGCAGTTCTACCTTTTGCCCAATGACCCTTGTATTCTGGGATCCAGAAAGATTGCCCATACCCTCACCCTTACACATGGCAGCAGCTTCTGGCTATTGCAAATTTCTCATTGCACCAACTTCCCCTGTTTGGCTTCCCAGCTCTTCCATTACCTGTGTAACCAATTCCTTAAATTCATTCTCTTCTGCTTAAAATGCTTAGTGATTTGTGTTCCTAACTGGCTTCTGATTCAACTAGGAAAAACAAAGTTTCCATCGTGGAAGTCCACTTAACACTGACACATATTTTCACAGTACATAATGTAAACACTGTCTATTGTTTTTACCCAAAGTGTAAGGATTAGGAGAGACGACATGTATGTTTGGAAGAGGTGGAGAGTAGAAGGAATAATGGGAAATCATTATATATTGGCTAATATTGATGAATCAGGACATAGTGATATAAGCATGTCATTGAGTAATATGGTGGCAGTTTTGAGAAGAAACAGCTAAAAATGTTAAATGGAACTCCTTTGGAGGTCAAGGGTGGGAAGATGACTGATGAAGTACAGAACTATTTTATTTTATTATAAGTACTACTTGAGGTTTTTAACTATGTATAAAACTACTTTGATAGAATTCAAAATAATTTTTAAAATACTGATTCAGGGGCACCTAGGTGGCTTGGTCGGTTAAGTGTCCGACTTCGGCTCAGGTCATGATCTCATGGTCTGTGAGTTCGAGCCCCGCCTCGGGCTCTGTGCTGACAGCTCAGAGCCTGGAGCCTGTTTCAGATTCTGTGTCTCCCTCTCTCTCTGCCCCTCCCCTGTTCATGCTCTGTCTCTCTCTGTCTCAAAAATAAATTTAAAAAAAAATTTTTAAAAAAATACTGATTCATTCTAGTGTTTTCTGAGGACAACATTAAGCTCACTAACCCACAGTTTGCAAAGCTGACCTTCTGCCCAGTGTGAAAATTTTAGGACATTTATTTATCTGTGGTTTTCGGCCCCAGTCCAACTCCCCACCACACCCTGAAGCTCATGCCTGGAGGACTCATGTCCTCTTTTGAAAATTCACCTTCTGTGAAGCCTCGTCTAGTGGGACCCAGGCCAGAAACCTGAACTCGTTTAAAATAGTTGTGTCTCCTATCACTGTTTCTAAACTCCAGTTGCCCTGTGGATAGGTAAGTTACCTAGATGCTCACCTCCCTGGCCCAGGAGGGGGCAAGAAGACAGGAGAAGGTGAGGAGAAAGGAGCAAAGCCACTGCCCCAGTAGGAGGCTGGAGAAGACAGATGGGAGACAGCAAAGCCACCTCTTGGGTTTTCAGATCCAGGTAGGGAAATACAGTTCTTTGTTACCTTAACTATCTTGGGCTTCAACTTTCTTTTATTCAATGACCTTCGGTCTGAAACATAACTTCCCAGAATAAGTCAGGATGATGGCCACATATAAGTGAAGAGAAGAGCTCTCTCTCTTTTGGTCATACTCCATAGCTCAGGGTCAGCCTCTGTTATTGGTTCTTTTTGCTTATCTCATTCCAGGTTTTACCCCTCTGATAATGGTCCAGGATATTCTTGTCTATTCATTGTTAGTTGCTTATCCATCTTCCATCGGCCTAAGAGTCTGAATTAGTTCCAGCTAGTGGCCTCTCCCCTCTCTCATGCTGCCTTCTAAGCTACAACTGTCTATGAAGCACATTATGAATGTATTGGATACTCTGCTTCTAGTTTCTGGCAGAGAGAGGCTGTGGGTAGTTTTTGGTCACCACATGGCATTGTGATCTGATTGTGGAATGCAGTGGCTACTATTGCTGCTGGGGCTCACTGACAGCAGGAGACTAACATTGGCAGACTAGCTTTGGCCCTCCAGAATCTTTCCTGACTATCCAGATGTATCCTCTCATCTTGTATCAGCACTTCCCACAGCATGATCTGCAGAACCTTCATTCTGTGCAGAGTGATTAAGTGCTGTGAAATAGAGATCCATGGTCAAATAACTATGGGAAATGCTGGTTAGTCCCGCTTAAGTGAAAAAGATTCCTGACTCAGGACTTCTCAGGTCTCTGATATACACTGGGAACCTCCAAGAGCAAAGCATAATTATAGCACTGGGCAAACTCACATGATGGGGGAGCCCTCCTTTGAAGGACACAACCCAGGTAATATTCCACAGCTCCTCAGCACTGATCTCCCAATCTAATGGAATTTATTCAAATTGCTTCCAGAGGGATATTCCAAAGGGATCACAGTGGCAGGCTCTCCATGGGTCTGGGCAGCTACATATATGAGCTAGGTGAGCAAGCTCAGGACCAAGAGAGTAGTTGGATCTCCCAAAGCAGCCCCCTTCCTCAAGTTCCCTTGAGAGGAGATAGTCTTTGCCACTCCCTCGTCCCAGCTACAGCATAGTACAAAGTTCTCTAAGTGCTCCCACACCTCTGTGCTTCGCTCATGCTATTGTTCCTTCCAAACATAGACCCCTTCTTCTCCACTGCCTTAGTTTAGGTTCTCCCAAGAGCCAACTCTGGGACAAGCATTTACATGTGAGTTGAAGGTGAGGAAAATCCTAGTAAGGGAGAAAAGTGAGACAAGGATGGGAAGGCAGCCAATAAAGAATGCTTTATCCCACCAGTACTGCACTGACTAGGGCTGAATCCTGCTAGGGAATCTTCATATAGCACACACACTTCTGACTTAGCTTCCCCATGAGGAGAGAGAACCGGGATATTTATACACCATCTCCTGTCAGTCATTGGTTGAAGGCTGCTGTGGAAGCCAAACTTCCACTTGCCATTTGTGCATAGTCATAGGAAATGAGGAATAAAACCTTCCCAGGTCATACACACAGAGCCCATCCTGCCTGCCATCGGTATTCAAAGTGTGCTATTCAAAGTGTGGACCAGCAGCATGAGCATCATCTAGAAGCTTGTTAGAAATTCAGACTCTATAAGCATAATCTGCATTTTTAACAACCCCCCATGGGTTTCACATGCACATTAAATCTGAGAAGCCTTTGTGAAAATTCACTCCAATGGCTCAGAGTTCTCTTCTTTGAACCATGAGTGGCTTACAGGTTTGCCAGTCCAAAATCCTGGCTACTTCCCCATCCATCCAATCTGATGCCCACCGTTGTGCCTGAGAGGCTTGTTTCCTTGCCTTTGCTCTTGCTACTCCCTTTGCCCACAGTGCCCTCCTTTTCCCAGCCCCATTCTTGGTTTGGCTAAATTATCCTCTAAAATTCAACTTCCAGGAAGCTGCCCTGACCCCCCAGGCTGTAAGAAACCACCCTCTGGTTTCCCATAGACTCTGCCCTCAGTCCTAGCAGGACCTTCGTCAAACTGTGCAGGTTGTTGACTTTTTCTGTCTCTCCCATCACACTTGGAGCTGTGTGGCCATCTTTATATAACCAACTGCTCACAAAAACACTTAAAACATCTTGGTTGAAGAAAACACAATGTCCACTGGACATTTTTCTGAGTGTAAAATTGCCTGCTCATTCTGGAGAAGACTGAGAATGTGCCCCTAGCCTTCTCCTGGCCTGTCACACAGAGCTCCTGGGAGTGAAGGCCTGTAGAGGGCTTGGGAAAGATCAGAGTACCAACCCCATAGGGCCATTCTGAAACATACACACTTTCCCTCTCAATTGAGGCAAGACTCTAAAAGGCAGAAGGTACTAAAGCCAGTCCTTGGTGATGCTAATGAGTTGCAGGAGGGCAAGTGGATCAGGGTCGTGACTTCAAGATGTACCAAAGTTTCTTCAATAAATAATGAGCTCAATAACTGTAGGCGAGTTTGTATTTAGGCTCTTTCCCCTGTGTTTTTGGAGGGATGATTAATCTAGCTCTAAAAGAGAAGATGTGAACTATGTGTGGGCGGATGCCGTTTGAAATGAAGGCCCAGAGCAAAGCAGCCATCATTGGACAGGTTGGGTCCAGTGTGTAACCCTCACCCCAAGGAAACCGTATCTACTCTGTGCCAGGAACTCTCCACACACTTTCTTATTTTTAAAAATAAGCAACATGCGGGGCGTCTGGGTGGCGCAGTCGGTTAAGCGTCCGACTTCAGCCAGGTTACGATCTCGTGGTCCGTGAGTTCGAGCCCCACGTCGGGCTCTGGGCTGATGGCTCAGAGCCTGGAGCCTGTTTCCGATTCTGTGTCTCCCTCTCTCTCTGCCCCTCCCCCGTTCATGCTCTGTCTCTCTCTGTCCCAAAAATAAATAAACGTTGGAAAAAAAATTAAAAAAAAAAATAAGCAACATGAAATGTTACATTGGTTTCAGGTGTACAATATATTGATTCAACAATTCTGTACATTACTTAATGCTCACCAGGGTAAGAGTAGTCACTATCTGTCACTATACTATGTTATTACAGGATTAGGACTATATTCCTTACACTGTACTTTTCATTTTATTTATTTTATAACTGCAAGTTTGTACCTCTTAGTCCCCCTTCATCTGTTTTGCCCATTCCCCCACCACCTCCCCTCTGGCAACCACCAGTTTGTTCTCTGTATTTAAGAGTCTATTTATTGGGGCGCCTGGGTGGTGCAGTTGGTTAAGCGTCTGACTTCAGCCAGGTCACGATCTCGCGGTCCGGGAGTTCGAGCCCCGCGTCAGGCTCTGGGCTGATGGCTCAGAGCCTGGAGCCTGTTTCCGATTCTGTGTCTCCCTCTCTCTCTGCCCCTCCCCCGTTCATGCTCTGTCTCTCTCTGTCCCAAAAATAAATAAACGTTGAAAAAAAAAAAGAGTCTATTTATTTTGTTTGTTTGCTCATTTGTTTAGTTTTTTTAGATTCTACATATAAGTGAAGTCATACAGTATTTGCCTTTGTCTGACTTATTTCCCTTAGCATAATGCCCTGTATGTAGGTCTATCCATGTTGTTGCAAAAGGCAAGATTTCATTCTTTTTTTCTATGGCTCAATAATATTCCATTATATATATGTATTATATACCTCCATTATACATGTCTATATATATTAAATATATCCATTAAATATATATAATCCATCACACACACACACACACACACACACACACACATTCATCCATTCATCTATCTTCTTCCATTCATCTATCAGTGGACACTTGGGTTGCTTCCATGTCCTGGTTATTGTAAATAATGCTACAATAAACATAGGGAGGCATATATCTTTTCATATTAGTTTTTTTTTGTATTCTTTGCGTAAATATCCAGTAGTGGAATTATTGGATCATGTAGAATTTCTATTTTTAATTTTTGTGGAACCTCCAGACTGTTTTCTACAGTGGCTGTACAAATTTACATTCCCACCAACAGTGTACAAGGGGTTCCCTTTCTCCAGATCCTTGCCAATACTTGTTATTTCTTGTCTTTTTTATATGAGCCATCCTTACTGGGGTAAGGTGATATCTCATTATGGTTTTGATTTGCATTTCCCTGATGATTAGTGATATTGTACATTTTTTTCATGTGTTTGTTGGCTACCTGTATGTCTTCCTTAGAAAAATGTCTATTCAGGTCCTCTACCCATTTTTTAAATCAAATTATTTGTATTTTTTTTTTTTTTTGGTTTTGAGTTGTGCAAGTTCTTTATATATGTTGATATTAACCCCTTATCAAATATATCATTGGCAAATATCTTGTCACATTCACCAGGTTGTCTTTTTGTTTTATTGATGGTTTCTTTTAGTGGGAAAAAGCTTTTTATTTTGGTGTATTCGCAAGAGTTTATTTTTGCTTTGGTTTCCCTTGCCTCAAGAGACATATCTATAAATATGTTGCTAAGGCTGATGTTTAAGAGATTACTGCCTATGTTTTCTTTGAGAAGTTTTATGGTTTCAGGTTTCACATGTAGGTCTTTAATCCATTTTGAGGTGTGTGTGTGTGTGTGTGTGTGTGTGTGTGTGTGTGTGTGGTGTAAGAAAGTGGTCCAGTTTCAGTCTTTTGCATATAGCTTTCCAGTTTTCCAAATGCCATTTATACAAAAGACTGTCTTTTCCTCATTGTATATTCTTGTCTTATTTGCTGTAGATTAATTGACTATATAAGCAGGAGTTTATTTCTGGGTTTTCTATCCCATTTCATTGGTTTACGTATCTATTTTTGTGTCAATACCATACTGTTTTGATTATTACAGCTTTGAAATGTATCTTGAAATCTGGGATTGTGGTACCTCCAGCTTTGTTTTTTTCTCAAGATTGTTTGGCTATTTGAGGTCGTTTGTGATTGCATACAAATTTTAGAATTATTTGTTGTAGTTCTGTGGAAAATGCTATTGGTATTTTGATAGGGATTACAATCTGTAGATTACTTTGAGTAGTATAGATATTTTAATGACATCAATTCCTCCAATCCATGAGCATGGTACATCTTTCCATTTGTTTGCGTCATCTTCAATTTCTTTCATCAGTGTCTTATAGTTTTCAGAGTACAGGTCTTTCATCTTCTTGGTTAAATTAATTCCTAGGTATTTTATTCTCTTTGGTGAAACTGTAAATGGGGCCATTTTCTTAATTTGTCTGTTACTTTGTTATTAGTGTATAGAAATACAACATATTTCTGTATATTAATTTTGTATCCTGCAATTTCATTGAACTCATTTATCAGTTCTAATGGTTTTTTGGTAGGAGCTTTAAGTTTTTTTATACACATTTTCTCACTTAATCTTCCCAAGAGTTCAGTGAGCTAACTATTATTATTGGCTTTTCACAAATAAGGAATCAGAAGCTCAGAGTGTTTTAAAAAAATTGTCCAAAGTCAGAGAGCAGCTAAATGCTGGAGTCAAGATGACCATCTGAGCCTGCCATCTCTAAGGACATTTTGCAGAGCTCCTGCAAAATGCAACAAACTTTCTGCTAACCACTGGGAATCCAGGCTAATTCTGAGCAATTTGCTTCACTTCAAAAATAACTAAGTGAAATATTAATAAAGCACCCCAGCATCTCTCTGCTGCCTTCAAATAATGGAATGGGCACAAGACAAAGTATGTTTAATGTCATGCAACTCACAAGAACAAGAATCCAAGGGATTAGGACAGGCCCTTAGCAACTCTGGCAAAGGGGAGAGGGGCTGGGACCATGAGGGGTGAGGAGAAACTGAGCAGCTATGCAGGGCCCTTGGGAACACCACTCAAAATAAGACCTTGGCATCAGTAACATGTGACTGCTATGCTAATCTCAAGGCGAGCCCGTCATAAGACACCATAGAATTAACAAATGTTTACTATGTTAGGGCCAACAGCAGAATTCCTAGAGAGGAAAATCTTAGAAAACCAATCTGAGGAGTGCTGGGTGGAATGTGAAAGATTAGCACCTACAGTCTCCCCTGAAGACCAGGGTACCAGCTGTGACCCAGGTGTCAGAGGAGAGAAGGAGCTGGACTTCAGAGACCAGGGTTAAGAACTGGGAGTTTGCTCCTGAAAAGGAAAAGAAAAGGGAGGACAGTAAGTACCAGGCCAACAAGATGATGTGAGCCTGGGATGAAAGGTGGGTGATGAAACCCTGTGAGGTAGAATGGCCAGCACATGTTTTAAGGCTTCCAGGTATTCTAGGTTTCTGAAGCCAATTAAAGCTGCTGTCCTACTAAATCTGTTTAGAGAAGGCCTACTGTGCACCTGAGCCTTTTATGAATTCTCTTTGTAAAACACACTGACTATGAGCACAGTGAGCACATCTCATAGGTAGCCCATGGAAAATTGGGAACCCAGGATGCAGGGGCAGTCTTAACTCATGGGAATGAGCAGGAATCTACACAGAGGACTGTACTTCCAGGGGCTGTGAAATTATCTGGAACGATGGGAGAGTTGAGTGAGTCCCAGCTAACACCTGACCACATTTGTCAGATGCTTTGACTATCCCAGGTGTCGTGCACCTCCCCCTGCCCTTCTTGCCTTCCTTTTCTCCTCTATTCATTTCCTGAAAATTCTCTGCCTGTCACAAGGCCCTCTGAAGGTCACAAATCTATTCCCCATCAAATCTGTCCTCATCACTGGAAAGAAAACAAGAAGAATATCAGGATGTTTTTTTAAGAGATGAAGTGTGTGCAAACGCCAAGGCCCTTGGGTACCACAGGACACTGATGGTCCTGTCAAGAAGGGACAGAGCTGAGGAACTGATCTGAAAGTTAAATAACTCCAAGTGGGGTTTCTTCATCGTCTTCTCCTTTTTAAAAAAAATAATTCATAGTATCAGACAGGTTGACAACTTATTGAAAATGGTTCCTCACCTGGAAAGTGCTTATTACTTACAGTGTACCATCTTTATTACATCGATACTGACATTTAACACTCAATAAATCTCCACTCCCTCCATGGAGATATGTCTGACAGCCAACAGGAGTCCCTGCCTTTTCTCTGAATTTCAGCATGGTTTTGGTTCCAGGGACTGTGCTCTGATATCAGGTTCCTCAAATCCAACTGAGTGGGAAACAATAGTCATGAGATGCCTTTGTTCAAGCTGATGGCCCCATCCTAACCCAGCCAAGACCCCCTATCTGCTAACAATGGTGGATACCAATATGTAAAGGTAGTTGAATAAGTAAATGAAGGGAAGAAGGAATGGTTCTGCCACACCCTACCACAAGACCTGCTATAACAGCCAAGGCCCCTCCTAATCCATCCTCATCCTACCACTACAGTCCTACCCAGGGAATGACCAGTCATCACCCCCCAATAAGCCAATGTACCCCCAACCTCTGGGCTTTTCCTCATGTGGTTCCCTCTGTACTGAGTGCATGATTCCTCCTAAAGTCTAAGTCAAATGCCTCCTCCTCTATGCATAGGCTCCCTGTGGAAGAACCCAGTGTTTTCTAGTCTGTACCCTAAAGAACCATGTGAAGACTGCCCACAGTTCCACTCGGCACAACTGTCTGTTACTCCATGAGCTTCTCCAGGGCAGGAGCTTGTCTTTACTAATTTCAGTATCTGACCTACCAAAGGCCAAAACATAATGAACAAATGAGTGAATAAATGAATGAGCATATCACTTTCTTCTCTACCTTCTTCTCCTTCTTCCCACTCTGTCTTTACTACCTCTATCTGGAGATTCCACGGGCTCTGACCTCCTTGGTTTCACTAAGTCTCTGAAATGATAGATTAAGGTAGGCAATATTTGGGACTCTGAAATGGGACAAATCTGTGTGTGTCAGACACACACACACATATACATACACACCCCATTAGGTGGTTGGAAGGATCAGATAACATAATACATGTGAAGTGCTTGCATATCCTCTGCTGTCCTAGAATAGAGGAGCTTTCTTGTGTGCCACTCCTTGCCCTGAGAGGCCAGTAGAGCCCCCCATCCTGCCTGGCTCAGGTGGTATGATTCTAGGCAGCCCTGATGGCCCAATGGCCTGAGGTAGAGGAACACCCAGGGCAAAGCCAGTCTAAGCTGGCAGGAAGCCAGAGCAGTAGCCTGTTTGTAGAGAAATGCAAGAGTATTCCTTCCAAGGACATGCAATCAAATGAATGTGGGGAGTGTTGTGCTAGTCTCCAATGTGTAATTAGAGTATCACGCAGATGAGTTCTGCTCCAAAGCCTACAAACATTTCTTCTCTACAGGGTTTCAAGTTTCTCCTTGCTGCTAGGAGTAGCTTATACTGATCACTGGCTTGGCAAATGTCACAGACCTCTTGGGCTGGGCAGGGACAACAGAGAGCCCAGCCTCTGGGGATCTCACACCAGCCCTTCTGCTGCTCCAGAAATGTGCACATCCCCTGGGCCACAGAGGGATGGGCAGGGCAGACTTTCAGGGAATGAAAATTCCCCAAGCTGTGCCCCTGCAGGAGTTCACTGGTGACTGGGCAGCTGTCCTAGGGCAGGATGCCCTTCTGAGGCACACAGTTTCTGCTCTGAACCAAGTTACTTAGGGTCTGCCATTGACATTGACAGGGCCCCAAAGGCCTCAGGAGCATGGAGGAAACATCCTTGAACAAAGACCCTTGCCTACTCTAGACTTTTGAAAGAATACTGCTGTGTTTTCTCAAGGCCAGACAGAATAGCCAGAAAAGTACAAACAATAAAACGGGGAAAATGTGATTACTACACAAAAATCCACTAACACACTCACAGTTCTTTACACATCAGAAGAACTCTGAGAGTGACCTGGTCTATCCCTGATCTCAAAGCAGCAATCCCACAAAGGCCTTGTGAAGAAGGTTTTGGCCTCTATTTCTGCTTACCTACTACTTATGATGGGGTGTTCCTGCCTCTCTTCTTTAGTCATGGCCATTGATTAGAAGCTCTTTCTTTCAACAAGGTCAAATTGCCTCCCTAGCATATTATGCCATAGGTTCCACTTCTACCCATGAGGCCAGCCCCGTCTGATACCAATAGAATGCAAGTCACATGTGTAATTTTAAATGTTCTAGTATCCCCATTAAAAATAGCAAAAAAGTAATAAGTAATTTTATTTTATTTTATAAGATAATTTTAATAAGTATTTTATTTAAACCAACATACCTAAAATATCATTTCACTATACAATCAACCTAAAAATGATGAATGAGTTACTTTTAAATTATTGTTTCCATTTGAAATCTTTGACTTGGTTGTATATTTCATGCTTGGAGCACATCTCAATTTGGACTTTACGTATCAAGTGTTCAACAGCCACACATAGCTACTAGCCACAAGGACAGGACAGCGCTACTGGGGGTACCTTGCTAGTAGCTGCCTTGGCCCTCCTCATACCTGTCTGCCCACCCCAGCTCACACATCCCCACTTCTTTCCATTCTTCTTCAACCTTCTTGTCTTTTGCTCCCTTAAGCTACTCTCTGTTGTGCTTTTATTCACAGTAAATAGTCAATAAATGCTCTTTATCTTCTCTACCCCCTATTTAAAAACCACTCCACATCCTTCCTCCTGTGAAAGATTCTCTTCACAGCATTATTGTAAAAAGAGTATTATATCGCATGAATATTATTTGGCTTCAGGAAATGCTAATACAAATTATATCTAGTAAGTATGTAAAGGTTCGATCCATTGGAAATACTCATTTATCCTTCCAACCATTTTGGGTACAAATCAAAATTATTTTTCCTCTCCCCTCATGTGAGTCCCCACATAGTGTTACATCAGTGGCTAAGCTTGAAGGTGTCCACACACTGATTGCCAACAAGGGCAGAGCAAACCCAGATCATTGTCCAGAAACCCTATCACACAAATGCAAGAGGTGCAGCCGGGACTGGAGCGGGTCAGGCCATCCAGCACATCTGCAAGCCAGGCCTCCATCCTCCTTTCTACCGTACATAAAGCTCATGTTTCCAAAGCAAAGAGATAGAGAAGCAGCCAAGAGTTGAATCCCAATTTCCTTGGCCACCCCCTGCCCCCAGTGCAAATTCCTGAAAGAAAAGTACACAAAGATGATAAAAATGATCATGCTCTATATGATATCTGGGGTCAGGCAGCAGGATAATATGATGGTGATGAGCCCAGGCTCTGGAATCAAATATCTGGCCATAGGTCCTAGCCCTAAGCCTTACTATCTGTGACAATGCACAAGTTTACCCTTTCTAAACTTCAGGACCCTCATCTATAAAAGAGAGATAATAATTATACCATTATATAGGGTACATTAGTTTCTTATTGCTGCTGGAACAAATTACCACAAATTTAGTGATGTCAAATGACACTAATTTATTGTCTTAACTATACTGGAGGTCAAAAATCTGAAATGGGTCTCACTGGGCTAAACAGGTGTCAGCAGAGCCATGATCCTCCTGGAGGCTCTAGAGAGAATCCATTTTCTTGCTTTTTTCCAACTTCTATAAGCTGTGCCCATTCCTTGACTCATGGTTCTCTTCCTCCATCCTTAGAGTCAAAAAGGGGGAGTTGAGTACTTCTCACATTGAAAAACTCTATTGTGCCTCTCCCTTTCACTTATAAAGACCTGTGTTTACACTGGGCCCACCCAGGTAATCCAGGACAATCCATCTCAAGGTAAATTGATTAGCAAAATGAACTCCCTCATGCTATGTAATAGACCATATTTACAGATTCTGAGGATTAGGATGTGAATATCTCTGGGCACCATCATTCTTCCTCCCACAAAGGATTAGGTGGAAGATCCAGGAAGCAATACCTGGCACATCATAAATCCTCAATAAATCTTGGAAATTTTTGTATTTGGTCCCAAATCATACGTGAACTCCTGGCCCTGGGCTGCACAGTAGAGCTAGTCTGGTCCATTTAGTCCAGGCATCCCTTCTCTTGGACCCAACTGGCATCCTTCTTAGGGTGAGAGGGTCACTTCCAAGTGGGAGACAACTCTGGGTCCAGACCATCAGGTGGATTCCTAAAAGGCTATGCTCCCCAGAAAGAAGCTGCAGAGTAAAGACCAAAGACAGCCCACCCTAAGAGGTAAGAGCTTTAACTTCTTTGCTCTTCACAAAGGATGCTCCATTGCAGGCCCCAAAGCCCAAACATGCCCTCGCCCTTGACCCACATTGGTGCTTCTCCTTGGGGATATAAAGAAGGGAAAGAAGGGAGGACTGGTTTGCCCTAGAAGTGGAGAAAAATAAGAACCCACTGCTATGTTATGTAGGCAAAGTGAAATATGCCCCAAACTTGGAAAGAAGAAGACTTGGCAATAATAACAATAGTAGCAGTAGCTAACATTTAGTGAGCACTCACTATATGCCGTGCCCTGAGTTTTATGGTATTTATCTTATTTGATCCCCCAGCCAAATAAATGTGGGAGCATTGTTAATGAAAATGAAATGAGCAGGTATTTGCACATGGGTGGAAAGAGGCCACTGTTAGCAAATAGGTGAGCAAGAGATGTAGGACCCCTGAAGTTCCAACCTTTGACTTGGGGTGGGGGTACATCTCAAGGATATGGTGCTAGAAGGAGATTCAAATGCAGAAAGTTGAAACCTATTCATCTCAGCTGAACCTCACTTAGATAACAGCGTGGGCAAGAGATGTAAACAAGAGTATTTCATGAGGAGACAAATGTCCACTTGTCTCCCCCACTGTCCACAGAACCCACATGAATATGGAATCCCCGTGGCAGGTCTCTCCCTAGAGAGAAGATGCAACCAATTCCATCCAGGGCTGGTTTTAATGCTGGAACTTCCATGTAAACACTGGTGACTTAAGGAATGTTCTTAGTTTCTCTGTACTTCAGACTTTTCATTTGTAAGATGATGATAACAACAATAATAGCGAACACTCGTATAGGAATTAACTAAGTGCCAGGCCCTGTTCAACAAGCATTATATGTGTTAACACTTATTCTTTATAACAACTCTATGAAGTAGGTATTATCATATTATATAGATAGGAAACTGAGGCATAGAAAGGTTATATTAAGCAACATGCCCAAGGTCACAGAGCTGATGGTGAGCAGAACTGGGATTTGAATACACATGGTCTGGTTCTAGCCCCAGGGGTCCCAGCCACTACTCAATATTGCCTCACAATGTGGCTCACCTCATAGGAATGCTAGTAATTAAATATCTACATAATATGTATTTTAATGCTCATATGTAACATATACCTGCTATAATAAATATTAAACATCTGAACAAGTTAACCAATGGATGGGGGCTCAGTGATGGAGCATTTCAGCACAGTCCAGGGACCTGCATGCATAGGTACTGCTGTTTCCAGAATGGTTGATCGTGTGGCCAGAGTTATGAGGGAATGCAAGCCCTCTGTAGGATCATCTCTGACTTGTGTGTCAGGGGCAGCCCTGCCCTGAAGGTCCTTCGCAGCAGACACACCAAGAAGTTTTATAAGGCCTTTGACTTATTGTCTTTCCAAATCATGCTGTATTGTACTAGTTCTCAAGGAAACTGAGACAGCTCAACATGGGCTGCCGGAGGGTCTATCTGGTGTATCCAAAATTGGGTAAGGCATCCAAATAGCATTATCATTCTGGCAGAGCCATCTTCACTGGACGTCAATACCCAAACCCTAAAGGTGGGCTCTGGCAGATACTGGGGACATGGGTAACAAGGGGGCATAGGTAGAGTTTCCACTGAGTCAGGGAGGAGCACCCACAGAGGCCAGATGTGGGAGCCTAGCAGATGTCCAGAGAGAGGTTGTCCACCTTGCTTATTTCTTTGGTTCTCATAGGGCCATTATCACCAGGCAGGTCAGAAGGCAGGCCTGTGATGCCAGGTGGCTCTCCATCAGATGTTCTGGCCATACAAGGGCACCTCAGCTCTTTGTCATCCCAGGAGCTCTGTGGCAGCTGTTCAGATATAAGATATATCCTAGAAATCATTTGCAAGAGTCAGATGGCAGAAAAGACTCACTATCATCAAACAGCCATGAGCAATGACATTTATAGGCACGAACACCTTCCAGGCCTCCTTCCCAGGCTCAGGGCACCGATCTATTCACTGAACGCAAAGAACAATTAGTCCTGCCAGATGGGGGATGTATCGAAAACCCTCTCCCTGGGCATAACCAATTAAAGCCTGGGTTTTAAAAAGCCGATTGATTCACTCAAAGGAGCAAACAGCAGGCTGCAGGAGCCCTTCCTGCTGAGCCATTTCTCTGCGTTTCCCAAAGCAGATCTAAAACCTCCCGATGGATTTGGTTTTCATATGGCTATGTGCAGTGTCCGCTGATAATCTCTATGATTCAAAGCACTTGCTGGGTATCTTCTGATGCATATTCATTTAATCATTCAACACAATTTCACTTCCCCCTCTCACCCCGGAATCTGTGCCCTGGGAAGGCTGACAGCAGAGTGCCAGGGCAGCAGAGTGGATGGCCCCAGCATGTCAGCTGTAGCTTCTACACTACAGCCACACAAGTAAATGAAGAAGGGACCTTCCGAGGCCCCCCCTCCCCTCCACAAGCAAGACAGACTCTCTGGGTATCCACAGCCACGCTGAGTCCAAGGAACAAATCCTGCCCGTTACAGGCAATTCAAATAGATGGAATCGGTAATGAAACGCTCATTTCTCACAGAAGGAAAGAATACCTATGATCCATTTAGCATTGACTCAAAATTTGATTTTTAAAATCTAAAATGAATATTGTATGATGAGTTTTATTGGCTCAACCAGAATTAATGAGTTAATGGAGGGGGGCGGAATAGTCCTTCATAGCAAGAGACAATCACTCCAAATTGTATCCCGGTGCTCTAGTAACACCAGGCATCATCTGGGTGTCAGGACCAAGCATTTAATCCAACGTATCTGCACGGATGTCCTGCCAGCTTAGTGTCTGGCTGTAGGGCACACAGAAAGGAGTGGACACCGGATGCCACCTTCTGGGTCACTTGTTGATTCACCTCACAGTCTCACAGGCGTAGTTGCCCCTTTAGAACCAACAACCGCACCACAAAAGCCAAGAGACCTGAGAACAGAGGGAAGAACTGTCTCAAGCCAGCAACAGACAAAAGCACACAGCAGTAACGAATCTGCTTTCTAAATCTCCCGAGGTGATGAGGTGATACCTCGTTCCCCTGACTTTCAAGCCACTTGGGCCTCAACAGGGTGGCTTTTCCTCATCTGGATGGATCTTTTATTTGGTTTCTCTTTACAGCCTAAGTCCAGAGACCACTCAAGAAACAGTAACTCCTCATTCATTAAAAACTCATGGTTGTGTACATAGCTCAACACTACTGCATATACTCGGCAAAAAGCTTAATCTCTGGAAGCCTCAACTCTCTCATCTGTAAAAGCAGATAATATTAGTCCTCTTGAAAAATTGTTAGAAGAATCAGGGATAATGTTGAAGGTTTCTAGGTCAGTTTCTAGCACACAGTGGTGTTCAGTAAATGGCTGTTGTTTACAAAATGGAAATGATGACGTCTATACCTCAAGGTTTATTTCAAAGACAGCACATGAGGAACACCCACCCCTGGGTCTCCCAGTTGTAACCGAAAGGTAAGTAGGAATTTCTTGCTTTCCTTCTCCAACCTGCTCCCATCTAGCATGTGGCAGCAGACCAGAAGCCATATCCTAAGGGTTCAGAGCCCAGCTCTAGTAGAAGACTGCCTAGGTTCAGATCGCGGGTGTCAAGTCACTTACCCTCCCTGTGCCTCTATTTTCTCATCAATAAAATGGGGTTAATATAAATATCTTCAAGGGCTGCTGTGAGAACCTGGCAGAGTACCTGGCATACAGGAAATGCTTGACAAATGTTTACAATGAATGTGTTTTTTTTCCACACTACCAACCAATTCTCTGATACCAGCTGGGTGTCCTACAACTCAACAGAATTCTGACACTACCTACTTGGAGATAGCATCAGATCATGTAAGTTAAGGGCTCCATCCTACATGACTGCCCCCAACTTCAGACACCAACCATAAGTCCATGTTGTCACCTGTGCTTCTGATGGACCAGCTATAAATAGATTAGAGGTTCCAACAAACTCCTCCCTGGGTTCAATTAATTTGCTAGAGCAGGTCACAGAACTCAGAGACACATTTCCTTACTAGATTACCAATCTATTATAAACTCAGGAACAGCTAGGAACAGATGCTTAGGGGGAGGCATGGGGAGGGGGCTCAGAGGATCCATGCTCTCTGAGAATGTCACTCTCCCCAAACCTTCACATGTTACCCAACCCAGAAGCTCTCTGGACCTTGTCCTATTGGGTTATTTTGGAAGCTTCATTACATAGGCATTATGGATTAAATCATTGGCAACTGGTGACTGAACTCAATCTCCAGGCCGTCTCTCCTCCATGGAGGTCTGGGGTGGGTGGGGATGAAAGTTCCAACTCTATTATCACTTGGTTGGCTTCTCTGATGACAACTCCCTATCCCTAGTTGACCTAGGGGCTTTCCAAAAGTCATTTTATTAACATAATAAAAGACCTTTATATTTCACATCACTTAGGAAACTCCAAGAGTTTTAGGAGCTCTGTACCACGAGGGTGGGGGACAGTTAAAACCAAATATGTATTTCTTATTGTAAATCACAGTATCATAATACTACTATCAAATACCACCATTATCATCTCCGTCATCATCACCACCATCAGGAATAAGAGGAAACAAAAGAATAAAGTACCGGGAGTAGAATCTAAATGCAGGAATATGAAAGTCAAGTTCCCAGCAGAACTTACCATATTAAGAGGAAGCATAAGCCAGACGCTTGAGCCTAGGAACTCAGTCCCTTCTTAAGCACCTCCAGTGTAGGATCCCATGTGGCCTTAACAATCTGTTTCCCGCAGTCTGTATTTGTCACTAGCTACCTTGTCTGAGAAGGATGACTGACTCCAAGGGACCATGCATGCCCAGGGTCACCACATCCAAGATAACTGGAATCATCTTTGTTCCCTACAAAGTTCAGCTAAAACTCACCATCTTCCCGACAGCACCAACCACCACCCAGACCCAACTCGGCCACACGAGACAAGGCACCTTTAGGCTGAGATAGATGCAGAGTCATGCCTCATACAATTTGCCAGTTTCCTTTCTTCCCTCTGGCATCTACCACACACACACATTCCCAGTTTCTATACAGCTTCAGTCTTTCTTGTTTTTAACTCTGTAGGGGAGCAGGGTAAAATTTAACAGCAGTTCTTCTTCCGTTCTGTCAGTATCCACACTCCGCATCTTGGGGCATTTCCACTGTGGCCAAGTCAGAGAGATGAATCCAGTCTATGGTGCCACTATTCAAAGCTGATGTGAGACTAATGTGCTCAGGGGAGGGAAAGTATTTTAATTTTACAACCCTAACCCTGATCATCTGGGAATGTCACAAATCAGATGCCTAATTCCACCAAAGGAAAATGCAGTAATGTGGAGTTATAAGCCAATCTTACACTCTGTGGTTTGAGTATATGAACAGAGAAGTCCAACATGAATCTTCCAGAGCCCCTTGGTTTTGCCAAGGGAAGGAGGATGAGGAGTGTGTCAATAAACCCTGAAATTACATCTTAAATAAAAAATCTGATCCAGCCCAAGAGACATGAATAGAAAGGTATAAGAAATCAGGTCAGCAATTTTGTTAGCAACTTGAAGTTCTGAGCTGAGCATTTGGAGTTGGGATTTGGAAGCTTAGATTTCCAACTTTGATTCCTAAGGTCACCCAACAAAATAAAATGAAGAGCAGTGTTTTCCAAAGTGTGAATAGGAATGGAGGGTTAAATAAAATTAAATATGTTTCCTTACTGATGTACTTCGCAGAGACTGGACTATGCTACTGATGAATGTGAATCTCCAACAGGGGATTTGCTATACAAACTTCCCATAAATGAATTTAACCTTTGGAGAGGGTATGTCTCGTGGGACTGGCCACACATCAAGAGTCATCAACTCAAGGAATGAAGGAACCTGCAAGAACAGGGCTCTAGGCCTTCCAGAGGAAACCATATGAGCTCTAGTCTTAAGCAGCCATATTCATTTACTCATTACGAGCAAAGGCACATAAGCAGAAGCTGAGAATGAAGTGTAGTCATGATAGGTGAATGGATAAAGAAGATGTGGTTAATATATACAATGGAATACTACTTGGCAATGAAAAAGAATGAAATCTGGCCATTTGCAGCAATGTGGATGGAACTGGAGGGTATTATGCTAAGTGAAATAAGTCAGTCAGAGAAAGACAGGTACCGTATGTTTTCTTTCACTCATAGGTAGATATTGAGAAACTTAACAGAAGACTATGGGGGAGGGGAAGGGGGAAAAAAAGTTACCAAGAGGGAGAAAGGCAAACCATAAGAGACTCTTAGGGACTGAGAACAAACTGAGGTTTGATGGGGGGTAGGGGAGAGGGGAAAGTGAGTGATGGGCATGAAGGAGGGCACCTGTTGGGATGAGCACTGGGTGTTATATAGAAACCAACTTGACAATAATTTATATTTAAAAAAAAAGAAAGAAAGAAATTCAGGCACAACAGCTTCCCTCAAAGTGGAAAACCTCAGAGACCAAGCTAGGTACAAAGGTACTAGGTACAAAGGACTGGTGTTCCAAAGGTGTAAAACAAAGGCTAAGTAGAAAAATGTGAAGACGTACCAGGAAGGGGCCTTAAAGTCCTTGTGAATCCCTGAGTTAGGGCAATCATGGTTATATAAGATGTAGTAGAGGCTCCTAGAGGTCCCTTAATACTGGAAACTTCTGCTACAAATATTCCAGGACAGAAAGAGTGTCATCAGTAAAGGCTTTAACCAAGAAACGGGCATGTGCTTCTCCCAAGCCAGCCCTCCTTCACCTTCTCTAAGATCCCCAACTTGAATATGTGCCAGACACTTTGCAAAGTGCATCACATCCATTCTTTTATTACATTTTCATAATCTTAAGAGGTATGTGTTATCAGCATCCTTGTTTCACAGCTGAGGCTCAGGAAAGTCAAGTCTAAGGACAAAACTTATCTAAGGACACAAAGCAAGGAATTAGAGCTGTGAGCTCATTATAAGTTTGCTGAATGAATGAATGAATGAATGAATGAATGAATGAATAGGGAGAAAGGGTCTTTGCAAACATTTTCCACCTATTTAAAAGAGTTGGTAGAAAACAGAAATAGAATTGTGATTACCTACTGACATTGTCTTATTACTAGAAAGTCATCTTTCACTTGGAAAATGGGAGGCCCCTCCCCTGTGATTCATCCATCACTAAGAAGTCTGGGATCTCCCCATCCATCAGCAACACTCCAGATGGCACAATACTGCAAACTGGATCCAATTACAGGAAGAGTCAACTCTTGCCTGATTCACAGGAGCCCAATCAGCAGTTCCTGGGTTTAGCCACCAGCCCAAATTTACCCAGCAGTACATTATCAACTTCAATAATGGGCATGCCAGGAAAACAAAATAGGAGACCGTTCTTACGTAGGAAGAGCTTTCCTCTTTATCAATTACACTTTTCTAAAGAACAGGCAGCCTACTATCTCTTTGTGGGTTCTGATAGACACTGCAGAGGAGTAGATGAAAGGTTATTATAACGAGGGTGGGAAGAAGGAAAGACTGTACCTGGGGGGAGGGAGGGCCCTGTGGAGTGGCCTGGAGAAGACACTGAGCTTTCTTGTGCAGATCCCATATTATCCTGACTCTGTCTACCTCTCTGACTCTGTTGTTCTCACTGTGATGGTCTACACTCTATTTCTGTCCTGGATCTCTGTAGTGGCCTCCTAGCTAGTTTAACCACTCCCATACCAGTCCCCTTGCACCCAGCAATCCATCAGCCACAGTAGCCACAGTGAACTTTTAAAAACATAAATCAGATCACATCACTCCCACACTTAAAACTCAACAATAGTTTCCCTTATCACTTGGTATAATATTCAAATTATTCACTCTGGTCTATAGGGACTTCACTGCTACTGTTCATCCCACCCTTCCTCTCACTCACCATGTTGCAGAAGCACTGGGCTTCCTTCTTGAGGGCTCATTCTCACCTCAGGATCTTTGCACTTCCTGCTTCCTCAGTCAAGAATGCTGAGACCCCAGGACCACACTCTTCGTGTCATTCAAGTCCCAGCTCATTTGTTGCCTGCCAAAGAGAGGTCCTCCTTGATCACCCCTAACTGTTCCCTTGCCAGCCACTCTTATCATAACTTTGTGTTTTGTTTCCTTTGTAGTACTTATTACTTAAAATTATCTTGTTTATTATTCATGTTCTGCGTCTCCTTCTCCAACACATACACACAAGCTCCATGAGAGCAGACACCTGGCCTTTCTGCACCTATACCTCCAGCACCTGGGACAGTGTTCAGCACAAAACAGCAGCTTAATAAATTTTTGCTGGATTAAAGAATACCCCCTAAGGGTTCTTGTATGAATTAAATGAGACAGTTATATATTTAGAGTTTTTCAGAAGGTTTGGCACATCAAAACACAATATTTCAAGTTATGACTCTCTTATCTGGTATTATCAGGATGAGCCAATCTGTTAATCCAAAAAATCTGAATGAAATAGGGATCACTAATATTGTACATATATACTATATAAACTTCAGACACTATTTCAACTTGAAACATTTCTGGCTAGTCTATTGATGTAGAGCTAAGGCCTCTACTTGAGACAGGTCTCCAGGTTGGAGTTCGAAATCTATGTGTTCCTTTTTTTGAGAGCTCATACCTTTTATATATCATCTGTGGTTCCCAGATTTGGCTTTAGAATGGAGAAGGAACTTAACCTCACATACAAAACAATCTGAGTGCAAAATTCTTATAGAATTATGTACAAATTTTTCCTAACTTTTATCAGTTGCCCTGCCCACAACTAAGCTAACAGCCTACATCGACTGACTCTTATCAAACCATTCAATGCTTGCAGCTTGGTTTCCTTAACAAATGACTCTCTTTTCACCCATATTTCACTGGTTCACTTAATCTCTAATTAAATTATGTTCTTATAATAACACATTCAGCCAGCATAAGAAGGACTGGGTGAAAAATGGAGCTTTTTGACCCTTAGTAAGCATTTACCAAAATGGTGGGGGCAATGTTCATAGGAATAGTATGGGTCCCTGTGTGCTGTGAATGTCCAGCAGGTCGTGGCCCTCAGTCAGTGAGTATTACAGAAGGAAGACAATGGAGGACATTGGTGAATTTGTGAGTTGTTAAGTAGAGATGGGTTAAAAGAGATTGCATTATAGTATAAGAACTTGTCAATAGCAATGATTATAGTTGTCGTCAAGGAAGATTAAATGGAAATATGCCAAAATGTTTTCTCTGGTAGGCTGTTAATATTCCTCTTAACAATTTCCCATATCTTTCAAGTTTTGACACCATCATAAATAATACTTCACAGAAGCAGAGAGTAAATTGTGATCCTGGCGGAGTCAAAGGATAGTGCTGACAGTTACCATTTCTAGTGCTCCTGTTCTATGCCAGCAACTTACATGGTACCTCTTGCCCTCATGTTCGCTCTGCAAGGCAGGTGTGAAGGTGCCCACCTTTATGACTGTGTGATTGTGTTCCCCGAAGTTTAGCCCCAGGTCCCTGTCCCAATACTACATTCCTTCCTCTGGCCCACAAAGTCACCCAATGCAGTCAGCATCTCCATGAGCTGGCAGGGTGTCAAGTCCATGAGCTTTCAACAGGACCAAATCTTCATTTATGTCACTGTCCGGCTCTCTGCTTTGCAAGTTAATTAGAAATAAAGCCTTTCCTCATCAGTCTGGCCTCCCCCACTGCTCTCTCGCTCCTGGCTGCAGGCTGTATCCTATCTCCTTCACCTCTGGGCTCAGGACCCCATCCTGGAACAGAGGCAGCCTCATCAGCATATCTCTTCCGTGGTGATGGCTACATCACTCACCTCCCTCCTGGAGGCTGTCTTCCCTGGACTGTGGTCTTCTTACTCTGCCCTCTGCTGCCTGTGTTCCCTCTGCCGGCCCTTATCCACCTGGGTTTCTGCACCATTCCAGCCCTGACCTCCAAGAAGCACAGCCCACCACATGGCCTATCCTGTGTCCATCCTTGTTCTGCATGGTTCCCACAGCCACGCCTTATAGCCTTGTGACCCAATGTCTGATCTGACCCAGAGTCCCCATTGTGATACCCAGAGAGACACAGACCTCTACTGCCCCAATTTAGTACTCACACAGCACATGAAATTGTTGGGAGGGAGGGTTTGCAGGGAGTGGGGAATGTACATGGGAAGAGGGTACTCCAACACCAGGTACTGGTAAAGTCCTGGTGGCAGCTTCAGACAGATGGAACCCTTCCAGTGATGGCAGCAGTTAGCTCTCAACAGCCCCCAAACCGAAAGGACTCCACCACTCCAAGTTATCAGAGAGATTAAGACTCTGACCTAGAGAGACAGAGACAGAAAAGGGATCAGGAGAAAGGACACAAAAGCCAAAAGAAAGGCTGAGCATTGTCAAAACTTGACATATTCACCACATTTGTTCTTGTCTTATTCTCTTCTACAAAAAGACTTAACTGGCAACTGCAAATAGGATCTCAAAGCCAGGATGAGGATGCCGCGGGTCTACAGGAAGAAAAGTCACAGTTCAGGGTCCTAGAAAAGTAGAAATCTGGACAGAGGTACCCACTACAAAGAACTTGCAAGAGGCTGGCCTCCCAGGATCTCTGACACTGGTGGGCAGACGTGGGTTTCAAATCCCCTTTGTATGGCTTTAGGTATGTGTCTTAACCTCTCCAAGGCTTCATTTCCTCACGTATAGAATGATGCTAGTAACACCTGCCTTGTGGACTGTTGAGGCTTATATGAGCTAATACAGGCCTGGTACCTAAACCAGTGGCAATGTCTGGACACAACTTTGGTTGTCACATGTGGTGGGGACGGAGGGAGGCATACTACCAGCACCAGGGGGTAAAAGCCAGAAGCCAGGGATGCTAGTAAAACTAGTAATCATCCAACAACGATCAGAGCAGCCCCCATGACAAAGAATGATTCAGCCCAAATGCCAGCATCAAGAAACTTTTCCAAAGCCCAGTACAGAGCGGGGATCAGCAAACATTCATTCCCCACCTCTTCCTCTCTCCACTCCTCTTTCTCGACAGTGCATAGCATCAGGGAAGGGCCAGGATCTCCTTCCCTTGCATCTCCCATAGAGACGGAGAAGGAAAAGTGCCAAACAAAGTGCCTGGCACCTCCTATCTCTCTGCTCTTCCCGCAGAGCTGTGTCTAGCTGGAAGCCAGGCACACAGCAGGGATGTACAAAGGACAGATTTGTTAGCTGACTGGAGCAGAGGCCTCTGTGCAACACCGACCTCAGCTTGGAAACTGGACAGAAAAGCAGCTCTAAGGAAGCTGAGCTCAGACAGGAAGGCTGGGCATGGGTAATGCCATGAGAGGGACCTATGAGCAGGGACCAAAAAAAAAATGACCATCCTATTGGGCCCAGGGTGCACCGTTTCTCCAAGACTTGACAGCAATCTCATATGCAGAAGGTAAAAGTCAGAATTCATTCCTTCAGTCAATTATTCAGCACGTACTGGGCTAGGACTCTGGTGTGCGCGGCACTCTAATGGTCTACATTAAAAAAAAAAAAATTCAATGTTATTATTTTTCCGGCCCTGTAACTATTCAACCAAGACATCGATGAGAATGAAAAAGTAAGCAAGAGAAACAGATGTTTAAATCTCACAGAATCTTGAATCTGACCAGCCTCATTTTAAATGGTGAAAATACCCACTTGATAAAGTGGGAAAAGCTAATATTATTCTATTATTCACTCTCTCTTTATTAAGGCTTCAGAGATGATTCATTGAGTTTCCGAAGCACAGTACTTTTTTTGTATGTTACTCTTTCATGAACAAACTATTCCAAGACACAATCTGCCTATATTATATAATGCATCTTCCACAGAGACAGCCCAAAGTGAAGCTACTTATTTCTTATTCCTGTATTTGGTAAGGCCTGTTTATACCTTGCCTGAGTGTGTGAGAGAACACAGGGGAAAGTGCTTTGAGAGCTGGAAGCCCTGGGACAAACCTTGGCCCCTATTGTCAGTATTAGCCATCATAATTTCCAAATTCCACAGGGCAGAACAGATGAGGTTTTGCTTTGTGTTTCTGGATCCCGGACTCCCGAGTTGCTAAGATGCCTGTCCTTTTCTCAACTTACAGACTCTCTAGTCCGGGGAAGGTAGGAGCAAATGCACACCAGGAAGGCCCCAGATCTTGCTCCCAAGATCTTGCTCCCTTGCCCGCTGCCTCACTTTCCCCCATATGCTGCAGATCCTTGCCAGATCCTCTGTGGGAGCCGCAAACCAGGAGGCTCTCAGCTGCAAAGAGCCAAGAGGAGTCTTTCCAAATGCCTTTTGAGCCCAAAGCAGGAAGTTCTGCAAAAACACACCCACTGTTCTGAGTGGAGAGCCTGTCTGAGGATAAAGTACCCTCCCCTGAGCTCAGCTTAGCACCTCATAAAGCCAGACTCAGACCATATAAATAAGATGTCTCTCTAAGGCAAGGTGAGGCTTGCATGATTTATGTGCTCCTGGGGTCCCTTGCAAACAAGCTTAAACCAACAGTACCTGACTCTCCTTTCTTCTGTGGACTGACTTGGCTCCACAAGGTGGGGTAAAAGGCCCCTGTGTCTGCCTGGAGTGTTCCCGGGCCATCCCACTGGCTGAATGGGCAGGCGGGAGCATGTGTGGCCTTTGAGAAGCCTTGGTCCCTGAGCCCCTCCGGAAAAGGACTGCTTGGGAGCACAGACGGGGAGGCCTGTGACATGCTCTGCTGGCTTCTGTGTAAAGGAAAACAGGTAGAGGGAGCCAGGAAGGGAGCAAAGAAAGGAAAGTCATTTATAGGAACAGCCTGAGCAGAGAAACCAGATGTGAGCTGGTGTCAGCAGCAGGGACAGCCTGCTGCATAATTCATCCATTGTGGTTCTGTTTATGTGTCTGTTTTTAAGGTTAATCATTTGTTTGTTTGATCGAGGCTTACTCTTCTGAACGCTTCTGTTAGCACATGAACAGGATGCTTGGGATGAAACGCAAACATCCTTATTTGGCAGACACAGAGCTTGCTAAATTATCCTTCCAGCTGCAAATAAGTTGTGACATTTGTAATAAGTTGCCAGTCATAAGGGGCGCAGCATAGTCTCAGAGAAATTCACAAGCTGAATTTCTCCCCAGCTTCAGTCCCTCTCTCTGAAGGAAGCAGATATTTCAGCCCAAGAGGCACATTTAAGACAGAAGCAGAGTCACTCAGTCTTGGGTGTCGGGTCTAACCCACGAGCACCCTGTTGGTCTAGACTCCAGTCCCCATCAAAATGTCTGCAGTGCATGGGCCAGGAAAACACCTCATGAAAAGGAGGTCCTGGCCCCCACCCACTGACAGCCTCCCTTCCACCTTTGTGCAGAAGAAAACAGGTTTCTCTTCTCAACACCACCTCTAAGGAAGCAGGCAGACTCTAGAACTGTAGAAGGCCAGGATTGGGACTAGACTTTGAAGGTATCAGACGTAATGTGCTATACGAGAAAGCAGGAGACTCTGGAGCTGCGTGGCTTTGGGTAAATCATTTCTCCTTCAAGCCTCTGTTTCCTCCAGGTTAAGGGGGACTGGTAGGAAGCCTGGGGAGGGAGGACACACGTAAATGACCTGACACACTGTAGTTTCTTAAGAAGAGCTGCTGCTCTCATCATCCTGAAGCAAATCCATCAGGGTGCCCATCTCCACTGCAATTTCCGGTCAGACTTCTTGAAGCCTTGCAGAGAAGCTAGCAGCTGCAGGCATTCACCCATCCCATCATTTCACAAAGACACAGTTTTGGCCTGCTCAGCCCAGGCCCTGTGCAGGGCACCATGGGTACAGCAGCCAATAAACTCAACCACCAGTCCCCTGAAAAGCTGAGTTCATCTGTGAGTGATTTCGGTAGAAAGGATTTCCTAATTTTGAGTCAAAACTATTTTGAGAAAACCTCACTACTTTCTGCAACACTTCCAACTTAATTTCCAGGCATTATCTTTTGCCCTCTTTTGGTTGATGTCTGATGCCCATACAGAAGTGCACCTCACAGAGGAGTGCCTCCTGATGAATTGTCACAAGCTGAGCACCTCCAGATAACCATCGCCCAGAGCAAGATCATCACCAGCGCTCCAGATATCCTGCTCCCCCTTCCCACCGCTACAGCCCAGGGTAGCGGGGTTGCTGAATTTTAGCAGCATACATTCATTTTGCTTGATACTACTTTGGCATTATCTTTAAAGAAAATTATTTGTACTGGGTTCTTCACTCTCCTGTCCTGCTTTCACATAGGTCAAGCATATGAAAGGCAAACAATGAAAAGGTTTCCTTTTCTATCATGAAGCCTTGCCTCGACATAGTTTTATTTTTCCAATGAGCCCCTGAGGGTCAGGGCATGTGCCTCTAGTGCTTGTGCACAGTAGGTACTCAGTAAGTATGTGTTGAGTCAATGAATGATGACATCAGATCCATCAATAATCAACACATCTCAGCAAATGGAGAGCCATATTCAACAGGGTCAGGGCAGGGAGAATGGTGATGTGGTTTTAGAAGGAAGGTTAGATCAGATGCCTCTTTCCTGGGTCATTTTGTTCATCCGGATGGGACAGCCTTGGGCCCAATCCTGATCCACTGAAGTTCTGTCGAGTACCAGGCATTTTTGTTCTGCCTTCAAACATATTCACATTTTCCTTATTAAAAAGAAAATGAAAACCGACCACAAATAAATGACGTCATCAAACATTTAATGAAAGCCTACCCTCTAATTCTAGGCAAGGGAGTGATTTACTGAGTGCCAATTATGTACTGGGCATTCTGCTTGCCTTTGATGACTCAGAATTTAATCAGGTACCACTTCTGCCCACAAGTAGCTTCTAGGCTGAAGGAAGATATAGGCACATAAACAACTGAAATACTAAAGTGTTGTAAGTGCTATAATTCAGATATATAACAAGTACCTTGGGAACATAGAAAAAGGATCAAAGTTTATTGGAAATACTACATGGAGGAGATGACATTTGAAGAGGGCTTGAAGAATGAGTGGGGTTCATGAGATCAACACAAGGAAAGCATTCTGCAGGTTGAGTAAACAACACGAATAACAACAGAGCTGATACTTGGTGGGATGCATGAGCATGGGCAACTGGTCGTTTCCAGCCAGTGTCTGCTGGGATTAGTCATGGGCTTGTTGTGAGAGATCATGAACATCCACCCTGAATAAAAGCAGGAAGACAAAAGAAGGGCAGGCCATGTTCAGGGAATAGTGGTGAGGTACAACTCCTACAACATCTAACCTCTGCTAAGGATGGTACATATGTGTCATGCAGGCCAACACTGACCGCTCCTATGCCTGCAACAGATATTAGAAATCAATCATAGCACTCCTCCTAGATTCACCCAGAAACAACCTCACGATCCTGCTCCACAAAGAACTCGAGGCAATCACTACTAGCAATAGGATTTGGCATCATCCTGGGTTGCACACGACAGCTTCCACTGCCTCACAAATGCCATACAGTCTGGCTTCAGACATTCCACTGAAATTGTTCTCTCTAAGCTTTCCATTACCTTCCTCCTCACCAGATTCCACAGTCCTCATTCTGATTAAATACCACACTCCCTCCCTCCTGGAAACTCTTGCCTTCTCCTTCACGAATCTAGAGTATCATCTCTCTTTCCTTCTTCTAATGTCTTTAAGTTCTATCTACATTTCCTTCCCACTGTGTCAGATCTGGCTCTTGTCCATGGCAGACACTCTAGCCCAGGCCTTACTGATGTAACTCAGAGTCAGAGAAGTCAGCCATCCAACTTCACATACTCCAAAAGGGAGTCATCCCGCTGCAGCCTTCCTTATCAGTGCAAGTTGGCAGCGTTTAAAGCTGGCTCAGCTTTTGGGGACAAAATTATGGATTATTGAAGCCTCCTCCACTCATCCTGCAGCAACTTGTAATGCCCAGAACCATCTGGCTGATTTAGTCCTTGGAAGCTTCAGTGATGGAAGACTCAGCTGAGTGAGAAGATAGAAGCTACCAGCTGAAATAAAGTTTAGGGTTTATCTATTGATTTCAAATGATCTGTGTCCCAGAGCTCCAGCACACAGCAGTTCTAGCAAGTGAATATAAAAAAATGTACAAGCAACACACACACACACACACCCTATAAAACCCCACATGGATTTGCTATTGACCCCTGGTCTATATCATCCACGCATTTTGTGAAAGAAAAGCTGCCACAACAAAATATCTAATGTGGATTCAGTACATATGTGGGAAATTTTTCCTACAGTGAGATGACTTTAGACTCAGGATGATCAGGCATGGATGCTGAACCCTCTGTCTAAACCTTGTCCGGATGACTATTTCCCCAAATAGCTCCAAGGAGACACCAAGAAAGCAATGACGATCATTGGCCAATTAGTGGTTCAGGCATTTGGAGTAGGATGTGACTCCCAGAAAGCTTACAGGAAGAGATTGGCTGTCTCAGGCTCAGGCTTCCTGGAGCAGGGCTGACCATGCATCAGCCAGCACTATTGATTCCTGTCATTGCTATTTTCTGGTAGAAAGAGGGACATTTGTCTTAGATTAATTAAAAATGAACTAGGAGAAAGAACTGTGTTATAAAAATGAAGATATATGAAGAAACTCTCAAGACCTTGCTGTTTCCAGATACCAAGTGGATGAAGCATCTGGTCAGTGGGCAAGAAAATGCTCAGAAGACCCAAGGCAGACCAGGCTAGAATGCTGGCAGGTATACCCTGGTGTCTTTGGAGGTTTCTGGCTGCAGAGGAAGATGGAGAGCCGGTCATATCAAATGGCCTGCTGGTCCTCATTCAGACAGTCAGACTACCCTGCATGGTCCCTTCCTAGACCATGCTTTTGCTTCTACATCTTCCACACTAGGTGTCTCGGGCAAGGAGACATATGGGACACAACCTGTCAGGGATGCTTCCAAAGGAAAGGGCACCTTTGAGAAAGCCTCTCCTTCTCAGAGGCTGTTCCCCATACACTGGGGAACTGAAAATGTAAACAAACAGGGGTAAAAATGGCCTGTGGTCCAAGGCTGGCTGCCTTGGCATTGTTATTCAGGACCATATGGACACTCGTATTTGATGGACAATGATGTGTAGATGGATGAATTTTTCCATCACTCAGAATTTCTACATTTTCAAGTCTCTCATATATTCAAAACAATAGAAGTCATTGAAATAAACATGTATTAAAGACTTACTTTATACCAGAATATTTAATTCTCACAAAAGCCCACCAACGAAGATATAGTTCCCCCACCTTATCAGTCAGGAAGCTGAGTTTCAAAGAAAAAGCCTGAACTGAGTCAGTCTTCCAACCACTAGCCTCAATGTTCTTTCCTTTTTTTCTTCTTCTTCTTTTTCTTCTTCCTCATGCTTCTCTTCCTCTTATTCCTCTTCTGCTTCAACTGCTCCCCCCAAAACATTCAGTTTCTCCTATTCATGCACAAAGATTGAAGGGTGAACTGCTTCTACAAACCTCATAGGAAGTCGCCTTCCTGGGGGGAGTATCCTTGTTCCACACCCAGCTCCCAACATCTCCTACTCCACTAAGTTGAACTGTGTTCAACTCCCCCAGCCTTCTCTCCAAGCATGTACTGCCTGTCTCTCTATAACATGCTTATGTTACTTCTTCCTTTTTTTTCTTCAGTTTGAAGCATGGTCTATTGACTTTCCCTAATAGAAGATAAAGGTATAACTCTCACAAACATACTCCACCTCCTCTCCCGCCCATCTCCAGATGCACATTTATGCAAATAACTTTATTCCACAGCCAGACTTAATAGTTTAGGTGGGTATAGAGTTCCAAGTTGGAAAAGCATTTTCCCTCAAAATGCTAAAGGTATTGCTCTATTTTCTTCTAGTTTCCAACACTGCTTTTGAGGAATCTTAGGCCACTGAGATTCTTACTCTTTTTTTCTGTATGATAGCTTACAAGAGCCTCACTTTGTCCACAGTGTTCTGAAAATTCACTTTCATATGCCTTGATGTGGGTTTATTTTCATTCATGATGAGAAGCACTCAGTGGGCCCTTTCTGTCCTGATAAGTACTTCAGGAAAATTACAGAAAATTGTCTTGAGTTATTTCTTTGATGATTTTCTCCCTTACTGTCTGTCTCTGCTTTCTATCTGGAATACCTATTATTTGGATATTGGGCCTCTAGAACTGATGCTCTAATAGACTTGCATTTTCTCTTACTTTCCATATCTTTTTTATTTTCTCTCTACTTTCTAAAAGACAACCTCAATTTTACCTGCCAACAAATTCACCAAGTGTTTCATTTTTGCTAACACCTTGTTAATTCCTAAGGGCTCTGATTGTGACCTTTCTTTCTTAGAAAGGATCTTCTTCCTGAATGCAATTTCTACTCTTATCTCTCTGAGGATATCTAACAATTTTTAAAACTTCTTTTCCCTGGATTTTCTGTTTCCATTAGATTGGTTTTTTTCTCATTTGTTTTATGTCTCTGTCTTCCATATTGTTTCTCTGCCAATCATCTTGGATGTCTGGTGATCTTTGACCATCTCTTATTTTAGGGTGTGGCAATAAAAGGTTCACTGGAGACTCTGTAGGGGGTTTTGTGACTATGGCCTCATAGTAATTTGGCTGGGCCATTTTTAGTAAAAACACCAATTACTGATCTTTAGAATTTTTCAAAGGCTGATCAGGTTCCCCAAAGAAGAATCTTATCACCTCACTAGAGTATAAAAATATGGCTGTCACTGTTCTAGGAACCAAGAGGAAGACAATGGCTGGAGAAGTCTCCACATTCAGTGTGACACAGGCTTTCAATTAACCCTGTTATTTTTAGTACGGTAGCTCACTCTGTGTCAGATGTCCATCAGCACACAACATCTGTTTTACTCTGCTAAAAGAATAAATTTCCAGTCTCCTGTCAAAATTTGGGGGGGGGGGTGCAGCATTGATTTACCTGAACCCATAGAGTAAAAGAGGAGACTGGAGAGCCTAACTATTTCTTAAATTAACTTTCAACCAATCCTCCTGCTTCCAGCTCTGATCATATCCACACTTTTAGCAGTAGCTACTAGTAATGCAGAGATGAAGGAAGTAGAGATTACAGAGATATTTCTAGAGTAGTGTCAGTTGGGAAGGGGGTAGAAACAAGATCATAATGGAACTGATGGGTGAGAGGAGAACAAAGGTGTGTTTGGGGACCTTATGTTCCAAGGAAAAGTTCAGTGTTTATTGCCTACTGAGAGATTTGGATAACAAGAACATTGTAATCCAGGAGAGCAGATTTGGGAGTTTAAATATTGTACATGGATTAGGACCAAATGACAAGGAGTTTCCAATAAGAGGTGACAGAGAGGAATCTCTTCATGTACGACTACCCCCTGACCTTCTCTCCTTTGCTCTCAGGTCACATATGGACAGAACCCCCTGAGGATAATTAATAATGGCCAGAATGGTTAAAAAGCAAAAACACAGAATTCACAAAGTGCAAACTCAGCTGTTGTGCAGGGCAGAATTCTGATCTTTCCCCCAGCAGACTCTAAGCCGGTTCCCATTCCTTAACACTTCCAGATTGTACACCCGGACCCCCATCCCTGTTTATGACCTGTAAGTATCAAGTAGATAACCACTTCTAGGACTGTCCCCAAATGTGTCCTCTATCTTCTATAACTGCCTAAACATCCTTTAATGAAAGCCCTTCCTGTCTTATTTAGCGGTCAACAGTACAAATGCCAAGTTTCCCTGCAAGGGTGAACATATTGGGATCACCAAAACTTGAAAACAGCACAGGCTTTACAGTCAGACTGGTAAGGTTTAAAACCTGGTTCTGCATTTGCCTCCAGCTATGTGTTTGTGGCAAATTACTTACCTTCTTTGAGCCTCAGTCTCTATACTTATAAAACATAAATGAACACCATTCACTTCATAGGATTTTTCTGAGAATTACATACATAATTGTAAAGTACCTAATACAGTATCTGGCATGTAACGGATAGTCAGTAGTAGTAAAAGTAGAAATAACCAACAGTAGTAGTAATAGTAAGTAATAATGCTGTTGCATGCATGCACACTATGTGGGCAAAAGAACTCTGTGTCCTACACAGAAGCTACACTTATCCCCTGGTGTTAACTATGGGTGTGACATATATTAATTGCAATTTCTCTAAAAATATTCTTTGGTTTTAAATAAGTGTATTAATTGAATATTAGCTCACAGAACTAATTAAGGTAAATTACTGATATATTGTCTAGATCCTGAAGCATCAGAGAATTTTTAAGTTGATACTAGTGACACCTACTGGTAAAAGTATGACATGGCAGCCTAGCTCTCTTAGACACTGTGAGAGGGGACAACTTCCAGGAACAATGTACTAAAACTGTAAGTCAATGGGAGTGGTAGTTTACAGACCTTCAACATGTCAGAATATATTATCAGCAAGAGTAAAGTAAAGAAAACACTAAGGGAAGCAAGGCAGGTAATCAAGAAAATATCTACAGGGTCCAGAAAACACTCCACAAATGCTTTGGAATGCCATACAGTAGCAACACATGTGAAATATTTCCCTTAAAAAACATTTTTACCTCAACATATTGGAGATGATTCTCAATTTTTTCAATGGAAATCAATAAAAAAATAGGATCAACTACCAAGATTCACTTTGCAGTCATCTTATGGCACACATCTTATTCCGCAAGGGATATGTACATTTGGTCAAGGGTAGCTTTGCTACATGTAAAGTTAACTTCATACCAATTTGAGATCACAGTCCTGAGAGCATACATTGTCCTATATTGCTACATGAGGAGTTGCTGTTGCTTTGTTTTAAGGTTTTCATTTGCAAAATTTATAACCTTAGGAAACTTGAAAGAGTGGAAAAATGAACATTTATAAAGTCTCCTCCTAGATTCATCAATTGTTAATATCTTACCACATTTTGGCTTGCTCTCTCTCTCTTTCTCTCTCTTTTTCCAGCTCTCATTCTCATCACTCCACCTCTAAATGCATCATCAGTTATCACTTAAGTATCAGGCATTCTTATATATTAATATTATAGTAATACACCATTATCATACCCAAGAAATTTAACATTGATAGAACAAACCATTATCTAATATGCATTCTATATTCAAATTTTCCCAATTATCCCAATAATGTCCTCTATAGCTCTTTTTTCATTTTCCCAATTCATGATCCAATCAGAGATCTAGCATTTCCTTTCATTGTCCTATCTTTTTGGTCTCCTTTAGTCTAGAACAGTCCTTCTGTACATACACACCCTTTTTTTCTTTCAAAACGTTGACAGTCTTAGAGTCTATGCAATTTTATTTGAAGGATACCCTACAATGTGAATGTGTCTGATTAATTTCTCTTTATTATATTCAGGTCAAAGATTTTTGGCAAGAATACTACATAAGTGATGCTATGTCCTTTCCACTGTACTCCATCAAAAGCCACATTTGTCCCATTATCGGTAATGCTGAGTGTGATCACTTGATTAAAGTGATGTCTGCCATATTCATTGTAAAATTACTTTGTTCCTTTGTAATTAATAAGTAATGTGCAGGGTGTTACTTTGAGGCTGTGTGAATATCTGCTTCTCCAAATCGTTGTTGTTTTTTAATCACTGCAATTATTGTGATCCCTGCCTAACAGAATTGAGCAGTAATGGGAGGACAGAGGCATGGTCTTCATTCACTTCACTATCTCTGTAAATCCCATTTGGCACTGGTTAATGATAATGAAGCCTTTGGCACTTTTTTCCTATAGATGCACTTACAGGATAGAACCCCATTTAAAAAATGCATTACACCAAAGCACAGTGAAAGCAATTACCAATACTCAATTACTCTGGCATCACTTCATCACTGTAGATACTCTTAAATGCAATGCAAGGGTGGTTTTGAATATCCTGAAGGTGAAAATGAGTCTACAACAGCAGAGGCTCAGAAACCTGCAGAGGCTCCCAGGAACTACTCAAACCAATCCAAACTCCTTATTCTGACACTTGAGGTCCTATAAGATCTGGCCACACCTTTTATCCTATCTCCCATAACTCTCTCTCATGTCCCCACCAAATTGAGCTTCCCTCTTCTTCTTATATATACCCCCATGTTTCTCCTTTGCTCATTCTGATTCCTTTGTCTTGAGAGAATTTACAAACCTTACTTAGCTTCAAGGCAAAAAGTGAATTCTTGCTCTTCCATAAGCATTTGTTGAAAAAATAACTTTCCCTTTGTCTGAGTTCTCCTAGTCTGTGACAATTTGGGCACTTGGTACATATTATTGTTCTGTGTGTCTTATCTCCCCATAAGGCTGAAATCAGGCATGTGGTTTCTGAATAATACTCTGAGCATGTGTTCAGAACACCAACAAAGTTTGGATACCAAATTAGTTTTGAAAGTATTTGATATCAAAACAAAATTTTTTAAGCATTTAAGTTGTTATCATGTGAAAAATTAGAACTGGCTGGTATTCCTTATAAATATTTATAATATAATATAATATAATATATTTTTATTTTGAATTACTTATGGCGGAGGGGGGAAGGGAACACTGGTATTCTTAGGACCCCGTATATCTTAATCTAGTCCTGACTGAAAACTCTAAGAAAAGAATTCATGTTGTTTCTTTCCTAGCCTCAGGCCCAGCACAATGTGTTAGGCATGTTAACTGCTCAATAAGTCATTACTGCATGACTGAGAGAAAACTGGGAGTTAGACCAATTGTTTTTGATCCTTTAAAGATGGAATGACTTTACCCAATTCTGTTATCCCCTTAACTTAGGAACATCTCATGAGAAGAGGCCTAGGCCCTCAGTGGCTAACCATGCCAGAGAGCAAAGATTTGCCATTGACCTTTGGCCAGAGGCTTGCATATTTGAATTCAAGACTTTCATTGGCCTGTGGTCAGCATAAGGGCTGCCCCATCCTCTGTAACAAATGGAATATCCTGTTCTTGATAACAATTAAGGGCCAACCTCATTTTTTTGCCTATGCTTGGGCCCACCCCAGTACCACTCAGTAGGTATATTCATTTAAGACATAGCCCAGGGGCATATGTCTTCTGGGAAGCCTCCTGAGGGCAGAACCTACTAGTACATCCTTTGGATTCTTGGTTATAGCACCTGAACCCTCCAGATGTCTCACTGTGGCCCTGTCAATACCAACCATTGCCCATCCTATGCTAGCCATGGCATGGGATACTCAACACAAGGGCAGACCCAGCTCCTGCTTCAAAGGAACATTACCATCAAGTCACAGAGACAATACTGTTGTGTCTAAAGTGCCCAAGAATAAACAAGGCAATGTGGGATGAGGGGCTTTAAAAATTCCCATGCTGGAAAAATCAAGTTTAAGTGCAGCCAGCCTTTTGCCCCCCACTAAAGCACACAAAGCACTTTAACATCTATTGTCTGAGCATGCTCTCCCAGAGGCCCTGTGAGATGGGTAGGTAAGAAGCGTTAAATATGAAACAGAGTAGTAAAAGCTGTCTACTCTGTGTCTCATCTATGAAGAATTCTCCCCATATTTCTACCTCTACTCAGGTCACTCTACAAAACTTCTTGGAGTACAACTAATCACCAGGCACTAGGGACACAGAAAGTCCCTTCAAGCACGAACTATGTGCATTTAGTGATACATTTTCTGGGTCTGACTCTGGGCTCAGTACAGGAGGAAATACAGAGATAAAAGTGCTTGCCCATGAAGAATTCTCTGGCTACTGTCCACTTTTCATGCCACCTGGTAGGACCTGTTGGCCCAACTGTCTTTTCATCTGGGCTGTGATATTTTTCAGAAAAGGGGTATCTCTGTAGCCTCAGAGGAAATCTCAGGGCTGAGCACTTTGCAACATCATTTTATTTTATTTTTTTAATTTTTTAATGTTTATTTTTGAAAGAGAGAGAGAGAGCACGAGCAGGGGAGGGGAAGAGAGAGAGGGAGACACAAAATCTGAAGCAGGCTCGAGGCTCTGAGCTGTCTGCAAGGAGCCCAACACGGGGCTCAAACCCACGAACCAGTGAGATCATGACCTGAGCTGAAGTCAGACGCTTAACCGACTGAGCCACCCAGGCACCCCATGACATCATTTTAAAGACATGGTGATGTGATGGTGAACAGTCACAGAAAAACTGTCCGCAGCTTTCAAACACCCTCCCATAGCTCTATCAGTGAGGATGGTGCCCAAGAAGCCCTACTCAGTGTAGTTCCTATAGAGAGAGCCAGCACTCTTTCTTTTTGGGTGGGTGTGCTGCTGGCATCGCCTTCCACTTGACCCCTGCCAAGACACAGGGTTTGAATGCAGAGGAAAGACAGGCTGTAGCAGAGGGCCTTCTGTCATGGGAATTCTGAAAACAGGCTGCCCTCCTTTGGTCTGAAGTATCCAAAGACCACATTCAGGGTCCATATCCCAAAATCCTAGCTATGGTATCTGCTGAAGACTGGAGGGACCAATTGTCCAGTTTGACACAGGGAGGGCTCTTGGAGCTACCATTGCCACCAGGCCCTCGTCTCAAACCTTACAAACTGCACAAGCTTCCATCCTGAGGTTGCTCTGTCTGCCACAGACACCACTGATATACAGCTGAGCTAGTCCCCTGTACTGTGCAGAGCAGAACCCCACACATGTGATCCCCAGAGAAGGTCCTCTTATTCCTGGGGAGACTCTGTTCGGCCTCTGGTTATGTTAATGCAAAGGTTCTTCTCTTCTGGGTTATACGCTCCTTGGAAAAATCTGAGGAAAGGGTTGGGCCATGTCTCCAGAAAATGCATTCATACACACACACACACACACACACACACACACACACCTACATATGAATATACATACGCATACATGCACATACACATACACATGTTTGCATATATATACACAGAGAATTATTCCCATAATTTTTGCATGTCACAGATTCCCTAAAGTCCATCCATGAAATCCAGGTTAAGAATCCTTGTTTTTAAATCTTCTCAGGAACCTAGCAACCCTGGGTTCTTAGCAACCTTCCTCATTAAAGTCACCAAGGAAGAAGTGAATTTTTCTATCCAAAACCCTCTGCTCCCGTGGGGTCAGGGCTGGGCCCCATCTCCCGAGCAGGAAGAAAGTGTTAATCCAGCCCGAGGTCCAAGTGTGGAGAACTGACTGTCTCGTGGCTGGGCACTCTTGACCCCCATCTCACAGCTGTCAGATTCTGCCTGACCCAGATCTGCCAGCAGGACAGATTTTTCTTTGTGGGAGTAGCTCATGGTACTTTGTCATTCACAGGCATTCTCTCTGGGTTTCACTTAGAGATGGAGGGAAGCATCCCTGTGTTGTGGAAATTCATTATTCCAAGTAGGAACAGGAATCTGGGACAAGAAATGTGGAGCAGGGGTCAGTGGCTGTCTGTGTAAACACACACACAGACACACGTGAGTTCCTTCTGAACCCAGTGCAGTGACAGCAAATTAGCCATTTCTTTAGGACAGCTCAGCCCAGCTCAGACCTCATCCACATAATTTAAGTGACAGATTCTTCATCCCAATTGGCAGTTTGTGCAGGGACTGTGTCTGGAAGGTGCTGTAGAGGGTTGGGCATCCCCTGAGGTCAGGACTCATTATGTGCCTTAAGCCAGTGGTATTTTCCATGCATGGCTACTCTCTCAACCCATCTATAAAGCAGCAGAACACAAGGGTGCTAGCTAGAGAAAGGATACATCTAGAAAAAGTCCCAGAATGAAGGAAACTCCTCTCATCAATCAGGTGACTCCTGTGTGTAGAGGTGTGTATGTGTGTGTATATGCATGTGCGAGTGTGTGTTTATACATACCAGGTATGAAAACAGGAAAGGCAAACCCAGTAATCATGGATGGGACTTCATGTAGATTTCCCAGCAGACAGACCCCGGACAGTAGGCACCCCTCCCCTCTGGACCACAGAGATACACTAGAGAAGAAAAAGGTAGCTTGATGGGGGAGGAGAGCGTGCTCTTTGGAATCACAGATAACTGGACCCAGGTTCAAGTTCAGACTGAAGAGCTCACTCCCTCGGTGATCTTAGAAAAGGTACTTCATGTCTCTGATCCTCGGTTTCCTCTTCTGTAATATGGGAATCAGAACCTCTGTCATAGGATCAGGAGCAATAAATATGAGGATTGAAGAAAAGAAGCCAGCACCATGCTTGGCAGGTAGATGGTCATTGATGCCGACCAATTGTGTTGTCTCTTGTTCCATTCTAGTAACTCCCGAAGGAATCATCCAAGCCAAAAGTACGACTCTAGCTTTTTTTTTTTCAATTTTTTTAATGTTTATTTATTTTTGAGAGAGAGAGACACACTCAGTGGGAGTGGGGGAGGGGCAGAGAGGGAGACACAGAATCCAAAGCAGGCTCTAGGCTCTGAGATGTCAGCACAGAGCCCCATGCAGGGCTCACACTCACAAACCATGAGATCATGATCTGAGCCAAAGTCAGACGATTAACCAACTGAGCCACCCAGGTGCCCCCCAACTCTGGCTTTTAAAATCCTCCATTCGCCAAAACATCTACCTCTTTCAAAGACATGGGTGGTGCCCCCCCATCTCAGGAGAGGCCAGTGACTGGCACATCTCAGAGACGCCTGGGTGCTGAAACAAACATTGCGCCTCCACAATGCAAAGCTGCCTCCCACACCGGCATCACCAGCCAAGCCTGGTCTCCCCTGCCAAGCCTCAAGCTCCTGCTTCTCAAACAATCTAATCTGTTTTATTCAAGACAAGGAACAAGAGGGTTTTACCGAATGGGAAGTCAGTTTATTTCCTGGGACGTTTACATAGGTCACAGTAAAACAGTTTATGTCTCCAATGACATTTCTTCTGGGACTGCTCATAGGGAACATAATTTATTTTTTGAAGAGCTTTAAAGGTTGTTGTTCTTTTGTTGTAAGTGGGACTGATAATGTGTTTCTAGGCAGTTACAGGTCCCATTTGACTGATTCTGATGGGATGTCTTGAAAGAAAGCACCAGGCTTGAATGGGTCACGGATGGAAAACACAGCCAACAGCCAGTGGGCAGCTCAGAGCCTGAGCGAGCACTAGATCCACGGTGGGCGGAGGGGAGCCACTGAGAGTGAAAGCAGCCCTCTCCCTGTGGGATCCTTGTGATCACAGAGACGGGGATTAGAACAGGAAAGGGAGTTTTCTGAAACATCCTCCCTTAAAGAGAATCTTGGACCCCAGCCCACCCAGTAATTCCCACATTACAGATGATGAAACTGAGGCTCAGTTACATGAAGTCACTCATCTAAGTTTATGCAGGGAGTCAGTGTTGGAGTCTGGGTTTGAACCAAGATTAGGTTTCTAGAACTCCAGGGCTCACACCTGTAGCTGTTTGTCCCAGGCTGACCCTTCAGGGAAATTGCCTCTGGCTTGCAGAGCCTCAGTCCTTTACACAGCAGCATCCTAAAACCATCCCTAGGAAGGGGCTTCCCTGAACACTGTTTTGCAGTGACAAGGGTGGCAGGCTTCTCCAGTGGCCCAAGGGTCACCAATGCTGGCATTTATGAGCGTGAGCAAGGAGAAGAAAATTCATACAGAGAATCTATTTTCAACATGTGAAGGTTCACATTTTCCATGGCTTGTCACTAATCTGGTAGTGGTCCCAAGCCGCTGGTGCTATGTCCCTCTCCTACTCTTGCCCTGTAAATGGAAAATTCAAGGAAGCTGTCAGAAGTTCACTCTGATCTGTCTTCCAGTTGCTCCCATCCTGGCTGCCAGCAGGAGGACTGGAGGACAAAGGAGAGATGGACAGACCATGACAGCTAGGATTGACTGAGTGGCCGCAGAGGCAGGAGCAAATGGACCAGGGCAGGCTGCAGCTAGAGTCCAAGAGGACCCCAAGAGTGAGAGCAACCCAAAGGTCATACGAGGAGACAAAGGAGGCCTGGTGGTTCATGGGATGGCTGAGAGACAGAAATAGCAAAGAGGGGTCAAACCTAGAAAAGAATATTAAGAAGACCAGTTACCATTTATTGAGGACCTCTTTTGTACCAAACACATTGTCTAATGAGAGGCATTATAGAGTAGGAAGTGTTGTATCTAGATCTCAATCCTGGGTTTAAGTTCCTAATCTGCCACTTGCTATCAAGGGCACTTAGGGGTTTGGGCAGGTCACTTTACCATTCTGTGGCTCAGATATCCCATTTGTAAGCTAAAAGTAGTAATAATTCCCCTCCTAGGACATCACAAGGATAAAGTGAGGTCATCCTTGCAAAATGCTTGGTACAGGGCACAGAACATGATGAGCATTCATTAAACATAAGTTATTATGAATTCTCACAACATCCCAATAAGTCAGAATTAATACACCCATTTTTCAGACAAACAAACTGGGATTCAAAGGAGTTGGGATACACTCAAGGTCATACACATGTATGTAGCAGAAGCAGATTTGGAACCCCAGTCTTTGTCTGCCTCCAAGTCACCTGCTTTTTCCATAGGCAACCTATCTCTCAGACTCAGTGAATAAAACCAACACAGTACCTGTCCTCACAGAGTTGATGTTCTAGCAAGTGGAGAGACAAACACATAAACAAACAGAAAATGTCTCAGATGGTGGTAAGTACGACTTAGACAAATGAAGTCAGGGGCCAATGGGGTACATTAGATACGATCAAGATGGTCAGGGAAGGCCTCTTCGACAAGATGAAACCTGGGCAAATACCTGAAGGGAGGGAGGGAGGCACGTGGCTATGGGGAAGGAAGAGCATTCCAGATAGGAGGAACAGCAGGCACAGAGACCCTGGAGAATCCGAGTGACAGGAGAACAGTGGAAGGCCCAATGACTGGGGCACAGGAATGAGGGCAGGAGTGGGAGCACAGATGGCTCCCTCAGGTGGGGGAGGAGGACCATCAGGGGGGAAGTGCCCCAACAGAGCCAGAAGGCTGAAGTTCCTTTCCAAGTCCAAATCCCCAACCAAGTGTGTTGGTACCAGTACAGAGACACAGAAGGGCCGTGGCTTCTGGGAGGAACGGGAACAGCAGACAGGAGCTTAGGGACTCAGGAACTAGGGCCACAGTCACCAAGAAGGTAAAGACAAGGCAAAGTCTCCAAAGAACTGGGCAGGCCAGGGAATCGGTCCAGGTAGATGGGGCTGGGGACAAGTCTGAGGGATGGTGGTAGAATGGACCCTGGCCATAGCCTCCTTCTAGCCCCCACTGAGCCCCAGGAGGGCCACAGAGCTGCTAAGTGGACCCAGCTGCAAGGGAAGAAAGAGTAGGAACAGGTTGAAAATCAAATGTCTTATACTCTAAAAAATCAATCAGAATTGCCCCCCAAGTGGCCACATCCCTAGACTGGCAGCATGAAGGAGGTTTGGGCTTAAATTCTTGGCTCTGCACTAAGTGGCATTAGAAAAGTCACCTGACCCCTCCTAGTCTCCATTTTCTATCAGTAATGAGACCACCCTTCAGGGGTGCTATGGGGGCTAGACATGACTGAATGCCCACAAAGGAGGCCCTCAGAAAACACTAGCTGGCCCAGCTACCTTTGCAGTATTTGAACGTGCTAAAGCCAAAACAGACATCAAGGCCATGGCCGATGCTGGCTGACTGAGCTCCAGCATATCCACACAAGGTCAGCTCTGTAAAACAAGCTGCCTGGAGGTCACTGTGGTACAGGGCAACCAGATAGCCCAAGTAAGACCCAAGATGTAGCCTCCATCCACCCAAGACAACTGGGATTCTCCCAGATACATTAGCACTGATGTACCTTTCCACTGCTGTGTGAGAACACTTTTTCCTACCCTGGAAGAAATAAAGAAGGAAAAAAAGGGGGGGGGGTAGGAATACATACACCCATATATATGCACATACAGACTTATTTTAATAAATTAAAATAAATATTTGTGGTGTTTTAGTGATCCCCAGGTAACCACTGGCCAAGCAGACCCTAACATACAGCTCTGGCATCCCTGGTCTGGGGCTGCACAGATCTGGCCTGCCCTAAACAGTATTGAAAAACAGGCAGTTACTCTCTTCTATCCCCATGTGAGTCTGGCTACTTGGATGAAAGGGAGAAAAACAGAGTTCCTGCTGCAGCCCTTTGTCCCAGTGGCCTGCCCCCACCAAGCCACCCAGGGTCCCCTCTTTTTACCCCTAGGATTCCTGCCCCAGCACTTGAGCTTCAAAACCTACTCAGCAGAAGGGTTGACACTATTTTAACCGAAGTGAGAACACTGATGACCATCTAAAATGAGCCTTGTAAGAAGAGGAAATCTACAGTTTCCCATTATTACCAGTTTCAGCTAAAGCGGTGATATAACAATGGAGGGGTATAAGGCATGGATCTAAAGACTGTCTCCATCCAGCAATCCCCAAGGTGGCAGAGCCCCAAAGTTACCAGCAGAAGGGTGCCATCTTCAGACACAAAGCCAGGCTATGGAGAACTTCTCAGGAGCTGTGGGAATCCAGTTGATTTGGGGCTTGGCTGCGCAAGACCCAACCTATCTCCAAAGTGGGATCCCCTCTCATCAACCAGCCAAAAGCCCTTTCTCCACTGTTAGCCCAGTACAGACACCAACTTCATTTCATGGCTGAAAAGCCAGTGGCGGGATAAGTAGTGTTTGTTATCTAACTAAATTGTAGTTTGTTATCTAACTAAATGATGCGTGGATGAGAAAATTCTAACACAACTGTGGATCACTTCTGACAGCTTCGATTATGGTTTTGTTTAGTTAAGCACTTGTGCATTCTAATGAACTGTCTTATGGAATTATTAATTGGATCTGGGATTTCCAGGGCTTTTCCACTGCTCTGAATTCTTCCCAGTAGAGACAATGTGTCTGTGGTGTCTTGATTACAAAAGTTATTTTCCACTCAAAAATCTTGGGCCTAAGGCCTGGAACAAACCAGATCCCAGCATCTAAAGGTAGAGAGAGTAGTTCTTGGTCTTCCCACAAAGTTGAACACACAGAGGAGCTACTTCTTGAAAACACAAGGACACAGAATAAGATTGATTTGGGGGCACGATGGTCTATGGCTTTTCATTAGGAAAAAAACTCCAGTCAAGAAGCCAGAACATGTAGATCAATTACTTGGGAGCTGCGTGTTAGTCATTTGGGGTAAGGAGGGAGCGCTGGACCCATCAGCTTCTCTAAACACAGACCAGGAAAAGCACTGTAGGGCTTCTTCTGTCCTGCTTCTTCTCTAAGGCCATTGCCATAGCAGCTAAAAGGTTCTTCCAGCTTCCTTGATGAAACCAAACCCAGACCTGCTACTGGCAACAGAGGGTACACTCCACATAGAGAACAAAGAAGTTCCCTGGAGCTCACCCAGCACTGTCTCATGCAGTTGTAAGCTGTGGACACCTGGGGAAGTGGGGGGCGCTGCAATCCAGCTCACACCCCACATGTTCAGCCGAGGGCCCATGGGGCCCATGTCAGCCCCCAGAGTGTGTATCAGTCAGGGCTCCAGCAGAAGACTAGCCAAGAGAGTTTAATGAGGATATTTACAAAGGTAGGCAAGGTTGAGGGAAGTCGACAGGGGACAGAGGCAGCCTGGGCTAGCAAGAAGGGGGGCCGTTACCATCACAGGCCTGACGGGGTTAGCAGAGGGTGTCCTCAGAGGGAGAAGCAGGAGTTGCAGCTATGGTGTGAGTAGAAGAGCACAGACCTTGGACTCCCCGCGGGGACGAGGCTTGCAGACCAAATGGCCCAGCCTCTCACCCTCCATTCTATTGGGGCTGCCCACTGATCACCCCCGATCACCTCCTCCCTGGGAACCTGGGGCATGCAAGCCTGCATGGTGCAATCCACAGAGATCAGCCTCTTGGGACCCAGAGCAGCATGGAGACAGATGGGCAGTGAATGTGGAGAGGCAAAGGGGACTCATTCTCTGACTCTCACAATAGTCCCTATGGGCCTGATTGGTGCCAGGTTTTCTTTTTTTTTTTTTTTTTTTTAATTTTTTTTTTTTAACATTTATTTATTTTTGAGACAGAGAGAGACAGAGCATGAACGGGGGAGGGGCAGAGAGAGAAGGAGACACAGAATCGGAAGCAGGCTCCAGGCTCCGAGCCATCAGCCCAGAGCCTGACGCGGGGCTCGAACTCACAGACCGCGAGATCGTGACCTGGCTGAAGTCGGACGCTTAACCGACTGCGCCACCCAGGCGCCCCTGGTGCCAGGTTTTCAATCCCCACCTTCTCCTGGAGTGTGTGTGCGGGGGGCGAGGGCGGAAGTCTCTCATGGCTGGTCCCACTGCCACCACCACACTGCATGCCCTCTCCCCTTTCTGTGTGTCTCAGCCCCATCCCTCCTGGTCTGCAGGAGAAACCAGAGGAAGGAGGGGTGGTAACTCATCCATCAAAGTGCAATCAGGAAAATCTGGAGGCCCTTCTCCCTGGGACCATCTGCAGCCTAGGAACCTGCTCACCTCTGCCCACCTCACCCCCTAGAGGCACATAGAGTTTGTGGATAAGGATGGGTCCTGCCCTCTGTGCAAGGTAGATGGCAACTGTGCCCTGTGCGAGCCACGGGTAAACTTTAATATCCAAGGAAGGAATCTGGGGCATGTCTCCGAGAAAAGTACTTGACAGGAGGCACCGAAGGTCACATCCAAAAGCAAGAGCCAGGAAGAACTGTGAGAAACATACCATCCTGTATTTCCTTGCTCTGCTGGCAGGCCCCCTGGAGAGAGGCCCTGGGCCTCTTGGGTGATATTTCAACAAACACTCCTATACTGCTTATTATGTGCCCAACAGGCACTGTATGTTCTAAAAGGTTTACAAAGATTTCCCCCACTTAATCCTTCCCCCTTCTGGAGATGTGCATCCTAAGAGCTCTCCCTCATGCGCTTCCTACATGCCTACTTACTTCCATCTTGGAGGTCACCTGCCAGGGACCCAACCTGTGGCTCCTTCTTCAAAGTCAGAGAGGCCTTGAATCATCTCTGAGATGACTAGGCTTGCTCAGATAACAGCAGAGAGGGCTCTTCAGAGATGCCTTACACGGGTCAGGGAGGAGTGGGAAGCAGGCCGCTATCTGGATGGCAGTTAGTGTGCATGGCTGGCAGGGGTGGGAGTGGGTATCCTCCCCTGAGCTCAGCAGCTAAAAGAGCAAATCTAGCTGGCTTGCCTGAGTTGGACTCTTATTCTACCACTTGTTCCCTGTGTGATCGGAGGCAGATCTGTACCTCGGTTTTCTCATCTATCAAATGGAGAAGATAATTGTACATCCCTCGTAGTGTTCTTGTCCAGTCTGCCTTCTAGACTATTTTCCACCGGCATACTTTATAAACATGAGAAAGTCATTTAGCCTCCTTGTGAATTACAATAGCCTTGTGAATTACAATAATCATAATAGATCCTGAACTCCTTTCATGTGTATATCTCCCTTAATACAAAAACTCTAGGAGGCAGGTCTTACTCTAACCCTCACGTTATAGATTAGGGAATTGACGCACACAGAAGTTAAGTAACTGGTCCCAAGTACAGAGGTAGCAGGAAGCTGGAGATCTGGTTTCAAAGCTGACCCTCTTAACTACTTTATACAATACTTCCCTGGGAAGGTTGGTAGGTGAGCCAGGATGCATGGCTGTGAACAACAGCACTGGCTCATAGAAGCAGAAAAGGAATTAATAAAAAGACATTGGGTGGTTCATGGAATTGCCAGGAGAGGTAGACAACCAGGGTCTCAGTTATGTCACTAAGTACATCATCACAAGTCTTGTTTCAGCCCCCAGACCTGCCAACACCACTGATACAGGGCACTGCTACCTGTACTTCAGCCACCAGGACCCCAAGAACTTGCAGCTCTTGACTCAAAGCCTGAGAATGTACACCCTAATGACGTAGGCCAAGCCATGGACTGGGGCCTATATACAAGGGGGGCAAATCACTTCTCTTGTGGGAGGCCATTCTGATCAGTTTTAATTCCCACCAAGACTCAAAAGGAGAGAATTCCCCAAACATAAGTGGATTCAGATGCTGGATGGTCCAGAATGGCAAATATTCAACCAATGAGGAAACTGGACAGTGGGTTCTTTAAGGCTCTTTTCAGCAGCATGAGTCCATTCATTTTAACAAGCACATTGCAGTGGGATGTATTGTAATTCCCATTTATAACCCCATCTTGTCTATAAAAATATTAGGTGTTGTTATCCATTGCCATTGCCTTGCCATGCCCACTCCATCCTATGGGAAAATACTTTTCCATTGTCATTGGACTTGAGCATGTACCTGGATTTGACCAATAGGATATGATGTAAACTATGCCCTAGCTGAAGTTTTGAGAGACATTACATGGCTTTGGACGACTCTCGCTTCTTTTTTCTTCCAGGAAAATGGCATGTTCCACATGGGGGTTGTTCCTTCAGCCAGTGCCTCAGAGTGGGAAGACACACGGAACAGAACCTAGCAGAGCTCTGTAGCAACCACAACAGACTCACACAGCCTAACATTAATAGAGTAAGAAAAAAATGTTTCTTGTTCTAAGTCACTGATGTGGGGAGGCTGCTTGTTACAAAACTGTCTGATACATGTATACTGCAAATCACTCCACACCACTGACTACTAAACAAAGGGAATACATAAATAAATAGGACCCAGTCTCTGCCTTTGTGACACTCTCCAGTCAGAACTGGCACAGAGAGTAGAAATGTTTCAAGGGAGGCATAAACACAAGCCCTAGGGAGCACTAGGAGAGGAGACAGAGATTCTGCCTGGTGCTTCCAAGAAAGCTTCCCAGAGGGTATGAAACTTGAACTGGATCTTGAAGGTTAAGGCAGTGTGATCTATCAGAGAAGGTTGAAGAGGAGAGGGGAGGGGATTTCATGCAGAAGAAAATATATGAAAATTCAGAGGCATAAGAAAAAAAAACCCATACATTTATACATACAAGAATATATTCTGGAGTTGCCGGAGTTCAGGCAAGTGAGGAGGAGAAGTGGAAGGAAAAACAGCCAAATGGAGAAGCTGATTTCAAATGGCCCAGAATGCCACTCCAGCAGGTTTCAACATCATACTCAAGACTACCCGGAATCACTGAAAGTTTCTAGATCTCGATTTTAGAAAAAGCACCATAAATGCAAAAATTCTCAATAAGATACTAGCAAATCGAATTCAACAGCATATAAAAAGAATTATTTACCATGATCATGTGGGATTCATTCCTGGGATACAGGGCTGGTTCAACATTCGTAAATCAATCAATGTGATACATCACATTAATAAAGGAAAAGATAAAAACCATATGATCCTGGATCATATGATCATATCGATCATATGATCGATGCAGAAAAAGCATTTGACAAAATTCAGCACCTTTCTTAATAAAAACCCTCGAGAAAGTCGGGATAGAAGGAACATACTTAAACATCATAAAAGCCAGTTATGAAAAGCCCACAGCTAACATCATCCTCAATGGGGAAAAACTGAGACCTTTTTCCCTGAGATCAGGAACACGACAGGGATGTCCACTCTCACCACTGCTGTTTAACATAGTGTTGGAAGTTCTAGCATCAGCAATCAGACAACAACAGGAAATCAAAGGCATCAAAATTGGCAAAGATGAAGTTAAGCGTTCACTTTTTGCAGATGACATGATATTATACATGGAAATCCGACAAACTCCACCAAAAGTCTGCTAGAACTGATACATGAATTCAGCAAAGTTGCAGGATACAAAATCAATGTACAGAAATCAGTTGCATTCTTATACACTAATAATGAAGCAACAGAAAGACAAATAAAGAAACTGATCCCATTCACAATTGCACCAAGAAGCATAAAATACCTAGGAATAAATCTAACCAAAGATGTAAAAGATCCGTATGCTGAAAACCATAGAAAGTTTATGAAGGAAATTGAAGAAGATATAAAGAAATGGAAAAACATTCCGTGCTCATGGGTTGAAAGAATAAATATTGTCAAAATGTCAGTATTACCCAAAGCTATCTACACATTCAATGCAATCCCAATCAAAATTGCACCAGCATTCTTCTCGAAGCTAGAACAAGCAATCCTAAAATTCATATGGAACCACAAAAGGCCCCGAATAGCCAAAGTAATTTTGAAGAAGACCAAAGCAGGAGGCATCACAATCCCAGACTTTACCCTCTACTTCAAAGCTGTAATCATCAAGACAGCATGGTATTGGCACAAAAACAGACACATAGACCAATGGAATAGAATAGAAACCCCAGAACTAGACCCACAAACGTATGGCCAACTAATCTTTGACAAAACAGGAAAGAATATCCAATGGAAAAAAGACAGTCTCTTTAACAAATGGTGCTGGGAGAACTGGACAGCAACATGCAGAAGGTTGAAACTAGACCACTTTCTCACACCATTCACAAAAATAAACTCAAAATGGATAAAGGACCTGAATGTGAGACCATCAAAACCCTAGAGGAGAAAGCAGGAAAAGACCTCTCTGACCTCAGCCATAGCAATTTCTTACTTGACACATCCCCAAAGGCAAGGGAATTAATAGCAAAAATGAACTATTGGGACCTCATGAAAATAAAAAGCTTCTGCATAGCAAAGGAAACAATCAACAAAACTAAAAGGCAACCAACGGAATGGGAAAAGATATTTGCAAATGACATATCAGACAAAGGGCTAGTATCCAAAATCTATAAAGAGCTCACCAAACTCCACACCCAAAAACAAATAACCCAGTGAAGAAATGGGCAGAAAACATGAATAGACACTTCTCTAAAGAAGACATCCGGATGGCCAACAGGCACATGAAAAGATGCTCAACGCCACTCCTCATCAGGGAAATACAAATCAAAACCACACTCCAATATCACCTCACGCCAGTCAGAGTGGCCAAAATGAACAAATCAGGAGACTATAGATGCTGGAGAGGATGTGGAGAAACAGGAACCCTCTTGCACTGTTGGTGGGAATGCAAACTGATGCAGCTGCTCTGGAAAACAGTGTGGAGGTTCCTCAAAAAATTAAAAATAGACCTACCCTATGACCCAGCAATAGCACTGCTAGGAATTTACCCAAGGGATAGAGGAGTACTGATGCATAGGGGCACTTGTACCCCAATGTTTATAGCAGCACTCTCAACAATAGCTAAATTATGGAAAGAGCCTAAATGTCCATCAACTGATGAATGGATAAAGAAATTGTGGTTTATATACACAATGGAGTACTACGTGGCAATGAGAAAGAATGAAATATGGCCCTGTAGCAACGTGGATGGAACTGGAGAGTGTGATGCTAAGTGAAATTAGCCATACAGAGAAAGACAGGTACCATATGTTTTCACTCTTATGTGGATCCTGAGAAACTTAACAGAAACCCATGGGGGAGGGGAAGGAAAAAAAAAAGAGGTTAGAGTGGGAGAGAGCCAAAGCATAAGAGACTCTTAAAACCTGAGAACAAACTGAGGGTTGATGGGGGGGTGGGAAGGAGGGGAGGGTGGGTAGTGGGTATTGAAGAGGGCATCTTTTGGGATGAGCGCGGGGTGTTGTATGGAAACCAATTTGACAATAAATTTCATATATTAAAAAAATAAATAAAGTAGGATTCTGAGGGGAAAAAAATGAAAAGAAATAAAAAGAAAAAAAGGAGGAAAAAAAGAAAAAAAAAGAAAAAGCACCATAAAAGTAACAGAGTGGAGGATGAGTAAGAAGCAGAGAACACAGTGAATAAGCAGGTTGTTAGATTAAAACTAGTCCCAAATAGGGGCCCCTGGGTGGCTCAGTCGGTTAAGCATCTGACTTTGTCTCAGGTCATGATCTCGTGGTTCGTGGGTTTGAGCCCTACACTGGGCTCTGTGCTGACAGCTTACAGCCTCAAGCCTGTTTCAGATTCTCTGTCTCCTTCTCTCTCTGCCACTCCTCCACCCACATTCCCTCTCTCTCTTCCTCTTTCTCTCAAAAATAAACATTTTTTAAAAAATTTAAATAAAATACAATACGAAAAAATAAAACCAGTGCCAGATAATAAGATCCTAAACTGAAAATGTTCACAAAACATTTCAGAGGTGAAATCAGTAAGACTTGGTTGGATAAGAGATGAGAATGAAAAAATGAGAGATGACACAAAATGTTACCTTATAGATTTAATCACTAAATGAGTGGTGGAATTGTTCGTGGATATGGGGGAAGCAGACAACAGGGACAGGCTTGGGAACAGCTGATACTTTTGTGTTGAACATATCACATTTGAGCTGTCCTGGAGACAAACCTATGGAAGTGTCCAGTTGGCACTTGAAAGATATGGAAGAAATTCCCAACTGCCTGGAGTTGGAGAAGTGTTTGGGCAAAGTCCTGGAATCAATGTTGGCACTTGCACTGAGACCACAAGGTGTTCACTGAAGGAACAGGATGTTGAAAGAGGGAAAAAAAGAGAAGGCTGGCATTCTAGGCAGAGGATCAAGCCTGTATAAAGGCACAAAGCTATGATGTAATCAGAGAAAAGAAAGTAATTGAATGTGGTTGATGGAAGGGAAGACGATATATTGTGGCTTCCCTACACGACATTTTCCCACAATCCGTGGCACTGGTCATAGACCGATAATTTCTATGGGTAAAGGAGTGTTTGTATGGAAGTGACATAGTGTTACTTTGTGAATAAATCAGCAAATTCTTAAAAGTAGACTCTTGGGATCCTTGATGTTCCTTTATGAACTCAACTGTTGGTCCATTTCTGGCATTAATGGATACTTCCTTCTCTTATGGTCCTTCTGCTATAAAAGTCAGAATATGTCTAGTTAATCACAGAAGTAAGAAATGCTGTATCATTCTTCCTTTTAAAAATATAGTGGGGGTGCCTGGGTGGCTCAGTTGGTTAAGTGTCTGACTTTAGCTCAGGTCATGATCTCCCAGTCCGTGAGTTCAAGCCCCGCATCAGGCCCTGTGCTGACAGCTCACAGTCTGGAGCCTGCTTCAGATTCTGTCTCCCTATCTCTCTGCCCCTCCCCTGCTCATGCTCTGTCTCTCTCACTCTCAAAATAAATAAGTGTCAAAAATATTTAAAAAAAACAAAAATATAGTGTATTTGTCAGTACAGACTGGGTTAGATTGCAGGAACAAAAACGCCCAAAGTATCAGTGGCTTATACAACAAAGGTGTATTTTTCACCCATGCTACGCGTCCACCAAGGGTCAGCACAGGAGGAGTCCTCCTCCTGTGTTGTCACTGCCATCCTTATACTGGGATCCAGGCTGATGGGGCACCTGTACCATTGATCCTTGTGCCCATGGCACAGAGGGAAAGAGAACAAGGTGAAGCATACACTGGCCCTTAAAGCTTCCACCTGGAAATGACATATGTCACTTCTGCTCACATTTTCTTGGCCAAAGTAAGTTGCACAGCCAAGCCTGGCATCCAGAGGCAGTGGGGAAGTATAACCCTCCCCCAGGCACATACCAGATCTCACTGAACAGCAACACAGTCTATGACATACCACACTCATCGGGCTAGCTTCTTCAAAGTCTCTGATAGTGTTTCACCTAGACTACAACAATTCTCCTTTTATGTAGACACCTCCTCCAGGAAAGGAAATAATAGAGATTATATTTTCATATATGCATCTCTTTAGACCTTGGCATCAGATTACCAGTGACCTTCACATTCCCAGACAAGAACATCCCAAGTTTATGCCTGTCCTCCCTGCACTGTGGTCTTTCCAAAAGTCGTAATTATCTGGGAGATGCCCCCAACCCTGGACTAAGAATGGAGCCAAGAATCATCGGCTTCTGCTTCCACTCTGGCTTTTGTCTGCATAAAGAATAAAGAAAACCTGGCACAGACCCTGTATTCACTATCGGAGGCATTTTTAAACAAATGTCACCTATTGGTCTGCTGCTGGGTTGGGGATTTCTTGCTATGACTGCAGATAATTTGTTTGCCTTTCAAGTGTCTAGTCTGATGCAGTCAACTCATCCCAGTACCAAGCAGGAACAATAATTATTATTCCTATGCAGCTCTGCAATTAACCGGCTTTTCCTGAGTGAATGTCCGCAGGAGCTTCATTGAACAGAACTGTAAACAGATGCCACAGAGTCCTGCCTCCACCACCCCAGTTCACCAGTGAGAGGAGTCAGGCCAGGAGCAATAGGCTATGAGACATTCAAATGCCTCCAAGATTGATTGATTATTTATTTATTTATTTATTTATTTATAAACGTTAGGTCTAACATTATTTAGAAAACCAAATTTTATTGTCTCCTTTCTGCTTCCTGGAACAGAGCTTTCTAGGTAACAAATTCCTGCCCCTTAATCGTACACAACCCCACCAAGCCAGGCATCTGCAATGGGCTATTTTCCTGTTTACTGACTGGTAGACATGAATTACTCTCTATTTGCTTTAACTGTAAGTGGTAAGAGCCTGTCAAACTCAGGTACCCTGGCGAAGACAGACAGCAGAGTCCCTGTTGTTACCCCTGCCCAAATCTCTGACCTCTCAAGATACCAGGCAGGCAGGTGGCTGGCTATTTACCAGGCACTTCCTATACGCCAGACATTGTGTGAAGCACTTTGCATGGGTTATCTCATTTAACCCTCAAGGCAACCCCATTGGGAGGTCCTATGATTACCCTATTTTACAGAGGAGAAAAGCGAGACTTAGAAATGTTAAAGAAAAACTCTAAAGAGTAGGTGGCATATGCACTGAGTCTTAGAGGATAATTAGGAACTAGCCAGAGGTTTAAAGAGAGGAAGGCCACCCAAGCAAACTGAGCAGCACAGAAAAAGACATGAAATGAGGGGGGCGCCTGGGTGGCTCAGTTGCTTGGGCATCCAACTTTAGCTCAGGTCATGATCTCACAGTCTGTGGGTTCGAGCCCTGCATCCGGCTTTGTGCTGACAGCTCAGAGCCTGGAGCCTGCTTCGGATTCTGTGTCTCCCTCTCTCTGTCCCTTCTCCTCTCATGCCTCTGTCTCTCTGTCTCTCTCTCTCTCTCAAGAGTAAATGAACGTTAAACAAAAATAAAAAAAAGACATGAAATGAGGAAGAATACTGTGTTTTCAGGGAAGAGTACAAACCAGAATGACTGGAACACAAGGTGCTTGGGTAGAATTGTCTATAAATACAGAGAAGGTTATCCAGGGCCAAATTATGAAAGGACTCAAAGGTTATGCTGAAGAATGCTCAAACGCCTTTACTTTAGGGACTGGTCAAGCAACAGAGGAGGGAATTGGGCTAGTATAAAATGGTAAAGAGTGGTAAGGACTGTGGCAAACTGGAAGCCATACACCTTTCAGATGGAAAGGCATTAAAATTCTTTCTTGTTTTTAAGTGTGAGTTGAATTTGGCCCTTGGGGCATGAGCTTGCAAACTCTACTAGGCAGTGAGAAACTCACAAAGGGATTCATCCGGGAATGACACAGTTGGATCTCTTATCTTGAGGAGCTCCCTCTGACAAGAGTGTGGGTGACAGGCTCTGTGGGGGGCAAGACTGAGAACAAGAGAAAAGGTGCAGAAGAGCAGCAGGAGATGATGGTAGGTGAGCCCTGGGGGGTGGCAGTAGGTAGAAAAAGGTAAAGGATCCAAGACGGAAATATTAAGGAGGAAGAAACTTGGCAGTACTTGAAGGCAAACAGGATGTGAGGGAGGAAACACATGGGGCTTTCAAAGATAACCATGTTTCTGGTGCAGCACAGGGGACAAAGACTGGTGATAAACCCAGGGGGTGGGGGAGTGGAAGATAATGAGAGTCATTTCAGACAAGCTGATGGGCAAAGCTTTGATGTCTCTGCCACCAAGAGGCTCACAGGGTTGGTAGGGGTCTTGGCCAAGACTCCTTGCTATTTCCATGGCTGGATGGCTGATGGGCCTACCCATACCATGCTCGTCAGTCCCTGCAGGGATAGCTTCTCCTGGATTGTAGGGGCACCCACAGTTCCAGGAGGCCCTAAGACTGCTGCCTGCCCAACTGCTGCACCAGGATACCTACGGGCGGACACATGCGCTCGTCAGATACCAGGTGTGATGGTGAATTTTACGTATCAAGTTGATTAGACCATGGTACCCAGATATCTGCTCAAACATTATTCTGGGTGTGTCTGTGAGGATGGTTTTGGACGGTAGACGAGCAAGACAGATTGCCCTCCCCATTGTGGGTGGCCGTCATCCAGTGAGTTGAACAAAAAGGCCGACTCTCCCACAGGTTACAGGGAACTCCTCCCACTTGACTGTTCTAGCTGGAACATCAGTCTTTCCTGGCTTTGGACTGGAACTGAAACGTTGACTCTTCCTGGCCCTCAAGCCTGCTGGGATTTGGACTGGAACTACGTCACCAGCTCTCCTGGGTCTCCAGCTTGCTGACTGGATCTGGGGATTTCTTAGCCTCCGTAATCATGCGAGCCAACTCCTTATAAAAAAAAAAATCTTTCTTTCCATATATATATATGTGTGTGTGTGTATATATGTGTGTGTATATATATATATATATATATATATATCTCCTGTTGGTTCTGTTTCTCTGGAGAACCCTGACAAATACACCAGGTCAAAAATACACCAGCATAGCTCCATGAACAGACTACTGTGTCTGGTTCTCTGAATGGGTCTGGTTCTCTCACGCACATGGAAAATGTCCTCAGCAGGATAATGTAAAGCAAGGTCAGGAGAGGGAGTTCCCCACAGTGCTGGTGGCTTTTCACAGCAAATTTATTTAAACCTCACAAGAGGCCAAAGAGACAGTCATGAATATCCTTGCTTTATTGGCAAGAAAACAGGCCCACGCTTTGACCTGGGTCACACAGCTAGCCCAGATGGAAATGTAAATCAATCCTCCTGTGTCTCAGTGCCCCCTACTCTGCCTGCCTGGCTAAGTCCCTCCTCTAAGGACAGGAGAAGAGTCATTGGTGCAGAGAGGATGGACCTAATCACACCCTGAAAACTCTGGTGAGTGTAGTCCAGTCCCAACGTCCACAGGTGTTGACCCTTGAGAAGTGAGCAGCTGAGTGTGGACTCACTGAGGGATGAGATCTGACGTGTAGAAGGTTCCTCCGACACAGGCACTACTGAGCCACACCAGCCTGGGATTCCTCCCAGAACTAGCCTCTCTGGAAGGAACCCAGCCTGCCCTTAGGCTTGGTATCTCTGTCATCCTAGAGGCCCTCGTTCCAAAACTCGTGCCTCCTGTCCCAGAACTGGCTGGGCAACCAGGGCACAGAGTTGTCAGGTTCGCCCCCCGTTTGTGCTGAGCAAATCAATCTAAGTCATCCAGGAAGGGATTTAGCTGCGGGCTAAACTTACGGATGTGGGCGGCAATCTCCTCTAACAGCTGGACCTGTTCTGACTAAACATGATCCGCATGTGTCTGTGTGTGAGAGAGAGTTATATGTGTGTGAGAGTACGTGTGTATGTGAGAGGGCATATGTATGAAAGACTGCGTGTGTGTGAGAGACTGTATACAGGTGTGCGTCTGTATATGAGTGTGTATGTATGTGTAAGTGTGAGTGTGTTTGCTATGTGTCTAATCATGTATCTGTGAGAGCATGTATGTGAGAGAATGCGCATATATGAGAGAGTATGTGTGTGTCTGTGTGAGTGTATGTGAGTGTGTATGCGGGAGAGTGTGTGTTTGAGAGCATGTTTGTGTGTGTGTGTGTGTGTGAGTGTCTTCTATGTGTCTAAATGCGTGTGTGACTGCACATGGGTGTGTGCTTGTGTATGAGCATGTGTGTAACTCTTCTTGGTTTTCACACCCAATGTGGATTCTTCTACAGAAACGTTCCTGCACCTTCCAGAAGATCTTCTGAGTCCAGCCCTCGGCATTACGGGACTCTTGGGCAGGGCAGCTGGGAAATGGCTCAGGTGCCCAGCTCTACTAAATCCCACTGGTGTGGCTTTTCCTGGAGCTGAGGCCATCATCACTCTCCAGGCTGGTGGGCCGGGCCTGCACCACCCCTCCTGGCACAGACTCATTCCCATGCACAGGCTTGCAATGCCCCTCAGAGCAAGGCAGGGCAGCCAGAGAGGAGAAGGCTGGAGAGATCAAATTCCAGTCCTAACATGGGCAGGGAGGGGAATTAGCTCCCTGTCATCTTTAACACACACTCCATAACTTAAGGCAAGTTTTAAATGAAGTAGACAAATGCCTTCCCTCCACTGTAAACAGGAAGGCAGTTTTCTTCCCTGGCTGCTGACAGGGCCTTATCTCCACCTCCCGGAGAGGCCTCAAGGGGTGGGCTGTCTCAGCAATATCTGGGCAATGTGAACTGAACCCACATCCAAACACCACTCTGAGCACACGCACTCAACATGCTAATGGGCAACACAGGCCCATTAGCTTTGCTATCCAGAGTGCCTTTTGCAGTTAACCCTTCTGGAAGCCAACCCGATAAAAAACAGGTGTGCTGCAGGCACCCTACTGAGGAAAAGGAGAGGCAGACGATGGACCAGTGGTGGAGATGTCCCAGGCCACACAGAGCTGGGTTTGAGACAGAGCTGCTGACCACCATTCTGTGCTGCCTACCACCTGTACTAAACCGCCTGTGGGAACCGTTCGCAACCCAGGGCCACGCTGGTCAGCTGTGCCAGCCCATGGAGAGCACGAGAGCTCTTGTCAACCAATACTACAGGTCGAGGGTCCACTGGATGCTGGCTGGAAGCTCAGCCTAGCACTGCCAGCTCCAAGTTCCCAGCAAAAGCCCCGGTGGGACCAATGATGTGGAAGGGGGCAGAGCCAGGGAGGTGAGGCCAAGTGGCAGAGAGGTTAAGAGCGCTTCTGGGGCCTTGGGAAGTGAGGGCAGGGACAACGCACTCACTGAGGACAGCATCATGATGTCCATATCCACCCCCCAGCTGCACATACTCTGAGAACATGTCTGGGCTTCCTCTCATACATAGGCCCTTGCCTGAGGCTTCCCACTGTACCTCTCACACCTCCTGAGCACCTGCTAGGGCAGAAAGAGGAAAACAGTACACGGGTATTTGTCTCAAGTATCTATAAACCTATAGTTTTGTCTCAAGTATGTATAAAACTAAAGACCAGGGAGGCTGCAAGCCAATCACAGATGCTCATGAGTAACTGAGGCAGCACCGTGCATGTGCTTTGAGCAAACCCTGCAGGAAGCCCCACCTAAAGGGCTCTGAGAGTCCTGCTCAGCATCATGACCATGCGAGAGAGGCTTGGAAATCATGCTGGCTGTGCCACCACTGCCCGACCCCCCTCGTCCCACCCCAGCCCTGAGTGCCCTTGCAGGAAGAAGCTCCCGCCAGCCTGTGTACACGTGCACAGGGGTGTGCGTAAATGCAATCATAACGCTGCTGCCTCCTTTGCTCACCTAAGATTTGCACTCCCTCCCAAGATCCTGCTCTCCACCCTTGTCTGCCAGGCTCTGTGCCCAGGCAGGAGGCCCCTGCCTGTGGCATCATTCAGCCTCCCTTGGGAGAGCTTAGCCAATGGGAGGCATCAGCATGTCAGAGAGTAGAAGGAGAGTGGTCAGATTTCTTCCCCTCCTGAAATACTTCAGGGCCACCTCTCTGGCGGTGGCTGTGTCCTGTGACTACAGCTCTTACCAGGCAGCATCACTTCCAAGGCCCTGGTCACACTACTTCTCCTCCTGTCCCATCAGCCTTAGGCATGGAAGAGCTTCCTCTCATCATGAGTGTCAACGTGTCACCATGCCCTGCTCGCACTTTAAACTCTGTCCTTACCTCCTCATTAAGGCCTCTGCATGTGAACCACTGGGGTAAGCCTGCTTTGTGTCAGGTCCCCTCTGATAGGTATGAATGTGTGTGTGTGTCTATATGTATGCATGCACATGGAGGGGGGTACAGGCAGGGTATATACACATCCAGCTGTGTGTGCACATCCTGACATACACACATGACACAGCTTTCCTCTGAACTTCCACGATTGATGGAAGGAAGCCATCTTTGGGCATCCATGTCTGCATCCCAGAATACTTACTCCCATCCTGACCCCATTTTGAAACGTTTAGTCTGGGTCTCTGCCTGACCCCACAGCTTGATGGTAAATTCCTTGAAGGCAAGGCAAGAAGGGGGTTGTTGGAGAAAGTAGGAAGGAGGAAGGGAGGGGAGAGGAACAGAAAAAAAAAGATGACTATCATTCATTGAGTACCTGAGATGGAACCATTTCTCTATTCTAAAAACCATGTAGATAATCAGTCTTATTTTACAGGTGGGAAACCCTGGCTCAGAGGCTTTGGGTAACAATTCCAAAGGCACACAGTTAACGAGAAGTGGAGAGGCACTCAACCACAGGTAAGTCGGGGTCCTGGCCCCTTCCAGTCCACCCTGCTGTTTCTTTGTCTCCCCCACCAGGAGCACACTGATAGCCACATAGTAGGGGCTCAAATGATGCTTGTAAAGTGGAACTGAAGCTGAGAAGGAAACCAATGGCAAGCTTTCATCCAAAGAGAAAGCTCACCAGTCATGAAGAGAGCCAAAGTGCTCAAGGCCTTTGAGCTCAGATCACCCCGAACAACACAACAGGTAGTGTGTGAAGCTGTAACCCTACAGAAAGCATGGAGGGCTTCCCACAGAGCTTCTTGGCTCCGGTCCAAGGCTGGCTCTTGGTCAAAGCCGGGGGTGTCATTAGGTTGCCGGATAAGGGCTTTCTGATGGTTGGACACATAATTGAGAACCAAAGCATCAGGAAGGCTGAATTGCTAACATATCCCTCAGCCTACCCTCTCAGCAAGGCCAGGGCTGGAACCCAACAGCGGATAATCTGTAGTCTGCATCACTGATGGAAACTGAAATGCCAGGTGACTAAGTGGACAGCAACGAGGGTGTTTAACAATTATATTATTATTAATAATAATAATAGTAACAACAACAACAACTAGATTCATCTTTTGGAAGGTCATACGGCTCAAAGTCTGGGGTCTGTTCAAGGGCCAAAGCTGGGCCTAGACATACCTGCCCCATCATAGTGACCAGCACATCACCCTTGTCCCCTGTCTACAGGGCTACTCCCCAGACTTTAGGTAATCGACAGGCCCCTGAAAATACTGCAGCCATCTGGCCCTGGAAATTCCTGCCTATCTTGCCAAAGCTGGCAAGAACTCCCGTTGAGCTGTTCCCAGGAATGAGCTCCGCCTTCACAGTGACACTATTAGTGATGTGACGCTACCTGCAGTGTACAGCGTAGAAACTCACATAGCTGGCACGCGATGGCGCGGGATTCAAACCCAGATCTGCCCTGTTGCAAATCCTGCCACCTTCGGCATACTCAATGGCGTCGACGCCCTCCAACGCCGTTTAAATGCCACACGGTTCACTATACCCTCCAAGCCGCGCCATGCAGGTCTCCCTGAAGAGCTGCCAGGAGTGAGAGGACGGTCACTCAGAGGCAGACATGTGTCACATCTCCAGATCGCCAAAGCCAGGCCTCTGTGGCACTGAGTCAGGCCTCACAGCGGCCACCCTGATCTCTCTACATTGCCTGTTCTCCAAAACAGCTATTTATAAACCTCATTTACACAAAGAGAACAGCACATTCTGGCTTTTTTCCTGCACTTTAAAGAACCAAGTTATGGAAGAAGGAAATACGATGGAAATGTTAGCCAATCACGGGTTTGCCCTGGTGCACATCTGTGTATCCATCGTTTCTCCCGGTGCCATTTTAACAGATGCCTCTCCTCTCTGCCTCATTATCTCCTGCTCTCCTCTGTGCTCCTAAACAAAGACAACATGGGCATACATCCAGGGCTTGCTTACCTCCCACCTGGCAGAGGGAGCAGGAAGGGACAAGTCACCCTCCCTGGCCCCTTAGGAAATGACAGTACAAAGACCTAACATGGATTGAACCCTTAGGAAATGCCAGCACTGTTTACACTGTCTTATCTTACTCTGTCCTCACCATTCTTCATGTCACTACCCCTATCTTACAGATCAGGAAACTGAGGCTTGGAGAGGTCAGGCAGCTTATCCAAGGTCCCACAGCTGAAAAGGGATGAAGCCAAGACTTGAATTATGGCAATGTGAGCCTGGTATCTGGGCCTTTGACTGTGGCCAGTTGGTCCTGGCCCTTGACCATAGCTATTCAATACTAAAAAAGTCCAGTGGTGATCCCCATTACCAAAGTGATGGCTCCCAAGGGAAGATGGTGTTCTAAGAGGCAGAGGATGACCATGCATGAGATTTCCCAAGGAGCTCTGCAGGCCAGGCATGGAGGCATGTGAGCCCATGGTAGGTGTCATATAAAAGCCGGGGGGGGGGGGGTGGACAGCTACTGAGCAGCCATTTGATCTCACCATTACCTTGAATCATGGCTTTCAAGCACTCAGTCATTCATTTAACAAATATTTGTGAAATACTTACTCTAGGTCAGACCCTTTGCTGTGTGCTGTTAATGCAAAGGTAAATATGACACAGGGTTGTCCTCAAGATGTTTAGCCAGTCAGTGAGACAGACGAGCCAAAGCCACCGACACACCCACTAAGGGGTGGCACTATCCTGGCCCAAGACACGGGCTCTCCATGTCTGCATGACTTGAAAACTTCCATCTTTCCCCAGGCCATCTTCTTTTCCACTAGCATTTCCCTTGTTTTACTTAGCAGGCAAATTTAGAACGTGTGCAATAGAACCTGTGCGTTCCTTGCTGGCTTCTTGATGTATTCTTCATGCTGTGTTTACAAATGCAACTGCAGACACAAATTACTCCTGCCACCTGTCCTGTGAGACATGCTGGTGGCCTTTCATTGTTTGATGCTGTTGATGTTCCTTATGCAGCAGTGGTACATAAGGAGTCTGCTCCTGCCTTCTCCAGTGTAACAGGAAAAGTGTCCGACGCAGTGGAGACAATGCGGGACGGGGAGCCAGCAGACCTGGTTCGGGCCCTGGCTTTGCCACCGTCTTCTGAGTGACCCAGGCAAGGCTGTTAACTGCTCTGAAATTGAATTTCCTTATCTTTAAACTAAGGAGACTGAACAAGGAGCCCCATTAGGTCCCTAAAGTCCCATGGAGCATCTAGAATCCTGTCCAAAAACACACATGGTAATTCATGGGTTGGTCCAAACAAGCTGGTCTTTCAATCTATGTTCCCTCTCCAACCATTCCTGCCTATACTTTCAAGGATCCCGTATAGGGAAAGACCTGAATTATCAAGACTGTGGGCTAGACTGGGCACACGGTAAAGTTCGCTGAGCACGAAAGTGCTGAGCATTTATGAGCCCACCAATTTATCCACACAACCTTGTTGAACTTCGTCCAGCAACTCAGTAATAGAGGTACTATTATTATCTCTATTTTACAGAGAAGGACTAGACTGGCTAGCAAAGTTCCCAAGATCACACAGCTCATAGATACCAGGCCAGGCTTCCTGGCCATGTCTGTCTGCTCCAAGGCTCAAGTGTTAAGGCACGTTGCTCTCCTGCTTCCCGAGGAAGGCCAGGCAGGCTCTGGGGTGGCAGAGGTAGGTGACAGGAATGAGAATGGGGCTCCCCTTCCCTTTCTTTCATCATCACTGGACATTGCTGTTCTTGCTCCTGCTAATGTCTCCCTTCGTTACATCAGGTCCCGCCTTTGTGGCTCTTCAGCTGAGGAAACCAGCCAAGACCTTCAGTAACTCCATGTCTTGGAAATGAAAACTGAGACAAAGAAAAAAGGCCCTTGGTGCCCGCATGCCACTTCGCTAGATCACAGGTAGGGTGACTCTCGAAAGAGAAGGCCTCACAGAGTGCACTAATGGGATTTAGTGAAATGATGTTCAGCTTCCTATGTAGTGGTCACAGATATGGCTTCTCCCACTGTTACCATGGCATATGTGTCCCTTCTTTGGAAAAACAATGACTGGAAATCACACTGGTGCTTCAAGGCAGAACTGTGTGTCAGGAAAGAACAAGGCTTGGCCAAAGCCAGTCAGCACCATTATCTAGTTTCTTATTTGATTTTCTCAACGGTATGCAATGCTCATGCCCCCTGGATTTGTTTGGGCTGTCTCACGCAGTTACATTTTACTCTCTATAAAGAAGCTCGCTATGAATCAGGCATTATTGTAAGTGCTTTATCAGTTTTAACTCAGCCAATCCTCAAAACAGCACTATGGGATAGGTGCTGTTAGCCCTCTTCCAAAGATGAGAAAATAAAGCACAGAGAAGTTATATCACTTGCCCAAGGTCACACGCTAATAAGGGGAAAGACCTGACTCAAACCCAGGCAGTCCATTGCCACAGTCTGTATTTTTAACCACTGTGCTACCCAGTGTACATTTGCTAGGAATCCATTCAAGATACAAATAAAAACAAATACATTGTATCTTTGTAACACTTCTAAGATGGATTCCCAACTCAGAAAAAAAAAAAAACAAAAACAAAAACAAAAAACCCTTTAACCGTGTTTCTTAGGAGAAAGCTTAGAAAATGTGGTCTCCAGGAGACAGGTGATTTTGTAGGTCTGCATGGTGTCTAGACAGGCGGCCAAGGAGAAAGGCTCTGTCCGTATGTCTCCAGGGCTGCCCAAGGAAAGGGAGCCCGCCGTGAGATGATAGCTCCCTGTGATTAGACAGAAATAGCCCAGCCATGGAGGAGAGCCAGCCACCAGGCTGGCCAGGGCTGGAAGAAACAGCTTATAAAAGCAGTGCTGCCCAAAACTAGTTCTTGGACTTCCTGTAATAGAACCATCTCGGGATTTTATTAAAAATACAGATTCAGGACCTCACCCCAGACCCATGAATAGAAATCTCCAGAGGGAGAGGAGGGAATGGGATAGTAGTATAACCTTAAAACCTGAATCTTTCACAAGCTCCCTGAGTGTTCCGATGACAGGAAGTTTGGAGTCCTCTGCCATAAAACCTGATGGCTCTATTTGCCATAAGTCTCTGCGCACTGCGCATCCTCAGGAAATACGATGCAGTCACTGGAATGACTTACTGCCCAGCCCCAGCCCCGTGACTGAGTTTAATCTGATACTAACATGCTATAATAACAAGAATGAGAGCTACTGATTATTGAGCATCTCCTATGGGCCAGACACTGTGCTGAGTGCTTTAACCTTATTTATGCTTATCCTCATCACAGTCCATGCTTTACTTAGGATCAACCTCATTTTACCGATGGTGAAATGAAGGCTTGGGGAGTCTGGGTGACTACCTCAAGGCTACAGAAAAAGCAAGTAGCGGAGACAGAATTCAGACCCAGTCTGTCACCTTGATCACTCTGAGCCCAAGGTCAGTGCTACAAACAGTCCACCTGCTGCCATCGTCCTTCAGGCCACAGCTGGGGCTGGGAAGGCCCCTCAGTAAGGGAAGCAGCATCCTTTGCACAGCACCCGCTGGACCATAGCTGCTCTTCTGCCTGCACAACCATTTCGGTGGATCCCCCGGGGGCACCGCTCCCCCTGTTCTGACACCAGCCAATGTGCTAGGTTGACACCAGCAGCATTTGGCCTGAGCCTGTACAGTGGGAGAAACTGGGGCATCACCAGTACCTCCCAGTATCAGCAACTGAGGTGAAAACCTGGTTGCTGGGAACAACGACCCGGGGGCTCCTCTCAGGAGCTCATACAGCTCCCCTTCTGCAGATGGAAGGAACGGTGTCCATCCAACTGACCTGAGGGCGAGTCCTTGCTTCGGAGATGTATGCCTTCGGCAGGCCGCTCACCCTGAGAGTGAATCTACCAATGGTGATATGAATGAGGGCCTCACTGGGCCTCTGGATGGCTTAAAGGAAACACTATCTGGAAAGCACCTGGTCCTGGCCACGCACATTGTAAATGCTCAGATCTCACCTCTTTACTCCTGCCATTGTCTTCTTTAATTTCTTGGGTATCGTCCGCAGCTGGACAACACTGCCAGTCTTCCTACTCAGGCCTCCAGTAAACACGGGGTGCTCTTTTGCCGGCAGGGGTACCCCCACCCCCCACTCTCCCACTGTTGGAGCTCCAGGGGGCCCTAGGCTCCCCTATTTACTCAGCTCCAGGATGCAGGCTTCCCAAAAGAAGAGCCTTAACTGTCCTGTTCTCTGTTACCTCCTCGGGCTAGCAGCATGCCCGGCAGGGACCGGGCACTCAGTACTCACCAAACGAATAATTCAGTCACTCGACAAATGGGAACTGAGCCCTTGCTCTATGCAGGGCCCAGTGCTGTGGATGAACCCATCCGGAGCATGTGGTTCTGCCCTTGGATCTGACAGTGAGTCTCCCTCTCAAGGACTCCTCTTGCCCTGAAGTGTGGCTAAGTCAGCAGGGGAGCCCCACACTCCTGGCATCCCTGCTCCTGTACTCATTTTTGTCCTGGGACAAGCCTCCTAGAGAGAGATATCAGACCACCCCCTTCTTCTGGAACTTTCCATGTAATCCTAAAGCCAGAGTGAAGCCCAGACACCTCTCCTGAGCAGCAAGCAGGTAGCCAACCCTCGGCCTGGCTGCCACTCCAAAGAAATGTCCTGACACACTGTCACTGCTCACAGCCTCCTGCAGAAAAATCCACAGGCAAGAGAACCCTACGGCCTCCCCTGAGAAGGGCCCCCGGAGGACCCAGCCTCAACAGTGAAAGCACCAACCAGCCAAGACACCGGATTGCTGGAAACACAGAAGGACGCTGGCCCCAGGGGAGGCTTCAGAAAGTTCCAGACCTCCCTGCCCCCACCAATGGACTAATGGATCCATCTCAATTACTTAAGTTTATTTACCGATCGTTATAGACTTCGCCCGAAGGCTGGAAGAAAAGCTATGTCTGGGTCTTAGGAAACAAAACAAAGCAAAACAAAACCTTAGCACCAAAGCGTTGGAAGGGGCTGCCAAAAGAAGACTGATCAGAAATAATCTCTTAGACTCTAAAGGATGTCAACAGCGGATCAGAAGTTGCTGTGCGCAAATGTGATGCATGGCTGTGACAACGGCACCTGGCAGAGGCGAAGGGCAACTGCATTCCAGTACCAACCACGGGAGGGAGAGTGGAAAAGGGCCCCGGGGCCAGGGATCCAAAGGCCAGCGTGTCACCTGCAGTTCCGCCCCTCCCCAACTAGGCAACCTTGGACAAGGGGCTTAACCTTTCGGGGTCTGTTTCCTTCTCTGAAAACTGAAGGGATGGGATCAGATCATCCTAAACATATTTTTGGTTCTAAAAACTCTTTTGCACCTCCATGTCAATATTTCAGAGACAGAGATAGTTCTGGCTCCTTAGCGTGCTTTCTTCTCCACGGCTAAGGCAGTGTCCCCATAACCTTGGCGAAGGGCCCTAGAAGGTGCAGGATAATTGTTTCTCTGCCTCGTTGCTATGGAAACTTGCAACTCCTGCATTGCCAGCGCTAGGACAATGGCGTGCCTAGAGCTCCTGGGGGGTTTGAGTTTGTTTTGTCCACGTGCAGTGTATGAATGCCGAAGTGCTCGCAAAGCGGAAGGCGATGGCTTGCTGATATGAGTCACTGCTACTTCCCCTTTAATCGCAAAGCTTCGTTAGAAAGCTTGGGATTGTGGCGAGTGATGACATTAGCCATTCTGAGACTCCACTGAGGGGCTCCCACGATAAGAGCATCCCTTGGCCCTGATCTTGCCTTCTGTGGGCTTCTGCTGGCTGGCTCGGCGACTGCACCGTGACGCTTTACGACTTTCTTGCCACTTCTGATGTTGCCCTTCCCAGGATGCCCTCAGCAAGTACTGAACGACAGCATAGCACCTGTTTGTGACTCTATCTTGCAAACACATTAACTCAGCAGAAACATGTGTCAGAAACCAGGTCTTTGAGGGCCTGAACAACACGTGTAACTGGCAAAAAGGCCGATGGTGGTGGTGCTGTCTGCTTAGACTTTGAGTTGTCAGAGGGGGAGAGTGGGTTTGGAAATCTTCCCAGTCCATATTAACCCCAGAAAACACATCAGATTGGCTAAAAGATCGGTGCCGTCTTTCGATTCTCTTTTCAACAGTGGTAGGCGCTTCAGAAAACTGAAATGTGACCACTTAAGAGTCACTACCTTGCTTCTGACAAAACAGGGACAAACAACAGGCCTCCTTGCTTGTCCCACATCCAGTCCTAAGACCACAGCCTCCCCCCTCCCCCCGGCTGAGATTAATGGGGGACACCGTGACTGCTGAGGTTTCTCGCCATCATACCCCACACCGACAAGCTTTTCTTCTCGCCAAGCAGGGGCCTCTGCCTACACTTCCATGCACACCCATCACCAGCTCCTCCATTGCTCCCACACATGTGGGCACCACATCTTCTCTGAACCCCACCTCCACTGCCTCCCTCACTTAGAGAGTGAGCTCTGCCCAATCAGTGACCGGCTACCGTGTTTCCAGGGTCTCCATCCCAGGAGTTGTTGGCCCCAGCCTTGCGGATCTGTGACAGGTGTGGGTCCCAGCTGCAGAGCCCGCTGCAGGGGTCTGAGGGAAAATGGGATCTGTGACCGAGACGTGCACGGTCGCAGCTTTACCGCTCACAGCAGGAATGGTCCAATTGGACCTCCTTGCCGCACCCTGCCCCCCCCCCCCCGTCCTGTGCCCACCACCCTAGCTGGCTGAAGTGACAGGGGTGTGGTGCGGGATAAAGAGGGCTCGGTGGGGACTCTGGACAACCCCCTGCAGTCATGCCTTTAGTTTCAGGTCAGGATGTCCGTTTTCTGCTGCTGTCTTAGTATGTTCGGGCTGCTATAACAAAACACTACGGACTGGGAGGTTTATAAACAACAGAAATGTATTTCTTACAGTTATGGAGGCAGGAAGTCCAGGACTGAGACGCCAGCATGGCGGTGCTCTGGTCAGGGCTGTGCTTCATAGCCAGCACCTCTTTCTGTATCACACAAGGTGAGAGAGGCTAGGGAGCTCTCTGGGGCCTCTTTCATGAGGGCTCCACCCCACGACCTAATCACCTCCCAAAGCCCCATCTACTGATACCATCATCTAGGGTGTTAGGATTTCAACACATGAATTTGGGGGGCATTCAAACATTCGGACTCCAGCAGCTACCTTGTCCCCACTGTCCCACACCGAAGGCCCGTCTCTGCACAGGGTGGTCACTCATAAGTGTTGCTGAAGCCTTTCCCACCCTGGGGGAACTGATTGCAGCAGGCCAGGGCCAGAGGTGTGGGAAACAACGCAGTGCAGTGCAGCATGGGGAAAGGGGTGGCTTCAGCGTTCGGCACACAAGGGTCCAAGCCCCATCTCCTCTCCACGTGCCCACTGACCTGGCACAAATCCCATCCCTCCCTAGGGCCCTGTTCATCTGTAAAGTGAGGGTCTCGAGTTAGATCATGGATTCTTCCATCCTGTGGCTTGAAGATGTGACCCGGGTCTTCAGTGTGTCTCAGTGGGGCAAGTACAGCACTGTCCCCATTTTCTTCCCCTGGTGCTCCAGGCTCTGACAGCTTCTGGAAACACCTGTTCTTCCCGAGACAGGAAAAGCCTTTTCTAAATCATTTTCCCTCTCTCCAGGTCCAAGCCAAGAAGCTTGCAACAATAAAACGCCAGCCTAGTCTTCTGTCATGATTGTCTACAAACCTCATAAAAATTTGCTGCCTTGGGCCCAGGAATGGTGAGTACAATTCTTTCTTGTCAGCCTGGAGGGTGCTCAGGCTTCAGGACCGCCCCCCCCGCCCCCCCCCCCCCCCCCCCCGCCAAAGGCAAGAAGCAGATAGCAAAGGGGCCAACCAGGACACCAAGACCCCCACAGATGTGGGAGGCCCACTCTCCCCTGATCAGGAGGGTCTAAATTAGGCCTGGCTCACAACTGTCAGCCTCCGTGAAACCAGGGCACATGGTGGAAACTGAGGGAATCCAACCTTCAGTACATGCAGGGAGGGGGCCAATGTGATCTGTGAGCAAGGAGTGCTGGGTCCTGCTGATTTATTTTTAGAGACACACGTTCCCTTGTTATTAATAACGAAACGCTTGGATACCTAGGATCTTATTCTATGTCAAGCATGACACTAAGGGCTTTGGCTGCATTAAGTCATATCATCATTTATTCATTCAACCAAAACTTCAGTGAGCCCTTCGCATGTGCCAGAAGCTGTGCTCAGCACCGAGGCACAGTGTGAAGCCAAAGGGCCATGGTTCCTGCCCTCAGGAAGCAAACAGTCTAGGATTATGCTTCTCGGACTTAGGCATGCATTCAAGGAGACTTATCTGGTATGTTAACTCTGGGCCACATCCCCAAATAGGAATCTTAGCTTTTCTCAAGTACCTCATCCTTAATTCACAGTTTGTGAAACACTGGTCTAGTGCTATGGGAGAAGTCCATTACTATGCTCATGTTACAGATGAAGAAACTGAGGCAGAGAGGCTGAATAACTTGCACCGGAACACACAGCCCATAAGGGGCAAAGCTGACATAGGAACCCTGCTCTATTTCAGAGCCAATGTTGTTAATTATTATGCTATCTATCCTGTCTTCCCAAACCTTACCCAAAGAATTATAATTGTATTTACAGAGAAGCAAATCATTTCATTGTGCGTAATCTTTATGACAACCTAACCTTATGGGGTGGGAGTACTATCATTCCCATTTTGTATATATAAAACTGAGGCTCAGAGGGTGAAGCAGTTTGCTCAAGGTCACATGACCAGCCGGCCCCAGAGCTAAGACTCAAAGTCAGGTCTGTGCCACTGCAAGGCTTATGCTCTTTCCAAGAACACATTCTACTTCTTCTGAAAATCCTTTTATAAAGGTGAAGAGGAATCAGACAGAAAGGCAACAACTAAAACCAGCTGTGGACAAAAGGGAAGGACAAAAATGCAAATACTTGGCTAGCAGGTCAGGACCCAGGGGAGAGGGGCTCCTTCCTCCATGGCGTCTGGGGGTACTGACAGGCGCCGAACTCCCGAATCACCTGTGCCCCACAGGGCATAACCCACGGACTGGGAATTGCCAACCTGTGTGTATTTGCACTGCCGTGTGGCTCTGTGCTTACCGCCGTACGTGTAGCGTGTGCACAGACCACAAGCGGACATTCACGTGCACGCAGGACCCATGCCACACTCCTTACAATCCCAGCTCCTCGGGAACGCCCTTTTGAAAAAGTCACCTCGTGGCAGGTGGTCCTCCACTGCCCCAACTGGCAGTCACCACCAGATTAAACGGCCTCTGCTGAAAAGTCTTTTCCAGCCAAAAGAGATTTTAGCAGCTAGAGTGCATGTGTAAAGGTCAGTTCCCCACCCGGGGGATGGACAAGCCAGGGGAAGGGACAGGAGGCCAGGGAGGGCTGCCTGGGGGATGACATTTGAAATTAGGCATCTCTCTAAGCTGCCTGCAGAGCTGCAGGGCCCAAGGGAAGGCCTGGATCCCAGGGAACTCCGACTTTTTGCCTTTACATGACAAGCCCGTCTATGTAAAGCATCCACTGATCTGCAAGAAAAGGAGGATGAACATCACGGCACCCCAGGAAGGCACAGACCTAACTTCTCCAGGAGCCAAGACATCCTGGGGAAGATCCCAGCTTCTGGGGTTCCCTCTCCCCAGCTTCGCTGCCAGACTGCTAGTGTGGACTCCCTTTCCAGGCATCTTTGACTCACACTGAGCCCTGACATCCCTGAGAGTTCAAAGGGGGCCCGCTGCCTGGCTATCCCTGGACCACAGCATATTTGAAAGATGGGGTGCACAGGCGGGGTGCCCCAAGTGACAGAGTCCTTAACCAGACTTCAGTCAGGCTACTCCAAATCCTCCTTCCAACTACACCTCAACTTTCGGGCTTCTACATTCATCTCGGCATTGTCCACTTTTAGCAAGAAGCCTGCTAAATCAGTTTAGCCAGATTTTCCCCGCAACTCAGTATCTGATCGGGTTCCTCATCGCCCGTCGTCCCCCATGTGAGTCTGGTCACGCTGCCACGCCTTCAGCAAGAATCCTGGCAGGTCGATTTAGCCAGAATCCCCTTACCCCTGATGCTTCCTCAGTGACGTCCCATCCATTGACCCCACCCTGCTCCTTGGCTATAAATCCCCACCTGTCTTGTATTGGAATTGAGGCTGGTTCTACAGAGAGGTCTCTTTTCCCCTATCACCACGATCCTGAATCAAATCTACTTTTCCTACTTTAACTTCTGTCCAGCTCCGGGGTGTTGTGTGTGTGTATACACAGCCACACCCAGCCCCCTCCCCCAGGCCCTGTGGCACTATCTCTTGCCCGGACCTCTAACAAGGATCTCTTGGCCTCCATCATCACAGCACCTGCACCTTCTCTGTAGCTGTCCAACAGAAAGCAAGTCCCGCCACCATGATGCTTTCAAAGGGAAGATGGCTCCTACCACCCACTGGATAAACCCCAAACCCTGACTTGGCCCTTCACAACCCAGGACCAGCCCACCTGCCCCCATTCCCGACTGCCCAGCCTCCCCCAGTACCCTGACCTCTAGCCATATAAACACATCTGTTCCCCAAAGAGCCCAGTAGATTCCCTGCAGGTTCCTGATTTCTTCCTGGGCCTTCATCCCTCCAGCTTATAAATTCCTGGAGGGCCTGGCACAGAGCAAGCACTGAAACTTCAGATCAGATAGGTGGTGAGTGGCTGGCTGGCTGGCTGGATTCGAGAAGTCCTTTTTTGGCTCCTGTCATCTTCATCTGATGTCTCCCCGGGAGGCAAACAGCCTGACCAGACATTTTCAAACACACTAGTAGCTTGGTCTCCACTTTTAAACTGAATAATGTGAAAGATGAGGATAATAGCACCTTCACTGTAGTGCTTTTGTGAGGCTTCAATGAGAAAATGTATACAGCAAGTAGTGAGCCCTGACACATAGCAGGTGCACGACAAACTACAGCCGCTGCTCTTGGAACAAAGTGCTGTATGGAGCCTCCTGCCTTCCCGTGGGCAGGGCCGAGGTCTTCCAGCCTCTCCCAGTTCTGGGGAAGATGGATCTTTCCTGGAGGCTGGAGTGAAGGGTGGGGGCAGCCACAGAGGAGCCGTGGCCTACTTTGCGCAATTTTAGGCTCAGGCAAGGCCCCAGACAGTAAGTGACATAAAGAGCACTCGAAGCCGGCTGCAGATAATGAGGCCCGGGGGACAGGGTACTCAGGGTGGTGCTCCCCAGCAGCCTCTGGCGGTGCCCAAAGCTCAGGCCTCTTCGAAGTTGCCAGGCATTCCTCCCCCTCCACAAACAAAGGGAGGCAATCCCTGTCACCCCGGGCTTCAGGGAAGCTTCTCTCCAGCACCCATTTGTAAAGGCAGGAAGAGTTAAGACAAAGCTGCTCTACAGAACACAAAAGCCTCCCTGTGCAAGCCAGCCCTCGAACCCCTGCTACCAGGATCATTCTGGTCCTCACAGGTCTGCCAGCATCCATACACAGGCTTCTAGCTCAAATTCCTTCCATGCTGCAACCAGGGTGGGTAGTACTGATACAGGTCTCATTCAGTCCTTCCCCAGCCTACAGTCCATTCATCAGAGGCTCCCTATTGCCCTCCAGAGAAACTCCAAACTCTTTGGGGTGCATTCAAGGCCTTTCCCAGCCCTTTCGGCCTCTGATCCCGCCCCACATACTCCATCTGCCATTCCTGGGATACACCAGGTTTGCTCACACTTGCGGGCATCTGCGTGTGCACTTCCCTCGGCCTGAAACACCCCAAAGTCACTCAGTGAGAAAGTGACTGAGCCAGGACTCCAGGCCCTTTCTTTTGACTCTGAGTTCCACACTCCTTGGGTGGGAAGGACCAGGGGATTCCAGAACATCCCAGCCCCATGGTGCTAGGATCCCAGGACAGACCTTTTCCATGTCTCACATCCCAGATTCTCTGAATTTGCCCTCGCTACAACTCTCTGGGTGTCACTGTAAGCACCCAGTCTTTGGCTTCCCAAATCAAGCCAGCACAGACTACCATCTGCATCCCCAAGGGTTTGAAGGCTCAGCTGTAAAAGAGAACACAAGCTGACATTCCCAATTAACCTTGTTCTCACTCTCAGTCACCGTGCACTGTGTGGCACACCCCCATGGGACTGCAGGAGACAGGAGTCCAGGGAGCGGAGGCTGGCCCTGGCCCCCGGGCCACAGGGAAGCACCTCTCCAACACCCGTTTGGGAAGGCCCTGAGATGTAAGACAAACTACTCCATCCAACACAAAGACTCTTGTCCCAGCTCATCCTCGTGTCCCTGCCACTCGGCTCACAGGAACCTCTCTGCAGCCTCCACTCCCGCTGACCTCCACACCTCCTGGGGGCCCTGGGCCAGGGACCTCTCCATCTGTCAGGAGGGGGGCCTCTGAGGGCCTTGTGGCCATGTGCACAAAACCATCACCGCCCTTCACCAATGGCCCTGCACATCCTAACAAGTTTGAATCACAAGGGTCAGGCACACAAGAGCGAACACCCATGCGACTTCCCTTTTTCCCAGCAACAAACTCTACTTTGACATGCTAAAAGTCTCCTAAGCAACGCAGTACCTGTAAACTCAATAAACAGATCTCTGTGCTGTGAGCAGAAGATTTAACGCACATACAAAATCTTACTGCTGATCACGACAGGAATTTTCCTGGTAGACAACGGATGCTTCATCCATACTCTCACTCATACTAATGCACTTGATTAGTTAGAACACCCAAATTATGGCTGGGCACGTGACTACACAGAAGAAAGACTACGTTTCCCAGTTTTCCTTAAAGTTAGGTGTGGTCATGTGACCATATTCTGGACAACAGGACATAGGAGGCCATGGTATGTATGACTTCCAGGAATTGTCCTTGGAGGGGAAAAATGTTCCCTTCTCTCCTTCCTTTTTCCTGCTGTCTAGAATACACACATAATGATTGGAGCTGGAGCAGCCCTTGGTACCACAAGTTGGAAGGCTCATGTTAAAGATGACAGCAACAAACTACAAACAGCCCCCGGCCCCTGACACTGGGATAGCCAGACCAGCCCCAGACTGCTTAACTCCATACTTCTTCAATGTGGGAGAGACACTTCCATCCTGCTTTAAGCCACTATTATACTGGGTTTTCTGTCAACTTGCTGCTGAGCCTAAATCTAATGGGTATGGCAGATGAGCTGAAAGGGCTTGGTTTGCTTTTCTAAGCATCTTCCTCTGCATCAGTGTCAAACACTGCATGTGGGGCCTCTATGTCCCACATGCTTGGGCATCTTGAGGGAGCTGCTTGTATTCAAATGGAATATGTGATTTCAGTCCTCAGAATTTGGCCCTTAAGATTTCTTCTTCGCTCTTCGATCTGCCCTTGACCTTCCTGTTTGATATCCAGTGGCCAATTTTTCTGGCCTACAATTCTTTCCCGTTATTCCCAGTTTTTTCCTCCACATTGCACACAGGTAGTGTTTACATGGTCTGCTGGTTTCTAGGTTACTAGCCTCTTTGAACCGTTCTGGCTACAAACCTAGTAACTGGGCTGGGAGCCCAAGCACTGACCTTCCTTTGCCCTCACCCTCTAGGAGAGTGTAGCCATGCGAATATCCTTCTGGACTCACCTCAGTCTACCCCCAAAGCATGGTGGGGAATCAAAGTCAAGAGCCTATCCTGCCTGATTTGCCTTCTTAAAAAACCAAGCTGCCAGCCAGTCCTGATGTGGTCATAGAAGTTAGCCAGGGAAGAGGAAGGCTCACATAATACAGAGGCAGATGCCATTGAAAAGGCAGGTCTTCCTGACAGGATATGACTCTGGTGGCAGCCCTGGGGAGCAGGGAATTGACTGGCATTACAAGGTTACAAATCGTTGCATCCCGTAGCAAAGACACAGAAACAGTGAGTGCTCAGCTCTCAGCCCCTAGGAGAAGTAGCACAGATGATCCCAGCCCAGGTGCAAACACACAGACCGCCGTCTAGACCACATGACAGTCCCTAGACCCTTGGATTAGCAGGTTGATGGCACCTGGTCCCCAGGACCTATGTGCCAAGGACCTCTCAGAGGAAGATGCAGGGGACCTGAAGGCAGTCCTATTCTCACAGCTTTCCAAATGGACATGTTGATTTTTGGCACCTGCCCTTGAGGTTCCTTGACCAACCCTTGTGCCATGTGAGCACAGACTTAAGCAATCTACAAGCCATTCTCCTGTCACAGCCCCACATGGCTCTCCTGAAAGCCCTCCTGCCTTTTCCTTCTCCTTCCTTTTCTTTCCTTGCCACCTGCCTGCCATTCTCTCCGTCTCTCCCTCTCTCTCATGAGCGCTGTAATTTAGAAATAAGGTGTTCCTCAAGTTTTACTAGATTCTCATATTCTAGGTCCATAGGATACTTGGTGACTCACAACAGAGTACCTATGTCCATGGGAGTGAATGGTCTAGAACAGTGCTGTTCAGTAGGACATTCCATGACAAAAACTCTCTATACTTGCACTGTGCAAAAGAGTTGCCACCTGCCACGTGTGGCTTTTGAGCAGTTCAAATGTAGGTAGTGTAACTGAGGAGGTAAAATGTTAATTTTATTTAATTTCATGTCATTTAAATTTAAAAAGCCACATGTGGCTATTGGCTGCCATGTTAAACACTGGAGGTCTCAAAGGGTCAGACAAATAAGCAAATAGCTGTCCTGATACAGATTGATACAGATTCAATAGTTATGAGTTACAATAAACACCATGGTGGGAGCAAACAGTGTGTGGTGAGTATGTATAATGGGGGGAATGTAACCTTTCCTGGGATGAGAAAACATTTCTCTAAAGCAGTCACATGTTAATGGATGACCCAACTATAGACATAAAAATAAAATTCTGTAACAAGGAAAAAAAAAAAAAGCCTGAAAGGAATTACACCAAAAATCTTTTTCAAATGCCTTATAATGAGTTCGTTTTATTTATATAAACTTTTTTTTAAGTGGGTCAGCTCAACATTATCTATTTCTTTCTGAGGAAATGTAAACTAAATAAAGTTGCTGTCTATTTATATGTGGGCCAAACTTGATTTTTTTTTTCCTTATGCAACAGAGATCTGTCAAAGACCGGAATGTTCCCCACCCCAGCCTGGAGAAAAGGGGGACAAGATGACTTCAGGACCCCCGAAGCCTGGTCTTTTCAAACGCCACACCTTGCCTTCCACCTTTACAGCTGCTTAGAGCCCGAGGTCATCACTGAGGCCAGCGAGGACACAGATTCCCAAAGCCCAGAAATTTCCAAAACCTTTAACTCTTTAGGCTTCCTTAGAGTTAAAGGCTATAGTGGCCTTTCCTGGGAGGCCATTATAGCTCATCCCCCTAGTGAGGACAGAGGGAGCTGAAGGCTTTGGAAAAGTTGGTAGATACAGTTGCCATGAGAGCCACCCAAGTGACCGCTCCTTTCCTGGACGGGAATAACACCTTTTAAAAAGGAAAATGATGTCTTTACAAATGCATTCACTGAAAAGAAGGAAAAGGAGAAAGCAGCCAGCAGGGCCTCTAGAGGCCCAGGTCTTCCCTCTAGGTGCAGGTAATGGGGCCTCTGCCCTGTGCTCCGGGGTTTCTGGGCAGTGAGCTGTGTCATGTGAGAAGTATAGCCACTCGCCTGACTTACCTACCAGGGCCAGACTGTGGCAAGGAGCCCAAGACCCTGAGAAAGTTAGTCATCTCCCCTCTGTCCCCCATAACTCTTCATTCAGATGTTCACAGTAGCGGTCGACACGTTGTATTCTTGTTGTTTATGTTTCTGTCACCTCAGAGAGGCCAGAAGCTTCTTGACGGCAGGTGCTAGTTCCATCCATCCCAGCATCCTCACGCCCAGCTCAGGGCCTGGCAGAGAGGAGATGTGAGTAAATGCTGAATGAACGAAAACAGCATATGGACAGCACAGAGTTCAAATCCCAGCCCAGCCTCCCAGTACCTGTGAGAGCTGGGACAAGCTACTTAACCTCAGGGAGCCTCATGGTAGGAATTAAATACGAGGAAGCATTTTGGGACGCCTGGGTGGCTCAGTCGGTTGAGCATCCAACTTCAGCTCGGGTCATGATCTCACGGTTCGTGGGTTCGAGGCCCGTGTCAGGCTCTGTGCTGACACCTCAGAGCCTAGAGCCTGCTTCAGATTCTGTGTCTCTCTCCCTCTGTCCCTCCTCCACTCATGCTGTCTTTCTCTCAAAACAAATAACATTATAGATAAGCATTTATAAAAAAAATTATGAAGGAGCATTTTAAGCCCATCCTGGAGCATTTGAAGGTTCAATAGGCAGGAGCTTATTGTGGACCAAGCTGGAAGGAGGAGAGACCCCCTTAAACACAGGGTGATTCCTAAAGACCCCTCTCCCTGACTTAGAGAACTTGCCTTTGTCCAGCAGATGGATCCAATAGCTTAGCTTCCATGTTGGTTTTTCCTTTGACTTTTCTCAGGGAAGGATAGAACCATCTTGATTAAATAACCAAGTGCCACCCTCACCTGTCTCCAGGCCCCTGCCCCATTCCCAGTTACTAATGCTTCACCTGCATTCCTGAGCCATTTCAGGCTGTGATCAGCAGTTTTCTAGGAACCACAGCTTTGGCTGATGGGCCTTCAGGGCAGACAGCCTGCCGTGTGCATCATTAGTGACCCCAAAGCCCAGGGCAGCTGCAGGTACCGGGTAACACAGCTTTGTGCTTCACCCACTTGTAACAGTTTAGTCTAGGCCAGTAGGTTCTCAAGCTGTTGACCCAGGATCGACAGTATCAGCAGCATCTGGGAACCTGCTAGACAGGCAAACTATGGGGCCCCACCCTACTGCAAACCTACTGAACCACAAACTCGGGAAGTGGTGGCCCAGAAATGTGCATTTCACAAGCCCTCCAGAGGATTCTGATGGATTCTCAAGTTTGAGAGGTACCCTGAAGTTCTGCCTGGTTCCCCTTCTTTGATCACACTTCTTCCCATCCCCAGATTGGCGTCTTCTTCCTAGGTTCCATCCAGGGTGGGCCCTGAGAACCTGAACAGACCTACCTGCCAGCTGCCAGGCTAACCCCATCTCTGTATACTTTACCTTCCTGACCCAGTATCCCAGGCCAACCACTCTTAGAATCAAGATGCAACCATGCTAAGGCATACCTGCATGGCCCCCAAGCCAGAGGGCAACAGCAGGGAAGGGGGGAAAGCTCCAGGATGGGAAAGGCCTTGGAAACTCGCTGGAAGAAGAGAGAGAGCCATGGAGGCCCTTAGCAGAAGGGAGAAATGTGGAAAGGACTAGGACACAGCAAGCTGCCCCCCCCCATCCCCAGGCTCCTGCCCGACGGGAGGCCCTGCTAACCAGCTGCCCCCTCCCGAGCCCTTCTAAGCAGCCCTCCTTTTAAGTTTTACTTTCTGCTGAGCTGCAATCGCTCACTGCTGGGTGCCAAGGTTGCCTGCCACGTCCCTGATTGCAAGTCCGCAAATGTGGCCGAGAAATCCATTTAACTCCTAGAAAATGCATGGGCACATCCCTAAGGGAACACAGGGGAATTTGCCGCACAAGGCACAGCCGCTTCCCAGTTCTGCCTGCCTGAGACTTGTGTAATTATACATTGATTACTGCTTGCTCTCTGCACTGCTGGCCCCTGCTCAGCACTTCATAACTACAAAAGGATCCGCTGGTTAGGGGCCAGTGGATCCATCTCTGGTGAGTGGGCTCCTCTGGATCACCATGCTTCCACTGACACTGACACTGCTTCCCCCAATTACAGTTCAATTCTCCATCCTCAGCAGGACTCCTGCGGGAGCAGCCATGCACTCACCGTGACAGCAATTTGTCTAGAGTTGCGGCCCGCAGCCACCCCAGAAATTCCCATCCCTGCCTGAAGTATCTCCCCAGTAGGCTTGCCCCCTGTCCCAACCCACCCCAAAATGCCATCCTGACTGCCCCCTCTGCCCTGCCTCTTCCAAGGGCATCTGGGTTTGGGGAGGCACAATCACTATGATGAGAGGGGGCCGCAGAGATGTGGGGATCTGTGGTGAGTGGCAGGCATAGGTGGTCTCAGAGGTGACATGATCTGAAATATCTCAGGAAGCACCTATAATCTGTATCTCTAGTATTTCCCCATGTACCTTCTATGAAGGACATGATCTGGCCGGTAGCAGGTATTATGTGGGGGGAAGAGAGGGGGGCTTGAGGTAGAGACTTCTGTGGCCAAATACATGTGGAACACCCTAGAAGTAAATCAGGCTTTCTTACTATAAGGTGTCATAGAACTCTGTATTTAGGTCATTCCCAAAGAAAGATTTCCACAGAAATCTGTGTATTTCTCCACAGAACCCTATTCCATAGAGTGCACACAGAACTAGTGTTCCATGGAACCCACTTTGGGAACTAGAACTCTCTCAGCAGCTATGTTGTGAGAAGTGTGCTGGCTTCCTTACAGGGCCTATACACATCCACCTCTCCCCCAGATGCTCAATATATAGGAAGTGTTAATGGAGAGGCAAGAACAGCCAGATTTGAAGCCTGAAGGGCCCTGCTGCAGACAGTGCTTGCCTGAGCCTATGCCCCTCCCCGCCCCTCCAGGGTGAGGAGCCTGGAAGGAGTGGGAAGAGAGGGATAGGCAACTGGGGTTGTTCCTAAGAAGCCTGCTGGTCAGGAAATCCAGAATCCTTGACCCTACTCTTGTAGGCACCTTCCCAGGCACTGGGAATTCATGGTCACATTAAATCCTACCAATAACCCAGTAGAGTATGTCATTATTATCATTTTACAGATGTAGAAACTGAGATCCAAAGTCGCTAAGAAACCAGCAGGATTTGAAACAAGATGCTGAATGACGAGCCCTACTAAGGACCCTGATGGGAGCCCTGGCTGTCTGAGGAAGGGCAAAGGGCAGAGCTGACTGACCATATCCACCTACCACCACCATCCATGACAATCAAGATGCCAAGGACCTGGCCCCTCTCTGGCAGCCAGCAGGCTGCTGGGGCCTCTTTTATCAGATTGAACTTGTGAGCACTTTCTTGACATGGTGTAAACATTTGCCAGGAACAGGGTTCTTATCTTCCCAAACCCCTGCTTAATCCCAGTGCTGGTGCTTAGGGGCATCAGACTTCGATAGCACCGCCCAGGAGTGGGCACATGTCAGCATGTGAAAACATGGGTTTAAGTGCATGTCCCCTGTGATAAAAGTCGCCCAGGCCCTGGTTTCTGACTTGAACCTGCTCTGTTTGTTTTGGGAAATCTAATTATTCTATGCAAAGTAATTCTCTGCACCCCATAATTTCCAGCAGAGTAATCCCAAACCTGGCGAAGACACTCAGCAGCAGTGTTTGCATCTCCAAACACACTCAGGCAGACCTTTCCCAACTTCCCAGAGGCCAGGAAGTCCTGCAGGGAAGCGAGGGAGCAGGGGAGAAACACTTTTGGTGCCAAAGAAATGACAGAGCTCACACTCCCTCTGGATAGCCAGACCAGCGGCAGACTGGTGAGCAGCTCCAAACACAAGTGGCCACTTCCTGCATTTGCCCTATCCATCCAGATTTTTATTCAGCACTCACTATGTGCCAAGAAAGGATTGCAGAACCTTCCCTGGTCAACAAAAAGTGACTGTCTCATGGGGTCTTTACTTATACATATATATATTTTAACGTTTATTCATTTTTGAGAGACAGAGAGAGACAAAGTACGATCAGGGGAGGGGCAGAGAGAGAGGGAGACACAGAATCTGAAACAGGTTCCAGGCTCCGAGCTGTCAGCACAGAGCCCGACGTGGGGCTCGAACCCATGAACCACAAGATCAAGACCTGAGCTGAAGTCAGACACTTAAACTAACTGAGCCACCCAGGCACCCCTTGGGGTCTTTATTTATAAAGTGAGTGGAATTGAACTGATATCTGTGAGCATCAGCTATGTGACAGTTTTAATTCACTGAATCTTCATTACAGTGCTATGAGGTATGCAATAGTATCCCCAGTTTCTAAAGGGAAGACTGGAGCTCAAGGAAGGTACATTACAAGGAAGCTACAGGTCACACAGCCATGCTGACCCGTTATCAGGACTCAACCTCTTTCCTCCTTACCATCCAGTCCTAGGCTTGCAAAGCTTGGCTTAAAAGCACCAGCCTCAGTCTAGGATAACTCCTGTTGACACAGTCATGTGCAGAACAGAATCTGCCTTAGCACCAGCTAACAATGGTGGATTCTGGAAAAGAGTGGAGATCCTAGCTGGCTGTCAGGCAGCCAGGCCTCCTCAGGGTATGGATACAGGTTTGGCTACCCCACAGCTGTGCCTGGATCTGGGACCCACTGGATTGTAAAACCCCTAGTCCAGACTTGAATCTGCTGCTAAGCATTGAATAATCACACACAACGGGAAGATTTCTCTCCCTTCCCTATCTAAAACACGAGCTTCCCCTACCTTCCATGATGCTTTCCTTTTCACAGGGCTTAGCATGGCCTGACTCTTCATTACATATCTATATGTCTACTTCTTTACTGTCTAAGACTACCATGGAAACAACAGTTTGAAATTCACTCTAGTTCACACAGTTATCTACAGGGCTAGCACATGCCAGGAACACAGAAGACTCTCAATACCTATTTGTTGGATGAATAAATGAACAGAAGCCCCAGGTGGTCAAACAAGATGCAGGAAAGCACTTGGCTACCTAAACAAGGCACATTTCTTGCGTTGGATGACTTCAGGGCACCGCAAGAACTTGCCAGTGAATTACCATAATCATTTGAATGGTCTCTGATGAGTTCTAGAGAATAGGAGAAAGGAGGTTGGCACTAAGGATCCTGCAGTTCCAGTTTCTAAAGAGAATAAAGAAGTAGATTCTAGTCTACAGACCTTTGGTGGCACCCATTAGAGATTCCGGAGAATTACACCAGGAATGATCTGAGCATTAGGATCCCAGATGGCCTGCTCTACTGGGATGAATAATGCCTGCCCGCCCCCCAAATTCAGGTCCATCTAGAACGTCAGAATGTGACGTTATTTGGAATTAGGGTCTTTGTAGATATAATAAGTTAAGATGAGGTCATAGTGGATTAGAGTGGACCCTAAGCCAATGACTCATGTCTTTATAAGAATAGAAAACAGAGATGCGGAGACATGTAGGAAAGCATACCATGTAAAGACAGAGGAGAGATTGAAGTGATGCATTTACAAGCCAAGGAGCACTAAAACTTGCTGACAACCACTAGGACCTAGGAAAAAGCAAGGAGGGATTCTTCGCTAAAGCCCCCAGAGGGAGCATAGCCCTATCAAACACCCTATCTGGAGGCTTTGGACTTCAAGCCTCCAGAACTATGAGACAATACCTTTATGTTGTTTTAAGCCATTCACTCAGCAGTACATTGTTACAACCACCAAGGGCACATCCTGTCAGATTGACCTCATATCCTTAACAGAATTACCAGAGCAGCAAGGCACTAGCAAAGGCTTCCTGCAAGGGTATGCCTCCCTTGGCCAGAAGGCTAGGCCCCACAGTCAGATGGAACACCCTGGATAGGAGAGACCTCTATTGGACTAGGTGGACTCTTTCTCGAAGAGACAAACTCTTCTCCAAAGAATTTCAGCATGTAACAGGAAAGGCAAAGGTTTGGGGGAAGACAGGATGCCCTGGACATTAATCCGGTTTGCTTTCTTTTATTTCCTTGCAGTCCTACAACTTAGATCAAATATAAGTCAACGCCAGACATCAGCAGACCATTATTTGCCAAGCAGATCGATCACATGAAGTTGACAGGACCTCAAAGGTCACTTTGTGTAAAAACTATAGGGCTTAAAGGAGAAACCTGGGGCTCAGGGAAAGGAATGGCATTAGATGCCCAAGGACATACAAGGAGGTAGATGCAGAGATAAACCCAGGATTCTTGCTGTCTTGCAGTTGGGTAAATGTAAGGAGCAAAGGTGAAACTCCATTGTGTGCTTAAGAAGTCAACTATCAAGGCCATGCAGGTTGTATGCGCAGGTGGTAAAAACTAGGAGACACCATTCATGTTGCTGTTTGTCCCTAGAACTGTGCAGGATGCACCCTGCACCCCATACGTGGCAGCCCCCACTGTCACCTGAATTGCCATCTATAGGAATTGCAAAATTGTCACTGGAGTACATCGGCAATATGGCACCAGTTAATTCAGGTTTCCGTGGGTAATTATGGAATAGACATGATTGACGGAAAGTGAGTCTGTCTCACTTTTGTGCATGATATGCCGTTGAGTAAAAAATACACTGAATATCAAGTTTTTAAAAATTTATTATTGGGGTACCTGGGTGGCTCAGTCGGTTAAGTGTTCGACTTCAGCTCAGGTCATGATCTCTCAGTCTGGGAGGTCAAGCCCCGCATCAGGCCCTGTGCTGACAGCTCGGAGCCTGGAGCCTGCTTCAGATTCTGTGTCTCCCTCTCTCTCTGCCCCTCCCCTGCTCATGCTCTGTCTCTCTCACTCTCAAAAATGAATAAATGTTAAAAAAAAATCTTTTTTTAATTTATTATTTATACAAGTTCTAACCTGCCACCTCTGTTGAGTATTTTTGTGATCTGCATGTTCGAAGTTGTGCCATGAACTGCACACACCAGCCTTGCACAATGCCAGCTGCCAGTAGCTTGCATTCAGTACCAGTAGTCAACTGCAATTCCAAACAGTATAAGCAGAACACAGTACTGTTTGTAGGAAACTAATGCTTGGTGATGGGTCAATGTAAGCTACCATTACCTTCAGCAAGTATTAGTGACAAACACTATCTGGTTACGGGTGACAGGAAAATGTATACTAAACTATAGTCCGAAATAAGTTCACATGTTGTGTTCAGTGCATGTTATAGCCTAAAGAACATAAAGAAAAAGGTGTACAGCTTTTATTACTAGAAAATCCATTTCTCCTTGGTCCCAATCAATAAACACTGAAGAAATATTTCAAGAATGCTAGAGAGAAGAGGTGCCACATCATTAGCCTGCCCAGGGGGCCAACAGATCTCAGTGAGGCCCTCGTACCAAACCTTGTGTCTTTCCCCGACAATCCCAGGACATTGGTGTTGGATGGCCTTTGGGGACTGTCCCGTCTAGCCATTTCACACTGTTTCAAGAAGCTCCAGGATGCCACCGAGGTGCCTCTACAAACTGGAGAGCGTCTAAGCCTTACTCCCATCCAACAAGAAAGACTACCATCTTACCAATTTTATTTTTGGAGCTCTAAGTTAGATTTCATTTGGAAAAGGGTTGTGTTGGCTTTTCAAAATACAATAATTATTGCTCTACCCTGGTTGCCTCATGGTTAATAGGATGGAGCTTTAACTGGAGAACTTGGATTCAACTCATCTCTGCCACTTACTAACTGTGTGACATTGGGGAAATCATGTAACTGCTGTGCCTCCATTTCCTCATCTGAAAAGTGGAGGTCATAACAGTGTCTACCTCACAGAGTTATTGTGAGGATTAAGGGGACTAGTACTTAAAAGATATGTAGAATAATGGATGGCATGGGGATCCCTGGGTGGCTCAGTCGGTTAAGAATAATGGATGGCATTTTGGGATGAGCACTGGGTGTTGTATGGAAACCAATGTGACAATAAATTTCATACATTAAAAAATAATAATAATAAAAAAATAAAAAAATAAAAAAAAATTAGTGGATCCTTGATGATGTTGTGGTAGGAAGAAGAATGTCTCCTCAAAGATGTCTACATATTGGAACCTGTGACTATGTTACCTTATATGGCAAAAGGGACTTTGCAGATGTGATTAAATTAAGGATATTGAGATATGGAGATTATACTAGATTGGCTGAGTGGACCCAATGTAATCACAAGGGTCCTGATAAGGGGGGGGGGGGCAGAAGAGCCACATAAGATATGATGACAGAATCAGACATCAGAGTGATGTGGGCTATGAGCCAAGGAATGCAGGTAGCCTCTAGAAGCTGGAAAAAGCAAGGAAATGGATTCTCTGCTACAGCATCCAGGGTAACATAGCTCTGTCAACCCATTTTAGACTTCTGACCCTCAGAACTGTTAAGATAATAAAAATGTCTTATTTAAAAAAAAAAAAAGAATAATGGATGGCACATACCAAGCACTTAGTACCTGGTAGCTTCTATTATTATTGTTTTGCATCCTCCATATACAGAAGGGGAATCTGGGACCCCAGAGAGCAAAGCAACACACCCGAGGTTGCCCAGATTAGAGCCCTGGTCCCTCAGCCCTGAGGGCAAGGTGCTCTCACACCAGACTCGGCTCCAATTACCACCCAACCCTCCCCCCACCCCCTCCAAGAAGACACACCAAGGCTACTGGTGATTACAGCTGGTCCTTGTCCACCTACCAAGTTTCACACTTCTTAGCTTAGAGTGGGAGCTGATTATCTGTCAAACTCAACTGAAGAATGAACTCAGCTGTGAGTGTTCTTGAGCTACTTGAATTGTCGTCCCCAAAGTGGGCCTGGATGGTTGCAGCTGAATGCAGCAGAGGCGGGGCTGGATGGATGTGGACCTCACCACCCTTCCCTGGCCAGTGCCAGCCAGTGCCACTACCCACCTTGTTGGGCAAGCTCCCCGTGCAGGTGTCCTCACTCAGCCACGAAATGTTTAGAAAATACCATATTGCCTGGAATCTAAGGTGCCCATTTCTTTTTTATGGCTTCAATATCTCTGAAATGATGACAAATCTCACAATCAATATGTACTTTTGATGTGGTAGTGTTTCTTCTTTTTCCTCTGAAAAACTATTATTAAATCAATGATGGGTCTTAAAATTGGTGGCATGCTAAAATAGAGAAAAGACCTTGTAACAAATGTTGTGAGATCCTCAATAGGAAAAGACAAGTAAGGAAAGAATGGCTAAGTCCTACTGCTGAGTGCTTGCAAATGCCCCAGCTAGCTGTTTTAGGTAGGTCCAAGGTGCCAGGGAGGGTGAGGCCGGGCTCTGGGTGGGGGTAGCACTTGTCTCTGTGGGTGAAGTCTGGTTGTGCCCCAGGCTGGAGACTAAGGGCCGGAATGGCTGTGCATCCTGGAGCCATGAGGCATTTCCCAACCTTCTCCACAAACAGTGGTGATGGAAAGCCCGGCCCCGGCTCAGAGTTTCCTGGCTCAGCAGCTGCTGGACTTACCCAGAGTCCCTGGCAGGAAAGTACCCTGGAGGTGGAGGAAACGTGGCAACAGTTCCTGCTGTTCCACTGTGACAAAGAGGGTGGAGAGCTTGGCTCGAGGAGACTGACTTCATGGAGAAAATTATACCTGCACTCTAGGAGGGGCAGTTGCCAGAGCCCCTGCTTACTGTCCCCGGGACAGAGGACAGCACCGGTTCTACCTCCGTGTTTGGAATGCCCTCCCTGTGTTGCCAGAAGAGCCATGATGATTAAGGCCACAGCCTGTCTGGGTTTGAACCCCAGCACTACTGCTTACTAAACTGTATCAGTGTGTGCATCTATTTCCTTGTTTGGAGGAAAACAGAGATGATGAGAGAGCACCTCCCTCACCAGCTGTTATGGGGAGCAAATGAGTTATAATAGGTAAAATGCAGCCCAGTACTTAGCAAGTTCTATTTAAGCACTGATTTAGAGATTTGCTGTTGGCCTGGTAAATTCCTATTCACTCTTGGAAAGTTCAACCCAACAATCACCTTCAAGAAGCCTTCCCTGACAACCTCCCACCCTCGCTTTCTCCTCCAACCGCCTCTGGTCTTTGGTTATATATGGTGAGGTGACTTTGCTGGGGGGATGAAGGAGGGGTTAGCCTCTCCATCTGTGGTCTGCATCACACTAGAATTGTTTGTTTATTTCTCCTGTTAGAGAGGGAGTTTCATGAAGGCAGGACTGAATCTTGGTCATCTCTGTGCCCCAGTACTTGGAACAGAACCTGGAACTGAGAATACCTTCATGACTATTTAAAGCATGGAAAGGACTGGGTGGAGTGAAATGCACAGCATGGCATGGGACGGGATGGGATGGGATGGGATGGGATGGAATGCAATGGAATGGAATGGAACAGAATAGTTATGGCACTATCTTTTCAAATCACAGCAGAGACACTTCCTCAAGGCAGATTCAGGAAGAAAAATAATCTTACACTGGTAGGCAGTTCACCACTTGGTGCCAGTGTCTTTGAGGTCTGGAACAAACATGTCTCCCTGGGGACACCAGACCAGCACAAGCACTCTGGACCCTGCCTATGAGAGAAGCTTCCTATAAGAGCCAGCAAGAAGCTCAGCTGGAAGAGGCTCTGCCCTAAAACCCAGCTCCTCTTCTTCTTATTTTTTTTTTTAATTTATTTTTGAAGAGACACAAAATCCGAAGCAGGCTCTAGGCGCTGAGCTGTTAACACAGAGCCCAATGCAGGGCTTGAACTCATGAACTGTGAGATCATGACCCGAGCCGGAGTAGGACACTCAACCGACTGAGCCACCCAGGCGCCCCCTAACACCCAGCTCCCGACCCTCCCTTAAGGCTGCAGGCTCCACCTCCGGTGTGGTGGTCCAGGAAATGGAGTCCAGCTCACCACACAGGACACTGACCCCAGTCAAGCCACCACTGGCAGTTCTGCTTGCCTGGCCACCTTGCAAGTACTGCCAGGGACCATTTTCTTGGGTCCTCACACCTGATCAGGTCTCCGGGGAGCAGAACCACTGCCACTCCTGCCAGGCCTTTCTTGGGGAATCCCTCTTCCAGCCTTTCTGCTGGAGAAAGGTGTTGTTGGCCCAAGATGCCACTGCTCTGCCACTGGAGACCTGGAAGAGCTTATAGCTCAGCCGCCCCAGGGTCTTGTCCTGCAGAGGCCCCTTGGTTGACACTTCTGCCACAGAAAACTCATTTTATTTAACCTTTCTTCCCATGATGGCATTTTAACGAAAAAGTCACTTAAGACCTGCAGTGAAAAATACATTTAACTAGAACAACGCATAACCCAAATGCCATTTGCCTTTTCTTATTAATTCTTAGTTCATTCATCATCTTTATTAAAAATCCATGAAGAAATAGCAGCCTCAAAAACTGCTGGGTGCCTTTTTCAGGGAGATGAGGGAAGGGAAAGAAAAGGGAAAGGAAATTTGGACTCTGTATGAGCATAATCACCTTTTCTTGACAGCAGGCCCTTTCTCTATCCTCCATGGGCAACCCCATCCAGGCAACTCCATATCCTGAGACCAAAAATCAAAACTTCTTCTGCAAATGAAGCCCCATGTTGTGGGGAAAGGAATCATGCAGGTCTAGATTCAAATTCCTGCACTGCCATTTATAAGCCAATTGACCTGGGGCAAGTTACTGAAGCTTTCTGACACTCAGTTTCCCAGTCTGCAAAATGGGTACAATAATGCCTATTTCAGAGGACTGTGGTAAGGATTAAATGAGAAAGCCAATGTGGAAACATCTAGCAGAGTCAGACAAAACACAAATGTCCAGTAAAAGTCAGTTCCTTCATCAATTCATCCCAAAAGCATACAGCTGAGGGAAACCTTTCTGGTCCAGCTTGGCAATGGGGGTGGGGAGTTGATAAATTTTAGTACAGAACTATGTCCAAGAATCTTCCTGAAAGCCTTCCAATGGTCACAGGTGTGGTTTTTCCAGGGAAACAAGGCACTACCTCCAGAAATCCTGGGATTCCAAGCAGGAGAGGAGTAGATGGCTGCTGGGCAGAGCCAAAAAGGGGCAGCCACCTTGTGGAAAAGGGGAAGTCAGAACAGAAGAGGGGAGTGGGGTAATAACAACAGTTACCACCCACCATCGGATTTCACCTCACCACAAATCTGCAGAGATGCAGGTATTATTACCTCCATGGCCTGACAAGGAAACTGTGGCTCACAGAGATGAAGGGACCTGCCCATGGTCACACAGCGAGTAAGTGCAGGGCAGGGCTCTGGCCAGGCCATCTGAACGCCTCCATAGACCATACTCTTAACCCCTCCTCTTTAAACAAACATGTGGGGGCCACTCCCATAGACGCTGAGTCTTCTAGGAGGCAGAAATGGGGCCTTGGGAGTTGTTCTGGAAACACCTACCACCACCATCATCCCTGCCAAGCTGGCCTTCATCCCCCATCAACCCCATGTCACCCAGCATGATTTTAAGTTCTGTGCACGGCCCCGCACAGACTTCCGCAAATAGCAAAATAAATCAGTAAATGAGCAAATGATGCGTTCTTTATTATGAAATTCTGTGGGGAAGAAGAATCAATCACATATTAAGTTCAGCCAAACACTAAGTTCTGGGGGCACCTGGTGGCTCAGCCAGTTAAGCATCTGACTCTTGATTTAAGCTCAGGTCATGATCTTACGGTTCATGGGTTCAAGCCCCGCGTCAGGCTCTGTGCTGGTGGCACGGCCCACTCATGCTCTCTCTCAAAATAAACAAACTTAAAAAAAAAATACTAAGTGCTGTGCCTTCAATCCCCATTTTAATGATGGACACCTTGAGGCTGAGGGAGGCAATTTAGCCTGGGTCATGTGGAAGAAAGTGACGAAACAAACTTGCTCTCAGGTCTGTCTCACCTGGGAGCCTAGACCTTCTCTCCACATCACGCTGGCTGAGGCTTCATCAGGTCCCCTGCGGTCCCCTGCAGTCTTCACATTCACAGATGGAGGTGCAGGAAAGGCCTGTGTCTCCCATGTGCTGCTTCTCTCCCTGATGTCTACAGTTTGTGTCCTTCTGATGTTTCCTGCTTCAGCCTCCTCCCTGTAAACAAGACCTCCCAAGCCCAGGAGCTGCCTCCCTGACCCCCACCCCACCTGGCACAGGTGCCCTCCGGGAGTCCCTCTGTTCACAGGAACATGTACAAATTGGTCTTCCTCAAGTCAGTGTGTGGCTGTTGGTCTCCCGCCTTCCTAGTCTTAGGGCTTAGTTTTTCCTGACTTTCAGCTCAGCCTGCAGCCTGTTCCTTCTGGAAGCTTGGTTCCAGTGGTCTAAATAGGGCCTCTTGGTAGAGGGATACAGTCAAGGGCTGGGAAGACAGGATCTGCTGCCTTGAATGGCACAGCTGAAGAAGGCCTCTGGACAGCTTCCAGCTGGGAGCCCCACCATGAAGGGCCCCAAGTAGTTTCCAACTTGTGAGTCTGAACATTTAAGCTGAAAAAGGATTTAAATGCTCAGATTCTACTGACACTTACAGAGTGTCTTCTACATGCCGGCAGTGGGCTGGCTTTATCTCATTTGACTCACTCTGTCTCCGTTACACAATGGAGGAAACTGAGGCTCAGAATATTTACATAGCTTACGGCTGGGAATGGGAGTCAGGGTGGGGGGTGAGGGTCACACAGCCAGTAGGTGGGATTCAAACCCAGGCCTTCCGATGCCACATCCAACATTCTCTCTGCATAGCCCTGCCTCCCCAACACCACACTTTTGTGGAAACTATTCTGAAAAATCAAAGCAACTCTTTTCTATCCAGAACTATAAATACCCAGAGACAGGGAGATGAGATGAGTTGAGAAAACAGACATCCTTTCCCAGGATTTGGGAGCAAATTCTTGCAAAGCTCCCAAAAGCATTTTGAGTTCTGAAAGCAAGAAACTGTCAGTGCAAAAAAAAAAAAAAATTTTTTTTAAATAAAGGAAAAGAAAAAGAAAGAGTGAGCAGAGCAGAGTGCAAAAGATAGAGGGCTATGCTGATCTGCCATTGGAAATACCGTGGCTTTACCAACACCCTAAACCAGCAAGGACCTACCAGATGCAGCCCGTGAGTGAGGCATATGCTTGCTTAACCCTGACAGCAGCCCCATGGGTTAGGTACCGATATTAACCCCATTTTACAGTTGTTGAAATCTGAGCACAGAAAGGTGAAATACTTGCTCAAGGTCACAGAGCTTGTAGCTTTTAACCCCAGGATGTGCAGCTCCAAAGCCCACGTTTATGACCGCCACGCCATCCTGCCTCCAGCTGAACAGCCCAGCCTGAGGGCAACATGCCTGAGTCTCTACTGGGGCCCCACTCTAGGTCCTAAGAGGACAGGCATATTCCTGGGAGTCTATACTCTGTTGTCAGCTTCCACCAGGAACCCAAACCCAGCCTTGCATTCCCAAATCCCCAGAAGGATTGCAGGCAAGCGCTCGGAGGAACACAACTAAATATATAACAGTTCCATCACTTGGGTCCTGTGAGGCTTCTCTTTCACGTCTCCCTCTTTTCCTCCCCACGACCCCATGCATTCCCTTTGTTTGAGGGTTGGAAGATTCACTTGCCTCGAATGCAAACCTGAAAACAGTCACGTCTCATCAGAGTGGCGGCACTGCAGCTGGTCCCCTGTTCCAGAACAAATTGGGTGCTAATACAGTGGTTTGGCATTTAAAGCTAATTTTTCTATGAAAACCATGCTAACCTAGCTAGCCATACATGTGCTCAGAATGTACCTGGCCAACATTCACTCCAGTCTGTACTGTCCGGCACAGTAAGCGCTAGCCACATGTGGTTAAATTAATTAAAATTAAATAAGTCACACTAGCCACATTTCAAGTCTTTGTAAGTGACATGTGGCTACTGGACACAGTACTGAACAGAGCAGATCTAGAACATTTCTATCATCCCAGAAAGTTCATACAGACTTACCTGATCTAGACCCTAGTCCCAAATTCTAACAATGCCTAGGATAACAGATTCCTTCTAAGATTAAACTTGGAGTGCCAGGAACACCCCCCTCCTAGAGGAAAACCATGATAAACTTCGGGGGATAAGGGGGGGGGGGCTTTGGAATCACTGTCATTTCAGTCCTTGTATTGGAATGATCTAAGGCTACTTTGAGAACAGCAGCTATGAGGGTAAGTACCCCCAATCACAGACACTAGGAGGGGAAGGACAGGAGGAAGAGAGGAACAGAAATCCCATGAGGTGGCCTGGGAGTAAGAGAGAAGCACTTGAGCCATTTTGGAATCTATTCATTCATTCCATTGACAATTCCTGAGCATGTTAGACTTTATATTAAGCCCCAAGGAGACATAGTTAAGTGAGACTTGGTCCGTGCCCTCAAGACCCCCTCACATTAGGGGGTAAGACCAACAGAAAATGAATCAATGCTCTAGTGTGGTCAGTGTTCTGATATTAGAAAATCCAGTGGGTCTCAGGAGCTTAGACAACCAGATGGTGGATAAAGGGGTCTTAGGACTGAGAAGGGAGAAAGGTCTGGGGGGCTTCCAAAAGGTGGTGCTTGCACTAAACCTTTACAGAGGGTCGAGAGGCATCCCAGGCAAAGGAAACTGCAGGAACAAAGATATATGGGACATGCGTACTTCATGTCATTACATCAGGCAGTGCTAAGGAGCCTGGGGCATCCAGGGAAGTAATGGGTGCAAAGGATGGAGGGAGCTGGTCGTGAAGTCTTAGGGTGTCAGGCCTTGGATCTGTCCCAGACACTTTCTCATTCCACAACACGCCCATTTTACTGTGGCTGAGAAGAGCAAAAAGGACGAGCCAAACTGTACAGTCACATTCAAAACTTCTGTTCAGACTTGGCCTACTTCATGTCTGCTCACATTCCAACAGGGAGCCTTTGTCATTGTGCATAAAGAGTGTTCATAAATTAGGGATTATTTACACACTGAAAAAAATTAAAAACGTATGCAGGGTATGAGCCTTGTTTGGATCCTGGATTGCACGCATACTAATAGATGGGTTTGCACGCTTTTTCTTAAAGGGTCAGGTAGTAAAATATTTGAGGCTCGGTGGGACAAAGAGTCTCGCTCCCAACTACTCAGCTGTGCAGCTGGAGCAGGAAAACGGCCATAAACAATACGTAAATGACTGAGTGTGGCTGTGTTCCAAGAAAACTTTATTTATGACAACAGGCAGCAGGCCGGATTTGGTCCCTATAGCCAAATCCTGCTATAAAGAACATCTTTGGGCCCAGCAGGGAAATATGCATAACGATTGTAGATAATACTATTGTACTGATGTTAATTTTTCTGAGTGTGACAAGTATATCGTGGTTCTGCAGGAGGATGTCTTTGTTCTTAGGAGATACACGCTGAAGTATTCGGAGGGCATAAAGGCTATATAACTAATTCTCAGGTGGTTCAGGGAGATAATCAGTATAGGTAGAAAGAAAAATAAAAGCAAATGTGTTAGAAAAATCAGGCCAGATACCCAGGTAAAAGGTATATGGGTCTTCCTTGCACTGATCTTGCAACTTCTTTAGAAGTTTGAAATCTTTCCAAATAAAAGGTTTGGTGGAAAAAGAAACTCGAGCCACTTCAGACAAAAGGTCTTCGTGAGCAGATGGCTCTGAACTCCCTCATCCCACAGCACTCTCTGACCTTCCCTAGCACAGGCTTGTCTGTCTGCAGAGCACAGGCAGGTACACTTTTGATCATGTGTGTGCCATCTCTTGCAACACTAGAGGAGGTCATGTGAATGCAAAAATGGGTGTAGGTTCCTGGCTCCTTCTCAGGCTCCTTTTGTCTGAATTCTTGTTCTCTTCACCCAACAGCCTGGAGAACAGTGTCCTTTGGACACTGGGCTTCGGAGGCTGCAGCAGCACTAAGAGCCATGAGTGCTCCCCACCGTGGGATTTCCTGCAGGGGAGGGACTGGAGAGCAACCACAGAGGAAAGGAGGTCTCTAGCGGTCTCTATCTGATCAAAGGCCACCTGGCACCTGCAGGTGCTTGGTGTGACACTTTCTGCTGAGCCAGGAGCTGCTGACACTGTTAAAAAGGTTGGCAGCAGCACTTTCCCATGGAACCCAGATCTGAATCTCCAATGGTCCTGCTGCAGAGGGATTTCCTAATTCTTGAGATATGAGTAATCAATACGATGAAAAATACTAACACCTCCATTAAAGTGGGCATTCATTGATTTCCATTGGGAAGGGGGGGTTGTTTGGAGGCCCTGGATCTCAAAAAGCTCCAGTTTTGATTTTTCATCTGTCAAAACAACAGAAAGTGCAAAGCGTACACTTCCTGAAGGGGGCGAGGCCCTCCCTCCCATTCCTTAGAGCAACATCCGTCAGTGGTACTCCTTGAGCCTTTCTGGACACCAATCCCGGCCAGCCCACCAGGGGATGCCTATCACTGCCTAAACCAGTTCAGGCCCATATCCTCCTTGGGGAAAGAAAAGGAGAAACAGGAATCCTCCACAAGGAATACATGCCATTGCTTGGGATCCAGGGCTCTGAGAGACTAGACAGAGACTTTCTTGACGTCTTTAAGAGCTAGGATCCAGAGACCTTAAAAAGTCTTCCTCTCTCCAAAGCCCGAGTCCTACTGAGGTAAGTACTCTGTAGGCCTTCCGCCAGTCCCAGCCACATACCCTCTGCGTTAGACTCCATTCACTTGCAGTTACTCCCTACCATCAGCCATGGCTGTAAGACAATTATACGACCGCCTTCCCCTTGCCCTGTGACTTACAGAGTGCCTACCCCACTGTCAGGATCCGCCATGTGACTTGTTTCAGCCAATGGAATGTGAGCAGACATGAATTAGGCCAAATATGAGCAGAAGTTTCAAATGTCACTGTACAATCTGTCTCGGCCTCTTGCTCTTCTCAGCCACAATAAAACGGGCATGTCGCAGAATGAGAAAATATATGGAGCAGAACCACAGCCAACGCACAGCCCACGTGCAACACAAGGAAGAAATAAACCTTTGTTTTGTAAGCCACTGAGATTCAGGGGCTGTTTGTTACGTGGCCAAACTTGGCAACAGTTGACTAACACCCTCCAAAACAGGAGTAGCAAGTAGGCTACTGGGAGTTGGCCGGCTCTTTACACCCATATCCTATGGCTCCTGTCCACCACCTAACAAAGCCCAGACCTGGTTCTATCTTCTCTGTGACTCATTTTCCACCTATTTACACCTGAGGCTCCCTAAGGAGTCAGGCTTCCCAGCAGTGCCCTTAGGTCATGATTCATTTCTGCCAGTGATTCTAGTTGGGAGAAAGAATAGCAGGCCTAATTATTCAGCAACACCACTGATGATCTCAGAGTGAATATTCCCCCGTTTTCCTCTCCTGGAGAGGCTTCGCACCAAGACCAATGGATACTCACTGTTTAAGACAGGAAGCTCAATGTACAGGAGAGAGCACTGAGCTAGAAGTCCAGAATGCTGGACTCTAGTTCAGATCAAGTCACTGGGCCAGGATGACCCTTAAACCATGAGTCTCCAAGGGCCTGTGTGATTTGGGCAAGTAACTCTCCCTCTCTGGGCTGATCAGTGGTTTTCAAACCCAGCCCTGTGTTATTCAGAGAGGTCTCAGCTGACAACTGAGATGGAAGAAGCCAGTGGCCAGTAGGGCCCTCATCCCCTGCTTTGGCCAGACCAACTCTGCTTTGATCTGTTGAACTACTAGGTCTCCAGATAAGATTTGGTTGGGCCAGAAATTTTATGACAAATGTATCTCAAAGACACTGATCAGGTGACCTCTGAGCACACTTCCAGCTCTGGTGCACTGTTTGTGCATTCTGTGGTCACACACTTCCTTGTCACCACAGTCAAGTTTTTACTAACACCCAGAGGGCAGTCAATGATGACTGACTGATGAGCAAGAATATAATGAGGTAGATTCGAAACAACTCAACCAAGAATTATAAAACAGATTACTCTAGTTCTGCAAGGTGATGGGACTTTAGAAGGCCAAAGAAAGGGACACCAGTTGAGAGCTGCCACTGTGAAAGTGAAAGTGTTACCTATCTACTTGAGGTCCATCTTCTGCTTAGAGTGTAGGGTATCACCCTACCTGCCCCGACCCCAACATCCCAACTGGAAAAGGGTGCTTCAGACTGAGAGTCATACTTTTAGACCATAGTATATGGCCAACTATTTAAAAAGTCTTTTTCTCTCTAAAGACCAGGCCCTATTAAGATAGGCACTCTGTAGGTATTCCACCAACCCCAACCACAAACCCGTTATGGCAGACTCCATTCTATTAGAGACTATGGAAACTATTTCAGGGTGTGGAACTTTGTTGGGGCATTTGTTGATCAGAATTCTCTGATTCTCATTCTCTACCACTCCCCTACCCTGTCCTTTCTGTCTCACTCACATTGTCTCTGAATTAGTTTAAGAAACTCTGGGGTCAGGGAGCTTATAAGATATAGGGCCTCCACCCAGGGGACAGAGACTCACCTGGCTTCCCAAAGCTCCTGTGGGTGAACTCACATCCTGAGCCCAGGGGAAGGGGCCATGTCCCAGTAGTCAGGCCTTCACTACACCAGAGGCCACATCCCATCTGCCATGGGACAAGGAGTGGTCTGGACACCATGGCAGAACCAGGGTGACTGTGACCTACATTCAAGTTGCTGGTAAGTAGGCAAGCAGGGCAGAGATGGGAAGTGGGGACCACAAAACAGGGCATGAGGTTGCTGGAGCAGCCAGAGATTAATTGAAACAGAGAGAAGCTGGCCCATGGAGACAGGAAATGCTCAGGAAATAAGAAACTCTGGTTCAGGGAGATTTATATAAGAGGGACATGAGCAAAACAGGCCGCTCAGGAAGTAGGGGCTCGCTTGATGGGAAAGGCAGCTTGGACTTTTCCTGGCTATAAAAACACAGGGAAAGGCCTAGATTCCTCTGTGAGCAGCAATGAGAGTGAGCTCAGGCGGGATGAGAGTCAAAGTAAGGGTGAGTTCCAGACTGTGACTGGAAGGCAGGATCTCACCTCACAGATCAGAATTTGTCCCAAAGGCTCCACAATGGGCTGAGTACACAGTATGAGATTTAACATGTTTGACAGAGTCTACCATGAACCACCCTGCAGCCATCTAATTTGTCTCCCTGCTTGCCTTCTTGCCCCCACTCCTCTATTCTCCATACTGCAGCCAGAGCAAACTTTTAACACTGCTGATCTGGATGTCCCCTCCCTCTTACATGCCCTGGTTGCCTGGCATTGCCCACATCTGCTCACCTCTCCTTGCAACTCAGCCCACAAGCCCTTGCCCACTGCTCCAGCCTCATCTGGCCTCCTTCCCCTGACTCCCTAGGTTTCTTGACCACACCAAGTTCTCCTCCTCTTTGGGGACTCGGCCCTCTGCTGAGAAAGCTTTTTTTCCCCATGATTCACCTAACCAGCCACTTCTTTTCCTGCAGATCTCAGCTTAACAATCCCAAAGCTCTCACTGACCACCCAAGCTCAAGAAGGATCTCCCATCAACACCTCGTTCCTCTCGCCTAATTTTGTTTTTCACCCTGATCACACTTCTCGCAGTATGTGCTGATCCATTTAATATCAGGCTCCAGACTGAGATAACACCACGAGAAAGGGATTATTTCAGTTCTCTGGTACATCCTCAGTGCCAGCACGGTGCTTGGTGCATTCGGGCTCAAGAAGTCGTTGCTGAACAACTGAGCGAATGCACAGTTTACTTGCCTGTAAATAGCCTCCAAATTGCTCCCCACGTCTTCCCTCTAACCATATTAAAACCATGCCACTCTACAGAAGACAGGAGGGAATAGTGACCATGAACATTCATTGAGTGCTGCACATGTGACTTGGCCTTCCCTGGCTCATCTCGCTTAACCTTCACAGCAACCTTAATGAGGTGAGTCTTCCTATTTCCACTTTACAGATGAGAAAATCGAGGCTAAACCAAATTTAGTGTCTTTCCCAAGAGCATCAGAGTCAGGGTTTAAACTCTGGCAGACTGATCCTTGGCCCATGTGGTTAGCCACCACCGATATGGCAGCTTTGGGACGTAAAAGGAAAAGGTCCCAAGGACACGCGTTTGGAGAATCAACTCCTGACTCTGTGATCGAAGAAGGAAACCAACAAGTCTGCAATGCATTTCCTCGGCATGCTGGGAAACGCGGCTATCCAGCTATCCAGAAACTAGCTCTTCAGTTAGTGCCAGCCTCTGAGTCTGGGCTCCTGTGTGTCCAGAAGCCATCCCCCACCAAGGTTTCAGTCCTCTCAATGACTAGGGGCGATCAAAGTCAGAGGAAGGCTAGGTGAATGATGTGCCCCTCTGCTGAGAGGTGCCTTTCCCCAGACAGTGGAAATGCACTGTGGAGGGTGGGGTACTGTGCAGTTTTAGATGAGCTGAGTCCCCAGGGGCCCCTTTGCAATGGGCCTCATTGGCTTTGGTGACCTCTTGTCAATTAGCTGTGTCCAGGCCAAACATAATATCTTGACAAAGAGTGACTCAATTCAGTTCAAATAGACTTCCTCCACAAAGCCCATAATACCTAATGAGGTTATTTAATCTAGAAAGAAATCCAATGACCTGGAAAAAAAATGGTGTGTGTTAAAGAGACCCTTTTCTTCACCTGCATCTCCACACATTCCTCCTTAACCCGCAGACGGCACTATCTGCCTGGGCTGCCAGGCTATGAGGGTGTTTGTCGCATCTGGGGTCCCTGCCCTGTTCCCCTGCTCCGGGATGACACTGTGCTGTGTGTCCAGTGATGGAGGCTGAGACCCCACACCAACTGGGAATTCTATGGGAGGCACTTGACAAAGAGATTTCCAGGCTCTGCCTCTGGAGACTCTGATTTAGCAAGTCTGAGATAGGGCCCAGGAATCTGTGTTTTCCCATGCATGCACGCCTGTGGGGTAGCATTTGGACACTACCGAGTGGTGGTGTCAACACTTCTGTCATGCCGTGTCTTGCAGAGATGTAGGCTCAGTCACTCCTTCCTGTGGGGTCCCTGACCATGTAGTATCTCAGCTCAATTTACTTATCTTGTCTAGAAAAGGAGTACACATAGGGGCCTGCTTGCCCCTTGGGAGGTGGATAGGGGTCATAGAGAGGATACAAGTAAAATAATAAGAGAGCTAACATTTATTGACTATTGACCATGTGCCGGGCACCAGATGAAGCACTTTGCTTACATAACTCTGTCTTCATAAAAACCATATGAGGGAGTTACTATTGTTGCTTCTGTTTTAAAGATGAGTACACTAAGGCACAAAGAGGTTAGGCAGCTTGTCCAAAGTTGCTAAGTGAGGGATGTGAGCTTGGCCATGAGACAGGTTCAGGCTCCTCCCCAGTCTTACCTGTGAAACCTGGCAAGGGCTGCACATATGTGACAAAGCCATTCTGCATTTGGCTTTCCTGCCCCATCCTCCACTGATGGCATCAGGATATGAGGTCTGAACGTGGGGACAGGATCAGAGGAGCCCTGAATGTTAAACATGCTCGGCCAGTGCCCTTCTGCAGGAGGACAAGAAACAGATGGCTCTCATGTGACCTTACCTCCCTGCCAGCTGTCAGGGGTTGTGGAAGCTTGCACCAGTTTCCACTGATGGGAAAGAAGGAAAATGCAGTGACAACAACACCACCAACTGGGACACAGGTTGCCATTTTGAATTGCCAAGGCCAGTAACCAAAAATATTGAGAATTTTTTTTTTTTTGAGAGAAAACGTTAGTGTAGGAGGGGGGCAAAGGGAGAGAGAGAGAGTCTTAAGCAGACTCCACACCCATTATGGAGCCCAATGTGGGGCTCGATCCAAGGACCCTGAGATCATGACCTGAGCCGAAATCAAGAGTTGGGCACTCAACTGACTGAGCCACCCAGGTGGTCACCCAGGTGACCCAAGAAGAATTCTTAAAACAGCCCCTTATATTTGTACATATGACAAAGAGGAGCAGATGATACCATTTATTGAACACCAACTCTATGCAAAACCCTACTGAATTCTCATTTTCTTGAACCCTCACAGTTGCCCCATGAAGCGGGTCTTTTTATTAACCCATTCTAAAGGTGACAAACCTGAGTATGAGGGACACTAATTAAAGTGGATCTGATTCAGATAGTCCCAGCTCCAAAACCCTGCCCTTCCTGGGCCACAGCGCCCCCCACAGGGCACTTCATGTCCTTTATGGTGGGAAGCTTTGACAAGGTCGATGCTGTGAGCGGAGGCTCATACCTCACATCTGTGTCCTGGAAATTCCCTACACACAGCTTTAGGTACTGAAGAAAAATCTCCCTATCCCACAGCATCCTGGAGCATATGGGAAGGCTGACAGGACTGAGTTAAAGGGGTTTCAGCCTTATGCCGAAATAGGTGTGCCCACCTCAAGTATTGGTTAGGCCAAGATGAAGAGTCACAATTAAGCAAGCACTACTGAGAACCAAGAACTTACTCATAGATGATATTATTATTTTTTAATTAATTAATTAATTAATTTTGAGAGACAGCAGCAGGGAGGCAGAGAGAGAATCCCAGGCAGGCTCCACACTGTTGGCGCAGAGCCCGACATGGGGCTTGATCCCATGAACAATGAGATCAGGACCTGAGCCAAAACCAAGAGTCGGACGCTCAATGAACTGAGCCACCCAGGTGCCTTTCAGAGATGGTATTATTACAGTTTCACAACCACCGGGCCAGATTGGCTTCTATTATCCTGTTTACAGATGCAGAATCTGAAGCTCAGCAAAGGGGAAAAGGCAAGAGGGAGGTAGGGATGCTATTTGGTCTGCCATTTCCCCAGAAACCTCACCTGCCTGGGAAGACATGCTCTGCTGGGTCAGCAAAAGGCTGATGGAGAACACATCTTTTGTCTCCAAGGGGAAAATGTGAGATGGCGTGAGGACAGATTTTCTCTCCACCAAGGGTTTTGTGTGACTGAAGGGGATGTCCTATTTTCTATCGGGTATCTTCCTCATTGTCTCAGTAAACTCATTTGGAAGACCGACTTCATGAAGCTCACCTTGATCCTTTATGCTCCAGGAGGCTGGTGCATCGACCCCACTGTGTTTGAGGTGCCACCCTGGGACTCTCTGTACACCATTTCATTTGGTGCTCATGACAATATTAAAGGTCGGCTTGTTCTATCAAGATTCTCATTTTAGAAAAAAGACCTCAGGGAAATAGGCTGGCTCCCCAAATCTCCCAGGTGGATTTGGTATTCCAACCCAACTCGTCAGTCTGAGCCCACCACGTGACATCAGAAGGTCTTTCAATAGCAGATAAGCATCTAACAGATCCATTACTGTGGGTATGGCTCCCCACCCCCCATGAGAGAGAAAGGGAGATCACGTATCTATCAAATGACAAGTTCTATCAGCTCCAGTGACAGGGAGGCCACCTTTCCCAATGGTTGTCTGTGGCATCATCTGGGAAAATGGTCTCCAGATAGGACAATTGCCAGCTACGTCAGACTAAAAACAAAAGCAAAAACAAAACTGGACCCTCATTTTACAGAAGGGCCAGAGAAGGCAAATGGCTTCGGAAGCCTACAAATGAACCTTTGGCCTGCCGAGATGAGCAAGCCATTCATATCTGCTCCCTCCAGCTGGGAGAGTAGAGGGAGCCTGAAGGCTAGGCACACAGAGAGTGAGCCTTCCCTTTGGTCTGGACTTAACAACCCGATTTGGATAGACACCCCTGAACTTTTGTACGATCATGCATTGCTTTGAAAGGATCAAAATACATGGTCCTCCCTCAATTCCTAACCACATCTCTAAACTCTAACCCTGCTGCATGATATAAACTCCTCTAGGAGGAAGCATCAGACCTATCTTCTGGCTTGGCCCTTTATCCACTTAAAGGAACCCACAGCACCATGGCTGCCAGGATGTCTCATGAGGAAATAAACCTCACCAAGGTAATCTAAAGTCTGTTTCACATCGGGAAAAGTCCACCTACCAGCACCCATCACTTCCCAAGATGGCTAAAAGGAAGCCAGACACCCTGAGTACAGGCAGGAGCTGATGACAAAAGGGAATCCCTTCTGTAGGACGACTGGAAGAGCCACACAAAACAGATGGAGCCAATTCAATATCTCCCCCAGCGAAGGAGTCATGTTAGAAAACCAAGGACAAGCAGAAGCATTAGTATAAATTACTCTGAGCGTTCATAAAGGCTTGCTGCTCAACACTCCTGGGATACTAAAGAATTGTTTGCTCCAGCCTAGCAGACCCAAAGCATGCAAATTAATAGCCATGATTTATCATGAGGGGTTTTCCTCCGGCATTCTTGGGACCAGGTTTCTTTAAGTATTTGGGTTCATCTATCTAGCATGTGCCCAGTCAAGTTACTGCTCATAACACATCATAAATTCAACATCTAAGAGAGGTTTATTTAAGCCAGCCTGGTGTCCAGGGTCTAAGCTCATTACCATGAATACAATTAATTCCTGGCAGGGCATTGGAGGGTGGGAACCAATTCACCACATCTGTGAAGCACTAGGTGGTCACTCATGGTCTCTGCAGGGGCAGTGGGGGGACTCCCACCCCTCACCAAGGTGTCTCTTCCTCACTCCAGAACCACTTGCCATCGCTTGATCAGCGTCTGCTTTTTAGCTGCCACACCTTTGCTCAAGCCATTCCTTCTTCCTGGCAAACACTGCCTACCCCACACCTTTGCCTTCCAGAATTCTAAACAATCTTCAAGGCCCAGTTCAAGGGTTTGCTCCACTAAAGCTTTTCCTCATCATCTAAGGCAAGACCCTCCCTTCTTACCTCTCCAACCTACACAGGGCTAGGTGAAGAGGCTAAATATGAGCTGGCAGACCCTGGGTGCACACCACTACTCCCTCCAGAGCCTCCATTTCCTCATGTGGATAGGATGACCTCAAAGTTCCTTTTAGGCAAAAATTGACTCCAGTTCTCCTGCCCTGGAACTCATGTCCTATTATCTTCTACATGAGGACATGAGTTCCTCAAGGGTGTAAAGTGCTTCGTCCAGCCTCACGTTCTCCCTGACATCCAGCACAGCACGTCTGACAAACAGCAGATGCTATGAAACAATGGAAGGGAGGAAAGAGAAGCACAAGGCAGAGGAGAAGACAGGGAAGGAAGGAAAGATGAGTCACTCAGCTAAGCAAGGGACTCCATTCATAAGCCGTCAACTACTCTAGGGAAAACAAATTATCACTGCGGTCACCCCTTTGAGAAGAAAAAGTGATACCGGGCTCAAATACTGAAGATAATACTTCAGTTATATTCAAAAGATAAATACTGAAGATAATAACCATCTTTGAAAACTTACAATGTGACTGTCATGACAACAGTAGGAGGGGGTGATCTGAACCCGCTTCACAGAAGAAGAAACTGTGGTTCATAGAGGTGCAGCAACTAACCCAGGGTCACTCAGAAAGACAGAGCCAGGGTTTCAAGCTCTTCTGTTGAATCACCTGGCTATCTACTTGCCATTTTTTTCCCCAGAAGGCATGTATTAAAGCTTGGCCAGGAGATAGTACATGCTGTGTCTCTATGGCCAGCGGGCTTCTCCTGGTGTCACTGCAACTGACTAGGTTCCAGGGCCCTGATTCTGGGAAGGGGTCTTTGGTCAGGTCCCCCATCCCTACTGACCAGGCTGGGCTTCCATGTGGAGGCTCATCCTGGCATCATGACCTGAGTTCAGAATAATTAAGGGAAGAAAATTTAAATGACAGAACATAATATTCCAATTAATTTTCCCCAAGGAGATCAACCACAAGATGTTGTTGAAAAGCGAGGAAAGTGGGATTGCGGTGGGGATGGCAGGGGGAGCGGTTGAAGGGGGGGGGCTATTAACATTTGTTGAAATGTTCTGCACTTCATGCAGGCACATGTGCCATGGCATACCAGGCACTCTATATACGTGACCTTCATCAGGTCTCACAACGATCACAGGAGGAGATTATGATCCCATTTTACAGATTAAGAAATCAAAGCTCCAAGTGGTTAAATAGTTTGCCTAGTGAACACAGCCGGAAGGAGGTGGAGCTATGATTTAAGCACAGGCCCGCCCAACTCTGAAGCTCAAGCTGAGGTCTGGGCCTTAGCACAGGGAACTAATGAGGTCAGGCCTCTGGGTGTGGAGCCCATCATAGTATCTGAGAATAAGAATGTGATAAGAATGTGTTCTGTAGCTGAAACCCAAACTATCATTTAAAAAGCTTTTTTTTTTTTTTTCCGCTTTTGCTTTTGCACAGAGCAAATTTCTCTCCTTGGGCCACGGCCTGAGCCCCAGCTTTCCCAGTGTGAATGCACACCATTAGTTCCAGAGATGGAACCACGTGGGGCCGCTGGCTGAGGGCAGGCCTTCACTGCTCACTCCAGGAAAGCCCCTGGCCCAGGACCACCGGGGGCTGGATATTAGAGTGGGCCTTCTATAGACAGAGAGACCAAAACTCAAACCTCAGCCATTGTCTATCTTTGCTGACCTTCAGACTGTCCGACTGTCACCTGGAGGTAAACCAGATATCCACAGTGCTGACTGGTTGTGCGACCGGAAATCCATTTCTTCATCTAAAATGGGGATAATGAGGGGCGCCTGGGTGGCTCATGGTTGAGCGTCCGACTTCAGCTCAGGTCATGATCTCGCAGTTCGTGAGTTCGAGCTCTGCGTCAGGCTCTGTGCTAACAAACAGCTCGGAGCCTGGAGCCTGCTTCCGACCTTGTATCTCTCTCTCTCTTTCCCCATCCCCTGTCCATGCTCTGCCTCTCTCTGTCTCTCAAAAATAAATAAATGTTAAAAAAAAATTATTCTTTTAAATGGGGATAATGATACTTACTTCACAGCTGGTGGTGGGAATTGAATGGAAGAATGTCTGAGCTGCACTCAGCAAGTGCCCGCCCATACCAAGGGCTTAGTAATGTTAGCCATCATTCTGATTATCATCCTCACTTTCAGGCCCTTGTGAAGAGCACTGTGGGAATTACTGATTCACGCATTGCCCTAGGCCACAGAATGGAGCCTGTCTCCAGCAGGGGCAGCCCTGCTCACTCAGCCCTGCTCCTGGGTCAGCCCCGTCTGAACCTTCCCTGCCCACTCTCTGGAAACTGCCTAGAATATTGGGATTTGTGTGATCACTGAATGACAGAAAAGGAAGCCATTCACACACTCCCAAAGTGCAAACATGCTGCCCCTTCGGGTTCTGTTTCATTAGAGACAGTGTCAATAGCGAGAGGTCCGTGCCCACTCTCTCCCCTCCAATCTAGGGGGCCTAAGTGAGCCCACAAAATCCTGGGCTCCACACCCAGAAGCCAGCAGAGCTAGATGATTCAGAGACAGACCCTAGGAAAGATGGATCCTTCAATCTTAGTGGAATGGGGAGGCAGACAAGTTCTCAGCAGCCTACCTGAGGGAGAGAGTGTGTTTGTCAGGAAGATTCTTGGTTTGGGAAGTGCTTCGACAGAAGCAAGAAGACAGGGCCTGGGTGAGGATGGTGTGACCAAGGCTTCCAAGAAGCAGGAAACCACCCTATATGACGAGAGGAAAGACTATGGCAGTTTGAGAGAAGAAGCAAGCAAGACCTGTACCTCGAGATGTGACCTTCCCCATGGCCCTTCCCACATTCCCTAAAGAGAAGGTGCTGTGAATGCCTATGAGGCTGCCTGAAGGAGTGGTTTTCTTTCCAGCATTGACTTCGAGCAAAGAAGAGACCACAGGTGCACGGGCCACAGCCAGACCTAGAGGCGACTCTGAGAAGAACCCCAGAATATGCTCAAATGCTGTGACGGCTGACAATGTCCCTGGGGCCACAGACTCAGGGCCGGGGGAAGGTGTGAGGCAATCAAATCCCAGCAATCATCGGGTTTGGACAAGGATCCAGGACAGACCCTCCTTCTGGTCACTGGTTAGGGAAAGACAGACACCCATAAGGAGGAACCAAAAAGAACAAGAAGGGAAAAAATCAAAGTCCACCAGCCAAATGATCTCCTCGCTTTCTCCTTGTCACTGCTCCCCCAAACACCCTTTTCAAGTGAGAGCACACTGGCCCAACATTCGGCTCTCTTGTAGATAGAAGGAACTTTAATTAAAAAGTAAATTGCAGCTTGAGTACACCTGGTAATGTGTGCAATGGCCTTGAGCCAATTAAGAAGAGGTTTCCCTTTCATCCTTTCCTTTGCCAGATGGATTTATTGCTTGGCTTTTAAAGACAGAAGACAGAGAAAAAGCAACAAGGCATCTCAGGAAGAGACCCCAGGTCCTGGAGCCAGGAGATGAGGGTGAGTCAGCGCTGCATGTCACAGGACATCAGGGCCTCCCAGGTGCAGCACAAACGGGCAGCGTGGTGTCCTTCCCAGCTGCCACCTTCCTCTGGGACTCCTGCTGCAGAAGTGAAGGCAGTGATGGGGAGAAAAGAGAAAGGCACAATCCCAACCATCCTTTCCTCACCAGCCATTTCCTAAAATTGGACTTCTGATGCTTTGTGTCTGCTTAGAAATTGAAAGGGCTCTGCCAACAGCTAAGAACTTGAGGCTTGGACCAACTGACTCCCTGGAGATCCAAAAGAGATGGGTGGCCTCTCTCTGCCCTCGGCTTCAGGAAGGAAGGAAGTGAGGCCAGCACTGCTGGACAGCTGGGGAAGGGCCAGGTCACCTCCGGAGCTGTACCCAGACAGGAGGGGGTAGCTCAAGTTTCCCGGCCAGCAGCATCCCAGCAGACACGCAAGGTGGCTAGGAACTGGCTAAGGACAGATAATCCCAGTGTGGGGAAAACGTGAGCCTGGGCATTTGTTTGGCCAAGTGGTGGTGACGACAGAGGAAGCATCCTGCTCTGGTGCCATGGCATGGGGCCACCTCTCAGGAGCCTGCTGGGCCCCCTGGTCAGCCCGCAGCTGGCACTAGTGAGGGCTAAGTTGAGGCCCAGCTGCCACCATCTCTCCAGGCTTAAGCAGGGCTTGGAGGCAACAGACAGCAGGCTACTTGGCCTGGCTGTATGGCTTGCTCATTCCAAACAATGATTTCCAAACTTGTGTTAGTGGGTCCTGTGTATCCAAATAAATTCCTATGTGAAGGGAAACAGAAATAAGAAGGGGACAAAACATAAGAGACTCTTAAAAATGGAGAACAAACAGAGGGTTACTAGAGGGGGTGTGGGAAGGGGAATGGGCTAAGTTGGTAAGGGGCACTAAGGAATCTACTCCTGAAATCATTGTTGCACTATATGCTAACTAATTTGGATGTAAATTAAAAAAAAAAATTAAAAATTAAAAAAAAAATTCCTATGTGAATCCCAATGTCTTAAACTGATAGGACAGAGCTGCTCTGGTGGACATAAGGGTGGAGGTGGGGGTCTCTGTCCTCACCCCTACCCATCAGGCCCACAGCCCCTGGGCCACTGTCAAAGTACCCTACGGGCCTAAGTTCTGGTACCCCATAACTGCAATGTGGGGAAAGGCAGGGAAAGAACATGTGTGATTAGGACTAATCGATAATCTGTCCCTTTCTAAAGAAATGATTAAGCCCATTCCATTGTGCTCTGAGGCCATGCCAACAGACAATTTCATACATCAGTGTGCTGAGCCCTGCAACGCTCAAGAACAAATTTCCACATTTTAGCCTGTTTCAGTCAGGAGAGAGTCCCAGGAGCACTGGGAGAGGGGGGTTGTCAGGAGGCAGTTTTAACACACTGGGTCTGCATGCAGCCCACAGCTGAGCTGTGGTTCAGGAAGTGTACCTGGACAAGGGCTTCCTGAGACCCACAGACTCAATAAAAGACGTTCCCCAAACCTCAGCACAACAGATTTCCTACGGTAATGAAAGAAAGGTCAGAATGGAGGGAGTTTGAATGATGAAAAGTTCTGTACCACTCAACTTTGGACAAGAAAGTGAAAGGGAAATTAAGTGGACTAGAGAGACAAGGAGAGAGAAGATGATTGAGAGATACAGAGATGGATGGATGGATGGATGGATGGATGGATGGATGGATGGATGGACAGATAGGTAGACAGACGTTTGGATAGATAAGAGATATCTCTGGGAAACTGAGGCCTCTATTCAACAATCAGATTAACCACTAACTCACTGTGTGACCTTCAGTGTGTCTCATTCTGTGTTCGGGTCTAGGTTTTCTAGTCTGTTCCCAAGATGCAAACCCCTTTGTGAAAACACCTGGCAGGCCCAGGGCAAATGTCATCTGTTAATTGATCCTAAAGACTGACTGAGAAAGGTGCCATCCTGTTCTTTCTCCACCTTGAGGCCTTCCTCCGGGTTCTCCTTTCCAAAGGCTTTCATAAAATGTTCCCCAAGATGAGAACCCCTGAATCTTCCAGGCTTTCTCATGTCTCTGGCTGTTCCCTTAACTTGGAATCCCTCCCTTCACCTTGCTGCTACTTAACTCTTACTCATTTTTCAAGTTCAAATGCTCCCAGTTCCATGGCCAGGCAGTTCAGCCACTGGAGGTTATAGATTAATGAGACCTCCACACAGGAATAATATGCAAACTACTTGATACTGGAATAGGATGGCCACTGCTCAAGCAGAACACCCAACCAACCCAAAAAGAGACTTGTCAAGATGGCCTACACGGCCACACAATATGTTCCAGTGACCATCGGCCCTGCCCCCACCTATCATCACCCCACATTAGGACTGTCTCTCCTCCTGGCCGAATGGGGACCTAACTCATTCCTGGGCTCAGCAGGAATGAAAACAGAGGGTGAGTGACTCCTACCTGCTGATAACATCTCCAAGAACAGGTCTAATAGCCACAGGATCATGGGTTATTTCCACGCTACCCTGGCAATTGCACGGGGGCGTCTATGAACTGTATCCTCCTCCAGCCTGAGGATATTCTAGTGAAAGGACACTACGGACTGTGTCCTCCTTCATGGTGCCACCCTGAATCCTGCTCTGCCATTCCCTCACCCTTGGGAGAGAGGGAGACAGTATGTCTTGTCTTGTACTGACAAGAAAAATGTACGTGCTGGGTGGGTTTTGTCTATCTGCTGGTGTCCAGAGAGGAGCGGGCCTGCTGAGCCCCAGCTGTGGCAACTCTAAAGTCATCTTCCTAAGTTGCTCAGAAATCAGGACAGAAGTACTCCAAGGTCTGAGGAATGGAGCAGAGCTGGGGCAGGGGTGGGCGGACACAGTGTATACTGGTGTGGGGTTGACTTGGCACAGGGCAAAGAGAGAGGCCAGGGCAAGAGGCAGGACCCAGGCAAGCCTGGCTTTCTGGCTGTTACCTGGATTCACAGACTCGCTGAGTCCCGCTGGCTCTGACTCATGTGACAAATTCATTTTTCATGCAGCCACAAATGGGCCCTAAACAGAGCCAGGTCCTGGTCATGTGTAATTCCTGCCTTCCAGGGATGCCTGCCAGGATTTTCTGCTTTTCTCGCCCACCTGGAATTCACGGCCGACCTCCTGGCTACTTTGGATCTGAACACTGATCCAAGCAGAAAGAGGCAGCTGAGACTCCAGCTGACCTCCCACCCACCCAGCTGTCCCCTCCCTGTTCATTCTCAACCCGACCACAAGCCCAGGTCATCTGTCGCCGTCACCCACAGCAGGGCTGCGGAAGGTCGTGGTTGCCCACAGCAGGGCTGTGGAAGGGTGCAGCAACTTGGTAATTCAACAGGGGCTGCTGACTGGTGCTTCCTAACACCTGGCTCCACCACTCTTCCTAGCCAGGCTTGCAGATGAAGGGGAAAGACTTCATTTAGGGGCCTAAAAAGAATGCACGTGTCTGTTTCATGCTCAGCAGGACAGAAGCATCTAGGCTGGTTAGAGGCTTGTGCTTATTCCCAAAGAGGCTGCTACCCCCCTCTGCTGGGAGCCTCTCTGCTTTGGGACTGACCTGATTGTCCTACAGGTGACCAAAGACTCATCCAACATGTATTTGCTAAAAGCCCATCAAGTGTCAGGCATCCAGGTACACGAGATGCCAAGGAAGAGGGCCAAGCCCCTGCCCCACGACAGTTCCAAAATATAGGGGAGGAGAAAGATGACCAATAAGCAGATATATCAAGGAATCTCCAGTGGCTATATGTGTACAAAGGAAAACAAAGCAGAGGCAATGGGAAAGAGAACATTTGTCAAAGCAAGCCTCTCTGGGAAGTGAGATCTAAGCACAGGGCTGTATGAAGTGACGGGAAGCCATGCAGAGAGCAGCCCTTCTGGGCAGGGGCACCGAGGCAGGAGCATAGCTGGGGTGTCTCAGAAGCAGCACAGGCTGTGGGCCAACAGCAAAGAGAGAACTGAGAGAGTGCCGGGAATGGATGGCAGGCCAGAGGGCAAAGGGCCTCCAGGAAGATGCGTTACGGTTCTCAAGTATTCACTATCCTCCTGTAAGAGAGTGACACAGGTCTATCCATTGCCCTGGGACTTGAAGTACTACCCAATGGGGATGATGTGTCCAGCCCCACAGTGAGAGGTGATCTCATGGCTTCGGCCAGTAGAACATGAGCAAAAGTGATATTCTTTGAGGGAATGAGTCAAGAGCCATTACGATACTCAGCCATTGCTGCTCCCTTAGCCCAGATCCCAGAATGAAGAAGTCATGTGAAGAAAGCCTGATATCCACTGTGAACAAGAAATACACCTTTGAAAGCACTGGAGGTGTTACTACAGCATAAGGTAGCAGAAATAGACAAAAACAGTCTTGCAAGACCCATTCAAGGAGGTGGAATTTCTTCTTTTTTTTTTTTTTTTTTTTTTTTAGGAGAGAGAGGAAATGTGTGCATGTGCAAGTGGGGTAGGGGCAGAGGGAGAGAGAGAATCCCAAGCAGGCTCCACACTCAGCACAGAGCCCAGTGTGGAGCTCAATCCCATGACCTTGGGATCATGACCTGAGCTGAAATCAAGAGTCAGATGTTCAACCGACCGAGCCACCCAGGCACTCCGGATTTAGTCTTTATATAATGAATAACCATTACAGGGCTTTAAGAAGAGTGCTCTCATATGACTGTACTTTTATTTATTTATTTTTTGACTGCACTTTTTAAAAGACCACGCTTGAGACTGAATGAGGAACAGACCCCCTATCAGCCTTATCTCTCACTCACAGTACCCTAGTCATACACACTGCCACACACACCCCTGAAGATGTAACCACCATGGGCCAATGGGAGGAAGAGTCCAAGATACCCCTGTGCCATCTTATCCCCCATGTTTATTGTCTATCCCAACTGAAAGGCACTGGCCCCTCTCCAAGTCCTGTCCACACACCTCAGGAAGGATGTTCATGTACTCTTCTGCAGAAGCTGTGAGGACCAGCAGAGACTGGTACTTTCCAGCTCTTTACTGAGAAGTTGCATTCAATTTGTCACTACGTGAAGGGATTTTTCCAAATATCACAGATCTAGGCTCAAGATATTGGTCTCCTGCTCATTTCCTTTATGAAAGATAAAGCCAATTCCACCCCTGTTCTTCCATTCTTTGAGGATAATCTCTTGGGTTCTCTCTCCTGGCACCTGTTCCTCCTGGATGCTCATTCTCTGTGTGCACATCTCATTACCTCAGTAGACCATGACCATCAGGTAATGCCTCTGTATCCTCCAGAGGATCTCACACAGTGCCTGGAATATAGCATGTTTTATATAGCATATATAAAACAAATAATATGTTTCAGGGTTAGCAGGTTTAGCAGACATACACCATTCTGGTTATTAAAATGCTAAAAATATTGAATAGTGAAAGTCTTACCATTTTGTAAAAAGTCACTGTCCCCCACTGCTTGACAGATGCCTCACTACCACCTGCCATCCTGGTCCCTCCCCCAGCACTCCAATGCCCCCCCAGACCCAGGAACTAAGCAATTACTGTCTGGCACAGCAGGGGTTCTCCAGCACGCTGCTCTAGCACTATAGCCATGATCTGCTCTGACCAGAAACTGCCAAATGCCACATCAGTTACTCATATATTTGAGTATCAACCTTCATTGGCTCACTCCCTCAAGGATGATGAGGGCAACTTGAGATTTGGATGAAACAATATTCCAGAGGGGTGAACACTGGCTGGAAACACCATGATGCCCAAGTCATTATGTCATATAGACTGACCCCATATATAGTTTTATAGCGTGTTTAGCATATTTAGAATGAATGAATAAATGCATAATATGAGAATCCATGGTGAAAATAAAATCCAGAGGGTAAAAAGGTTGCTAGCTCTGTTTCTAGCTGTAAAGTACATGAAAGCTGAGTTTAATCAATAAATAAGAACGACTGTAGCTACTAAATTCTTTTCCATGTGGTACTAGCAAAGGACACACTTACATCTCATTCCCCAAAGACAGAATATCAAAAGACCAGAGGTCCTATGAGATGTCACTCGTTCAAAGGCAGACCTTGGGAATGGAGCACATCAAGACATCTCCAATGCCTTGACCACATATATGGCCAGGAAAATGTTGCCAAACTGGCCATTTCCACTCTACCAGCCAGCAGTGGCTGAATCTTCACAATGTGTCAGGCATTAACTGGACCCAGGAGGGAGAGACAAAGGCATCACCCAATCTGCAGGAGCATATGATCGTAACACCAACAGAGGATCTAGATAAGTGAATTTCAGTCTTGGGCAAGTCAGTAGCTCTCCACAAAATGAGAGCACACAGTCACACTCAATGAACAGAGATGAACCAAATTCTCGTGAGGGCACAAGAATTCAGAAAGGAAACGCATCATGAGCTGGCTAGCTACAGACGGTTTAAGCTTTGAAGAGTGTGGCCAAGCAGATAGAAGAGGACACTTAGAGAGGAGCCAAAAGAGGAAGCAGGAAAAAAAGGGGGGTCCCTGAATTCCAGGGACTTGGTTCCAAAAGGCCGACAAGTAGCCGGAGGCAGTAAAATGGAAGCAAACTGTCCTGCCAACAGTTGGGGATAGGAAACTAAAGGACTGACATGATACTGTGCCAGGAAAAAAAAAAAAAAAAAAAAAAAAAGCCCATACAAACACAAGGGGACAGCTTGTATTTTACAGTCTTAGAAAAGTAAATCAAAGTAAACAGGAACCTTAGAGACATCAGATTACTAACGGATGGAAAGCCGATGGTCAACATCACGAAAGACTCTGGTCCCTGTTCTCAGGGCATTTCAACTGGCCACATTCTCACCAGTGAATGAGGTGGGCAGAGCTCAGCAGAACATATTGGAACATTTAAGGACAGAAAGGAAAGCCTTTGGTGAAATACTCAGAGGGCCGTTTGCTCCTGGAGATTCCTGCGGAGCCTGGAGTGCAAACAAGCAAAACCAATGAGCCACAGTGTAAATTATTCCTATTTATTCAGCAATATCTATAAGCATAAACACACACAAACCATCCCTACTGCAGACTAAAATATGATGGTATTCTTCAGAAAAAGTGCTTGTATGATTGTTTGAGTTGCAAACTGAACTAGCCACTTTTTTCATAGAATGCTGTTTTTACTTGGAAGAACACTAACAGATAGACAGAATTGAATGATTATTCAAAGTTGGGAATATTTTAAAAATTAAAGAAGGGAGTTAGTCAATTCAAGGAAACTAATGAGGAATTTTTCCCAATGATAAATTCAAGCTCTTAAGCAAAAATTACAGTTTTGGAAAAGTTGCACCCACCATCATGGGCTTGATAGCTTCCCAACATTCATGGGCTTCTGATGATATCAATGGTAATATTAATGAAAGTAATTTGTGTTACTGTAGAATAAAAGATATCAACATTTAGAAGATCTGCTTAATCAGTGAAGCTATCTTTTCCAACAAACAGTGTGAAGTGTTACAAAATCAGTCTTGGGTAAAAGATACAAGCATAAAAGTACAAGAAAAGTACAGTGGATTCTAATGTAATAGAGTACAAAATTTTTTTTATTTATATGATTTCAGATTCCACATTGCAACTAGCCTCTGAAAACCTACCACTTGTCCAGTTTGGGTACAGTATCACAGAAGAATAGCCACAATTATCTGAAATGGTACTAAAATACCCCTCCCCTTTCTATCTATATATCCATGTAAAGAATGGTTTTCATACACTTCACCCAAAACAACAGCTTGCAACAGCCTGAATGCACAAGCAGATATGAGAATCTAGCTTTCTTTCCGGACATGAGATTTCTTAAAATGTAAAACAGTGTCACTCTTCCCAAAAAAGTAGCTTTTGTTTTGAAAATTATAGTTCTTTTTCATTAAAAAATGTCATTTATATTGATGTGTAATTGTGTTCATTGTTGTCATTTGTAAATAAACTAATACATTTATTAACTTAAAAATTAGGTGATTATTTTGAAATGTTCTCAGTTTAAATTTCCCATGTGGTAGATATTGATAGATGTAACCCACATGAGCAAAAGCTCTTTGGGATCCTCAATAATTTTTAAAAGCATAAAGGAGTCCTATACTCAAAACACTTCAGAACAACAAGTTTAAACTAATGCTAGACAATAGGATATTCTACTTGTTCAGGGCCCAGCATTCCTAAGACCCAAGCTTGTACCCCTTCATATCCCAATAAAATCTGCCTTATTGACAAGCAGAAGAAAACAGGGACATTTTTCCTTGGGCTGGAAATAGGGCAAGGTTGGTAAAATATAATGTGTGAAGGATTGATATTTAGCAGATGTACACCATACTGGTTGATAAAATGCTAAAAATATTGAATAGTAAAAGTCTTACCATTTTGTAAAAAGTCACTGTCCCCCACTGCTTGACAGATGCCTCACTACCACCTGCCATCCTGGTCCCTCCCCCAGCACTCCAACGCCTCCCCAAACCCAGGAACTAAACAATTACTGTCTGGCACAGCAGGGGTTCTCCAGCACCCTGTTCTAGCACTATAGCCATGATCTGCTCTGACCAGAAACTGCCAAATGCCACATCAGTTACTCATATATTTGAGTATCAACCTTCATTGGCTCACTCCCTCAAGGATGATGAGGGCAACTTGAGATTTGGATGAAACAATATTCCAGAGGGGTGAACACTGGCTGGAGACACCATGAATGCCCAAGTCACTATGTCATATAGACTGACATGGTCAGTCAAGCAGATTTGCCTCTGAAGAATCAGTTACACACCAAATCAATGAGAGATGCAAGAGCGGGCTGTGGATTCCCAGTTTTTGTGAGATGGGAATGAGCAGCAGCCACATCTAAGACCATATCTAGGAAGGAGCTCCCTTTAGCTCAAGGCAGTCTTTGAATGGGAGCTCTAGACTCAGCCTTGCTGGATCACCCACAGTTGCACAGGGGAAATCCCCTAAAGTAGGAAAAGCTGAGATTGGTGCTTAAAATCTAATGTCCTCACAAATTCCATTTCAGAAGTTATATCCTAGTGGAGTAAGACCAGGCATCAACATCAAAGCCAACCTATAACAAGGAAAATTAATGTCCCCTGGCAGGTGCTCAAAGTGAAAGAGGCGAGAAAAGTCCATGCTGGTGAAGGCAAGATGAAGCCCCACACCCGCTCCAGCTTCCCATGCCCCCACTTCAAAGATTAAGCAAGAAGACTTCTTCATCATCTGTAAGATTCATATAAACCCAAATGCAGAAATCTGAGGTGAAAGAGAGAAAAACAAAGAGACAGAAAGCCTTTCCTCTGATTCACTGAGTGGCATGTTTCTACTGATTAGGCATTTCACGAATCTACATTTTCTTTTCTAACTTCCACATCTTTATACACATAGGTCTTTCTTCCTTCCTTCCTTTCCCCAACCTTTTGCAGTTAAAATCCAACCCATCTTTCGGTGATCAGTTCAGATATCTCTTTCTCTGTGAACACTTCCCCAAACCTATGCACATCTGCTCAGCTGGAAATGGGTCCACCCTCTGCTGACCTTCTCTTGTTGGTCTCTTTCTTATGGCACTTCTCACATGCCATGTTGGGTATTTATAACCTCTGTCCATGTCTTCACCCCCATATTGGCCTATGAACTTGTAGGCAGGGACTACATCTTCCCCTTTGTATCCTTCTGGGCAACTAGATAGAATATGGCATTGTCTGTTGACTAAATCAATGGATGCATGCATGAATGGATAGATGGAAGGAAAGAAGGAACAATGATGTAATACCTTGATTCCTATCAGGTAAATCAATTCTTACCTCTGCCAACTGGTTATAAATTCTCTCCTTGGATCAGGCAGATGCTAGGCTCGGTAATATCCTCTTTTCCTAATCATTCAGCATGCTGACCAACCCAACTTCATCTTCCAATTCTGGTGGATGAAAACTCAGGGACGCCATGAAGCAAGAAGAGATTTGTCTGGGTCAGCTCCAGGCTCGGGAAATTTTAGTTCTACTTTCTCTATCCAAAGGGGAATACTGCCAACACTCTATGCACACACCTAGGCAGGCTCCACTCAAAATCTCAAACCCCAGCTTCCAGGATTTATTGAGAGTGACTTATGATTTGTACTTTGTCATTCTCCCATTTGATGAGAACAGATGTTATTTGTTTCTAACACCCAGACACCTGGAACTAGGAAAACTCCTAGTGCCCACTTCATTACCATAAAACAAGCAGTGCCCATAAGAACTCTTTAACTACCATACCTATTTCTGCTCAGGGCTGAGGCAGCAGAATCAGTTACACCAGTAGGCACTGTGACTGCGGTCAAAACTGACACAGTACACCAAGACTTCACCTTGGGAAGGACTGCATGCATGGAATCCCCACGCATGGAATCACCTTCCCAAATGGCAGGAGAAAATAAAGTGACCCTGAATCCCTGAATAAAGGGATGAAGTGTTTGGACCTTGCTGTTTAGCTGTGTGTCCCTCCTCTGAGAGTCCCCATAGGACTGGAGGGAGAGAGGGCCTGCAGTCACTCTGCAACTTGGGCCATGGGCCAGTGAGGAAGTGGGTGACAAGGTATTCAAACCAGCCTTTTTTCCAGGAAAGAAGCACATGGATGAAGCCAATAGATCTTTCTTGTGCCTCAGAATAAACAAGACCTGGAGCTCTAAAACAGAGCAAGCAATGCCCTTTGCCAAAGAAAGTGAATATCCACATTCCATGAGACCTTCACATTTGGCCACATTGCTAAAAACAACTCCCAAATATGAAAACACTATACCATGGCTCCCCTTTTCCTTTTCAACAGCATGGAAAACTGTTAGCTCCAACTCATAGGAGCTTCAACCAAGAGAGGCATTCAGTAGTTTGTGTTTTTTTAAGCCTTAAACAGCTGATTTGTACAAGACTCACAGCCTTACTGAATGCTAATGACAGTCTGAGCCTGGCTGGAAAAAGTGACACAGTTTGTCCATCACTCCTAGCATAGCCACTGAGCACCATACAAGCCAGGAGCTTCAAAGGCCTGACCCTGGGTCTGCTCACAAAAATTCCCAATAACCCACTCTCAGATCCACAGCCCAAATAGTCCATGGCAAGGTACAGGGAGGGCATCCACAAGAGTCATAGAACTATATGGCCTAGGAAGGCAGGCACCACACGGTCACGTGGAACACTCCCTGCATCCAGAGCCACAGAACTTGATCTGGCCATTGGAAGAGAGTAAGAGAACGTGCAAAGAATCCAGATCTGGGGTTAGACAAACCTGGGTCCCACTCCCGGCTCTGTCACTTGCTGACTTTGTGACCTAATCTAAGGTGAGACTCAAATATATAACAACCAATAGAGCATGATAATGTGGCACACTGCCAAATGTTCACTAAAACTCATTTCCTTTTCTTCCTGGGCTACCAGACTACATTTCCCAGCTTCCCCTGCAGTAAGGGAACACTACATGACTGAGTTCCTGCCAATAAAATATGGCAGAAATCATGCGCTCCTTTGAGTCCTGGCCCATGAAAGCCTTCCCTGAGGTTCTCCGTGTTCCCTCCTGTTTCTGCTGGCTCCATGCAGAGGGTCCATAGCAGAAGACTACAAGGCCCAAGCCTATATCTTTGGGTACAAGGAAGACTGTCGGCTCACCAGAGACTTCTACACTGATAACTGGGTAAGTGAGGAATACATTTTTACTGGTTAAAAACCACTGAGGTTTGGAAGCTGGTACTGCAGTTAACTTCCTTTCTTCTAAATAAAAGAGGTACAAATCGAACAGAAGGACCCTGGCTATTATGCTGTACCAATACACTAGGAATATATGAGTGAAATGCCACCCCCTAATTTGTTTCTGAAACCTCCATTTCTTCATTGGTGAAACAGGAATGTTCTGTATGCTGACCAAGGTTATTATGAGGATTGACTGAGATCACATACATAAAGCATGTAGCACACTATTTAGCCTATGGTTGACTGAACTGAATGAACTTCACGGAGTTCTTTCTCATCTGTGTCTCTCAGGTTCCTCATTTGTAACTGAAGATTGTCCCAAATACTCCCTTTCTATTTTATAGGCCAGAGTGGGGGAGGCCTTGACAGCCTGAACTTTCTCTTCCTCCCTTATATCTTCAACCAGTCATTCTGTCCACAAGGAAAGCAGCCACCCCCACCCCCTCCCAGGACATACTGCTGTCATTTTTAAACAACTTCATGTAAATGCTTGCTTCTGAGTGGGTATTGGGGGAGTGATGGTTAAAGGAGGCTGTTAGTGATGGAAGTACATCCTCTTTAGTGCTAGATAGAAATACAATCAGCCCAGTCATACAAATGGTCTCGCATACTCTTTGAAGGGACCAAAACACACCAGCTACAAGGTTTGAGGACCTGAGAACACATCTCTAATTCTGAAAGCTGTGATTAGACACCACAAGGACTTAAATGTTCTGATTTTGACATAATACAGTTTTGATGGGTTCAGACTCTGCTGTCAGACCACATGGAGTTAATTTTTTCCCTATTACCGGTAACTATGTAACCATGGGTATATTAGTCAATGTTCCTGTGCCTCAATTTTAATATCAGAAAAGGGGGATAATAAAAGTACCTATCTCAGACTGTTGCTATGAAGGTAAGTGATATAATTCATATATAGTACCTGGTACATAATAAATACTCAATAAACATTAGCTATTCGTGTCTATTCAGCACAGATCGGAACAAACTTGCTAACCAGTTAAGGAGACTCCTATTCTCTTAGTGAGTCCCCAGAAACACCGTCAATCTGTCTCCAGCAGACATTTTTCTATTTAATGATTCTAAACAGACAGAAAAACTTTAATCAATTCCCGGAAGCAAAATGCTAAGAAATTATGTGCACAGTTACGAAAAAAAAAATCAAAGATGTTTCCCACACATTGTTCAGCAGAGAAAAACATATTGACATGCTGTTCCTACAAGGAAATGGACTGAGTTTTCTAGATAATCCTGAGCCAGTCAGCCTTCTCACTACTGTCTTCCACTTTCCAGGGCCAAAACAAGGGGCTTCCTCCCCAAAGTTTCTCTCATGATTCCCTGGAGAAACCATGCTCCCACACCTGTGGGCACACAACACACTTCCGGACCCTGGCATAAGCTCAAAACATTAAATTCAAAAAAAGATATATACAAATTCCTTCTTAGGAAACTAGAGACAGTGAAAAACATAGGAACATATTTCACGTAAAAATTCTACCATTGGGAGTCCCAACTCTGTGAATTTTTATTTATTTATTTGTAAAATAAGTATAATTAACATGCAGTGTTATATTAGTTTCAGGTGTACAATACAGTGATTCAATAATTCTATATATTATTCAGTACTCATCACAATAAGTGTACTCTTAATCTCCTTCACATACTGCATTGATCCACCCACCCACCTCCTCTCTGGAAACCAACAGTTTGTTCTCTGTATTTGAGTCTGTTTGCCTCTTTTTTTTTCTTTATTCATTTGTTTTCTTTCCTAAATTTCACATATGAGTGAAATCATATGGTATTTGTCTTTCTCTGACTTATTTCACTTAGCATTGTACCCTCTAGATCCTATCATGTTGTTGCAAATGGCAAGATTTCATTCTTTTTTACAGCGGAGTAATGTTCCAGTGTGTGTGTGTGTGTATGTGTGTGTGTGTGTGTGTGTGTGTGTGTGTGTACCACATCTTATCTATCTATTCATTTATGGATGGACAATTGGAATGCTTCCATATCTTTTTTTAAGATTTTTTAACAATTTTATTTAGTTTTGAGAGAGAGAGAGAGAGAGAGAGAGAGAGAGAGAGAGAGAGCGAGCAGGGGATGCAGAGAGAGAGGGAGACAGATGATCCAAAGCGGGTTCTGCACTAATAGTGGAGAGCTCGAACTCACGAGCCACAAGATCATGACCTGAGTCAAAGTCAGATGCCCAACTGACTGAGCCACCCAGGTGCCCTAGATTGCTTCCGTATCTTGGCTACTGTAAATAATTCTGCAATAAACATAGGGGTGCATATATCTTTTTGAATTTGTGTTTTCATTTTCTTTGGGTAAATATCAAGTAGTGGATCATATGGTAATTCTCTTTTAAATTTTTTGAGGATCTTCCATAATGTTTTCCACAGTAGATGCACCAGCTTACATTCCCACCAACAATGGTTCCTTTTTCTCCACATCCTCACCAAAACTTCTTATTTTTTTATTATTTTATTTTATTTTATTTTATTTTATTTTAGCCATTCTGACAGTTGTGAGGTGATATACCTTTGTCATTTGGATTTTCATTTCCCTGATGGTTAGTGATGTTGAGCATCTTTTCATGTGTCTGGGTCCCCTGTATATCTTCTTTGAAAAAATGTCTATTCACGCCTTCTGCCCATTTTTAATTGGATTTGTTTTTTTGGTGTTGAGCTATGTAAGTTCTTCATACGTTTCAGATATTAACACCTTATCAGATATACCATTTGCACATATCTTCTCCCATTTGGTAAGCTTTTTGTTTTGTTGATGGTTTCCTTCACTGTGCAAAAGCTTTTTCTTTTGGTGTAGTCCCAATAGTTTAATTTTGCTTTTGTTTCCCTTGCCAAAGGAGATATATCTAGAAAAATGTTTCTACAGCTGATGTCAGAGAGAATACTACCTATGTTTTCTTCTAGGATTTTATGGTTTCAGGTCTCACATTGAGGTATTTTATCCATTTTGATTTTATTTTTGTGTATGATATAAGACAGTAGTGCATTTTCATTCTATTGCATGTAGATGTCCAGTTTTCCCAACACTATTTGTTAAAAACTGTCTTTTTCCCATTATGTATTCTTGCCTTCTTTGTCATAGATTAGTATGTTCATAGTACCCAAAGCAATCTATAGACTTAATGCAATCCCTATCAAAATACCAACAGCATTTTTCACAGGACTAGAACAAATCCTAAAATTTGTAGGGAACCACAAAAGACCCTCGGTAGCAAAAGCAATCCTGAAAAAGAAGAACAAAACTAAAGGTAACATGATCCCAGATTTCAAGATCACTACAAAGCTGTAGTAATCAAAACAGTATAGTCCTGGCACAAAAACAAGCACGTAGATCAATGGAACAAAATAGAGAGCCTAGAAAAAACCCATGATTTTAAGGGAGTCCCAACTCTTTCAAATGCCAAAGGCAGAACAGGAGCTTATTTTCAAGGGAGTCTGGGGCCCATCCTGGAAATCTTTTTCCTTTTTAAGTTTATTTATTTATTTTGAGAAAGAGAGCATGAGCAGGGGAGGGGCAGAGAGGGAAGAAGAGAGACAATCCCAAGCAGACTCTGCTCTATTAGTGCAGAGCCTGGCGCAGGGCTCAATCTCACGAACCGCGAGATCATGACCTGAGCCACAATCAAGAGTTGGACGCTTAACTGGCTCAAGCACCCAGATGCTCTCATCCTGGAAATCTTTTAACACAGCTCTAAAGTATAAACAGAAGGTACAGTACTCTGAACTTAAACAAGTCATTTCCTTCTCAAGGCCTCTGATCACCTTTCTTGTAGATAAAATGTCAGGAGTCAGACTAGAACAGGCGTGACTCAAGCTTTTTTTTTTTTTTTTTTTTTTTCCAATCTGACCACTACAGCCCCCTCTAGGCAAGACATACAATGTCCACTTCTCTGTAGTCCCAACTGTTCCTTGTTATATTACAACAAGCCCTTATCAGCTACTTAAGTTACCTGCCTGCCATTTGGATTTGCAGCCCTGGGACTAGAGGGTCTCCAGGGATCCTTCCACCTTGTCTGTTCATGAGTCTAAAATATCTCTGACCTGAAAAGTCTATCCCAAATCCCTTCCTCAGCTTTCCAAATTTCTGAAAGTCACCATGAAGCTTGACCTTCCTTCTCCAGAAACAGATTGGTACTAACAAAAGAGTTGTCAGGTGTATAAGGGCTTTTGTTCCCTTTTCTCCACATGCCACATCTCAAATACCAGTGGGAAATTTATGGAACTGGACCACACCTGATTTGTTTCAACAGTCTCCAGAGGCTACTATAAGTGATTTCACCATCTAAAAATTTCCAGGCTTTCTCAACTGCACTCTCAAGTTCCGTGGATAAGATTTCAAAGATGAGCCCCATGATCACCGGAACATTGTTTCCCTCTGCTGTGTGTGGCTTTTCAAAGAACTGGTCCTCATGTTTGTACAATGAGGAGTGGTAGAATTTTAAATGAAGGATGCTTTGAATTGCTTCTCAGCTCCTCTCTTCTTTGCTAGGAGACAAACATAGTAAATACCTCTTTTAGGAATTGAAAGTAGATTTTACTCTGCACCAGACTCTATGTGTGTATGGAGAGAGAGGAGAAAGCACAGTCCTTTAAGGTCTAGATGGCCACAGTACATTAATATTTGCAGCTCCTTTCTGGATAGACCTCATTCCAGAATGTCTTCAATGCAGAAAGGCTCTCTTCCATCCACCAAAGTTAGAAACTCACTAGCTTAAGTTAGTTCTTAAAATTAATAACCCCATGGAATTTTTAAACAGTTTTGTTGATATATAATTCTCATACCATTCCACTGGTCCACTTAAAGGGTATCAATCAATGGTTTTTAGTATATTCACAGAGCCATGTGCTTCCATCACCACAACCTAATCTCAGAACATTTTCATCACTCCCTAAAGAAGCCCTGTACCCAATAGCAGTCACTCTCCATTTCCCATCCCCACTCCCACATCCAACCCTAGGCAAATACTAATATACTTTCTGTCTCTACAGACTTACCTATTCATATAAATGAAATGATACAATATGTAATCTTTTGCATCTAGTTTCTTTCACTTAGCATAATGTTTTCATTTTTTTAACGTTTATTTATTTTTTAGACACAGAGAGACAGAGCATGAACGGGGGAGGGTCAGAGAGAGAGGGAGACACAGAATCTGAAACAGGCTCCAGGCTCTGAGCAGTCAGCACAGAGCCCGACACGGGGCTCGAACTCACGGACCATGAGATCATGACCTGAGCCGAAGTCGGCCGCTTAACCGACTGGGCCACCCAGGCGCCCCTTAGCATAATGTTTTCAAGGCTCATCTATGCTGTGGTATGTATGGCTGAATAATATTCTATTACACAGATATACTATTTTGTTTATCCATCACTTTTTTAAAAAATATAATTTATTGCCAAGGTGGCTACCATACAGTGTACAGTGTGCTCTTGATTTTGGGGGTAGATTCCTGTGATTCATCGCTTCCATACAACACCCAGTGCTCAGCCCAACAAATGCCCTCTTCAATGCCCATCACCCGTTTTCCCCCTCTCCCCCCGCCATCAACCCTCCTCCCGCCGTCAACCCTGTATTTAAGAGTCTCTTATGGGTTGTCTCCCTCTCTGTTTGAAACTATATTTCCCCTCCCCTTCCCCTCCATGGTCTTCTGTTAAGTTTCTCAAGTTTCAAATATGAGTGAAAACATATGATATCTGTCTTTCTCTGACTGACTTATTTCACTTAGCATAATACCCTCCAGTTCCATCCACATTGTTGCAAATGGGAGGATTTAATTCTTTCTCATTGCCAAGTAGTATTCCATTGTATATATAAACCACATCTTCTTTATCCATTCATCAGTTGATGGACATTTGGATTATTTCCATTTCTCGCCTAAAAACTCTCACATACAAGTTTCCATGTGGACGTGTTTTCAATTGCCTTGGGTATATACCTAAGTGAAATTACTAGGCCATTTGGTGACTCTACGTTTAAAATTTTGAGAAATTCCCAAATTGTTTCCAAAGTGATTGCACCATTTTGCCCCCAGCAATTTATGAGAATTCCAACTTCTCTACATTCTCACCAACACTGAGTATTATTTGTCTTTTTGACTAAAGCCATCCTAGTAAGTGTAAAGTCATACCTCATTGTGCTTTTGATTTGCATTTCCTGAATAGCTAACGATGTGGAGCATCTTTTCATGTGCTTATTAAACATTTGTATATCTTCTTTGAAGAAATGTCTATTCAGACACATTGCCTCTTTTTTAATTGGGCTATTTATTTATTAGTGGATTATAGTTCTTATATATTCTAAATATCACTCCCTTAATAGGGACATAATTTCCAAGTATTTTCTCCAATTCTGTGGTTTATCATTTCATTCAAAAAATATCTTTTGACGCATAAAAGCTTTTAATTTTTATGAAGTTCAATTTATCCATTTTTTTCTTTTGTCACTTGTGATTTTGATGTCATATCTAAGGAGCCTTTGCCCCACCCAAGATCACAAAGATTTATGACTGTTTTCTTATAAGAATGTTCTAGTTTTAGCTCTAGTAATCAGGTCTATGGTCATTTTGAGCTAATTATTGTGTATGGAGTGAGATAGGGCTACAACTTCTAACTTCCCTTTTGATTTCTTCTTTGGTCCATTATTTAGGAGTGTATTGTTTAATTTCCACATACTTGTGAATTCCTGAGATTTCCTTCTCTTATTGACTCCTCGTTCCATGTGGTCAGAGAATGTACTTGTATGAGTTCAATCCTTATAAATTTCTCAAGGCTTATTTTATGGCCTAACATATTATGGACTGTGGAGAATGTTCCACATGTGCTTAAGAAAGATATGTATTCTGCCTTTGTCGAGCAAAGTGTTTCATAGATACCTTGTACTTCTGCCTAATTGTGCCATTCATGATTTAAAGGAGGTATTATCTCCAACTATTTTTGTTGAATAGTCTATTTCTCCTTTAAATTATTTCTGTTTTTATTTCATATATTTTGGGGCTCTGTTCTTAAGTGCACATATGTTTATAATTGCTAATATATTCTTGATGGATTGAAGCTTTTATTGTTATAAAATATCCCTCTTTATCTCTAGCAACATATTTTTGTTTTAAAGTCTATTTTGTCTGATATTAATATAGCCACACCAGCTTTCTTATAGTTGCATCTTTATCCATCTTTTCCCTTCAAACAATTTATATATGAATCAAAAGTATATCTCCTATAGACAGTATATGGTTGCATCTGTGTTTTTATCTAGTCTGACAATCTCTACATTTTGACTGAATAGTTTAACCCATTCACATTTAATATTATTATTGATATAGTTGGATTTACATTTGCAATTTTACTTTTTGTTTTCTCTATGGCTCATCAATTTTTTTGTTCCTCTATTCCTCCTAACTGCTTTCTTGTGAATATTTTCTTGTAGAATATTTCAATTTCTTTAATGATTTTTAACTGCATTTATTGGATTATTTTCTTAGTGGCTGATCTAGAGTTTACAATATACATCTTAATCCATCCAAGCCTCTTAACTTAATTCTAATGAAATATAGAAACTTTACTCCTTATGTAGCTTTAGTCTCTCCTCTCCATTTTTGTGCCTTTGTGTTATTATTGTCAAATACATTACATTTCTATATGTTATATACCAGCAATACCATTATATGATATATATTGCTTTATGCAATTCCTCTTAAAATCTGTTAAGAGAAGAAATGAGAAATATGGAACTATACTTTTATAATTGCTTGTAATGTACATTTCCTGGTACTCTCTATTTTTTTGTGTGTAAATTTGAATTCCTGTCTGGTGCCACTTGCATTCAGCCTGAAGAATATCCTTCAGTATTTCTTATAAGGTAGAGCTGATAGCAACAAATTCTCTCAGTTTTGTTTATCTGGAGATGTCTTTATTTTGCCTTTGTTTTTGAAGGATAGTTTTGCTGTATATAAGATTCTCAGCCTCCATTGTTTCTGATGAGAAATATACTATTAACCTTATTGCAGGTGATGGGGAGTTTTGTTCTCTGCTTTCAAGGTTTTCTCATTGTCTCTTAGCAGACATGCCACTGGTACACTTTATGGTGTCCTCCATTTCTCCAAGGCTCAGCTCACTTTTCTTCATTTATTTTTCCTCTCTCTTCAGATTTCATAAATTCTGTTGATCTACCTTTAAATGTGCTGTCAACTCAAATCTCATTTTAAATGCCTCTAGTGAATTTTTTCATTTTTTTCATACTTTTCAGGTCCAGAATTTCAACTGTGTTCTTTATTTATCTTTATTGATATTCCCTATTGGTAAGATATTGTCATCCTACTCCCCTCTATTCTTCCATCAAAGTTTCCTTTAGTTCTTTAAACAAATTTAGAATAACTACTTTTGAAGTCCGTCTGGTAAGTCCAACATCCAGGTCCCCTCAAAGACAGTTTCTGCTATCTGTTTTCCCCCCGTTATGTTCCCCTGTCTTTGATGTCTCTTAAGTATTTGTTGAAAACCAGACATTTGAGATCATTTATTTTAGCCACTCTGGATATGATCACTCAGGACATGTGGGTGTTGTTTGCTTAGTTGTTTAGTGATTTAGATGGTCTAGTTCTGTGAATCCTTTACCCCACGAAGTGTGTAGTCTCTAATGTCAATCCCCAGAGACTGTATCTTTGGCCACGTGCACAATGTTCCTGACCCCCTATCCAGGCCCCTAGGGTGACAATGGTTTAGCAGGGCCCTTTGGCTTGTTTGTTTTTTGTTTGTTTTATTTTGTTTCGTTTTACTATCACTTTCACTTATCTCCCTGTGAAGCTTCTGGCTGGACTGCCCTATTGGAATCACATCTAGCTGTTAGCCTCCACTAATTGCTACCTGACTGCTCTATTGCTTTCTTCTTTTTCTTTTTAAATAATTTATCATCAAGTTAGCTAACATACAGTGTATACAGTGTAGTACTGGCCTCTGGAGTAGAATCCCGTGATTCATCACTTAAATACAACATCCAGTGTTCATCCTAACAAGTGCCCTCCTCAATGCCCATTTTCCCCATCCTCCCAACCCCCCTAGCCCCATCAATCCTCAGTTCGTTCTCTGTTAAGAGTCTTTTATAGTTTGCTTCCCTCTCTGTTTGTAATTTATTTCTCCTTCCTTTCCCCTATGGTCTTCTGTTAAGTTTCTCAAATTCCACATATGAGTGAAAACATATGATGTCTGTCTTTCTCTGACTGACTTATTTCACTTAGCATAATACCCTCCAGTTATACCCACATTGTTGCAAATGGCAAGATTTTATTCTTTTTCATAGTTGAGTAGTAGTCCATTACATCCGTGTGTGTGTGTGTGTGTGTGTGTGTGTGTGTGTGTACACACCACATCTTCTTTATCCATTCATCAACTGATTTTCAATAGTGACTTTAGGTATAAATTTCTCCGCAGTCTGAAACACTTAAATTCAGGCTCCTTTGCAGGCTTCTTTGTCTTTGAAGTCAATCTTTGAGGCTTGTTTTAACCCCACAGGACAGTTCTTCTCAGATGTCTCTTTCTCTAGGTCTCTCTGTTAAACTTCTAGCTGGTCTAGCTGACCTACTGCAGCTCTTGTTGCTATTAAGGAGCTACCAGCCTCCTCTTAAATGCTTTCAAGCTTGAAATTCCTCACAGTTTGTTCCAAATGAAGTCAGTTCCTTCAGGGAGAGTGATAGAACTCTATTCTTCTAGCCTGCCTCTTCTCCTAGGCAGAATCTCTGTACCACTGCTCTGGAGCTAGGGGCAGTGGGAACCACAGCCTGATTCTCTCAGAGTGACATGCCTGCTCTATGTGTGTGGTGCTGGGTGGAGATAGTAGCCACTGGTCTTCTTCAACAGCCACTCCTGGCATGGAAACTTCACTTTATGTGTGAGCTGGGGTGGTGGTGATTACAACCCAGTATTCTTGGCCTGGGGTAGAGTTTCTACCCTACAAGAGGGAGTTGGGTGGCAGAAAGCAGCCCCAGACTTAGCCATGCTTGCATGTAATAAAGCTTCTGCAACACAGAGCTGGAAGAGATGAGAAATGCAGTGGCCTGTGCCTCCTGAAGAGAAACTATAGCCCTAGAATAGGAGCTAGGAGGAAAAGGAAACCCAATCTTCTCCACATCTACCCAGAGAACAGCTTCTGTCTGTGAACTGGAGTTCAAAGGGGGAGCAGGATCATGTCTCAAAAGCCACAGTGTTGCTGTTCTAACTGAGGTTTAGTAGATTTTCTTGAATAAGTATTTCTCCATTTCATGTATGCACACAGAACAACTTTCAGAGACTTTAAATGGCTGGGGTTCTTTAAATAATTTTCAAAACAGATGAACATAGAGGATGGGAAGGAAAAATAAGATAAAAACAGAGAGGAAGGCAAACCATAAGAGACTTTTAAAGACAGAGAACAAACTGAGGGTTACTGGAGGGGGTGGGCTAAATGGGTGTTGGGCATTAAGAAGGGCACTTGTTGGGGTGAGCACTGGGTGTTAAATTAAGTAATGAATCACTCAATTCTATTCCTGAAACCATTATTATACTGTACGTTAGCTAACTTGGATTTAAATTTTAAAAAAAAGAAAAGAAAAAGAAAAAAATAGTAAAATCATTTTCACCAGTTATGTTTGTATCACTGGGGAAAGGATCCACAGAGCTCCTCATACTGCCATCCCTAAAGTGCTTCTCCTAACCCCACATGATTTGCACTGAAAAAAAGACTGATTGAGGAAACAGCTGGCTCCATTTACCAGTGCTCTGTTTACTTCACTGTAGCCGTATTTTCTAAATTAAAAATAAGGGACATGTGCTCTGGCAAGGGCTTTGTACAGCTTCCAGGTATGGGAACCAGAAGGGCAGTAAATGTTGGAAATACTAGAATTTACAATTCATTTATACGGTTTCTGGGGACAACAGATCAGAATATGTGAAAATGTGTTGCCCCAGAAAATCTGGGGATATATAATTGCTAAAACTCTCGTTCTTCTGGACAGCTAGAAGGGATTCCTGGCTAATACAAAGTCTCCTTTGAAAGGGGACAGTTCTAAGCCATGTCTTCCCATCAACCATCTCAACTTGCATTTGGTGCTTCTCCAAAGACAATCAATTAATTCTAATAGGGATTTAACATGGAGGGACTGGGCTCTAAAGAAAAAACACCAGCAGCCAAGACTAAGTCTTGCCATGGAACACCCATCCTCCAAGGCTGGAAATGGGCTGCTTTGTTTCAACTCTGAATCAGCCATCACCTATGCATTCAGAATCTACTTTTCTCTCTTGGGCAACTTGGGAATTTCTCAGCTAAAGCCTAGATCTATGAATGTAGGCAAGGGGAATGCAGCCTGGCAAAGTTGGGGAAAGTTAATAGGGCTGTCTCTGACACTTCATTCCCAAATGTTCTTAAAATCAGACTCTGAAGTCACCAGGGAAATCTGGTTTTGAAATGATAGACAGCCCCAATCCCCTCAGCCATCAGGATAACACACCCTCCCTGGAAATATGCATCTGTCTAATTGCTCAAGATTGTGTACAAACTGAATATTCATGATCTTCACATTGACACAAAGGCTATATTTTTAAATGCTGCTACCCAATATTTAAAATCCTTTTTCTGTCCTTAAAAAGACTCATAGATTTTATTGGATCCACTGCAATTTGAGACACCTGGCTAGCTGGGACTACATGGACTACGAGCCACAGATCTCCAGAATGGGGGGAAGAGGGCAGAAAGTACTCGAGTCAGAGCTATTGCAAAGCATAGTGAGTTTAGTATCTATAGATTGAATAAATATGTCTTAGTCATATATGTGTGACCAGTTTTCAAGGAAGTGCATTGGTGTGTTTAATAAGTTAAAACTCCATTTAAAAGGATTATTGAATTTCTGATTGTCTGTCATCATGTGTGGTCTCCACTGGTGACACCATCCTGACCATGCCATGTACCTGGCTGGGTCTCAGTTTTAGGATCAGTAAAGTGAGGCAGGCTTACTACTCAGGTGACCTGTCGTTGAGCCCACATTACCGGGGAGTGGGGAGGGAAGGGGTGGATATGCAATCTGTTCACGGTCCTAGACACTCTGGACGGCCTCTGGCAACATCATACCAATGAGTGGCACACCAGAATTTGAACCAAGTTTATCTGACTAAAACTCAGCACCTCATCTGAGCTGGTAGAGGTAAGGCTGCTGTGTATCAGAAGGGCATGTTTAGAACCAGAACCCAGAGCACCATTTCAGAGCTTCCAGAAGCTTCCTGAACGTTGTTCCTGTCCTCTCAAGCTGGAAAAAACCAAAAGGCCTCCACTCCCAAGGCAAAGAGAAAGAGATAAGGAATTTGGGAAGCTTTTCTGCCCCAGGGAAGAATCAGCCTCAATGACAGTTTGGTATTAACTAGCTCAGCCATGCAGGGAGGCATAATTAGTTTCCCAGCCCAGAGTTTCATTCCACCGGTCCCCCACACCCCAAGGGCTACACAATCTGTTTGAAATGAAAAGGAAAATAAAATCACTGCTCTCCTCGGCTGACCCATCAGGCTATTGCTCCTGGCCGTGGGCAAAAGGTGAGGCAGCCATCTGCCTGCTGAGGTAACAAAGAATGGAATAGTCATTTTTAAATGACATTTTCCATTTTTCCCCTATGTCTACTATGCCCTGTTCTACCCTACTGTTTAAATGATTCTTTTCAAATTGAAAATATCAGGGAATAATAGGAAAAGAAAAATCACAGTACTCTGTGGTTCCTGCTAATGGGCTGCTCTGTCCCAGTGGGCCAAGTCAGAGAAGAACCTTCTTCCTGGGCGGGCCTGCTGACGGCAGCAGGTGGGTGAAGGTGCGCGGGGCCGCTGTGAAGGGCCTACGGGTCCCAACCCAAACTGACACCCATGGGGGGGTGTTATTCCACAGGTGGCCACCAGGGAACCAAGAGGATCAGCCTGCCCAATTTCTAGTTCCGCTACCGCGCCAACTTCCGCCCTCGGTGCCCAAGGACTTGCCACAGCGCAGGTAGAGAAAACGCCCTCCTGGGTCCAGAGTGGCCCCCTCTGAGAATTCTTCCTCCTCTAGGCAGACAGTTGCTGCCACCTCCCTCCTGGGTGTGGGAAGAGCTGGTCCCAACTTACTACCGTCACCCAAAAGCCACCTCAAGATGGTGGGATCCATTGCGAGGTTCTCACAGGCCTCGGCGTGGACAGGAGCCCAAGCTGCTGCCACTTGGACTGGGAAGCCAAAGGCCAACTTCCCCTTAGCTCCTAGGGCCCCGAGGAATTCTCGATCCTTTCTTCGAAATTAAGCTATGCTTTCAACTTCTTATGGGCTCTCTAGGTATCCATTTAAGTGACCCCAACTCTGTCCCTCCTTTTGAAGCAGAGCTTCCCTGTTCAGCTACATCTTTTCTGGCATTTTTCTCCACTTTTTGGTGCAGGTTTGTTTTTCCCCTTCTGTACCTACAAGATTGCTTTCATTTTAAAGTGACCACAAGTGACAGCTTTATTAAAATAAAGATATCGAGGGTCCCCTGAAGGCTTCACACTCCTCTCACCAGCTGATTCCTGGGGGATCTCGGTGCAGGAAAGCACATTTTGCGCGCGCATACACACACACACACACACACACACACACACACACACACACACACACACTCTCTACTGAGCTGCTGCTTCCCTTTGATTAAACCTTGCTAGGCCAGTATGAGCTGTGAGGTGCCTTGAAAGAGACCCCAGAAATGCATGTTTTCCTGTCCCTGACCCAGAAGGAGGACACAGCCTGAGACAGCCTCGTGCAAGCCACCCCTAAGCCTGGAGGGATGAGAATCAGTTCTTCAGTCCCCTGGCCTCCCTTCCAGACAGCTTTGAAGCCAGATACCTGGCTATGAATGTTCTTACTAAGTGGTTTCAGGCAGGCCTGCTTATTTATTCATTCAGTCACTCAACAAATTCCTACTTAGCCCCAACTACATGCCTGCCACTGTGTCAAACAGGAAATTGGAAAAATTAGGACTCTGTCCACCCTCAAGGAACCCAGAGTGTAATGAGAAAAGCAGATTAATCGTTACAGTACGGTACAACTTTCTCATCTATAAAATGGGGCTAATGATTTCACAGGCTTATTTTAAAGCTTATATAAGATGAAGTGAATTAAACCGTGCCAAACATCTAGTCAGTGACCGATAAGTGTCAATTTTCTCTCATTTCCTCTTCCTGATGTAAAATCTCTGCCCCTCCTTCATGGGCACCACCACTGGGATCCGGAAAGCTGGGAAGAAGTCTGCTCCCAGTATAGAGGTCGCATTTCCAGGAGCTGCCACCTACTGCTGGGAACCGAAGTCAGGTCCTGCTAACAGCCGTGTCCTCAATCCTTAAGATGATCCCAGGCAGTAGAGTGCCAGCCCCAGGCACTCAGGCCACAGAGAGGGGACTAAGGGATCCCCTCAGACCCCATCTAAGGAAATCTATCCATCCCTTGTCCCTTAAGCATCTGGCTTCATCTGAGAATATATAACCAAGGGTTTATTTTCCCACTGCAGAAGCTTCTTCTGAGGTTGAAAGAAGTAAAAGGATGTAGAGGGAAACTTTCTAGACTTGATTCAGACCTCTCCATCCCCATCCCAAAGTCTCCAGGGCCCAGGGGAGGGCCGCCAGTACAGTCACCAAATTGTACTGGGGCTTGGATCCCTCAGCAAACAGGTTGAGGGTGTGGGTGCTGTTACTTCTGGGCTCTAGCATGCTCTGATTCTAAGTAAAGATATTTCTAGATCTTTACCAGGCTAGAGCATTCCCAACTGAGATACAACTTGAGAAATCTCAGCCTTCTTTGCTAATAGATGAGGAAAGAGAGAAGAGCTGCACTGAGCTGTACAACAATACCATACATTCCTAATATGGACCAGGGTGAAAGAAGACATTTAATTCTCAATTTATAAAAATCAAGGCAACTTTCTGTACTTTGAAAGTAATTACAGACTCAAAAATCCTTATGCCTGTGTTGCTAAAAACAACTGGATGTTGTTGAAAAACACTTAAGATTCACAACTGTACAGTTTTAGGTAAATACAACAATTATTTTTCTGTGACCCAGACACTCCCTGCTAATCAAGAAATGGCAATCGCCCAGGAGGTTTCATAGTTATTTATTACAATTCTCTCTAGTAAGAAAGCAAAACCATCCCTCAGTTTTCTGCTGTCACTAGAATCTTTTTCACAAGCACTTTAAATAGTTAAGTACTAAAAGAAAAAAAAAATGTAGAGTGGAGCTTCCTGATGTGAAACTACATCTATCCTGAGTTGTAAAGAATGTATATTAAAATTATATCACACAACAAAATACACATTTTGCAGAGGGGGTAGAAAGAAAAGATTAAATTGAGTCTCCCTGACAATTGTCTTAAATCACACCTTCCTGCCTGCAATCGAAATTATAAGTCACGTTGCTTGGAATTAAACCAAATTCACCCTGGCGGGAAGATAGGCTGACGTGACTGCAATTCTGTCAGCAGGTCAAAACACACACACACAAAAACCCAAGTCTCTCCTTAAGGAGACTCTCCTTCCGTCATCGGGGAGAGTCCTTCCCATCCATCACTGGGGAAATGAGACTCTGACCAGGTAACTGGGCACCTTGCAGAATTCTCCCACCAGCCAAGCTTCCTACAAACATAGCACATTCCTGACATGGTCTGCTGCCCACTGCAATGCCAAGTGGGTTTTACAAAACAAATATTTCTCTACAAACAGGAGCAGGTCCCCAGGCTGGCAGGCTTAGAATTTCAGAGAAGTAGGCAAGTCAGACGGAGACACTTGAGTATTAGCATTAGTTCGGGCTCCCCTCTCATCTCACTTCTGACCTTCTCAGGCTAGATGTAACTGGGGAAGTCTTAGCACACACATCATGTCTAATGGCACTGAAATGGGCTTCAAATCTGCTATTCTAGGCATTACAACCAGAAAATACATTCCTGATCGTGTTTTCTATGTGAGCTCCAAGAAGGAAAGATAGTAGAAATGAAGGAAAGAGGGAAAGAAGGAAGCCTGAAGAAAAGAATGTGCTTCCTGCCCCTATGCCTGCTCCATGACAGGCAGGGTGGGGGTGCTTTCCCGCATGGCACCTCATTTCATCAGCACAACGATCCCACAGTGTTTAGGGAGCAACCGCCCTCCTTTCTACAGCCGGGGAAACTGAGGCACAGGACAGCGAAGAGACTTGCCCAAGGTCACCCACCCTGAAAACAGCAGCACCGATTCCAGCCACTGACTGCCTGCATGCTTTTCCCCACATTAAATGAGAGGCGCAGGTAACTGCTGGTTAAGATCTGAGCTTACCCTCTCCAGATCTTCCCTGCTCCACTCCTCTTAATCCTCCTCATTCTTCCGAGATGTGTCATAAGCCCCAGTTCCTCCAGGAAGTCCGTTCTGATGATGCACTCTTCTAGAATTCAATTTTAACCCTCATTACACTAGTTAGCTTGCAAAAGATCTTCAGCGGTTTCTTGTATTGTCTTCTAGGCCTGATTATGAGCTTCTTAAAGGAAAGAACCATGTCATATATATTTTTTCATCTCCTGACATGCCTGGCACAGAGTCAAGCCCTTGCAGAGTGCTCAGGGAGTAGCCACAGAACAGCCTGGATTGATGCCTTTAAAAGCTGGGCTTCTCTGCTAACCCCTGCCCATAGCTCCCCATTTCTCCCACAGTGGCCTACAAGGCCTGCACAATCTGCTCTCCAACCAGCACTTCTCTGGCCTCATCCCCCACCCCTTTCTTCCATAATCACTCTGCTCTGGCCACACTAGCTAACCCACGGTTCCTCAAACACACCAGGCACATTCCTACCCCAGGGCCTTTACACTGTTCCCTCCACCTCGAAATCTCTTCCCCCAGACAGAGTTCACACCTAACTTTCCTCAAGTCCTTGCTGACAGGACAGCTCCTGATCATCTCATTTAATTACAACTCCTTTATATTTTTGTCTTTGTTCCACTGATGTACCCTCAGCACTTGCTAGGCACTCAATAAATGCTGGTTGGATGATGGAAGGGAAGGATCTGAGCATGTGACCAACAGAAAGCAGGAGTACGTATCAGGTCACTGTCAAATTCCCAATCATATTGGGGAAGAATAGGAACTTGGAAGCAGGTCTGCAGTTTCTCCCAACCATCTCATGCCCCACCCCCAACTGCTGGCACCCTGCCAGGATCCAAACTAATGCCAGCCTTGGAGTCCACCTCCTATATCTGCCCACAGAGCTAGGGGCCCACTGTTATATCCACTTTACCTGAATATTCATTCCATTTCCTCAATTAAATGGGAAGTTCCTGGCAAACTCGGACATGTCTGCTGTTTCTTTTGTGTGCACCAGTCCCCTCCATGGTCCCCCACCCGATCCCATGCCCTGAGCCTGGAGGACCCCCAAAAACCTTAGGTCTGAGTGAGTGGTGGAGATGGGTTTGCTCACACTAAGTCCTCTCCTGAAAAAAAATGATACTGTTGGCTTCAAAGGGCCATGCCCTGGAGTCTCTTTCAGCTTTCCTGAGTGTTCAGTCCCGGCCAGCTGCTGGCACAGGCATCCTCTTGTGTCTCCAGGGAAGGATACCAGCAAAACAGCCACTTGGTAACCCATCTCAAGGCCTCGCTTCTGTCATGAATCTTTCTTCCAGTCTCATCTGCAACCTTTCTGCTGAAAGTAAGGGATAAGCTTTTTTTCTCTTGATCAGCATCACTACAGCAGAAAAACAAGAGGATCCCTGACCTATTACTAAGGGGCTTAGCAAAGTAATGGGGTTTTACCTCTTAGTAAGCACATAATCTTGGACAAGTTAACTACAGTTGCTGAGCCTGGATTTCCTCATCTGTAAAATGGCACTAACAGCACCCCATAAGGTTCCTTACAAGGTTAAAGTGATATAACACATGCAAAGCATTTAGCACACAAGAGATGCTCAACAAACATTAATTCTCTTCTTCCTCCCATCTCTTCTCCAGACAACTTCAGGCCTATTTCTACAACACTTCCTCACTGGTTTCTTTTTCCAACTTCTGAATCTTTGATAAAAGTCTCTTGTATCCACTTCCCATTACATTTCCCCTCGAATATAAATCTCCAGGTTCTAGTAAAATATTTTTTTAAAAACCTGGCCCAGGCACCTGGGTGGCTCAGTCGGTTAAGCATCTGACTTCGGCTCAGGTCATGATCTCACAGTTTGTGGGTTCGAGCCCCACATTGGGCACTGTGCTGACAGCTCAGAGCCTGGAGCCTGCTTTGGATTCTCTCTCTCTCTCTCTCTCTCTCTCTCTCTCTCTCTCTCTCTCTCTAAGATAAATAAACATTAATTTTTTTTAAAAAAAAGCCTAGCCCAATTATAGACTTGGAGGGTCTACATCATAATCCCTACAATGTATACTTTCCTCCAAACAGTCTTTTAGAAAATAAAGCAAATCAGAGGATCAGTTTATTATTAAGCTGAGATTTAGATGTGGAAGAAACCAAAATGTTAAAAGACTCACTGTTCCAAGCCCTTGAGCTGAGAGGCAGGTCTAAAGCCTCTCCCACACATATATCACCAACCCCCCCCTCCTTTCCTCTGTGGCTCCTTCTGTCCCATCAGGGAAATATTATGATGATTAATTAGACAACGCCTGTCCTGTTGGTCAAGATCCTTTGAGGTGGGAACCACATAAACACCAAGCATCATAACTGCAATAAAAAGAAACCAGAAAACCCCTCAGCTCTGGGACCCTAACCAAGGCAGAGCTAAATAAATCTGGAGCAGAATATCAAGAAGGATCTTCCACATGGATAATAGAAAATGTCACCAGCATAAACAGGAAGAGAGATTAGTTCAATAAAGGAATAAAGGCACATTTGCGGGTCTCAAGTAAGATTTTTGCTTACTTTTAACTTCCCAGCATATAACTCACAAGGTTATTAATACAGACTCCTACTGTTTTGGGCAAATAAACAGCTGCTGATGTTTTGTGCCCAAACCACTTTATTAGAGCTTTCCTTTACAGCAATTGTTTTTTCCTTTCCAAATCCTAAGAGGCTCAGACAGCTAAAAAACAGAGTGCCAAGGCGGGAGGAATAACAAAGGAGAGAGGAGGCAGCCTGTGTGGGCAGAGAGAATGGGGCAGGGGCTGCTGGGACCCTCACTGTCCTCTTTACTACTCTTGGACAAAGTCAACGTTCAAGAGCAGAGACCAGAAGACACAGATAGGGTGCAATCACAAGGGCTATTTTTGCCCTGATGCTAGGAGCTGCCATTAAACAGAATTTAACAGTGTGAGAAGATAAGGATGACCAACCATCCAGGTTTGCCCAGGTTCGAGGGGCTTCCTTGGAGCCAGGAACTACAGTTTTAAAATAGGAACAGTCCTGGGGCACCTGGGTGGCTCAGTCTATTAAGCGTTTGACTCTTGATACGAGCTCAGGTCATGATCTCACTGTTTGTGAGTTCGAGCCCTGCATTCAGGCTCTACACTGACAGAGGAGTCTGCTTGGGATTCTCTTTATCTCTCTCTCTCTCTCTCTCTCCCTGCCCCTCCCCCACTCACACGCACTCATGCTCTCTCGCTCTCAAAATAAATTAATTAATTAAAAAAAAAAACAATGCCCAGGGAAAGTCCTGGGCAAACGGGACAAGTTGATCACCCCAGAAGACACACGACTCTGTCAATGGACAGGAAAGCACTCAGCATAGCGCCTGGCACACAGTGAGCGCTCTCTAGTCCCACGTGGAATTGGAATGAGCTCTAGCTTGCCTCGGGCACCTTCTGCTTGTCCTGCAGGACAAGTTCCTGGGGGCTTATGATGTTCCTAGTAGATCCACAATGATCCAAGAGAGAGGGCTCTCCACAGCTTCTGGAGCAGCACCTTGCTCACCCTTCCAGAGCGAGGCCTCCGCCTCTGGCACCCAACCTTGAGGCTCCTCACCTACATAAGGACAGACCAAGCCACCTGCCTGGCACCCCACCCCCACCAGTCCCCCACTTGCCCTGAGGCCTCTGAGCTTACACTTGAACACAGTCTCCAACAGAATGATCTCCTGGTCCTCTCTCTGTGATTTTCACCTTTTTCTTTTTCTTGTGTAGGGAGCATATATGTTAGAAAGTTCCCTTCTTGTCTCCACCACGTACCAGTGTGTGGCCTTGGGCAAACTCTCTAAGTGTCTATGTCTAACTGTCCTCACTTCTAAAACTCTCCATCCACATTGCAAAGGTAAAAAGCAACCTCGCATGGACAGCATCTAGTCCAGTCCTTGCCACACAGGAGTTCTCTTTCTCCGTGCCTCCTGATATAATCAATCTTCAATACTTGATATGCCTGTTGCTCTTAAAATAAGCCAAGGGTTTGGCTAGGATTCTCATTTGTCACTTCTGAAGCTTCAAATCCCCTCTTAGCTTTCTTACTCTTATATTCATTGGCTCAAGCAATTTTGGTACTGTTCTCCTAAAGTCCCAGAGGCTATTAACCTGACACTTATGGGTCCAGGATTCAAATCCTGTCCTGCCCAGGTCCCTGAATTACGTTCCCATTTCTCTGGGATCTCAATGGCCTTTAAAGGTCCATCCCAGGGGCGCCGGGGTGGCTCCATCAGTTAAGCGTCCGGCTTCAGCTCAGGTCACGATCTCGCGGTCCGTGAGTTCGAGCCCCGCGTCGGGCTCTGTGCTGACAGCTCAGAGCCTGGAGCCTGTTTCAGATTCTGTATCTCCCTCTCTCTGACCCTCCCCTGTTCATGCTCTGTCTCTCCCTGTCTCAAAAATAAATTAAAAAAATACGTTAAAAAAAATTAAAAAAAAAAAAAAAAGGTCCATCCCAGGACACAGAGATGGATGGGCAAAGCAAACAAGTCACCAGGGCTTAAAATGCAATACTCAGCAATCTTAAACAGGGCTGCACCTCTGTCTTAAACTCTGGACAATGGCTATTCTAAAGAGGTGGCCCTAAGCCTCCTCTTCAGACATCATTTTTCATTGTTCTCATCTGTCCCAAGGAGAGGGGTACAGATACCACTCTTCTGGATCTTCCCAAACACAGTACTTTGTGAACTCCTGAAGAGAAGCAGTAACAAAACGTAGCCCAGAGAACCATCTGCTGGCTCTAACACCATTTCACCAGTGGCCTCATACGGAGAGCCTGTCACAGTCTCATTGGGACTGCACACTTAGGACTTTCACAAAGCTTCATTAAGGGCAGTTTCATCTCTGAAAAGCAAGCCTTCACAAAACTGATGGTGAATGATGGGCAGTGAAACAGCTACATCAGAACCCCATACCCACTAGAACGATTTGTCCTAGCAATATATTTTAGTCCATAATCCTGTAGTCGGCAGGAGGTGGGGGGAGGTGGGAGGAGGAGCCCCTGGGTGGCTCAGTCGGTTAAGCACCTGCCTTCGGCTCAGGTCATGATCTCACGGTTTGTGAGTTCGAGCCCCACGTGCTCTGTGCTGAGAGCTCAGAGCCTGGAGCCTACTTCATATTCTGTCTGTCTCTCTCTCTCTCTCTCTCTCTCTCTCTCTCTCTCTCTCTCCCTCCCTCCCTCCCTGACTCGCATTCTGTCTCTCTCTCAAAAATACACAAACATTACAAAAAAAATTTTTTAAAGAAAAGAAAAAGACATAATCGTGTAGCCAGCAAAACTACCCAAGCGTTAGTGTTCATATAATCAGGAATCCTCTTGCTTAAAGTTCCAGTTGGCTGCACTCAGCTGGGTCCATAAAAAGTACACAGCCCCACAAATAGGACTCCAGGACAGCAGTTGTTCCCGATTACTACCACAACAAATTTTAGATTGGAACAGTTGTACAGTGATTGGTCATTAACAATAACTAAAATACCAAAACATACGAATGATTAAGTTTAACTAGTAAGTTGAAGGGATTTCAAGGTTATCACATTCTCTTGCATACTAATCCGCTTCTTGAGTGGGAGGAAAAAGGACAGAGTGAGAATGTGTGCACCGTGTAGGGACATGCTCCATCCTGGCCCCACCCTGGGGCGTGTGCCCTGCATGTGAAGGCATGCGTGTGAGGAGAAGGAAAACATTCAGCGCTTCCATACTCACACACTGCATTGTGGAACGGAGCTGCTCCACCCCCAAAGGCAGACTGAGATTTGATAAGCTGGTAATTGTAGGCACCATGGAATAATCAAATCTCTACCCAACTCAAGGACCCCCAGCGCCGGAGAGACATTCAAGGCCAGCATGAAAAGTGAGGGCAACACTCATTTCATCTGGATCATGAACCAGCAGACCTAGCCCCCTCCACCCCTTGCACTCTGTTGCAGTTGCCCGTCTCACATTTATGGGCTTCTGCCCCTCCATCTTTATGTGTGATCCTCTTTCTTCCCAAATCCCATCTTACTGCCTTCTGGCCACATTCATCACTCATTCAGCCTGGTGCTTCCCACAAAGAACCTTCTGCGCAGCATCACCTCCTACTAGACTGCCTTCCTATATGCTTCTCCACAGGGCAGCCATCTCTCCTAGACTCCTGGACAGGACCCAAGTAATGAAAAAGGGCAACAATCCTAAAGAGACCCTCAAGCCTCCAAAAGGCAATGGCCCCAAGGCATTTGGCTTCCCAAGTGAAGTGAAGTCAGAAATTCTACAGGATGGTAATGAAGATGGTCCAGTAACCTTGTATGTGGCTCTGAATCCTATAAATACCTTTGGAAAAACACAGACCGGCATAGCCCAAGTGATTGCAGCTGACCTTCAAGGCCCTCACAGACCAGGAAACCAGACTGTGGTTCTCCCACATTTCATTCTGAATTCTCCTTGAGATTCTACATCAACCTACTTATCAAGGGCAAATAACAATTTATGTCGAGTGAGTGGGAAAGAATGTGGAATTCATTTATTTTACAGCCTACACACTTGTGGATAAAAATGAGAATTCTTTGGCCATGGGAAAAAAGTTGTATTCTTTGGCAAGGTTTCCCGACTCCATGAAGATGCGGTCTGGGGCTATTAATAAAGGTAATTGGGCCCAACTTCTAAATCCTGCTCTTGCACTCTCAAAATATCAATCACTGTTACTAATATAATTTCACACGCCATAGTTCATTCCGAAGGAAAAATAGCTTTACTATTTAAATGACACCCTTTCCTCAACTAAACTCCACAAGCACTCAGAAAACATCATATCCTCTTCTTCACAACCATGCCAAGTCAGGGATCAGATGAGAAGGACACCAGCCAATTCTAGGTGACATCCAAAAGCTACAAGGGACAAAAAAAAAAATCTCCCCACATCCAGACCTAGGACATTTTCTGACTTTTAGGGACCACAAATGGTTTGTAATCAGAGCAAGCAACCTGTTTTTAGTGACCTAATATACATTAATATGCATATAATATGCCTAACAAACTTTTAGGAAACAAAAAGCAGTTAATAATCCATTTCTCCCATTGTTGGGATGATCTTGACTCACTGAAGTAAGATAATGGATTTAGAAATTAGTCATATAATGTAATACATTATTAATCATGGTATTCAGAAGGGTAAATAGATATTATAAAAACACTACCCAGGAATTCAATTTCCTTTCAGATGTGTTTACTCTCTTGAATTCTTTATGCTACCATCATCCCTCACAAAAATGTAATAGTCAGGCCTTTTTCTCCCAAAACAGTGATTTTCAACCTTTTCTTTAAAAAAAAAGCACAGCCTTTTAAAAAATAAAACATTCTATAGAACACCAAATATAAGGCATGTGAAGGAGGAGATACACTGGCTGCGAGGAGGAGAGCATGTGGGTGCAGGAGGGGTCCAGGAGACTTCAGTTGACCCTTTTATTTGTCAGGTCCCAGATCCAACCTTCCAGAAGCCTGGGGATGCTTGGGGCCACAGTATGAAAACTACTGCCCTAAGTCATCTATGTAAAGCAAAAAATATGTACATAATATAGAATACAGGTCGTGTGTGTGTGTAACTAGTGATCTATGTAAATATACCATACATATATATAATATACAAATCACAAAACCTGATATCCCAAGAGAAAAACTGGCAAAAGACACTAATACAAGGTGAAAGTAACAGGGGGAGGTGGGGGGGCAGTTATTAAGTTCTACAGTAATCAAAGGAGTACAAATCAAAAGAACACTTAACAGTGATTACCTTTGCCCAGAAAAAGTTAAATGATACCACCAATGTTGGCCAGGTTCCATGAAACTGGTACAAGAATACATTGCAAGTGGCTGTGTAGCAAGATTTTAACAACAATCGTTCATTAAACTATTCCTACTCTTGGAGTCCGTAGTAATCCCACATCTGGAAATAGATCCTTAAAGATAGTTGAAAAGAAGAAAAATGAGGTGGATATGTTCATTTCTGCATTAATTGTAGTGGAAAAGCCAATGTTCTGTAATGGGGAAGTGGTTAAATCAATAATGGTTATACCGATGGTGGAATATTATGCAGTCATTAAAAATACAGTACAAGTTCTCTTTAAGAACCCTCTGCTTTGTCACCTCTCCTAATGAAGCATGCTTTCAATCCCCCTGGGAAACCAGCCCCAGGATGCCTTTGTCCTTCTGTGTCAGCTTTTCTCTCCCGCCCCCACTCACATCTCCAGCTCAGGGCTGAGTTGTTTGGCTACCAACAGTCCTCTGGGTTTGTTCCCAAATGTGTTTTTACCTTTGGTACTTGTCATTGTAACAGAATAATTTAATTTAATTACATATTCTGGAAACCAATGGAATATGACTGCTAAAAAGATGAGAGCTGTTGTTTCTAAGAAAATTAATTTAACTGCTTTGCAAAGACTTTATAAAGCTAGTCACTGAAATAGCACTCAAATTGCATGTGAGCAAAATCACTGCGAAGGATGAGGCAAAAGTCGTAGAAATTCAGGCTACTACACAGAGGCTGCTTCATAATCATCTTCAAGTTCTCAATGAATTTTAAAGGAAACAGAAGTAGAGATCGGTCTTTGTAAAACAGCACATTATGTAAGTGGCTCATGTAAGGAAGAAGATCAGAAAGGCCCCCGCCGCCCCGCCCAATGACGAGCCTTGGCCTTAACATCAAAAGGCTGGCAAATGAATGTACAAAATATTCAAAAATAAAATGAAAATAAAATACTTAATGCAGATATGCACTATTTTGTTTTATTCTCTTCTTTACTCAGTTTTTCAGTTAACTACCTTAAAGCCCAACTGTATTCAATAAGAGGGAATCTATTGTTCTTTAAAAACAAGTCCACAGTGGCAGGGTCCGGGAGTGTCTTGATTTACTGTCATATCCAATGTCACCTCTCCACTGTGCTACCTGGCACATATTAGATCTCCAACAAATAAAGACTGAATCAATATACTATGTAGCAAACATGAAAAAATACTTCTAACAAAAAACAAGCTGAAAAAAAGGTGAAATATGAAATTACATGCAAACCATGACTACACCTTTTTTTTAAAATATGGAAGCAGATGGGAAAAGTTAGAAGGGAAGGCTCAAATGCAAAATAGATGTGTTAAAGTAAAATGAATTAAAGGCAATTTTATACATTTTTAATTATTTTCTTTAATATTGGCACATTCTTTTACAGATTCAAAAAGATACTAGTCAAGAAAAGGAGGGGCGCCTGGGTGGCTCAGTCGATTAAGCATCTGACGTCGGCTCAGGTCATGAACTCACAGTTCATGAGTTCGAGACCCACGTCAGGCTCTGAGCTGACAGCACAGAGCCTGGAGCCTGCTTCAGATTCTGTGTCCCTCTCTCTCTGCCCCTCCCCCACTCACACTCTGTCTCTCTCTCAAAAGTAAATAAACATTAAAAAAAGAAGGAAGGAAGGAAGGAAGGAAGGAAGGAAGGAAGGAAGGAAGGAAGGAAGGAAGGAAGGAAAAAGATAAGGAGAAAGCTGTTTCAGTTTCTACGGGACTTCCAAAATAAGACAGAAACCAATACTGAGTAGGTTCCAAGCTCTCCAAAACACAAGCTGCCTTCAACACACCCTCTGCTTCATCCGCCTCACCACGTCCAGCAATCCCATCTTTCTCCTCCGAAGAGTGAACCTGTACGAACACTTATCTCCGGCCCAACAGGATGCTATTTTTGAAATCTGGAGCTATCCACCCTCTCGCTTACCAACTATTTGAAAAAAAATTTTTTTTTCAAAACTGCAATTTACATTCCCAAGAGATTCCCAAACACCATCTAATTAAATCATTCAATCAGAAAACAAATTAAAATGAAATATCACTGCAACCCCCAAGAGGAAAATAAACTTTTCAGTCATGACTAGAACAGACCTCTAGGGTGATGCTCCAAAGCCTCTTCTAATTGCAAGGCCTATGACACATTCTGCAGAACATTTTGTGACATTTGCAGTTTCCGGGACAACTTTCCTTCCAAAGCAAAAAGAAGCCTGCACAAGGCTCCAAAGCAAAACATTCGTTTGAGAATGGAAACGCTTTCATAAATGACTAACCGGTGCACTGGGTATCCACATTATACACTCATTCATTCATCCATTCATCTATCCAACACCTACGCTCTACAGGATGTGCCAGGAACTGTCCTGGGTATTCCACCAACACTTTTCAAGTGAACGTAACCTCTGCCTCTCAACATAAAATAAAACAAAACCCAGAGTTTCCTGAGTTTACCTATGGAAGAGTCTCAACGTGGGCAGGTTCTGACTTCATCATTCCTTGGGCATCTTCTGAAGTCTCTAACTCTGACACCCTCTTCCATCATCAAGTAACTCCAGGGGATCGCTGTTTCCCCTGTGAGCTGCTGGCCCTCTAAGGAGACAGTACAGTATGTGGTGAAGAACACAGACCCTGAAGCCAGATGGGCTGGGTTCAAATCCCTGAACTCCCATGTATCAGTAATGTGACCCAGGCAAGTCTTTATCTCTGTCTGTAAAATGGAGTTAATACTACCTATTTTACAGGGTTGTGATGATTAAATTAGTCAATATACATAAAGCCCTTGGAATAGTGCCTGGCACATAATGGGCGCTATACAATTTTCAGCCATTATCATTACCCCTTATTCTCCTCTCCCTCAGCTCAGCCCAAGTAAGCTGGATTGCTCAAAAGGCTGTACTAACTGGAGGAAACTTAACCGTGGAATACACATGAACGGTCTATATCACTGAGTACCAGGGTCTGACTGTCCTTCCCTACCCTCTGCCTCCAAAGAGTTGCACTTGGCCAGTCCCAAACTTTGCAGGCCTCTTAAACATAGATCTCTAAATTCATTTAATCCCCTGAATCCTAGCTCTGGATGGCTCTGGGGCCACTGGGAGGGCTGTCACTGGTCACACTACCCTATCACGGCGCAGCCAACCAAGTCACCTCCACTCTCTGTCTCCCATCCAGCCTTCCCCAAGTCACTGACACTTCCCCACCCTCTAGAGCCTGTGGCTTCCGCCTTTCTCTCCTGAGAACCTGGTCATTTCTTAATATCCACAGGAGTCCTAATATACAGTCAGGGCACATACCCAAGAGAACCAGACCAACGTATGTTTTAAGAATCCTGTTCTCTCTTTGCTTCCCATCTCTCCCAATTTTTTCAGGTATATATTTAAAAGTTCCGAACAATGTGTAGTTATAAGGTTTCCTGGGAACAAAATCACAAAGGCTCCTTTCAGCTTTAAAACTGCACTCACTTTCATGTAGAGCCTTATAAATCATGTGACATGGTCCACATTCAATATGATAGGGGCTACTCTGTGATGAGCTCATGGGTTAACAATGTCTCCTCACTGCTTCCCAAAGCAGTACCTTGCTCACCTCCTCCCTGAGCAGACTGGAAAGCACAAGAGAATCATTTTTCAGGAATATATATACACACACTCACGCGGAATCTGTGAATGAAAATCTCTCAAAACCTGTGGGCAAACTGGAAACGTCAAAGTAAGGTATGGCCTTGTGTCTCCCTGGGAACAGTCTGAAACACCCTGGGGCAAGCACTGTACTTCTATTGCTGATTAATTTTCAGTCCAAACCTACAGGATGGAAAAGGTAAGAAACAGCAGCAACAGGGGCCATCAGATAGATAAATCGGTCTGCTAAGCCCAGTTCCAGTTTGAGAGGCAGAGGTAGGTATGAAGGAGAAGCTGTCAACAGTCTCCTTTCGAGGGAAGTGTCCCTAAGCCATGAGCTTGTTTTGAAGTCATTAGTTAGAAAGCACAAGGGATATGTACACCTCTCCTGCACTCACCTGGACCTCCCCTGGGAAGGAACTATTCTGGACATGTGGGGTTACCTGGGAAATGTGGACACAGCGCCTATCTCTACCCTGGCAGGGGCAGCAGGTGCAGACGCCCACGTGTAAACAAAAGAAAGTGCTCCTGGGGGAGAAAGCCTTCCATCAGCTAGATATTTGCCAAGATCTGCTAGGTAGTGGACCCAGAGTCTGCCTGGCCTGCCAGGTTTATAGGTGAACAAGGTTCCCTGTCCTTCAGAAGCTCACACGCTGGTAGAAAGCAGGGGAACTGGGGAGGTGACGAAAAGAGAAGTGTGAACGGGTGAGACGCGCGCGTGTGTGCACACCCAGTACCAGTGCCCCGCGGAGCCGGGAGCTCTCCATCCCCTGCCTCTGACAGTACATCGGACAGGGTTGCATCGGGAGGGCTCCCATACGCCATCCTCCCCTTGACCCCAGCCCTGGCCTAGATGGAGGGCAACCACCTCGTGCAGCCTTAGACTCAAGAACCACTCCGCGAGAGTCTGTCTGCTCCGCCCCAACCTCTCCCTGGGCCTGGGAATGCCCTGGGCCTGGGAGTGGAGCTACCGGAGGCAACGGCTTTCGCCCGGCCCCGCGGGGAAGGTGCAGCCCAGGGGGGATTCTCTCGGTCCTGGGCGGAGGCGCCACCGCAGTGGACAGAGCTCCAGGCTCCCGTGCTTCTTCCACGAGTCGACACCTGCTCCTGGAGAGGGTCCTGGACCCGCTGGTTGTGGTGCGGGTGGGCACCGCTATAGGTTGAAGCGGCACCCCCCAGCCACAGATTTCCCCTACAGGTCCAACGGACCTGTGCGCCTACGGACGGCGCACAGCAGGGCTGGGGCTGGGTCTACGCAATCTTCCTAGTCCAGGCTTGTCCCGCAGCCTGTGGGTTCTAAATGCCAAAGGCTGGGGCCGCGCGAGCATCTCGCCGTGGGCCCTTACAAGGGACCAAATGAGCTCGACTGCCCGCGCCCGCTCTCTCTTGTACACACACAAACATGCACGTACACACTCTGAGCCGGACCTGTGTGCGATCCCGAGAGCCGGCGAGCAACCAGCCCGGAGTCTCGGGCACATTTGGACACGTGCGCAGCGCGCCCCCACACCGCCAGTGAGCTGCACACACCCGCGCGTGGAGCCCCGCGCACACACGTGTGCCCTGGAGAAGCGCGCACGGCCGCAGACAGCGAGGGTCCCCCACGCAGGCAAGAGCGCACACCCAGCCCCCCAAGCTTCTGCGGCCTCAGACCCCGCAGCTGCCGGCTACATGCGCACCCGCCCCCAGCGCACCCGGCGCCTCGCTGGGCACTCCGGGGCCTGGTGAGCGGCCCAAGTTTCCCGGGGCGCCCGTACCTTGGATATGCTGCTTGATGACATTCTCCAGGTGGTCTAGCCGTTCAATAATCTTCAGGGTGTCCCCTTTGTCTTCCTCCAGCTTCTTGTCAGGCGCCGGCTCCTGCCCCCGCACATACACGCTGGCGATGTAGTTGGTGACCCAGCCCACGTAGAGCAGACATATGATGTTGGTCATGCCGCTCAGGATCACGCAAGTGGACACCAAAGTTTTGGTCTTCCTGGTGCACACCATTCTGGGCTCCTTCCTCCATATAGAGCTCCCGGGGGACCCTCCTCGCCGCGCGCCGGCACTCCCCCGCGCGCGCACACCCCCTCGCCCGCCCCGGGCCGCTGGGCGCCCGAGCACCTGAGTCCCAAGGTCCTCCAACAGCCGGAGCTGCTTGCGGTGGAGCCGCCGTGCCCAAGTTTGGAGCTCCCGCCGCTGGCCACCCGGAGAGAGAGCTTGACAAAGGAAACGAGGTGGATTTTTTCCAAATTAAAAATCTCCTAGCCCTTCTGGAAGCGGTCACGGGTGGCCGGCAGCCGCGCGCCCGGATACGCGCGTCGGGGAAACTTTGCCACAACCTGGGTCCACGGCCGCGCCGTTTCCCATCGCCAGCGCGGGGTGCCTGGGCGGTCCGACCGGCCCGCGCTGCTGGAAGGACGGCGACGGGGGCGACGGCGGCGGCGGCAGCAGCGGCGGCGGGGAAAGCAGCGGAGCAGAGCGGCCCGGCCCCCTCCGAGCGACAAGCGCCGCCACCAATCGCGCACCGGCTCGGGAGAGGGGCCGGTGCTGCGCTGCCGCGGACCAACAGGGAGGGCGCGCGGGGCGGAGTCCGGCCCCCGGGCCCCACCTGCTGGCCGCCCCTGGCTCCCGCCCTCCAGGGACGCGCCTGAGCTTCCACCAGCGCCCGCGCGGGCTGCCCCAGCCTCGAGGCTCCCGGAGAGGCGCGCCGCCAGCCTCAGCCCCTAGGTCGGCAGATTCCACCTCTAGGGGAATGCTAGGGGAATTCTTGCTCTTGCGCCGGGACCTCTGGTCTTTGCAGGGTCGCGCGGCTCAGCGCCCCTCGGCGGGGCTTCTCGCTCTGGTCTCCCCGGTCGGCCGACTCCTTGTCCCTCTTTTGAGCCGCCGGGAAGCAGAGAGGCCGGGGAAGCATGGGCCAGAATAGTCTGACTAGCCTTGCCCTTGGTCGGGCCCCGTGGGCATCCACTTCTTCCATAGCCTCACTCCAACCTCCGCCTGTCCGACGCCCTCTGTCCTCTGGCCTCCTGCATGGCTCCAGGCTTGGCAACTGCCAAAGGGGCTAAGCCTCCCAGGAATCTCCTAGGAGATTTTGGACCACCACCACCATCACCACCAACCCCCTGGAAGATTTTTGCCCTATCTAGATTTTTTTTTTTTTTTTTAATGTCTGCACAGCTCCCAGGACAAAACTGTGTCCTGTAACCCAGTTGTCATCCATGTGGGACTAGGCTCATCTCGGTGAATAGGGAAATTCTGCACAGAAAGGGGAGAGGCGATGCAGGGGCATTGGGGGCAGACTATGCTCTCTGTGAACTGTAAAGTCCTTATGCATGCTGTTTGTAATTGATGTTAGAGAGGACAGAACTGTGACTGACAGCAAAGGGACATGGCTGGGCTCTAATGGCTGAGACTATTTTATTTGTTATAAGAGCAAATACACTTATTCATATTATCCCCTTCTGCTGAAGTCACTTCTTTTCAGCATCTGAATAGAATTCCTCTAAACAAAGGCTCTTTAAACACAGATTTATATCCTCTTCTCCATCTGTGGGTGCATTTCCTTGGCCTGCAGAGTCAGGGAGCATCCTGCTGCATAGCCACCTTGTACATCGGCACCCCAATGGGCCATGGTAGTAGTATCCACAGTGGCTCTCTCAAGTGATATTTTCTGGATTCAAGGAACTGGCCCCACAGAGGAGGGAGGGCACAAAACCAAAGAAGGGGCACTTTATGGCCATAAGCCAGTGCTTTGCTTACAAATCCCCCAAAATACGCTGTGATACCAACTGGAAGATTTCTCTTTCACACAGCTGGAAGCAGGTTGGGAAGAGAGAAGAGGAGAACAGGATATATGTGTCAATATGTATGAGAGGAGAGGACACACACACACACACACACACACACTCATCTTTTTCTGGGAAAAAAAAATCAAGGTAAAGAAATCTACAACCAGGAGGGAATAAAACCTGCCTCTCCCTTTCTCCTCCTCTGGAAGTATAATCAGCTCACAAATGAAGGGTCTGGACTTTCTTCCGGTTTGATGAATTTACAAGCAATGGCCTTGGATACAGTTAGTGGCAAAGGTCTAATTCTTTCCTTCTGTCATGCGCCTTCTCCCAGGAGGAGCTCCAGAAGTTCATCTCTTCCCAGGATCTTCCTAAACCTCCACAGGGCTAGACAGAGAGGAGGCAATACTCGTTTTTCACATTCTTACTGGGGGGGAAAACCCCAATTTACAAGGTTTAAGGCAAAAACAAAGTGGATTGTGTGACCTCAAATTTTTGTCCAGCCGATCTCCTAAGATAATTTGTAACTGTGGAGGGGAAGAATGCAACAAAAGAATGAAGAACAGGCTTTCCTCTCTGAAAGGTCACAGGGTCAAGTTGACCAGTTCAAAGAATATTCACTGGAGGGGCAGCCCAACTCCAGGACTCTAATCTCAGATCTACCACTTATTAGTTCTGTGAGGTAGGACAAATTTTAAAACATTGCTGGGGCTCAATATTCCCATCTGTCAAAGGAGTTGTTGTGGAGGAGTTGTTGTGGAGATTAAAATGAGAGAATGCACCAGAAAGGGCTTTAATTAGTGCAGGACACATAGTGGGTGCTCAGGACATGGTGAGTTTCCCACAGAGGATATTGTCTTTCCCCTGCTGGGCCAGAACTCACCTCCATGAACTCCATCCCACTGTTTAGCAATACAGCTGACCCTTAAACAACATGAGTTTGAACTGTGCCATCCACTTACATGCGGAGTTTTTCAAATAAATACATTACAGTACTACAAATGCATTTTCTCTTCCTTATGGTTTCCTTAATAACATTTTCTTTTCTTTAACTCACTTTACTAAAGGATACAGAATACAATACATATAACATACAGAGTATGTGTTAATTGACTGCTTATGTTATTGGTAAGGCTAAGGTCAATGGTAGGCTATCAGCAGTTCAGTTTGGGGGGAGTCAAAAGTTCTACTTGGATTTCAGCCGTGCAAGGGGTCAGCTCCCCAACCCCCCTGCATTGTTCAAGGGTCACCTGTACTTGGTTTCTCCACTGACCAGTATCAGTGCTCTCTCCCCTGATGGAAGCTAACAGGAAGTAAAGCTATAGGCAGCAAGGTGCTATCTTGTCTAGCTGGGTTCCAGCACATTGGCCATCTATTCATAATGTCTATTTTCACCATCAGTAGTATAGTGATATGCATTGGTTGATAGGATGTTCCATATGGGAAGCTGGTTTCAGGGACTGTTGCCTGCCATACCCTCAAATTTCCACTTAAGACTGCCAACTCCTTGGGTTATAAACAAGTGAACTGGAAGGAAGCACAAAGACTTTACCCACAAAGGTTTTGTAGTCACAAGGCCAGAAAAGAGCCTCCATGTAAACCCTCCTGTAAACAATACATGGGCTGTATTTTTAGCCCCTAGTTCAACTACATTAAGTCCAGCAAGTAACTATTGAGCCCTTGATGTTCTGTCTGAATGACCAGTTGCTCTGGGCCTTGCCTAAGTTTACCCCAGACTTGTAGATACAATTGGAGTCTCACAGTCTCAATATGGGCCTCTTCTGAGCCTGGGAAGCTGCTAAAAATCATCCTTGAACTGGAAGAATGTTTCAGATTCTCAAGTTAGGTCATTTATCTAACTCCTACATGTTTCCTCACCTTTATTTCAAATAAGTCTTACTTCAGAGGAGTACTGTGAACTTAATCAGATAATGGATGTGAGCAAGCCTAGCAGAGACTCCAGGACAGCGTATTTCCCTAAACTTATGCCCAGCATTTGGACCTGGGGTTTCCTTCCACTCTTGCTCCAAGAGAAAGTGAGTACCTTGAAGAATCTATAAAAAGGGCTAGAGATCCTTGATAGAGTCTCCCTGGCACAATCTTTGGATTTCAGCCATCTTTTATATTGTGTAGGCAGCTGCCCTCTTCATGTGATTTGAGGGGGAGCTAAGTAGGACTTCTTACCCACCAGTCCAGCCACGCTATCATCCCACCAATTAGCAAGCCTTCATTGAGAATATCCTTAATGCCAAGGTTGGAAAAGCCAGTAATTAATGGAGTTTAACTACTGGGTGATTAAGTTCTAAGTGGGATACCCTGCCTGGGGATTAAAAGGACCAATCCTGGCCAATGGCAAGGAGTCCACTCACCACTCATTGGAGAGAGATGTCAGTGGTCATCTGTACCCACCAGATGGCAGCACCATGCAAAGCCTTGGGGCCAGAGGTGTCCATTGGGATTTGGGGACTCCAAAAGGAAAGTGGGCTCTAAAGGTAGAATGACTCAATCCTTGGTCTGGCTTCATGGCAAGTGGGGTTTCCAGAGCCCTAGGAAAAAAGAGATTATTGGGGCTTCCAGCAGGGATGGATGCAAAGTTCAGAGACAAAGGCTGTGGAGGAATAATAGGAACAAGATTGGATTCTGCCAAGCCACAGGACTGAGATGTCACTGAAGGAAGGCACACTTCTGGGGGTGGGGCGAAGTGGAAAGGTGAACAAAGAGAAGAATGTTTGTTTAGTACCTACACTGTCAAGTCTAGTGTTTTTCATGTTATCTCTTGAACACAGACTAGGGAGCCAAATAGCTAGGCTCATAGTCCACGTCTGCCATTTACTTACTATGTTCTTGGGCAGGTTACTTAACCAGTCTGTGCCTCAGTTTTTTTACCTGAGAAAATGGGGAGAAAACTGTTGTTTTGAGAATTAGATGAATTCATGTATATAAAGCACATTAAATGCACTCTATAAGTATTAGTTCTATAAAGTGTTAATACTATCTCTGATCAACAAAGTATCTGAAAGGCAAATGAAAGGAGAGAAGACAAGCCACCAGAGGGAATTTTCCTCCAACTAGGAGCAAAGGGTCCTAGAAATAGACATTTGGCTCTTCTTTTTTTTTAAGTTTATTTATTTATTGGGGAGGAGAGGAGGGGCAGAGACAGAATCCCAAGCAGGCTCCCCACCGTCAGTTTGGAGCCCCATGTGGGGCTCGAACTCACGAACCATGAGATCATGACCTCAGCCAAAATCAAGAGTCACATGCTTAACCAACTGAACCATCCGGTGCCCTGGCTCTTCTTTCTTTACTTACTGAAGAACCCAGAGCAACTCCTAGCTGAAATGCAGAGCAGATCCTGACAGGAATCCTGCAACTAGACCCATTTAAGCATCTGTCCACTTATTCACCCACTACATATCTCTGAGTACCTGCTCTGGGTTAGACCCAATGTTAGGTACAGGTAATTCAGAGATGACTCACAGAACCGCACCCCTGCTATCAAGGAGATCACTGTTTAGTGGAGGAGGCCCATAAATAAACAAGTGTAATATAGTCTGATAAGCTCTGACATACTATACCAGTATCAAAGAGAAGGACACCAGCAGGTGATGAAGGCACCAAATTCCTCCCCAACAAGCAGTAATGTAATTTCTGAATGGCTCCACTTCCATTCAATCACTAGACAGCTTTGCTGGGCAGGAATTTGTCCTTTAGACCTAGAGGAAAATATTTGCAAGATATTTAATTGACTAAGGACTGGTATCCAGAATATATAAAGAATTCATATAAACCCATGAAATAGGCAAGAAAATACACAAATGGAAAAATGGGCCAAAAATACAAGCAAGCAATTAACTAGAGAGAAAGTACAAATATCCAAAAAATACAAGAAAGGATGCTTAAACACGTAAAAATCGGGAAATACAAATATAGACACCATATCTCACCTATCAGATTGACAAATTGAATGTGATAATTAGCAAGTATTAGAGAGAAGACAAGGAAAATAAGTACTCACATATCATGCTGGTGAAATCATAGTTGGTACAATCATTTTGGAATGTAATTTGGCAGTAATGATGGAATTAAAAATGCACATACTCTATGACCTTGTACTCAAAGCATGGTCCATGGGCCAGAAGCATTAGCTTCACCTGGGAACTAATTATCAGGCTCATCCCACATCTACTGATACGAAATCTTCATTTTAACAAAATCCCCAGATGAGTCATATATACAATAAAATCTAAGATGCAATACACATGAAACTGTTAACCATAACCTTTCTTTGGGAGAAGAACCACAATTAAGGAATGTGGCCAACTTCTGAACTTGTTACCAGGCTCATCTATAATGTCTGATTTTTTACTATGAGTATTTCTTAATGTAATACTTCTGAAATTCAAGTTATTATGTTTATAATTTAAGAAGTAATTCCTTTGGTTGTGCTGAAATCTGCTTCATATTGGTTGCTGCCCCACTTTGTGACCTGAGGTATACATACACACACACACACACACACACACACGCACACATAATTCTTGACCACCTCATGCTATGTATTGCATGCATTATGTATGTTGTATGTATTCCTTATTGAAAAAGTAAAAGGAATCATCAAGGTACATAACCACAATCACTATTTAGTGAGAGCAGGAATGTTATCAACCACCACCTCCTTCTTTTGCACATTCAGAGCCATTTCTGAGTTTTGTGTATTTTACATAAAAGACATTTTTATAATGTTGTCTACTGGGGAGACAGCAAAAGATTTTATAAAAGTTTTGACTTACTGTTTCTTAAAAGAATGCCCAGTAGGAGGTATGTTGATTAGGAAAGCAGTAGAACATAGTGGTTACACACATGTAACCAGACAGACTTGGGTTTGAATTCTGGATCTACCATTTACTAATTCTATGAATCTGGGCAAGTTACTTAAGTTCTTGTATCTCAATTTCCTCATCTATAAAACCTAATATCTACTTCATAAGGTTGTTGTGAAGATTAAGTGAAATAATATCTGTAAAGCTTGCTACTCAGTCTGTGGTAAGCACAGAACAAAGGTTAATTTCAATAGTACTCAACACTTTTATTTAAATAATAAATCATGGTATCTCATTTCCAATCCATAATTATACATATCATGTAGCATATATTCAGGAGCATAACCCTTTTGTAACCCAAGGACTAAGTGTATATTTTTAATGTTGCTGTCACTTAAAGAGAGGAGTATCAGTATCTAAGTAGAATCAAGTAGAACTACACAGAACAGTGATGTGTCTTGTTAGACCACCTATATCTCTAGGGCAAGTGGGGAATACTAGTACTTTCAATCATGGAACACTGTTCACACATTTCTTGATCTTCACAACAACCCCATAAGGTGAGGTATTATTATGGCCATTTTACAGATGAGAAAACTGTATCTAAGGGCAAACACTAAAACATGGTAGAGGGCTTCTAATTTCAAATCCAGTACTCTTTCCATATACCACAACCCTCCTAGGGATCTCTTAAGGGGTATCTATATTCAACAAAGGAATTACTGGCTGAGTAAGACTCAAAAGTAAGAGACTTCCTGGGAAGACTTTTCATCTGCAAGGAGGATTACTGAAAACAGAAGCACCTTCAAAACCTAGTTGAATGTTGTCCCCAAGCAAGAAAAAGAGCTGCTAATTTTTTCCTTTCTGAATGAGTGAATCTGGTTGGCAAAGATGAAGAAAGGGAGTCACATTTATTGAGCACTTACTGATAGCAGAAGTAGAGTCACAGATTTCCTCATGCCCATGGAAGAACTCTCGTGTGGGCTTTAGGAAGGCAGGAAGAAGAGGGGGTGGGATTGCGAAATGCCCCCCTCGCTTAGGAAAATGCATACAGACTATCCCAATATTGGGATACAGAAATATTGGGAGGCAGAAATCTCCTTCAGCTGCTTCACAGCACAGAGCTCTCCTTCTAAAGCCTCCACAGAATAGCACAGGACCCATGTGAAGGCTTGATGGTGCCAGCCAGGCATGAGGAGAAGCGAGTGACCTTTTCAGGGTTGGCGTATGGTGGTCTGGGGCATTATTGGCCCTATGTAGGTTCTGTACTTTGCTGCCAGCCAGATGGTAAATAAAATATTCAACAGACACACAACCTTCTCACAACAGTGATGTGACTGGCTTATTCGGAACAGAATGAGTTCTGTAGAAAGCACAAATTGCAAGTGGCAAGAAGCAGCTGGGAGACAGTCAACAATCTGCTTCCTGTGACAGAGCCAGAGACCAGAGATGGGGACAGCTTGCATTTGCAGCAGGGCCAGAGTCCCTCTTCAGAGAACTGTGGAATTTGTCATCAAAGAACTTCTATATACTTAGTTCCAAAACAAATGCAGATGCACAAAAGTACAAAGTACTCAGACGGATGATTCCAGATAAAATAGCCTCAGCAGGTGCCAATGGATAGGCTGATGTGGCAGAATGTATTCACAGATACCCATATGATCGCTCTCCTGACAGAGCGCAAACCCAAATAGTGTCTAGGTATTTGCTAGTGATTCTCCAGTCTGCCTGGGCTCCTTAATCCGGGCATTTGCAAGCATGATGAGTGAGCCGACAGACTCCCGAACAGAGTGCTTAGGACCCCATGCCCTCGTGTAGTTTGACAAAATGGCAAACTCCTTTCCGTCCCACGCTAATTTCACTGCAGGGTCTCCAACGACTGTTGAATGGGTAGGCCCAGCATTTTACGGTTGTGCTCATTTATAAAGCTTATTTCTGTAAGCCTTAATAGTTAACATTCTTATTTGTGATGTTGCTTTCTGAAACCAGAACACAACAATGCAGATTCATTTACTTTCCAATAAATTATTTTAAAAATTCCACTTCGCACTCACTCTTCAACATTATAATCATCTCCAAGATAACTCTCGATAGTGTTTCCAGTGATTACTATGTGGTTAAATCCAATGGAATTTCTCAGTCCTCATCTTACTTAACCATTCAATAGGTTTTGACATTGCTAACTTTCCCTTCTTTCTTAAAACATTCAATTTCCTTAGCTTTTAGGACAAGATGATCTCCTGGATTTCCTCTTGCCTCATCCCATTGCCAACCTATTCTTTGTTACTTGGCCATTAAATATTGTAACTCCCCAAGATTTCATTCAAGCCTCTCTCCTCTTCTTCCTCTGTTCTCTCCGGCCCTAGCCAATTTCATCTACACCCAAACCATCAATTACTCTTTATAGACATATGATTCCAACCAGGTGTCTCCTCCAAGGTCCAGACCACTATATCTACATCCCTCCTTATGACTCAAAAGTATCGCCATCAAAATGACAAAACCAAACTCATGAGCATCCCCTCCTGTCTGCCTTCCCCAATCTGGTCCTCTTCCATTCTTCCCCATTGCAAGGTAGGATGACATCCATTCATTTGCATAAGCTGGAATCCCAGAAGTTATCCTTTACAATTCCCTCTCCTCTGCTCTTCATGCCCAATTCATGACCAGCTGGTATTGGTTTAAATTACTAATTGTGTCACAAATCCTTCCATATCTCCCCATGTCTTCTCTATGACCTTAAGTAAACTGCCTTCATCTCTTACCTGGACAATTAACTGGTAAACCACCTTAGTCTATTGGCTCCCGGAGGGCAGAGATGAGTCTCTGAGTTTTACTCACCATAGTAGCCTCAAAGCCTATCATTGTACACATAAATATTTAATAAGTTAATGAATAATATTTTTTACTTAAATTATGTATTATCTGATAGTGTCAGAGAACAATAAATCTGACCTATAACAATCTCCAGACAATTGAAACTCGATTTCTTTGTTTTTTTTATTTCAATCCATTTGAATGGGAATCTTTCTAAAATATACAAATATGTATTCCTTTTTTCTTCTAAAATGATAAAATTAAACTGCTGTTACTCTCTAATGGTGATTATATATAGATAGAACTCCAAATAAATGCCAATTTATTATAATTAATAAGGTACTTTAACAAGTTGCTAGATTTATGATCAATAAACAGAAATCAATTGCTTTTCTACACTCCAAAGAATAACTTGAAAACAATGAAAAAAATTACATTTATCATAGCAACAAAAAAATACACCTAAAACTCCAGCAAAGGTTGTGCAAGAGACATCATAGTTCCAACTGACTTACTTCTGATGGCCACGGTTTCTAGCCAGAATGGCTTAACTGGGTAAAAAGTTGAGGTCCAGAGCTGCCTTCTCAGAACTGCCCAACTTTCTGCTACCAAAGCTTTTTCTCCTAATGAGCCTCTCAAATGGAATCTGAATGTCTCAGGCAACTCTTGTGCAGGTTTCAGACTGTTTATTAAATTAACAATAACAACAAAATAAGTTACCTGAAATAAGAGAAGTTCTTCAGGAGTCTTTCATCGACCTGGCTTCCTGGCAGTACATCTCACCACCCAAGCAAAACCAAAAGTCTCAGTACGAGACTCAGGGATGATGGAGGGTTCCTGACCACCTTAGCCTGAGGGCCCTGGAGGGCTTCAGTCTCAGACCAGAGAAGAGCCAATCCAAGTCTCCACAGCCAAGGCACCTCTCACACTCAATACAGGTTAAGGCCCACTGTTGCTGAGTGAGGGGCCAGTGAGGGGCCCAGTGAGGGACTCAGTGATGGGCACAGTGAGGGGCCAGTGAGGAACCCAGTGAGGGACTCAGTGAAGGGCATAGTGAGGGGCCTAGTGAGGGGGCCTGTGAGGGACTCAGTGAGGGGTCCAGTGAAGGGCCCAGTGAGGAGCCCAGTGAGGGACTCAGTGAGGGGCCCAGTGAGGGGCTCAGTGAGGGGCCAGTGAAGGGCCCAGTGAGGGACCCAGTGAGGGGCCAGTGAGGGGGCCAGTGAGAGACCCAGTGAGTAGCTCGAGTCATGCCCATGCTGGTGAAATTACTGAGGGACTATTTATACCCTGTGCTTCTCTGAGGAGGTTCCCTAGCATCCTTGAGAGACCTTTCTAGGTCCTTCAAAGACTGCAACAGCCAAGCTTCTGAAAAAGAACCATGCCTATCATGACTGCTTTGTTATTTTGCCCCAGCTCATGTGCCAGGTGTACCGATGAGAGGTCAGAGGGTTTGACCAAGCCCCAGCCCCTCTACTCTAGCGACTTCAGGATGGCCACCATCACAGAGGGAAACCCAGAGCTGGCCTTGGACTCCAGGGTTCAAGATGATGCCATTTTGGGATTAGTCCAGTGGAAACTCAACAAGTCACAAGCACTGATGGGAATGTAGAATTGCCCTTTTTTTTCCCCTGACTTTTTAAAGAGAGGTTAAGATCACATTTTGTTGTTGATTCAGTTTAATCTCTCAAGTTACCAAATGCAAGGCTGAAATAAGCAGATGTGGTTGGGGTAGGGCTGTTTGCCTTTCCATTGAATAATCCAACCTGCTGAGCAATTTAGATTTATTTTAATACTTAGCAGGTATGTCTTTCCTTAGATTCAAGCTGCCACTTTTCAGTTGCCAGTGTTAATTTCCCACTACATTCTTGAATTCTTTCTTAAGTTCCTATTCATAATCTGCTACAAATTGGGGGAAACAAACAGCTGAATTATTAGAATTGGATGTAAGTGGGGAAAAAAAAAAGGCTTTGAGCCTGGGACTGAGGGACTCTCCTATGAATAAACCATTCAAGGGTTTGACACATTTATTGGTTCACTTATTTCCTGTTTCTCAACATCCTCACTATTCCAGCAGCTTGCACTCCTGGCCCCACCAATCAATTCCCTGTAAAGCAGCCAGAGTGATCTCCTAAAAATGCAAAATTGATCCTGTCACACACACACACACACACACACACACACACACACACACACACACACACCATCCCTCCCCTCTTAGAACCCTCCAGGGACTTCCCACTGCTCTCTGGATAAAGTCCAGCCTCCCCGACAGGCTTTCAAAGCCCTGGCCTCTCATACCTTCCCCCTTCACCACTAGGCCACTCTTAACCTCACCACATCTGCACCTCATCTTACAGATTTCATCTTGACTCTTTCTTCCAGAAAGCCTCCCTGACCCCCTGAACAAAATCACGTGTCAACACTGGTCCATGGCCCCATGCACTTCCCCAGGTAAACATTTAGCCAAAATCACAACTGCATAATAGCATTATAGATTTGTGGCTCCACCATTTAGTAGCTGGGTTGCATTGGGTATATTACTTAACCTCTCTAAGCCTTGGTTTCTTTACCTGTAAAATGGAGATAATTATTTCACCTACCCCTTAATCTCTCAGTATGGATTGAGATGATGCATACAGAACACTTAGCACAATGAATGTGCTTACAATTTTTTTTTTAATTTTTTTTTCAACATTTATTTATTTTTGGGACAGAGAGAGACAGAGCATGAACGGGGGAGGGGCAGAGAGAGAGGGAGACACAGAATCGGAAACAGGCTCCAGGCTCTGAGCCATCAGCCCAGAGCCTGACGCGGGGCTCGAACTCCCGGACCGTGAGATCGTGACCTGGCTGAAGTCGGACGCTTAACCGACTGCGCCACCCAGGCGCCCCGTGCTTACAATTTTTTATCTGTCTTCCTTTCTAGAAGGTAAGTTCGTGGGGTCAGGAATCATGCCTGTCTTGTGCTCACTGTGGCCTGCACATCCCTGAGCCGAAGTACCTGGAACACACCTATTCGATTCTATGCTGATAATCTACAGCATGAATAAATGAATGAATGTCAATTTCCTGCCAAAGAATCCGCAGGGGCTCCCATGCCAAGCTTGAACACATCTCCATTCTCCCTGCTGCATCACCGCCAACCTCTTCAGCTTCCCTCTGCTGCCCCTCCACAGCCTGTCTGATGAAGTTCCCTTTACCTCCTCTCCCTTCACCAAACCCTCCCTTCCAGGCCTGGGTCCTGCCTCCTCCAGAAAGCTTTCCTGGGCTCACTGCTCAGGTCTTCTTGGAACTCCTCCTCAGCACTGCTCATTTCGTTCTCAACCATTCCCCAACTCCTTTCGGGCCTAGCCTCTCCTCCAGCTAAGAGGCAGTGGCCTTGAAGGCAAGCTCTGCTCTACTTCTCCTTTTGTGCCCTCTCCCTGCCGCAGTCCCTGGCCACCAGCTCTCTGTCTCCTGCTTCTGCCCCAAAGCCATTCCTTTTGGTGATATTTTCTCAAAAATTACATCCTCACAGTGTTTACCTCCAAGTTCCTGAGTTTCACCACGCCTCACTTAAGGTATTGACTTTTCAATTCGTGATAAATTATTCAGCAGCTCATTTTCAGCCAAACTCCTCTTTTCTTCAGGGCCTGTTCTCCTTCAGCTACCATCTCGGGGCTGCCTTTAAGTCTAATGACGTGTTTACAATTCATGCTCTGCCAGACATTAAAGCAAGGCAGCGCACTCAGGGATGATAAAGTGCTACTCCGAGGAAGGGTCCAACAAGAGTGCCGCTCTGTTGTTTACGGAGAACAAAGATCTCTGTCTCTACTACAAAGGATCTGTGTGCAGACACAGGCAAGGTTTTCCTGGATCTTTCCAGGCCTCCCTGAAAAGCAGCCCAGGAGCCGATGGGCACAGACAAATCTGATTCCAGTCAACCCTAAACTTGAAGATTTTCAAGCTCTGTGCCATCAGGTTGATGTTGGGGATAGACAAGAAAAGGAAAGAAAAAGAGAAACCATAAATCTTGCCTGATCAAAGCTATCTGAGAAACGAAGCAAACAAGAAGCAATACACAATGCTCACCCTCAGGATTGGGTTTTTAAGGTGGAGTCTTTTCATACTGCTCAAAGGATACTGTTAGCCATCCCAGCCCTTCCTGCCTAATGGTCTTGTAGCCCAGCATGAGCTCCCTTCCTTCTGGATGTTTCTGTCCCTGGCATAGAGGAGCTCCTCTCTCCTTCACATTAACCCCAGACCTTCCTGGCTCTGGGTTGGAGACCCTGTTCCAAACACAGCCTCCTAACCAGACTGTGTCTGAGACCACAGGTCATTACTGCAGGTTAAGTACTACCAAACACATTAAGGTATAATCTACATGGTCAATAATGGGGGAAGAAAGGTGTGGGGACTCTACCACTGGGGGTCATAGGAAGGGAACGAGACTCCCATTGCTTTGGTGTTGCTGAAATCTACAATGTCATTTTCTTCCTAATTATGTGATCAGTTAGGCTCCAGTCTGAGCATTGACTACCTTCAAGGGTGTGACCTGAGAAGAACAGAATTAAGGGGAGTGCATGATGAGGCAAGTGACAGGACTTCCTCGGATCCCATTGAAACTAAGCTGATGGTCCTGGTGGCACCACAGAAGAGGTTAAAAACAACAAAAGCAATATCAAAACAGATGAAAAACAAGGAAGGCAGCATGTGCAAGAGCCAGAGGAAGAAAATAAAATTAGTTGATATGACGGCACGTTTGCTCTGTCACAAAATCTTATCTTTTCTTCCTGTTCCTCTCTCTTTCACTGAATACGGAAAGGCTACAAAACCTAAGAGGGCAGGACATTGTATCAGAAGCGTCCACACTCTCTTCCTGGAAAAAACCTCAACTTTGGCAGGCGCATTCTGCCACCCTACCTCTTCCACCACCCTCAGGCCCACTTCTGCCAAAGCTAATTGAAAAGAGGTTAGCCCAACCAGATTCTCCCTCCCAGGAATCTGTGATTGAAACACAAAAGCCTAAGTCTGTTAGCAGTAGGGAGTGAGGGAGCATGGTGGTGCAGTCAGGAGATGAAACCACCATTTTAGGGCAGCCATGACGGCTCATGTACAAGTAGATGAGTACACAAAGAAGCCAGCTGAACAGAGAGGAATGAAGGAGAAATGCTTAGGGAAGGCAGAACAGAAACTGAGAGAGAGAGAGAGAGAGAGAGAGAGAGAGAGAGAGAGAGAGGGAGAACAAACTTATAGGAGCCAGCAAATGGGTGTCCTTGCCAACCAAAGATCCCTGACACACAGACCTTGAATCCCCACCTCCAAGTTACTAAGAAAACATTCACCCGGCAATTCAAGGTGAAATAACATTTAATGAGCACCCAAGAAGTGCCAGAAATATGGTAAGCTATGGATTAAAGCAAACTAGCTCTAATCTAAATAAATCCAACAAGATTGGAGCACCTGGGTGGCTCCGTCCGTTAAGCATCCAACTTCGACTCAGGTCACGAGCTCACAGTTCATGAGTTCAAAACCCATGTTGGGCTCTGGTCTGATAGCTCTGAGCCTGGAGCCTGCTTTGGATTCTGTCTCTCTCTGTGTCTCTCTGTCTCTCTGTCTCTGTCTCTCTCTCTCTCTCTCTCTCTCTCTCTCTCTCTCTTCTCCTCCCCCACTTGTGCCTTCTCTCTCGCTCTCTCTCTCAAAAATGAATAAACATTTTAAAAAATCCAACAAGACTGATAGATTTACAATCACTCTACAAAGCTTAGGTAACCAGTACAAGTTCTGCAACTAGAAAGTAGCAGGGCCTGGATGTGAACCCACTGGGGCTGACTGGAAGCCCATACTCCCCCAGTTTCCACACTCCTCTCTAGTATGAAAGAATGTGTGGTCCTTTCCTCTGGCACCATCAAGAAACTAACAGGTTCATACTGATGAAGTTCCCAAATAAATGAAGTATGCCTTTCAAGGGAAAAAAAAAGTTTTTCTTTTTCAAAAACGGTAGTTGGGAATCTTGAAACATACATGACATTTTTCTGCCTATTACTCACTGAGCACAATTTAACATTTTCCTGATTAAATTAAGTCCATCCATTCAAAAATAGGTGGAGGACCTCCCATTTGCCAGGCACTATGCAAATAACTAAGAATACAAAGTTGCTTTAAGTAAGCGTCTACCTCAAAACAGATGAACATAAGGGAAGGGAAGCAAAAATAATATAAAAACGGGAGGGGGACAAAACATAAGACACTCTTAAATATGGAGAACAAACAGAAGGTTACTAGAGGGGTTGTGGGAGGAGGGATGGGCTAAATGGGAAAGGGGCATTAAGGAATCTACTCCTGAAATCATTGTTGCACTATATGCTAACTAATTTGGATGGAAATTTTAAAAAATAAAAAATAAAATTAGAAATAAAAATAAATAAATAAATAAATAAATAAATAAATAAATAAACAAACAAATAAATAAATAAGCGTCTACCTTCAAGGAGCTCATAGTTGGTAGGGGAAATATCTAGATAGGATTCATAATCATAACTATGATGGTAGTAGCTAGCATCTATGTTTAGCCTGTACTTGCACTATCTTAATCCTTAGAATAAGTCTATGCAGGATTATAATTATTGTTATTACTCTCATTTACAGAAGACAATGAGATTCAGAGTCCAATTTACAGGTGCTAAATATTGAAGCAGGGCAAATCATATAATGTATCCAGAACCTGAGCTATTAGCACTAGGCTATACAGTTTCTTCTGACCATTCAGACAAAGAAAGAGAAAAGCACTTGCAAAAGCTCAGCAACGGGAAAGAGCATTAGGCACTAAGAGAACTGCAAGCAGTTTTGTGTGTTTGGAGCATAAGTAGGAGAAAATGAAGGACAAGGAAGAAAGTGGAGAGAAACGAGGGTGGAAATACAGTCAGGGGACAGATGTGGGGCAGCCTCATATTACACCTACCAAGGCAATGAAGGAAAGAGGGGAAGCCACTCCCACCCCAGGGACATATGGAAATGGTGTATATGTGTTTGGGGGGTGGTCACAATGCAGCACTGAGTCTAGAAATATTTCATGTCCTGTTGCATTCAGGATAGACCTGCCCAATGAGTTGTCCTGTCCCAAATGCCCAGTGAGAAACACTAGACAAAGAGAAACTTGGGAGCCATTCTAGATGTGCTTTTCCTTCACCAGCCCCACTACCCAGCCCACACACATATTAATCATCTGAGAGTCCTGTATCTTCCACTACTTCCATACCTTCAAGTACACATCTCACTATTTCTTCTTTTGACTGTGTGCTATTTGTCATTGGATCCCTAGCACTGAACCCTGTGCTTCGAACAAAGTAGGTGGTTGCTAATGTTTGTTGAACCCAATGGAACTGCCTAATCCTGTGGGATAAATGTTCCCTGTGCAATGCCCTTGGCTTGAATCAAATCAATTGATGCCCTCCTCACTTGTGATCTTGACATGAGTATTTCTCCCATGTCTCAGCAAAGTTGGTGATTTCTGCTTGGCTTCCTCACCGCATTAGAAATACCACGTTTCATCATCATTGCTGTTCTCTTCGAAAACTCTTTATATTGCCCAGCATCCCCTGGGTAATCAGAGCAAATATAATGTCTTTACTGCATCTATTTGTCACTTGGAATGCATGGCAAGGCTTCACGGAAAATTTCCTCAAGTTCACATTTCCTTTCAGAATGAGTCTTTATCTACATTTAACTCTTGAGTTACCTTTCTCTGTGTGTGTCTCTGTCTCTCTGTCTCTCTGTCTCTCTCTCTCTCTGTCTCTCTGTCTCTCTCTCTCTCTCTCTCTCTCTCTCACACACACACACACACACACACACACACACACACACACACACCATGTTCTGAATTAAAATGAGAAGAGCCATGGATTAAGAACCAAGAGAGCTCCACTCTGGCCCAGATTTTGATATTTGACCTTAACTAAGCAACTTGACCTCAGTTTCATTTATAAAATAGGGGAACTGACTCAAATAGTTTTCAAGGAGTCTAGGAGTTCCTTGGAGGTATCTAGGGAGAACACCGGGAGCAAGGGACAGCTCATACACACATACACGTGCATACACACACACACACACACACACACACACACGCTCACTGCGGTACTCAATGGTTGTGTCCACCCAACATTTTTACTAGGAAATACCTTCTGGGCACATGGTGGGATTGTACTTCTTGGCCCCTTTGTGATGGGGTAGGGCTGTGTGACTGTTTTTGACCCATGGCATCTGAGTAGAAGTGCTGTGCGCCACTTTTAAATCAGAGCATTTAATTAACAAGGCAATACTCTTCAGAGTTGATTCTTTTCTTCTGCCATGGCAACTGGCAATGCTCAGAATGGTGGCTGCTTCATCCACTTGGGTTCTAGAGTGAAGCAGTGAGCTGATCCCAAGCCCACCTATGATGGACATTTAACATGAACAAGAAAAACTTCTGTTATAACAGCTGAAATATCCCGAGGGTTTTTTACTGCCCATAACTTAGCTTATTCTGACTAATACACACACATACACACACTCACCCTTTAACCAGAGCTCCTCTATACTTGCCTGTTTTACATATTAGATTTCTGCATAAGCTTTGATTTGACAAATGAGTCCAACCGCTAAAAAGAAACTTGGAAACCACTAGTCCACTTGATTTCTGAGGACGCTTCCTACAAAAATCTATGTTATGCAGATTCTTCCAATAATCCAGCTCTTTTCCCTACTCTACCTATTTTGACTTTACTTCATTTCCACAAGCTCCTCTTAATTTGAAAGTTACCTCCCATAGAGATTTACTCTCACATAAAATTTTTTGTCAACTTTTGGATCTCAAAATGGTGACCCACTTTTTCTTCACCATACATACCTTCACTTGCCACAGTCATCGAAACAAACTTAGCTGCCAGAGTTGACAGTTCCACTCTGACAAGGTGAGACTTGTTGCAAGCTGTCCCCACACTGTCTCTTTCCTATGAGACACAAATGAAAATGTGTGTCTTCGCTTTAGAGTCACGGCTAGTCTGAGTGTTTTAGTCAACTTAGTATCCCCCACTATGGCTGGTCAGAGTTCTATACAAAGAAGGTATCCAGTAAACTTATTGATGGTTTCTTTGAAAATAGTGGATACATGTAATTTCACTATTTCTTTGATAATCCAGTGACTTCTGGAATCTCCCTTTTTCAAGACTTAGGAGTGTCCTTTGACTACGATGGATGGCTGAAGTGAGATACCAACTGGAATCTGGGATATTAAATCAGTTACCGAATTTTGTTGTGCTTAATCATCAATCTAATAATCTCCCCCAATTCACTTTGTCTGGAGTGGTGGCTTGGAATCCATATTTTTACTATGGTGACTTTGGGGCAGGTAGTTACAGAACCCCAATTTGAGAAATTTTACCCTTGAACTTTAATCTTTTTTTTTTTTAACCTTAGGAATCTGTGGAGGTATCTTGGTATAAGTTCCCAAATACACAAGAGATTCAAAACATTCAGTTAAATGTACCAGGGGAAAATCACTGGTCATTTCTATATATTTCCTCCTTGGCAGTGGAGCTAAGGCATGAGAATGAAGGAGCTATTATCTGTCCTAGTAAGAGTTGTATAAGGGACTAGAGGAAGTGTCTCTTACCTAATTCACCAATGATGCCAAAGCAGAGCCCAGAGCTGGTGAGGAGCTATGGTGGAGAATCCAAGAATGCACAAGGGATCCAAGAATCCTTTGCCAAACAAAGGTGAGAAAGAGGTCCAAAGCAGGTTCTGAAAGTAAAACATAAGGTCAGAGAAATGAGAAGGTTACATACAAGTGTCAGATCCAGGCAGTTAACTGGAAAGATCTGAGTGAGTCCTAGGGATAGACACGGTGGCCTGGATGTCAAGGTACCCCTTATAGGGGACTAAGGCAAGCCAACAGGGATGAGTCAGGCAGAGTGGTTGCTGGAGTAAGGATAAAGGGTTTCTGGAGACTAAATCCAATAAAAACTGGGTTGGACTTTAATCCAAAGTGGCCAGGAATAAAGTCAGAGGATGAATGTAATCCACGACCCAGGGAGAACTAAGAGTTGAACCAAATAAATCTAGTTAAGTTAAAGGATGGACTTAATGGAGCTAGAAATAGGAGACTAGGGGCGTCTGGGTGGCTCAGTAAGTTGAGCCTCCAACTCTTGATTTTGGCTCAGGTCATGATCCCAGGGTTGTGGGATCTAGCCCCACATCAGGCTCTGTGCTGAGCATGAAGTCTGCTTAAGATTCTCTCTCTCTCTCTCTCTCTCTCTCTCTCTCTCTCTCTCTCTCTCTCTCTCTCATTCTGCCCCTCTACCCTGATTGAGTGCTCTCTCTCTCTCTCTCTAAAAACAAAACAAAACAAAGCAAAAATAAGAGACTAAAAATTTGGTTTCTGGTAGAAACAAGAATAAAATCAAGAATAAAACATCAGAGCAGAAATTAATAAAGAGGTCAAAGGCAATTGCCCTGCTTGCAGTTGTGAGGCTGATCTCTGACTTTCATTGGCTCCATGTGGTGTGGGGTGGGTGGCCTCGTCTAAAGACAAATAAGGCAGATGCTTACCTGGATCACCGGACCCAGAGAAGATGGAACCATTGTACCCAAGACCTCCTTTTTCAGACAGAACTCAGCTGAGGTCAATTCAAACAGTTTGGCAATGAAACATAGCTGAGATATCAGCTACCAAATGCAATACTGAGGAATTAGGGTAGATAGTTGGAATTGCTTGGGCTATGCAACTTACTAGGCTCATGTTTGGCAAACAAACACAGCTTAATTGGGAGACAAAAGATTTTGAGAACAAGTAAGAACAGCATTCTCTCCCTCTTCATCTTCTTTTTCCTCCCGTTATAAAATGCCTTTGCTGAAACAATGGGCCATGGCCCAGTAATTCCACTGAGGCTGTGATAATTGTTTCTCATCACAAATTTGGGCACATCCTTCCCCAATTAAAAATTCTTTGTGCTCAAGAAGAAAATAATTTAGGACTCATTACAGCTTTGTTTTCAAATCAGTTAATAAAATGTGGTAGATAATGGAGGGAGAAGGCAGAGAACTGGGCTGGAAGACGGGAAAATTGATTCTTATTCCCAGTTCTGACATTTACTAGCCATGTGACCATAGGCAAATCATTTCATCTCTTTGGGCTTTTGTTTCTTTCTTTGTAAAAAGAAAGTTATTGAACATGATGGTTTCTAATGTCCTTCCAACTCAGACATTCTCAGATGTCCATGATTCAATAAGCCTGGGTCTTCCTACCTAACAAGAAAGCTTTGGAAAATGGAATTGTACACCTTGTAAAAATGGGTACTTAATTGTTGGATGATGAATGGATGGAGGGATTAATGAATGAGAGCCATCCGATGACACATATTTTGGGGCATTTCCAATGAAAGGTCTGCCAAACCAAGGTGAGGAAGAGACCTAAAGCACATGATGAAAGTAAAGCATAAAATCAGGGAAATGGCAAGGTGAACTTAATTGGTGGATCCAGATCCACTTCTGACCTCTATTTATCTAAGTCCTACAATAATGAATACAGACTCTCAGAACTCAAAGGCTTACCATGCCAAATTAACCCATTTCACAGGTGGGGAAACTAAGACTAGGAAACATGACTTGCCTACAGTTTTGGGGTTAGCTAGCAACAGAGAGATAGAAAGAGCTTTTTTGCCTCTCCTCACTGTGCTTGTCTTCTGTACCGTGCTGCCTCACATTTCCCAAATGAGCAACTAAAAATGAAGCTAAAGCTCTAGGCAAAGGCCCAGAGTTGATGACCCAATGTGACCTGAATAGTAATCTAATACTGGAACAAAAAGACTCCCAAAATGTTCTGAGAGAAGCTCTATTCCCTTTAACTCAACCTCTGCTCCAGAACCACCCTCCACCATCACCACTACCACCAACTGCAACTGAAAAGGGGCATGAGCAATGGGCTCTGAAAAATGCACATTCCATAAGAGAAGATGATCAGGAGCAAAGACAGAAAGAGATAATTTTAGGAATTTTTCTGGAAATAATTCCAGAGATTTTGATTTACTGAGAAAACTTATGGGCGGTGGCAAAAGTTGCAGCTTCTTTCTCTCCCTAGAACCATGAAAACCCCCCTTTCCATCTGACCAGGAGTTTCGCCAACTTTCTCATAAGGCATTCAAACTCCCTAGACCTCAGCTTTCTTCTTTAAAATAGAGAAGGACAAAGTCAGCAATAATCAAATGAGGCCCATGGATATACCAGAACCAGATTCATACACTCAAAATGCTGTCTTCATCCGGTTACGTCTGCCTGAGACTCTCTTGTGTTCATTCTTACCCCTGAGACATTGCTTATTTGCTTCCCAGCCTAATATGAAGAGTTCTTTGATCACTCCAACCCAGAATAAGGCTTTCCTCATATATTTATGGCCTATGAAAGTCATTTGATGCTTGCATGCACGATGCCTGGAATTAACAACATTATTGTTTTTCCGGGTTAAGATCTCTTACTATCTGTAATAGATCCCCAAAGATATCTATATCCTAACCTTCAGAACCTATGAATGTGTTGTGTTACATGAAATGGAGAATTAAGATTGTAGATGGAATTAAGGTGGTGAATCAGCTGGCCTTAATTATCTTTGATTATCCAGGTGCGCCCAAAGTAATCACAAGTTTCCTTAAATAAGGAAGGCAGAAGAGCCAGAACTTGAGAGATGGCATTGTGAGAATGCCTCAGCCAGTCATTGCTAGATTTGAAGACGGACAAGACCATGAACTCAGAAATGTAGAAGGCCATAGGAGCTGGGAAAAGGAAAGAAATGGATTCTTCCCTGGAGCCTCCAGAAGGAACACAGCCTTCCCAACACGTTGGTCTTAGCCCAGTGAAACTCATTTCAAAATTCTGACCTCCAGAACTGTAAGATAAAAAAAACTGGGAGTGTTTCAGGCCACTGTGTGTATGGTAATTTGCTAAACTAGCAATAGGAAATTTATATACTGCCTATTATATCCTATACTTTATGCTGAACTTGTATATCATGGTCTAGTCAGTATTTTTCTCTGGCTACCAAATATCACTAAACACAAAGTAAGCAACTAATATGTATTTTTTAAAGTAAATGAATGAATGAATGTACTAATTAGTGTGATAACAATTTGGAAACCCATCAATCAATCCAATGATAGACTCAGATTATAAAAACCCTTGAAAGCAGACTCAGGAGTCTGGCTATAACATAATATGATTTCATGGAGATTTCTTTTTTTGCTGTTTTTGTTTTTTAGAAATTGGCATGTTTTCTTTCTTTTTTAAAAACATTATTTATTTTGAGAGAGACAGAGATAAAGAGCACAAGCAGGGGAGGGGCAGAGAGAGAGAGAGAGGGAGACACAGAATCAGTAGCAAGACTCCAGGCTCTGAGATGTCAGCGCAGAGCCCCATGTGGGCCTTAAACCCGCAAACTGAGATTATGACTTGAGTCAAAGTCGGATGCTTAAGTGATGAGCCCCCCAGGCACCCCTCATGGATATTTCTTATCATGGACATTTCTCAGTACTCCCATATCCAGTGTTGCTATTATTTTTCCAAGATCATACCATACATTGAAATTAGTTCCGGATTTGAAGTCAAAAGTCCTGGGACAGAGTCCTGCTGCTGACATAGATTAGCTGTCTGACCTTGGACAAACTGTGTGACTAACCTAGGCCTCAGTTAACTCATCTAGGAAAGAAAGACACTATTCACTATTCTAAGAACTTCCCAGGACTGCAGTAAGGAACAGACAAGTCAATGCCCAGAAAAGAGTTGTGAAAAGTGTAAAACTCTATGTGAATGGGAGGAGCTGTTATTTACCGCCTTCCTCTTTGGACTAATTTTTAGCTAATAGGCATTTTCTTAGTGCCTCTACTGTACTCACATTACTATATGAGGCCTTGTGGGAGGAATGTAAGAAATAAACATTTGGAAGAGCTTGTAGTCCAAGGGAGGTACTAGGGTGAAATGAGACAAGTCATTCAGTTCCTACTCTAGTCTGGGAGCCCAGAGCCACCTGCTGCTGGCTTGGCCCCAGGCACTGAGAAACCAGCTACTGCTGACAATGGGAAGGAGCCTTCTGCTACAGATCCAGTTCAATGAGCTAAGGCCCAGAGCCCATGGTTAACCAACTAAAGAGAGGGGTCTTTCATTTGATGGAAGCCTTGTGCAGGTAGCTGGTCCCACCCCAGACACAGAGCACTCGTGGAACAGCTCCTACCTGCTGGGTAGTGTTTGCAGGCTCCTTCTTCATTCTCCACAGACTCATGATCCATTGGGGCTGGGATTTGGGAAAAGTAGGGGCCTTGGGCATATGCAATCCCAATCCCTAGAAAACATCTGGCCTTCAGAGCTAATGCCCTGGGTTTTCCAATGGAGATTTCATTTCCTTAGGAAGTTAAGTCTTCTAGGTTGCCAACAGGGCCTGCCTTAGGCAAAGAACTGATGTTGAAGAAGCTACTGAGTATAGCTCCTTACTTCTCAAATAAAAGTGCTGTAGATTCACCCCAAGTCCAAGATATTCACAGTTCTGTCACTTTACAAATAAACTCATTTTTAAAAAGATGAAAACACATGACACAAAGCTCTTAATCTCCCTTCCCATCGGCCTTGAATTCTCTCTACAGCTCTCCTTAGCTTCAGAAATATGGGATAAAGCATCCCCCTAATTATTTAAATCTAATTTCTTGTGCTTTTGATCCTATACTAATCCATAAATGCAAAAGGAGAAAAAAATGCTACAGGCACAAAGAAGTGCTCATTATAGCAATATCAATAAAAATTACATAAGCTAAAATTCTGGTTAGAGACGGTAGTTTGTTACCATGTGTTTATTTCTTCTTCATTCTGTGCTCCCACTAATATGATAAAAAGAATAATTCTTTAAAACCACATGGAGCATGGGAAGAGGGGTATCAGCATATAAGCTTTTACTTTTTTATTGTTCATTTATTTATTTTGAGAGACACAGACAGAGAAGGAGGGAGCCAGAGAGAGAGAGCACAAGTGGGGTAGGGGCAGAAAGAGGGAGAGAGAATTCCAAGCAGCCTTCACCTTCATGTATACCCGATGCGGGGCTCGAACTCATGAACTGTGAGATCATGACCTGAGCTGAGATGGAGTCAGATGCTTAACTGACTGAGCCACCCAGGTACTCCAGCATATAAGATTTTAATAAATTTTTAGAAGACTAAAACTTGAAGGAATAGCTACTGACTTAGCAGTGTGAAGGAAGCCAGAGGAGGGACAAGAAAAGGAAGTAATCTCCATAAAACCCTGAAAAGGCTAAGAATTCAGTGAAGCCAGGACACCTAGATCAAGGTCTCTGGTACGCAGCCTATTTACTTCTTTCCTAGGCATAAGATCTGAGTTTTCTTCTTTGGCAAAATTAGCAGGAGAAACTCAGGATTCAGAGATACCTCAGAGGTGGAGGGCAGGAATAATGACAAAGAGATAAATTGCAAGCCTGTAAAATGAAGTGATAGGACCAAGTCCTCCTTTGTTCCCACCATTCAGACCCCTACAGGCAGAATGCTTGTAGTTGGTCACTTCCCTTGTGGCCTTTGGAAGTCTCTTTCCTGGCATTTGGGAAGCACCAATAAAATGACCAACTAACTGTCCAAGTATCTGAAAGTGAAGCCCATCAGTTGAAAAGCACCATCACCATCCACACCCACATACATTTATACATTCTTTCTTGAACACACACACTCACGTTTCCATGTCTTACTCTTAAACAAACAAGGCTCACTAAACTGAGGAAAATCTCCAACATGAAAGTGAGAAATTAAACAAACAAACAAAAAACACCTTATCTAACAGAGATCCAAGACAGAAGAAAACATTTTCCCCAAATCATTATCCTCAGTTACATAGGAGAAAACACATATATTAAACAGTAGGAAACAGAAAACATTCAGTGACTAAGAAAGAGTTCTTGTAAGTTAGCATATATTATTGCCAAAATTAAAAACTTGAATAAAATGCTTGGAAATAAAGTGCAAAAAAATCTGAAGGAAAATAGAATGAAAGACAAAGAGACCAATGGAAAGGAAAAAAAAATCTAAGAGAAGATAAATCCAAGAATTCTATCCTACAAATTATAGGAGCTATGGAAAGAAAAAGCAGAGAAAATTAGGGAGAGGGAGTAAAAGAAGGGTATTATTACATTCTCAAAGACGTCTCTAGATTGGAAGAACCCACAGGCTATCTAAATAAATGGAAAAAAAAAACCACATTAAAAGTTCATGAACATGAAATTTCAGGGACCATGGGTAAAGAAAAGATTATAAGATACTCTTATAAAATGGAAAAAAAATTACAAAGAGGAAATCAGAATTATAATGGCTTCAGACTTTTCCTTAACAATACTGGATGACAGAAGACTATGGACCAAGCCTTCAAAATTCTATTGAAAACTTTTAACTTAAAATTTTGCACACAAACTAGCCATCAGAATTAACAGTGGAACAAAGTTTTTCAGGCATTTCTTGATCCCAAATTATCTCTATTTATGAGGAAGATACGAAAGGATATACTCTAACGAAAAAGAGAGTAAACCAAGAAGGATGATGACATAGAAAACAGGAAGCAATAGATACATTTAGGAAAATGAGGTTGGGAGACCCCAGGGCAACAAATGTGCAACTTCCCAGCATCACAGAAGACCCCAGGAGGGTCACTTCTAATGAAAAGGGTGAGGGGACTTGATATAATATCTTTAAAAATGGAGCATTTGGAAAAGGTTAAGAAAAAATGACAAAATATGCCAAGGGATACAGGAGTGCTGATGCATAGGGGCACTTGTACCCCAATGTTCATAGCAGCACTCTCAAAAATAGCCAAATTATGGAAAGAGCCTAAATGTCCATCAACTGATGAATGAATAAAGAAATTGTGGTTTATGGGGCACCTGGGTGGCTCAGTCGGTTCAGCGTCCGACTTCGGCTCAGGTCATAATCTTGCGGTTTGTGAGTTCGAGCCCCGCATCAGGCTCTGTGCTGATGGCTCGGAACCTGGAGCCTGTTTCAGCTTCTGTGTCTTCCTCTCTTTCTGACCCTCCCCCATTCATGCTCTGTCTCTCTCTGTCTCAAAAATAAATAAGTGTTAAAAAATTTAAAAAAAAAAGAAATTGTGGTTTATATACACAATGGAATACTACGTGGCAATGAGAAAGAATGAAATATGGCCTTTTGTAGCAACGTGGATGGAACTGGAGAGTGTTATGCTAAGTGAAATAAGTCATACAGAGAAAGACAGATAACCATATGTTTTCACTCTTATGTGGATCCTGATAAACTTAACAGAAGACCATGGGGGAGGGGAAGGAAAAAAAAAGTTAGAGAGGGAGAGAGCCAAAGCATAAGAGACTCTTAAAAACTGAGAATAAACTGAAGGTTGATGAGGGGTAGGAGGGAGGGGAGGGTGGGTGATGGGCATTGAGGAGAGCACATATTGGGATGAGCACTGGGTGTTGTATGGAAACCAATTTGACAATAAATTTCATATTTAAAAAAATAAGTAAGTAAAATTAAATTAAGCAATTATAAATTTGGAGAATGATTTTAAAACTGATACAGAAATAAAATGGAATTATAATACTATGTTCGGTTCTGAAATAAGCAATTTACATAGTCATAATGGTATAACACTGATTACTTATGTAAAAATTATGATACAATTTAATTGGGAAGATGGAAGGTGGGAAATTGAGAGATGGTATAAAAAAGCTAAAGCCTGTCCTGCTATAACAGGAAGTTAATATACAATGTAAGAAATAAATGAGAAACAGGTAGATGCATACTGCTTATAAATATGGGTTTAGCTATAAAGAGAAAAGCTAATTAATTAAAGAAGAAGTTATCTCTACATAGTGGAACTGAGGTGGGAAGGCATGAAACAGGAAAATGATGTCTGTTATTATAAGTCTTTTATATATATCTAATGCTTTAAAACATATACATATAATACTTACTTGACAGTATTTTTGAATTAAAAAGTAATGATATAGGACGTTCAATTTCAAACATAATGGAGTACCAGGGGTTAGATTTACCATCTCACCTCAATAAAATCAGAAGAAAATCACACAAAATATATGAAACTTTTTTAGTCATTGAACAAAAGGCAGAACAGACCATAATCTTTGTGAGAAGAGAAGCAAATGTGGTGAGCCTTATAATTGCCCTATAATACTGTCTGAAGGCAATTTCCAGGCTGCAATACAAAGGCAAAGGTTCCAAAAATCCTGGTGATCTTGATGATCTAAGAAGACAGAAATAAGTTCAGAAGGGCTGCTGTCACTAGAATTTGCAGAAAAAAGTATCAGAGAGAAAGGAGCTGCTCAGAGAGAACTCCAAAGATCTTCAAAGGGTATCCTTTAAGTTTCTGTGAGTACTAATCTACAGGTGCATAAGATAAAACTGCCTGACACTAGTGAAATAATCTTCAGAAAGTAGCAGCCTGAACAACTTTCAAAGTTTACTAAGGGCTGACAATAGCTTAGGTTGCCACAAGCCAAAGTACAAAGATCTCATAATATAAATTTTTTTTAATGTTTATTTATTTTTGAGAGAGACAAAGTATGAACAGGGAAGGGGCAGAGAGAGAGGGAGACACAGAATCTGAAGCAGGCTCCAAGCTCTGAGCTGTCAGCACAGAGCCCAACATGGGGCTTGAACCCATGAACAATGAGATCATGACCTGAGCAGAAGTCACTCAACCGACTGAGCCACCCAGGTGCCCCTAAAGATCTCATAATATAAATGACATCGACTAGAGTCATCTGAATGGCATTGCCTAAATTAACCTGATCCAAAGGCTGCCTTGGATCTACTCTAACAAAGCTTAATATCAAATTTGAAAAAGATCTAACTAATACCAAGAAATGTAACTGCATGCCAGCAAAAAAGTAAACCTGATACTATTTTTTCAAAAAATACAGTGAAAACGAGTATCCAACAACATAAGATCAACAATGTCTGGCATCAAATAAAAAATTACCAGACATGCAAAGAGTACAAATTTTCAGTTATAAGATAAATAAATTCTGGGGATCTAATCTACAGCATGGTGATTATAGTTAATAGTACTGTATTGTATTGTATCCTTGAAATTTGCTAAGAGTAAGTGTTCTTACCACACACAAAAAGGTCAACTATGTGAGGTGATGGATATGTTAATTAACTTCTTTGTGCTAATCATTTTACAATGTACATATATTAAATTACCACATTGTACATCTTTTAAAAACCATATTGTACAACCTAAGTATTTATAAATTTTATTTGTCAATTATAAATCAATAAAACTAGAAAAAGTTTTTAAAAAATAAACAGGTTTTTTTAAATAATAAAACACTACTATAGTAATAAAATCAGAAATTTTGAAAAAAAATCACCAAATGTAAAGAGAAGCAGGAAAATACAAGCCATTTCCAGAGAACAATCAATATCAACAGACCCAGAAATGAGTGATAGGATAAAAATAGCAAGTGAGGATATTAAAATAACTATTAAAAACTGTTTCATAGGTTCAAGAGGGTAAATGAAAACATGACCACAACAGAAAGAGAATGAGAAGATATAAAACATCCAAATGAAACTTCTGACAATGGAAAAATACAAAATCTTAAATGGCAAAAAGAAAATGCATTGGATGAGATTAATAGTAAATTAGTGCTGAAGTAAAAGACATAGCAACAGAAACTATCCAAAATGAAGCACAGAGAGTAAAAAGATTGAAAAACATGAGCAATGTCTCAGTGGTCCATAGGAGCATATCAAACAGTTTAACGAATGTATAATTCGAATCCTGCAAAGAGGGAGGGGTACAGAAAAATATTTAAAGACATAATGACTGAAAACTTTCCAAATATGATTAAATATATATCCCCACAGATCCAAAAAGCTCAATGTCTCCAAGGAAAATAAAAATGTTTTTAATGCAACAGGGCATTTAGACTATAATAAGAGTTAGGAAGATGGCGGTGTAGGAAGACGCTGAGCTTACCGCGTCTTGCTGATCACTTAGATTCCACTCACATCTGCCTAAACAACCCAGAACTGCCAGAAGACTAGCAGAACAGATGCTCCAGAGCCAAGCATAGACGAGAGGCCCACGGAAGAGGGTAGGAAGGGTGGAGAGGCGTGCACACTACACGGACTAGCAGGAGGGAGCCAGGGGGAGGGGCAGCCTGCAGGCAAAGCAGAGCCCTTGAGTCTGGCTTGCAAAAGTGGAGGGGCCAGACGGAGTGTGTTCTGACAGCAAGCGGGACTTAACATCTGGAAGGTTATAAGTCAACATTTGGACAACGGGAGGGAGAGTTGTTGAGCCCCAGACAACAGAGCTCAGCTTGGCAGGGAACAAAGGCACTCACCAGCGCCATCTCCCTCGCCCATTCCCCAGGCAAAATCCCAAAGGGAACCAGTTCCTGTCAGGGAACTTGCTTCCACCCCGAAAACACCCAACACTGTGCTTCTGCGGATCCATCCCTCCGGCGGGTCTGACTCCCTCCCGGTGCCGCAGAGCCCCTCCCAAAGCGGATCTCCGAAGGAAAAGCAAGCTGAGACTGCCCCTCCCGCCCCTGTGCACCTTGCCGATCCACCCCAGCTAAAACGCCAGATCACCAGCACCACAAGCCTGGCAATGTGCAAGTAGCCCAGATGGGTCACACCACCCCACAGTGAATCCTGCCCTTAGGAGAGGGGAAGAGAAGGTACACACCAGTCTGACTGTGGCCCCAGCGGTGGGATGGGGGCAGACATCAGGTCTGACTGCGGCCCCGCCCACCAAGGCAAGTTATTCAAGACAGCACAAGGGAAGTGCCCTGCAGTTCCGCACCACTCCAGGGACTATCCAAAATGACGAAACGGAAGAATTCCCCTCAAAAGAATCTCCAGGAAATAGCGACAGCTAACGAACTGATCAAAAACGATTTAAACAATATAACAGAAAGTGAATTAGGATAATAGTCATAAAATTAATCACTGGGCTTGAAAACAGTATAGAGGACAGCAGAGAATCTATTGCTACAGAGATCAAGGGACTAAGGAACAGCCAGTAGGAGCTAAAAAATGCTATAAATGAGCTGCAAAATAAAATGGAGATCACCAGAGCTCGGATTGAAGAGGCAGAGGAGAGAATAGGTGAACTAGAAGATAAAATTATGGAAAAAGAGGAAGCTGAGAAAAAGAGATATAAAAAAATCCAGAAGTATAAGGAGAAAATTAGAGAACTAAGTGATGCAATAAAGAGAAATAATCTACACATAATTGGTATTCCAGAGAAGGAAGAGAGAGGGAAAGGTGCTGAAGGTATACTTGAAGAAATAATAGCTGAGAACTTCCCTGATCTGGGGAAGGAACAAGGCATTGAAATCCAAGAGGCACAGAGAACTCCCTTCAGATGTAACCTGAATCAATCTTCTGCACGACATATAGTGAAACTGGCAAAATACAAGGATAAAGAGAAAATTCTGAAAGCAGCTAGGGATGAACGTGCTCTAACATATAAAGGGAGACCGATAAGACTCATGACGGATCTCTCTACTGAAACTTGGCAGGCCAGAAAGGAATGGCAGGAAATCTTCAATGTGACGAACAGAAAAAATATGCAGCCAAGAATCCTTTATCCAGCAAATGTGTCATTTAGAATAGAAGGAGAGATAAAGGTCTTCCCAAACAAACAAAAACTGAAGGAATTCATCACCACTAAACCAGCCCTACAAGAGATCCTAAGGGGGATCCTGTGAGACAAAGTACCAGAGTCATTGCTACAAGCATGAAACCTATGGACATCACAATGACTCTAAACCCATATCTTTCTATAATAACACTGAATGTAAATGGACTAAATGCACCAACCAAAAGACATAGGGTATCAGAATGGATAAAAAAACAAGACCCATCTATATGCTGTCTACAAGAGACTCATTTTAGACCTGAGGACACCTTCAGATTGAAAGTGAGGGGATGGAGAACTATTTATCATGCTACTGGAAGTCAAAAGAGAGCTGGAGTAGCCATACTTATATCAGACAAACTAGACTTTAAAGGTTGCAACAACAGATGAAGAAGAGCATTATATAATAATTACAGGGTCTAGGGGCGCCTGGGTGGCTCAGTTGGTTGAGCGTCTGACTTCGGCTCAGGTCACGATCTTGCGGTATGTGGGTTCGAACCCCACGTCGGGCTCTGTGCTGACTGCTCAGAGCCTGGAGCCTGTTTCAGATTCTATGTCTCCCTCTCTCTCTGACCCTCCCCCGTTCATGCTCTGTCTCTCTCTGTCTCAAAAATAAATAAACGTTAAAAAAAATTTTTTTAAAGAAAAAAATAATTACAGGGTCTATCCATCAGGAAGAGCTAACAATTATAAATGTCTATGCGCCTAATACGGGAGCCCCCAAATATATAAAACAATTACTCACAAACATAAGCAACCTTATTGATAAAAATGTGGTAATTGCAGGGGACTTTAACACCCTACTTACAACAATGGATAGATCATCTAGACACACGGTCAATAAAGAAACAAGGGCCCTGAATGATACATTGGATCAGATGGACTTGAAAGATCTATTTAGAACTCTGCATCCCAAAGCAACAGAATATACTTTCTTCTTGAGTGCACATGGAACATTTTCCAAGATAGATCACATACTGGGTCACAAAACAGTCCTTCATAAGTATACAAGAATTGAGATCATACCATGCATACTTTCAGACCACAACGCTATGAAGCTTGAAATCAACCACAGGAAAAAGTTTGGGAAACCTCCAAAAGCATGGAGGTTGAAGAACACCCTACTAAAGAATGAATGGGTCAACCAGGCCATTAGAGAAGAAATTTAAAAATATATGGAAACAAACGAAAATGAAAATACAACAATCCAAATGCTTTGGGATGCAGCGAAGGCAGTCCTGCGGGGAAAATACATTGCAATCCACGCCTATCTCAAGAAACAAGAAAAATCCCCAATACAAAATCTAACAGAACACCTCAAGGAAATAGAAGCAGAACAGCAAAGACACCCTAAACCCAGCAGAAGAAGAGAAATAATAAAGATTAGAGCAGAAATAAACAATGTAGAATCTAAAAAAACTGTAGAGCAGATCAATGAAACCAAGAGTTGGTTTTTTGAAAAAATAAACAAAATTGATAAACCTCTAGCCAGGATTCTCAAAAGAAAAGGGACATGACCCAAATAGATAAAGTCATGAATGAAAATAGAATTATTACAAACACTCTCAGAAATACAAGCAATTATCAGGGAATACTATGAAAAACTATATGTCAACAAACTGGACAACCTAGAAGAAATGGACAAATCCCTAAACACCCACACACTTTCAAAACTCAATCAGGAGGAAATAGAAAGCTTGAACAGACCCATAACCAGAGAAGAAATTGAATCAGTTATCAAAAATCTCCCAAAAAATAAGAGTCCAGGACCAGATGGCTTCCCAGGGGAGTTCTACCAGACGTTTGAAGCAGAGATAATACCTATCCTTCTCAAGCTATTCCAAAAAATAGAAAGGGAAGGAAAACTTCCAGACTCATTCTATGAAGCCAGTATTACTTTTGATTCCTAAACCAGACAGAGACCCAGTAAAAAAATAGAACTACAGGCCAATATCCCTGATGAATATGGATGAAAAAATTCTCAATAAGATACTAGCAAATCGAATTCAACAGCATATAAAAAGAATTATTCACCATGATCAAGTGGGATTCATTCCTGGGATGCAGGGCTGGTTCAACATTCTCAAATCAATCAACGTGATACATCACATTAATAAAAGAAAAGATAAGAACCATATGATCCTGTCAATCAATGCAGAAAAAGCATTTGACAAAATTCAGCACATTTCTTAATAAAAACCCTCGAGAAAGTCGGGATAGAAGGAACATACTTAAACATCATAAAAGCCATTTATGGAAAGCCCACAGCTAACATCATCCTCAATGGGGAAAAACTGAGAACTTTTTCCCTGAGATCAGGAACACGACAGGGATGTCCACTCTCACCGCTGATGTTTAACATAGTGTTGGAAGTTCTAGCATCAGCAATCAGACAACAACAGGAAATCAAAGGCATCAAAATTGGCAAAGATGAAGTTAAGCGTTCACTTTTTGCAGATGACATGATATTATACATGGAAATCCGACAGACTCCACCAAAAGTCTGCTAGAATTGATACATGAATTCAGCAAAGTTGCAGGATACAAAATCAATGTACAGAAATCAGTTGCATTCTTATACACTAATAATGAAGCAACAGAAAGACAAATAAAGAAACTGATCCCATTCACAATTGCACCAAGAAGCATAAAATACCCAGGAATAAATCTAACTAAAGATGTAAAAGATCTGTATGCTGAAAACTATAGAAAGCTTACGAAGGAAATTGAAGAAGATATAAAGAAATGGAAAAACATTCCGTGCTCATGGGTTGGAAGAATAAATATTGTCAAAATGTCAATACTACCCAAAGCTATCTATACATTCAATGCAATCTCAATCAAAATTGCACCAGCATTCTTCTCGAAGCTAGAACAAGCAATCCTAAAATTCATATGGAGCCACAAAAGCCCCTAAATAGCCAAAGTAATTTTGAAGAAGAAGACCAAAGCAGAAGGCATCACAATCCCAGACTTTAGCCTCTACTACAAAGCTGTCATCATCAAGACAGCATGGTATGGCACAAAAACAGACACATAGACCAATGGAACAGGATAGAAACCCCAGAACTAGACCCACAAAATATGGCCAACTAATCTTTGACAAAACAGGAAAGAATATCCAATGGAAAAAAAAGACAGTTTCTTTAACAAATGGTGCTGGGAGAACTGGACAGCAACATGCAGAAGGTTGAAACTAGACCACTTTCTCACACCATTCACAAAAATAAACTCAAAATGGATGAAGGACCTGAATGTGAGACAGGAAAGCATCAAACCCTAGAGAAGAAAACAGGAGAAGACCTCTCTGACCTCAGCTGTAGCAATTTCTTACTTGACACATCCCCAAAGGCAAGGGAATTAATAGCAAAAATGAACTATTGCGACCTCATGAAGATAAAAAGCTTCTGCACAGCAAAGGAAACAACCAACAAAATTAAAAGGCAACCAACGGAATGGGAAAAGGTATTTGCAAATGACATATCGGACAAAGGGCTAATATCCAAAATCTATAAAGAGCTCACCAAACTCCACACCTGAAAAACAAATAATCCAGTGAAGAAATGGGCAGAAAACATGAATAGACACTTCTCTAAAGAAGACACCCGGATGGCCAACAGGCACATGAAAAGATGCTCAACGTAGCTCCTCATCAGGGAAATACAAATCAAAACCACACTCTGATATTACCTCACGCCAGTCAGAGTGGCCAAAATGAACAAATCAGGAGACTATAGATGCTGGAGAGGATGTGGAGAAACGGGAACCCTCTTGCACTGTTGGTGGGAATGCAAACTGGTGCAGCTGCTGTGGAAAACAGTGTGGAGGTTCCTGAAAAATTAAAAATAGACCTACCCTATGACCCAGCAGTAGCACTGCTAGGAATTTACCCAAGGGATACAGGAGTACTGATGCATAGGGGCACTTGTACCCCAATGTTTATAGCAGCACTCTCAACAATAGCCAAATTATGGAAAGAGCCTAAATGTCCATCAACTGAAAAATGGATAAAGAAATTGTGGCTTATATACGGAGTACTACGTGGCAATGAGAAAGAATGAAATACGGCCTTTTGTAGCAACGTGGATGGAACTGGAGAGTGTTATGTTAAGTGAAATAAGCCATACAGAGAAAGACAGATACCATATGTTTTCACTCTTATGTGGATCCTGAGAAACTTAACAGGAACCCATGGGGGAGGGGAAGGAAAAAAAAAAAAAGAGGTTAAAGTAGGAGAGAGCCAAAGCATAAGAGACTCTTAAAAACTGAGAACAAACTGAGGGCTGATGGGGGGTGGGAGGGAGGGGAGGGTGGGTGATGGGTATTGAAGAGGGCATCTTTTGGGATGAGCACTGGGTATTGTATGGAAACCAATTTGACAATAAATTTCATATATTAAAAAATATAAATAAATAAATAAATAAATAAATAAATAAATAATAAGAGAAAAAAACAGGGCATTTAACAAGCAAATTGCTGAAAATTGCTGATAAAAGAAAATTCTTAAAAGTAGCCAGAAGAGAAAAAAAAGACCCATGTACAGAGAAACAAAATAAGAATGATAGAGGATTTCATGTTAGAAACTATGCAAACCAGAAGAAAATAAATCTGTCAACTATATTTTTATGCCCAAAAAAAGTATCTTGCAAAGATGAAGTGAAATGAACGCTTTTTCGGACAAACAACATCTGAGAAAATTCATTAACAGTAGAGCTATATTATAAGAAATTCTAAAGGAAATTCTTCAAGCAGACAGAACATAATATTATGTGGAAATGTGGATCTACACGAAGGAATCAAGAGTGTCTGTAATGAGAATAGGTGGAATAAAGTAAAATACAGTGTCCCACTGTTTAATCTCTTTAAAATAAAATTGTCTATTGAAAACAAAATAATACCAGTATACCTTGGGATTTACAACATATATAGAAGTAGAACATGACGATGATAGTACAAAACATGACAGAAATTATTTACCCCATACATGAGCAGTATAATGTCATCTGAAGGTAGGTAGACTGTGCTAAGTTAAGAATGTATAATATAAACTTAAGAGTTGCCAATAGCAAAACAAAGTGTAGGTATATATAATAAGCCAACAAAAAGATCTAATGGAGTCATTAAAAGAATGAAGGAAAAGAAGGAAAGAAAGAATGAAAATAGAGGAAAATAGAAAACAAACAGCAATGTCATAGATTTAAACCCAGCCATATCAATAATTACATTAAATGTAAACAATCTAAACAATTCAACTAAAAGCAGAGATTGTGAGACAGGATAAAAAAGTAAGAACCAATTTTGTGCTACCTATAAGAAACCTACTTTAAAAATATAGGCACAGGTAAATTGAAAGTAAAAGGATGCAAAAAAGATAGATCATGAAAGCATTAATCAAAAGAAAGTTGGAGTGGTTACATTAACACAGAGAAAAGACTTCAGGATAAGAAATATTTCAGATAAAGAGGTCTATTTCTAGTAATAAATCAATTAATCCATCAAGAGAACGTAACAGACCTAAATGTGTGTACACTTAATATCAGAGCCTCAAAACAATGAGGTGAAAACTGATAGAATTGAAACAAGAATTAGACAAACCCACAATTGTACCTGAATACTTCAACAGCTTTTCGGTAATTGAACAGCTCAGTGAAGATCACTAAGGATACGCAATACATGAGCAAATTGAATCTGGCATACAAAGAGCATTCTGATGAAAAACAGCAAAATACACATTCCTTTCAAGAACACACATAACATTAAGCAAAAATGACTATATTCTGAGTCAGAAAAATTCCTATAAGTTAAAAGGGTTGAAATTCCATAAACTATGTTTTCTAGTCACAATGGAATTAAACTAGAGATCACTAACATAAGAATATCTGGAAACAACCAAATATTTGGAAATTAACAACATGCTTATAAATAGCTCCTTTGACAAAGAAGAAACCAAAAGGGAAATTAGAGAATATTTTGAACAAAATAAAAATGAAAACACAAAGTACCAAAATTTCTGGAATAGCTGTAGAGCTTGGGTGTGTTTAGAACAAATTTCATAGATTAAAAGAACAGCGGTACACACCAAAGGTAAAATGCAATACTACTTCAAGTCAAAAGCCAAAGGGATATTTGGCAAAAGCAGTGGATGCTCACCACACCTTCCCTCTGTTTTACCATGTCATCAGGCTTCCATTCCATCTCTTTCCTTCTCTCCATGAAATGTTTCCAAAGCCTGCATACAATAAGCTGTCTCTATCAACATAAGTCATCCATCCTTTCCTACTCATTGTAATTGTACTGCTAGAAAAGAAACATTTCATAAAGTCTGCTCCACCCAAAGCTTTACACATACATACCCTTCTATCCAACCCCTCACCGCCCCACATTCACGCACGCAGAGGTAGGGCTAAATGGAACTAGTGGTGACCAACATGTTAGTTGGCTAGAAATCCGACTGTGTGTGACTTTGCATTAGCTGATGAATGGGGCTGAAGAGATTGTATCTTGAGAACTTAATGTAAGACACAAGATTGCTGACACTTGGTGGTGGGAAGGTACAGTAAATTGAAAGTAACAGCAACCATTTGCAAGTCGATGAGTAAAAAGGGGAAGCTCTTCTGCAGAGAAAGGAAAATGGAGCTGACAAGAAGCAGAGAGGAGAGAAGAGCCTGTGGCCCAAGAGAGGAAAATTGAGGTAGTAGCCAGCTGCTTCTGTTCCTCTCAATCTCCCCTGATGCTTAGCTGCACTTGATTTCATGTCATTTGATTCTGTGAGAGCTCTGCATCCTTGTAATAAACACTCTTCTTTACTTGAGTAACTTTGAATGAGTTTTGTTTTCTTGTAACCAAAGGAGCCATAACATGAACAGTTTCATGTGTCTTTTTAATTGTCTCCTAGTATTGCATAGTAACTTCTTTAAGGCTAAGCAGTGTATTTTATTTCATCTGTATAATGCAGCTCATGGCAACATGACTGAATTATATAAGTGTTGATAAGGTTAATAATGAATGAATTCATTAATCTGGTTACTGACACTTCTACCACTACCAGAATAATCAATCACTTGTTTTGTCTGCCCTACATCAATTCCTTTGGGAAACAATTTTTTCTCTACTCCCTGTGGCTCTGGTGAGATCAAGAATCTCAGGCTCCAACCCAACCCAACCCACCCACCCATGAAGTAAAGGAGGCATACAGTCCACAACGAAGGTGAGTCAAGTTCTCCCACTCAGGATTTTGAGTCTAAGTCATTGGACAGTAGCCCCCTAAAGAAATATTGATCAGTTTCTGCAGTTGGGTACCCTGGACCTCTCCTAGTTCCTGGCCTTTCAAGGGTCTGATTAGTCCCCCTTTCCTTCAATCCTAGGGCCACTCCCCTGCCAATAACTCCCCACCCTTTTCTCATTTAAGTCATCAGATTTCATCTATTTCTGTTGTTTTCAGTCTAAGAATCCTCTCTGATATAGTTCGGTTCCCAGGGAGGCCAGTTTCTTCCCTGGTTCATTTAGAATAACTGGAAGAAATACTTCCTTTTGGAAAGAGTATCTGTCTTTGAAACATACCATCTTTGAAATAAATGAAATATTTCTTTATTGATCAGCTGCTCTACTGCTGGTTTCATGCAGTAGTCTCTGATCCAACCTTCTGGGTTGCCTTTTATGCAAGAGGCATCATTGGTTCTGCCTCAGTTGTTTATATTCAATCTCATCCTCACCTTTGAGGCTGTCTGTGAGTGAAAAAATAATGAGTCTTTAAAGGAATCATATGTATTTGGGAGCCCAAGCAACAGAGGCCAACCCCATTTAACCAAGTGAACACTTTTTCTACAGCAATGTAAAATAGACTCCATGACTTAGGTATGAGGGGTCTATACTTAGCTTAACAAGGCATGTCTCAGGCTTGAGCCTTGTGCCCCAGTTTCTGATGATGAACACTTCCTGGTCCTTTGCATTAGGATCCCTTCTTACAGTGAAGCCATGCTTAGCCTTGATTCTCCCAAAACCTCAAGTTCCAAGGAGGTCTTTCTCCTCTCAACACTCTGACACATTATTCTGTTTTACTGAAGCACTTAGAATGAGAGCTTTTGGGAAGTGCTCTGTGCAATTAGATAAATGAATAGGCAGTTATTTAAAATGTTTTCATAAATAAAAAACGTTGAAAAAAAATTTTTAATGGGGCGCCTGGGTGGCGCAGTCGGTTGAGCGTCTGACTTCAGCCAGGTCACGATCTCGCGGTCCGTGAGTTCGAGCCCCGCGTCGGGCTCTGGGCTGATGGCTCAGAGCCTGGAGCCTGTTTCCGATTCTATGTCTCCCTCTCTCTCTGCCCCTCCCCCGTTCATGCTCTGTCTCTCTCTGTCCCAAAAATAAATAAAAAACGTTGAAAAAAAAAATGTTTTCAGATTTCCTAGAAAGAAATCTTATATTCTTTCCCTTACACTAATTTCTTGATGTGAGTAACAGTTCTGGGGGACATCCCTGCCCAATCCAGGGACCTGGATTTCCAAGGCAATCTAAAGTCCAGTCAAGAGATATTATTCATTTTTCAAATCACTATTGAGTACCCATTGCATACCAGGCACTGTACTGTGATCTGGGTATACAGTGGTGAGAAAACAGGCATAGTCTTGCCTTCAAGGACACAGTCTAGTGGAGGAAAGAAAAAGAAATAAGCAAATAAACTAAAAAATAATCATAAATCAGTGATTAGTGCTATGAAACAATTAACTAGCAATGGATAATGATAAGAGGAAGTATTTTTAGATGGGAGAGGGCAGAAGGGTTTCTCTGAGTCCTAAAGGATAAGGAGTGAGGAGTACAGCAACCAAATAAAATAGCATAGATGGAGGTGAAAAAGAAATGGAACCAGCCAAAGGTAGAGTGAGACAAGTTGAGACAGGAAGAGAGTTGGGGCCAGGTAAGGAGTTTGTACTTAAAATATGGCCATATGGTCACTTTGAAAAATAGTTTGGCAATTACTGAGTATCTACCCAAGATAAATGAAAACACCTACACAAAGACTTGAATGTTCACAGCAGCATTATTCATAATGGTCTAAGATCTGAAACAATTCAACTGCCTGTTAATAAGAGCATGGATAAATAAATTGTATGTCCATAGGATGGGATACTGCTAGGCAAGCAAAAAAGAGCCAACTACTCATACAAGATCAAACTTGTTTTTGTTGGTGGCCACTGTGGCATCAATAGCTATGAGAAAACTCAGTGAATGGACCATGTAAGATTGCACATTTTACTGTATGTAAATTATAGCTCAATATTTTAAAATGTAATGGAAAGATGAAGAAGGGTTTCTAAAGGAAGAGAAAAAAATGTGACTTGATTTGTTCTTTTTTTAAAATTTATTCTGAGAGAGATTGAGAGAGTGTGTGTGTGCACGCATAGGAGGGGCAGAAAGAGAGAGGGAGAAAGAGAATCCCAAGAAGTCTCTACTGTCAGCACTGAGACCAATACAAGGCTTGATCTCATGAACTGTAAGGTGATGACTTGAGCTGAAATCAAGAGTTGGATGCTTTACTGACTGAGCCACCCAGGCACCCCTGATTTGTTCTTAACAAATTCCTCTGATCACTGTGTAAAAATCAACTTGAAGGGAGCTGAAGAACAGGTAGAGTGACCATTAAAGGGGTTATTGCAGCAATCCAAGAGTAAGATGGTAAAGGCTTTGACTAGTGAGGAATAAGGGAGGCTGGTATATAGACTTGAGATGGAAAAGGAGGTGGAAATGACAGAGTTTGTTTATTTTTAAAAGATGAAAAAATAAAGGACAACACTTACATTTTTGTCTTGAGCCAATGGGTGGATAATCTTGCCATTTACTGAAATGGATGAGCAGACTATGAAAGGAACAGATTTGGTTGAGGGCATAGGGGAGAATCAAGAGCTCTGTTTCAGGCATATTTAGGCAGAGATGCATATGACACATCCAAGTAGAACACTCAAGCTGAGTATGTATTCAGTTGAATGTGTATGTCTGAAGCTCAAATGACAGATTGAGATGGAAATACAAAGTTGAATGCCATGAGCATGTAGATGATATGTAGGTCATGAAAATAAATCATTTAGGATGAGAGTGTAGGGAGAGAACAGTGTTATGAAACACCAACATGTAAACATTGGTAGAGGAAGAGGGCCTGTGATAGAAACTGAAAAGAAATTGTAGAGATATCAGAGGTGAAGAGAAGGCCAACAGTGTAATATCAAATAAAGGAGTTGTCATTTGGGTCTAATGCACTGAGGGGCTAAGATGAGGACACAAATTTTCCACTGGACTTGACAACATGAAGATTATTGGCAACCTTGAGATGAGAACTTTTATTGAAATGGCAAGGGAAGAGACCCAATTTGAAGTAGTAATCAAAGGCGAAACAATGGAGATAATTGTGTAAATAACTATTTTGAGATATTAAGCTGTGAAGGGTTGTGGAGAGATGGGCAGTAGTTGGAAAGGGATGAGGGAAACAAAGAAGGACTTTTAGAGATAAAGAAGAACCAATCATGTTTGTGAGCTGAAGAGAATAGTCTCATAGGAAAGGGGAGGATTGATCATTTAGGAGGGACAGGAAATAACTGGGGGAGTAAAACCTTGAGAACAGGAGAGAGAATGGGACCCAGAGCCCATAGGGGTTCCAGGTCCAAGAAGAGCTGAGTTATGACAGAAACAGCACCCTTTCTCCTTTGTGCCAGGAGGACAGAAGGGGAAGATGCAGATGAACACAGATATAGACTACGGGAGTTTTTGTCTGATGGTTCTAATTTCTCAATTAGATACAACCGACTCAGGATAATTAGATCAGAGCAAGTGGTTAGGAATGGAGTAGGAGTTTTGAGAAGAGAGGTGAAGGTAGGAAATAGCATCCTAAAGGGTGGAATATCAAGTTTATTAGATATGCATAAAATGAGATTGAGTGGGCAGTGGACTGAGAAGGTGAGCTTAAAGGGAAGCTTCTCAGTTGACTGTGATTTTCTCCAGTGATATTCAGTTGCTCAAATTCATGTAGGTGGCTGGCTGAGTTCATCCAAGCTTGGAGTTTTGCCCAGTGAGTATGACAGCTGCCTCTCCCATTACTAGCTCTAAGGGAAAAGGTATTTGTAACCTGATTAGTGAGGACCCAGACAATTGATGTGCCATATTTAAGTAATGTACTTAGGAGTCCAGGTGCTTGCCTAGTTTTTTGTTTTTTGTTTTTTGGTTTTTTTTGATACCTCCCTTGGTTAAGGGTCTAGTAGGAAGAAGGGTCAGTATCAAGACATTCCTGTGTCCCTGTGGCCATAGTGTCATCATAATGGAATTCAAATCTCACTTTGACCCCCTAAGCCATCCAACAATCTACTAGGGTTTCTGATTAATGTTCATCCTAAATGTTCCATTAATTAGTCCCACCCACTTAATGAAACCCCCAAACCTTCAACTGACACCCTTTGCAACATTACTGTTATTGTGTACCCCCAAAGATATGGTGAAATACTAACCCCAGTACCTCAGAATGTGAGTTTATTTGAAACAGGGTCACTGCAGATGTAATTAGCTAAGATGAAGTCATACTGGAGTAGGGTGATCCCTTAGGTCCAATATGACTGATGTCCTTATCAGTAAAAAAGAGAAGAGACATAGAGACAGAGACACATGAAGAAACAAAGTCACGTGATGAGAGAGGCAGGGATTGAAGTGCTGTAACTTCAAGCCACAGGAACATAAAAGATTGCTGGCAAATCACCAGAAGCTAGAAAGAGGCAAGGAAAGATTGTCTCCCTCAGGTTTCAGAGGGAGGATGGCCCTGCCAACACATCAGTTTTGGACCTCTAGCCTCCAAAACTATGAGACAATCAATACATTTCCATTGTTTGAAGCCAACCAGGTTGTGTATTTTGTTACAGTAGCTCTAGAGACAAATGTAATTACTATTGCCCCTGTGGTCCTCACGGAATTTCCTGCCAGACTGAAGCTTTCCTAAACCACAGAAGCTGAGTCGGCCTAGAGTTCCTGCTCCCTTCCTGGTAGGTGGGATTCATCCAAGTCCTAGGTCTCCCCTGTCTTGCTCTAGGAAATCAGGAAGCTCTCAGCTCCTTGCTAAGTCAGCCAGCCAAACACAAATATGCTTTGATTTTACGGAGGGTACACATAACCCAGCCTCAGCTCCAGGAGGGTCTGTTTGACATGGTGGCCATGGCAACAAACCTGCTGAGGAAACACTGAGTCCTCCAGCTAGCCCAGGAGGAAAATGCCTCCATACAGTAATGCAAGAAAAAGTTCTAAAAGGGGCCCAGAAGGATTCACAGTGAGCACAATGACCCGGGGAAGATATGGCCCTTATGTGCCATGGTGTTAGCATGCAGCTAATAGTGGGCATAGAATAAGGAAAGCAGAGATCAGCCAGTAGCATGAGGAAGAGTAAGTGATGTCAAACTGGGTGGAGGCAGAGGAAGGGACTGTACTAGGCAAAGTGTTTATGGAGTTCAAATATGGTCCATAGTAAAGCAAGCGACAGAAAAGGGTCTATAGGGATCACTATCTAATCTAACATGCAAAATAAAGAAGAACCCCATATAGCAGGAAGCTATACTATATAATGTGCAGTGCTATGTCACCATGCCAGAGATCTATCTGTTCAGGTTGGATCGAAGCAATGTTGAGAGGAACACAATTCAGGGTCTGATCTCCCAGGAAGAGGGCTGTAAGGGCTAAGCAGAGGGTCAAGACTCCAGCCAAGTGGTCTGGGATTTGGGAAAGTCCCCTAATCTGAAAGAAAGTGTATGATAAGAGGAAGGGAGCCACAAGAGGACCCAAATTGTGGATGGAGTCCACACAGTGAGAAGCAGCAATGCAGGGAAGTCTTCAACTTGGAGGTGGCACAGATACCCAAGGCTTGCCTGGGTTCATCACATCCTGGGTCTGGTTCATTCAACAAATATTTATTGAACTTTGACTGTGTTCAAGTCCGATTCATGCTAGGAGTACACAGAGAACATGATGCAGATTCTTCCCTAGAGAAGACTGGTCTAGCTGGGAAAACAGACCAAGCAGCAAATAACTACCATGCAGAGTGATAAACGGTAAATTGAGATACGAACAAAGTGCTGTGGGAATGCAGAAGGAAGGGACACAACTCTGCCTGGGGTACTCAGGATGGCAGAAAATATATTTCGTTAGTTTTATGGTGATCTAGATAAATTAAGAAATAAAAGGAAATGTGGAATTCTATTACACCCTCATGCTCTGCATTCTCAACCCCATAGTCCAGACCTCATTTCATTCTTGCTGTTTCCCGTCTCCTTTGAAATGCTGAGTACAAATTAAGGATAATCATATATTGGAATTATTTGTCACTGTATCATGAAAACAGTAATGCTTGATCAGTGTATTTCTAGATCTAAAACCTCCACACCCTCAACAGTTTGGTAGTCTCTGTCCCATGGAGTCAGATGACAGACCTGGGTGGTAACCGGATGCCACATGAAGTTGTCACAAATGACTCATATCTTAGGATAACACAGAGCACTTGATGAATCCTCTACCTCCTCTCTTCACAATACCAGGAAGAAACACAATAAAGTGTTGGAAACCGTAGTGGTTATGTTCCCATTTCCCTGAACTGCTGACTCCACTCCCAGAGAGACTTTTCAGTGGCCTCTAATGACTGGGCAGTGGACTTGTGGTTCCACACCGTGACAAGTGCTGATTGGTCCAAATTGGCCAATGTGATTCTTTCTTTCCAGACTTTAAAACTGCAACACAGGAGCTCTCTGTGCACTTCAACTGGGGAGGTGTGTATAGCTGGTCCTAAGGCAGCCATGTTTGCATCATGTTTAAATGGGATAGAGAAAGGCGCTCTGCAAAAATGGGGGAATGGAGCATTTCCACAGAAGGTAGCTGGGGGAGGGTAGGGGAGGGCAAGGGAAGAGGACTGCCTTTGTACTGATGACACTGACTTCGTGATTCAGGCTCTCTTGGAATGCCCCATTAATCCTTTCCTTTGGTGAAGAAGAAGGAGTTCATGTTCACCCTGGTTTGCTATTGAAGACCTCTCTTATTTATATAGATGCAAGGCAGGCAGCCCCAGCCATGGGGAAAAGACACAAGGGACCCTTTTACTTGTTTATGGTGTGCAGAGTTCTGGGAAGAAAGTGAGAAGATTTGCATAACAGACACAGAATTTCTTCAAGGGGAGAAACCCTTGCCTCCAACCCATTCCCTCTAAGACCTAGGGGTAGGATTATCTATGGGGTCAACTTAGATGCTCCTAATCACAATCTAGCACCAGTGATAGGCACAGGAGCCCCAGAGATAAGTTGCCATAAGAATGAAGACAGGTAGAAATTATGGGGTAGTCCTGGCACCCTACGAAGAAAGGGAACAGAAACTGTGGATCAGCAGGCACTACATCCAGTTTGCATCCAGCCTTTCAGTCACTGCCATAAGCCCTATTTTGGCATCATGAATCTGACTGAAAAAGCCAATTATTGAATGCTCTAACCTATAGGCTTAAAACATGGAGCCTTCCCAACTAAAACTCCATAGCAGTTGAAAAGAGTTCCACATCAGCATTTCTAGTAGAGATCTGAGGGAGGGTATAACTCAAAGATCATTATGCTCCATGAATTATCTCCCACAGCAGAAAGCAGGGCTTTGCTGCCTTTTACTAACAACACATAGGCTGGGGGATGTTGGAGCCTGTATTGACAGGGTCACCCAAGGTACAGCCTCCACACATTGTGGGAGAGACTGGGTGACATGGTCAATTTACTAGGGAGCCCTTTCACTGGGCAGTAGGCTCATAACTTCTCAAAATGTGCTATAGGTGGGTCAAAATGGAGCCCTAGCACCACTGGGCTTCAGACCCGACCCAGTGAGGCCAGCTTTCACTCAGCGGCCAATATCCTTCCACCACAGTCTGCATCGCAGTAGAATGAATGGGGTTCCCAAGGTGAAAGTATAAGCATTGTATATATAAAGGGGGAGGTGTTTGTGGGCCTTGTAAGGGTTAACTGGATTTCCCATCTTCCTACTGCTACCAGCTTGGGGAGCAGGAGCGTTTGCTCTGACACTTGGCTGAGGCATGCTAATCACATCCTACACTATAAATCAAAGCATTTTGGCTTCCTGATCCCTCATGGGATTAACTTCATTTCCCACCCTTGGGTTTTTGAGAAGTTCTTGTGCCCTTCCAATTAATTCTACTTTCTCCTTAAATTAGCTTGCATGGTTCTGTCATCTGCAAGTAAATAATCCCTGAATAAGGCAGAAACGAAGGTTAAGAGAAGATGATTGCCAGAATCAAGGTGGAAATTTCTCTCACTTCAGGGCTAATTTACAAAGCAAACTTTTGGTATGTCCCTGTTAAGGGTGGATTGAAATACACAGATAATGACTAAATAGACTGCCCTCTGAACCCCAGGCAGAGAACAGGGGAAAGACAGCAAAAGCCTTTGTATGCCCCTCATGCCCCACCACCTTCCCTTGGCTTGGGCATGCCAGTATCTACTAAAGCAAGAGAAATACCAACCTTATTGTTCAATATTTATGTTCTGAGGCAGCCAAATCCATGCTAATTTATTTGCTCTCTTCTCCTCCCCTGGCCCTATTTTCTAGAACTGTTCAGAAATGAAAACTTCAGGAATACAAGAGTATTGGGGGTAGAAGGTACAGGATCCCAGAAAACCGCAAGTGGGGACAGGGACAGAGCCCTGGAAACTCAGTACTCAGCAGCTTAGGGCTTCCACTCCCACAAAGGGGACTGGACTGAGGCTCACACTTAGGCAGAGAACAGGGGTCCCAGAACAGGAGCGCACTCCTCTGCCCAAAGGCAGATACCTGAAAAACTGCTATGCTCCTGAGCTGGTTAAGAGGCCTTGCTCCTCACATCACCCAGCAGCTCAGGCTATGGGAAGGGGAGATGCCAGGACCATAGATGAAGTAGGGCAAAAATGAAAGAAAGTCTAGTTTAATGTCTTTTCACAAATGAACAAACAACCAAAACGTACAATATGAAGTGCAACAGAGAAATGAATAAAATTACGTCTTCCAAAAATTATTTACCACAAGAGACAGAAGAAACCTTTAGAAACATGCTTGATGTTTCGATACCATGAAAGAAGATCTGGTCTCTATAAGGTACACCAAAAGACGCACAAATGGAAGCCGGGTTAAGAGAAAACCTGGGATGCACATGAACTAGATAAAATTTTCAAAGTCACAACAGAATGCAAAATAAAATAGAAAAAGATTTTGAATTCCCCTAAATAGCAGTGATCAGCAAGATGGACTCACCATAAAAAATAAACAATTAAAAGCTGTGATATAGAGAACACACTGGGGAAAATCTCCAAGATTAGAGAAGAGGAGAGAGGGGAAAAGAATGATGAAAGGGAGGTGATAACACGGAAACAGATTGAACATCAGATCACAAGATGGTTGGTACCCAGAGCAAGAAGCTTATCCTGGTCTAGCACCTATGGGACCATTCTAATGTACGAGACCACTCTTAGGCAAGAAGGGTCCCTGCTCTGGCCCCTCACTTTGGAGAGCCCTGCTGTGACTCTCCACTGGCCATGACCCTCTTCCTAAAGCAAAGAGTCCAGTGTCTAGAGGATGAGCCCGCTCTCAGCTTGACCACACCCTGCACTCGGGATAGCACCTGGGTATCCTGAATTAAATTCTTCACCCAGGCAGCCTGAGTCGGCTTCCCAGATTTGAGCAGCCCTCTTCCCTGGACCCATTCTCCAAAAGTCAGACCACTCCTACGTTGTGGTCCCAGGCTTGAACTGCTTGCAGGGCTTACAGACAGAGCTTAGATGTGCACGTTGGGATACCCACTGTGTGCATGCAGTGACCCTTGCAGTGTGAGTCAGAGCCAGGAATGGGAAGGGAAAGAGAGGCAGTCTGGAGGCTGGGGGTCCTTGTCAGCTTTCCCGGAAATACCATATTCTCAGAACTCAGAGGAGGCTGAGAATTCCTATTTCAGTCCAGGCTTCTAGGTGCCTATGAAGGTATATTTGTGCAGGGTGGAGGAAGAACATATTTTATTTAAGAGTATATTAGCATGATTTATAACTTTTAAATATTTAAGCACATGATATGTGGTCCTTCATTTGTGCTTTTACCCTGGCCTCAGAGTTATAAGAAAGGCAGGGCTTGCCAGTTGTATTACTGTTCCTGATGATCAGCTCCCCAGGTCACCTATATTAAGAAATGTAACCTTTAGCACTTCTTGTCCAGAGAGCTGCAGTCAGCTTCGTTTATGGAAAAGGAAGAGAAAGCTTTCTGGTAGGGCACCTGGCTACAGCTAGAACCAGGATCTGGGACATCAAGACTCAGTAGCTCTCTCTCTTTCCCTTTGAGGTTTGGCCTAGAAAGGCAGGAAGACCCGAGAGCCAAATCCCATGCCATGAACTGCTGTCTGAGGTGACAGCCAGAGCAGAGGATTCCACCTCCACTGCCACGCTCTGGACATCGCCTTCAGGGTAGCTGACCTGCTTGTGCTTTCTGCTGGCGAGACTCAATTGCTTAATTCCTAAATGTTGTGGTGCCCAGTCAGTGGCATTTTGCTTCTGGTTGCACAGGTCTGCTACAGCAAAATCCACCTCCTCATGCTGGGAGCATGTTAACAATTTTAACCCACAGGGCCCTGATCAGTTCTGCTGAGTACCTTCCCCTGAGCATAATGTTGGGGAGAGCTCTTGCTGCTCTGTATGGTGACGCCTGTGTGTGGCCAATACAGGAACTTCCGTGCGAGGCCACCCCTGATACATCACCAGGGGCAGTGGAAGGGTATGGACTGGGCTTCTGGACTTGCCACTATTACTCACAGATGGGTACTGGTGAAGGTTAACTTTACATGGCAGCTTGGCTAGGCTATGGTGCCCAGTTGTTTGGTCAAACACCAGCCTGGATGTTGCTGTGAAAGTATTTTTCAGTTGTGATTAACATTTTTAAAATTTTTTTTAAATTTACATCCAAATTAGTTAGCATATAATGCAACAATGATTTTAGGAGTAGATTCCTTAGTGCCCCTTAACCATTTAGACCATCTCCTACTCCCACAACCCCTCCAGTAACCCTCAGTTTGTTCTCCATATTTATGAGTCTCTTCTGTTTTGTCCCCCTCCCTGTTTTTATATGATTTTTGTTTCCCTTCCCTTATGTTCATCTGTTTTGTCTCTTAAAGTCCTCATATGAGTGAAGTCATATGATTTTTGTCTTTCTCTGACTGACTAATTTCACTTAGCATAATACCCTCCAGTTCCATCCATGTAGTTGCAAATGGCACGATTTCATTCTTTTTGATTGCCAAGTAATACTCCATTGTAATATATATACCACCAGATGTGATTAACATTTAAATCACTTGACTCTGAGCAAAGTAGACTACCCTCCATGATGTGGGTGGACTTCATTCGATGAGCTGAAGACTGACCAGAGACTGAGATTTCCCTAAGAAGAAGGTATTATCCTCAAGAATGCAACATAGTATATAGATACAGTATATATATATATACAGTAGATACAATATATGTATATATAGTGTATATATATGTATCTGTGTATATTTATATATATGTATGTATATGTACTGTATATGTACTATATATATGTACGTGTGCATGTCCTATTGGTCTATTTCTCTATGAAACTCTAATACAGTACTCAAGCATTACATTCTGGCAGTGGGCTGGGGGTACTGTTTGTAGCCCAACCTGTACAGCAGGGCACCTTGCTTGACCAAAACTCTTTCGAATCAGATCAAAGCCCCAGACCAAAGGCTGACAGTCAAGACCATTCTCCATGCTCAGTAAGCCCTAGAAATGTAGCAACTGGATTTCACATTGGTGTCCTGGCATAAGGCCAGGCAAGCAGAAGGGGTCCAGAAGGGGAGCTGCTACCACTTCCTGTTCGGCTCACTTCTTCTAGACAACCTGGTCACGGGGCATGGGACAATAGGCCAGCTCTAGGAGTCACCCTTTGATGAGGAGGGAATTTCCACTGTGCCGGGCCAGGCTTCCGCTGGCCATGGGCCTTGGCAGGGCTGAGCCTCATGGTAGCTGGTTATGAAAGCTGGCAGCTAGGGAGGGCTGGAGACAAGGAGCCAGCAGAGCTGGATTGGGGGCTTGGTGAGGTTCCCAGTGGCATCCACAGAGGATGGGCCGAGTCCAGGTCAGCTTAACCCAGACTCACTACTATGTGGGTGGGAGAAGAGCTGCAGCCAGAATAATAATGTGGCATCTGACTTGGTTTCCTGAGACTTGGTTTCCTCATCAGGAAAGTGGGACTAATAATATCTCAAGGCAGAGCAATGAGAACTTAAAAGGGTGACATTTACTCTCTCTCTTTAAAAATAAATATGGGGCGCCTAGGTGGCTCAGTCGGTTGAGCGTCCGACTTTGGCTCAGGTCATGATCTTGCGGTTCATGGGTTCGAGCTGCACGTCAGGCTCTGTGCTGACAGCTTAGAGCCTGGAGCCTGCTTCAGATTCTGTGTCTCCCTCTCTCTCTGTCCCTCCCCTGCTCGTGTTCTTTCTGTCTCTTGTCTCTCAACAATAAATAAGTGTTAAGAAAATTTTTTTTAATAAATAAACTTAAAAAGTGATTTTTAAAAAGAGGGTGCTGGGTGGCTCAGTTAAGTGACTGACTCTTGGTTTCAGCTCCGGTCATGATCTCAGGGTTCGTGAATTCAAGCCCCACGTCAGGCTCTGTGCTGACAGTGCAGAAAGAATTTAAAAGGGTGACATTTGTGTGGAAGTGCCAGGCACACTGCTTATGCCCAAAAAATGTCAGTGTCCTTCCTTCTCTCAGGAAGGATGGGACATCCACCATGAGGGGTGAAGTGAGCGGGCTCTGGAGTGCTTTGTGAACCTGCACCTGCATCTTCCTCTGTAAGGTGAGATCTCTCCCCACAGAATTATCACAAGGACCCATGTAGAGTACTTTGCAGAGTATGCCTTCAGTAAATGCTGGAAAAAGAAACCTGTGTGACCCCCGCTCTTCAGGAAGACACAGAAACAACCGATATAGGTTTAATTTTCTCTTGTGACATTGCAGGAGGGAAGAGAAGCAAATAGCAGTGGTATGATTTGCAAGGTGGTGCCAGCCCTGCTCTGGAGAACTGCATCTGGTCAGCATTGAGTGCTGGCCTCCGGCTGAAACCTTCAGCCTATAATACTGCACTTTGCCACCTGCCGCCCATGCTTATTAGTCTGAGGCAGTGAGAGGACATGCCTAATGACACACATAGCCCTGTGTGCAGACCAGGAGGGCCTGAGGCTTATTCCAAAACCACTGTCCATCCAGAGGATGGAGCCAGCCTGGCCAGTTCATTCTCCAGGCTAGAAAGGGAGGCCTGTGGCTGTGGACAGATGGCTCTGACCTCTTTTGTCTTGCTCAGCCTAGGAGGATGTGTCTTCCTACACACAGAACTATTCTCTTGCTCTTCTTCAATCAACAGTTTTAGAAATCCTCCTGATTCTGAATATGTATTGGAGCAGGGGGCAACTTATTTTTTTTATTTTTTTTTAATATTTATTTATATTTCAGAGAGAGACAGACAGAGTGTGAGCTGGGGAGGAGCAGAGAGAGAGGGAGACACGTAATCCAAAGCAGGCTCCAGGCTCTGAGCTGTCGGCACAGAGCCAGATGCAGGGCTCCAACCCACGAACCATGAGATCATGACCTGAGCCAAAGGCACACACTTAACCAACTGAGCCACCCAGGTGCCCCAGGGAGAAGGGCAATTTAGAAGCATATCTCTCCTGAGGAGGGTACATCCTGTTCAAGGACACTCCCTTCCAGATATAGAAGACTGGCCAGGAGTTCAATTGGAAAGGAGGGACGAGCCACTGGAGAAGCAAAGAGGAGAAAGAAAGAGTGAGAAGCAGTGCTCCCAGCTGAGGAAAGAGCTGAGAAATATTTGAGGGACAGGAACATCTAGGATCTATAAGTTATGTACCTTTTTTTAATGTATCCAAAATCATCAGTGAGGTCTGCGAGATGCATAGTTCCATATGTGAGTTCATGTGTGTGTAAGTTTAGAAAAGCGATGAGTTCCACACCTGATAAACATGGTGTGGACACAAGTCCACACGGGATTACAGAAATCAATCATGGAATGGGGATTCACATCCATATTCCCCAGAGCTTAAGAGACCAGGAGATCCCAGCTGACATGAAATATGCACCAGGTTTAGTCGGATGCTCACCTCACAGAGCCCAGGTCTTGCAAATCTGCTCAATCTTGTATTGGGGTAAAGCTTTAAGCAGCCGCTCCCTTGCTCAGCTTTGCTTATTCTGATCTTGCTCTCCAAGGTGAACAGCCATGTCTACAAATGAAGCCAGTTGTCGTGAATGCCAGGATCCCTATCTCGGCAGATGGAAATCAGACTTGTCCCTTGAAATGCTCCCAGGATCACCTCACGCCAGTCAGAGTGGCCAAAATGAACAAATCAGGAGACTATAGATGCTGGAGAGGATGTGGAGAAACGGGAACCCTCTTGCGCTGTTGGTGGGAATGCAAATTGGTGCAGCCGCTCTGGAAAGCAGTGTGGAGGTTCCTCAGAAAATTAAAAATAGACCTACCCTATGACCCAGCAATAGCACTGCTAGGAATTTATCCAAGGGATACAGGAGTACTGATGCATAGGGGCACTTGTACCCCAATGTTTATAGCAGCACTCTCAACAATAGCCAAATTATGGAAAGAGCCTAAATGTCCATCAACTGATGAATGGATAAAGAAATTGTGGTTTATATACACAATGGAATACTACATGGCAATGAGAAAAAATGAAATATGGCCTTTTGTAGCAACGTGGATGGAACTGGAGAGTGTGATGCTAAGTGAAATAAGCCATACAGAGAAAGACAGATACCATATGGTTTCACTCTTATGTGGATCCTGAGAAACTTGACAGGAACCCATGGGGGAGGGGAAGGAAAAAAAAAAAAAAAGAGGTTAGAGTGGGAGAGAGCCAAAGCATAAGAGACTGTTAAAAACTGAGAACAAACTGAGGGTTGATGGGGGGTGGGAGGGAGGGGAGGGTGGGTGGTGGGTATTGAAGAGGGCACCTTTTGGGATGAGCACTGGGTGTTGTATGGAAACCAATTTGACAATAAATTTCATATAGATAAAAAAAAAAAGAAATGCTCCCAGGATTCCAAGGACAGCAGGCCTGGAGCTGTTCGAAAGAGGCCTCCTGTACCAGCTGGCTGCCTTCTTTCTTGCAACAAAGAGCTTTATTTGGAACTATCTAGACTCCCATTGTCTTACAAAGTAACTAGCAGCCCAGAATGTTCTTGAATTATCCCTTTGCCTCTCCATCCAATCTCCGACAAACACCTAATACTCCTAGGCCTGCTATGGTGTAGAAAGCTGAGCACTTTCTCAGGGGCTGCTCATTTCTTCCTATTTTCAAATTAACCACACTACAAAAAGTCCCCACAGCTATAGAGTTGATAACAACAGTGAACAGATATTTGACAGACACTCTGCTGGGTCTTTTGAACAGACTGTCCCATTTCATGCTTACAGTGCCCCTATGCAGAGGTGCAATTATTGTACCTGTATTGAAAATCATTCCCATTTTCACAGACAAGAAACTGATGAAATTCAAGTTCTACTGACATATCTCCATCACTTACTTGGCATCAGACTACATGCCTTCACTTCAATCATCAATTCTTTTTAAAAAATAATAATAATTTCTTGAATACCTACCATGTGAGTCAATACTGTTATTCTTATGTTAAATACTGTTATTCTTATGATAAACCAAGCTGGAAGTAGTGAATTGAAATCATCCAGGGTTACTTGGTACATGGTAGATTTTCATGATTGTGCCTGAGGAGTGGATCTATGCGAAATCTTGAGTTACAAGTGGTCAATAATGGTCCATTTTAATTAGGATTTCAACAAAAGACAAGATTTCTGGAATGTCACACAAACAACATTGGCAAGAAAAGAGAGGTAGAAATAGACCAGGCAGCCAGAAAGCCAGTGGCTTCCCAAGTCCAAGGTATTCAGTTTGAGAGAATAAAGGAATCATTCCATTTCAAGGTGTAATTGAGTTTCTTTTTTTAGAGGATCATTATGTACCAAACCCCAGGCCAGATTTCACTCTTCCTGTGAAAGCCCAGTCTGTGTTTGCATTTGTAATCTTTTCCCGTGACAGAGGATCCAGGGCCCAATGGAGTTGGTACAACACTTGTGCAGCCCTTGGCAGTTGGGAGAGGAGGTACCAACCACACAGAACTAGGGATCCCACTCTGTCACTGAGGCTGGCCCAAAAGATGTAGCAGAATGAGCTAGAACAGTGTCTCAAAAACTACAGCTCTTTGAGGCTCTGCAGTACTTTCCAGTTGCAAGAGGCAACCATTTCTAGGGCAATGCATGGCCAACAATTTGACCCATCACAAATTGGTGGGGGGTTATGACAGGATCAGCCCTCTGTCTCCATTTCTGATGGGGAGAGACAGCTACTCCCTCACTCGCTTCAGGGCCACTTCAAGGCATTGAAGGATTCATGATGGTATAAAACCAGATGCTGTAAGGCTGATGATTTCACTACAGTCTTCCTCCTGTGTGTGTCAGTCAATAGCTCCCTGACCTCAAAAGTCCTAAAAACAGTCCCTGATGACTGAGCGCCGCCCCCTCTGCCCCCGTGTCTCTCCCTCCTTCTCTCTCTCTCTCTCTCTCTCTCTCTCTCTCTCTCTCTCTCTCTCATCAGCCAGCAGTTTCTAGATCATTAACATTCTGGATTACATTAGATTAGAAAGGCATTTCAGACAATTCGAAGTCAAAGCCATGGGCCTGATGGGCCTAGCCCCAGGATGAATTAACCACACTTCCTCATCACATCTTGGGTGATCAGTTCTCTAAATGACATAATTACGGTTTGTGACACTGGAGACTACACTCCAAGAGGGTCTGTCTCTACTTGCAACCATGCTGAGCTATATGTTACAGTGAAGTCTGTTGGAGACCCTGGTTTGTGGGGGTTAAGAACATGGAGTCGGGAGTCATCTAGAACAAGGTTTTCATCCAAACTCTATTAGTTGTGAGACTTTAAACAAGTTACTTAATTTTTCTACGTCTGTTTCTTCATCTGTGCGATGGCAATGGAAAAAGATAGTATAGGAAAGTGAGAAACTAGGAAGGGTCTGGAATTTTGCACTAACAAGTTAGCCTGCTTTTCATTTTGTTAATGTTTATTTACTTATTTAGAGAGAGCAGGGGAGGGGCAGAGAGAGAGGGAGAAAGAATCACAAGGAGGCTCTGCACTGCCAGCAGGGAGCCCAACTTGGGGCTTGAACTCACGAACCGTGAGATCATGACCTGAGCTGAAACCAAGAGCCAGATGCTTAACCAACTGAGCCAGCCAGGCACCCCTAGCCTGCCTTGCATTTTACTTAAAGAAAAATCCAAACTCCCCAGGGTTGCCCACAGACCTCTGCATGATCAACTTAGCTCTACTCTTCAAGCCACCCTGGCACCCCTTCTATTCTAGAACACATCTGATTTTTTTTTCCCGCCTCAAAACCTTTGCTCAATATTGTTATCTTCCTGGACTAATCCAGATTTTGGGCATGAAAGTCACATCCTCAGAAAGCCTTTATTGGCCACCCTTATCTAAAAGGCCTCATCCCCTCCCTCACCCTACTGGTCATTATTGGCTATCTTTATTTCCTTTCAAACATTTTGGGGGTCAATGAAGTGGTCAGCTCTCAGGAACCTGCAGAGCCTAGGGAAGGCACAAGATTAAATACTGCACTTTGAGGGTGGAATGAACAGGGGGTACCTATTTTTAAAATGCAAACACCCCTGGGGCTCCTGGGTGGCTCAGTCAGTTAGGCATCCGACTTCAGCTCAGGTCATGATCTCATGGTTTGCGTGTTCAAGCCCTGTGTCGGGCTCTGTGCTGACAGCTCAGAACTTGGAGCCTGCTTCAGATTCTGTGTCTCCTCTCTCTCTGCCCCTCCCATGCTCATACTCTGTCTCTCAATAATAAATAAATGTAAAATAAAATAAAATAAAATAAAATAAAATAAATGCAAAAACCCCTGAGAAGGCACAAATTGATAAGCTCAACAAGTTCCTCTCATGCCCATAGGAGAAGCTTCTGGCCTTAAGTGCCCTGAGCACGGATGGAAGGGGATGGAAGAGTATGAAGGAGTGGTAGCAAAACGCTGCCTCCCTAAAATAATGAATTTGAATTTCTGACATAAACCCCCACTCCTACCCACCCCTGAGGCACTGAACTGCAAACATGGAGCCCAAGCATTTTTAAGTGGTGCTGGACTTTAACCTGCAAATGCATATTGGTGATATCCATATATTCATTTTCTTGTGGCTGCTGTAACAAAGTATCATAAACTTGTGTGGTGTTTAGGAGGCATTTGAAGCCCCACTGCCTGGCTTTAAAGCCCAGAAATTTATTCTCCTATGGTTCTGGGGTTTAGAAGTTCAAAATCAGTATCACTGGGCCAAAATCAAAAGGTTGGCAGGGCCGTGCTTACTGTAGAGTCTAGAATAGAATTTGTTCCTTGCCTTTACCAGTTTCTGGCGGCTGCCGGTAGCCACATGCCTCCAATCTCCGAGGTCAGCATCCTCAAATCTATTTTATTGTCACATCACCTTCTCTTCTCAGCCTTTGACACCAGATGGTATCAAATATCTCTCTGCCCATCTCTCATAAAGATACGTGGGACTGTGTTTAGTGCCCACCCAGATAATCCAGGATAATCTCCCCCTCTCAAAGTCCTTAATGCAATCACATCTCTTGTGACACATAAGGTAACATTCACAGGTTCCAGGGATTAGGACACGGACACCTCTCAGGGAGCCATATTTCAGCCAACCGCACTCGAACAGGTGGAAAACAAAAAAGAAGCAAAGACCCTTTTGCTACCTAGGTTATGGCAGAGAGGGAAGGAAGGGAGGAAGTGAAATTGGGAAGCAAAAGTGTGCTGGAAGTAAAGCTGGACTCCAGACCTGTGAACTGGAAAGCAGGAGAGGTCCATGCACAGGGAGGTGGAGGACCCATACCTTCACAGGACGTTCCCCCCTTGGCCTGACCTCTCAGAGCCCATGTGGGATCCAAGAGGTAGCTTTGGCAGGGAGTTTGGAGTCTTGGGGCTAGAGAAGCTTGGGAAGAGCCCTTATGGAGAGGAGAGTCATCTCATGTGATGGGCGTGGGACACAAATGGGCCTTTTCCAGAGGTCAGAAAATGGATCCAATAGAGGCAGGTTACCTTGGGCCTAGAGGGAAGACAGATATGGAAAAATTATATTTGGCTCTCCACACATTTGACACTGATTGTCCTCCTTCTTGAAGCTCTCCCTTCTGGTTCTCCTCTTGCCCCTGTAACTGTTCCCTCAGGGTCCCTTTCTCTGGCCCCAGGTGTCCGTAGTAGTAACCTGCTCCTAATGATCCCATATGGTCTCTTTCCCTACCTTTGATTCACTTTCTGCAAAATAAATGGAGTGAGATAATCGGTGTTAAAAGCACTGTGTCTGAGCCCCACTGCCTGGCTTTCAATTCTGGCTGTACCACCTCCTATGTGTGGTCTCAGACAAGTGCCTTACAGGCTGTATCGCTGAGTTCAGAATCTCCTTGCAGGGAATGGGGACAATCAGGCTGTCTGAGGAACTGAGATAAAGCACACAATTAGCTGGCAGCTGGTGAACAACGTTAGCCATTGTTGGTATTTGTTGCAGTTGTTGCCTCATTCAGCTCTCTGCATGTCTTCTGTTGTGTGTCTGAACCCAGGAGGGGTGGGAGGGGGTGCCAAGTGACCACGGTCATCAGGCAGAGGGGCAGAGCTGGAAGGGAGTGGGAGGGGAGAAAAGGTGGGCACCAAAGCTGTCCCCTGATGGAAAAAACATTTTTCTGAGGGTGACAGCAGCAAGGAGAGAAGCTGAGGCTGTACCCCCGAGACCCAGGAGCAATAGAGCATGGTGTGTCCCCCAACACCTGCTGCCCTTTGCCTCGTCCCTCAGCCAGCCATAGCCCCTAAGACTTGGCTGACCCCTGGTCTTCCTAATTTCCTGCTGGAGAAGATGGAGGGGCTCTGAACAATACTGCACAGAGTGGAAACACTGGGCCTATGGAGAAAGGTGAAAGGGGCAGGGATTATTTAGTTAGACAGGAGGCAGCCAAGGAGAGATTTAATAACAGCCTTTGAAGATCTGAAGGGTTATTATATAGAAATTGGTGACTGGCTGGCCCTTCTTCGCTCAGAGCACAGGGCCAAAGGAAATGAGTTTATGCTCTGGAAGAAGAGATATTCAGGTTAGGTAAAGATAGACAGATAGACAGAAAGATGATAGGTAGATAGATAGATAGATAGATAGATAATGATCTTCCTGTGTGGGTGGAATGGGCCATTAATGGACCTACAGTGGACACACATGGTGCAGCATGATGCTTGGAGGACAGGCCTCCAGAGTACTCAGGGACACCTCTATCCAAGCAGTGATCCGAGGAGCAGACACCCATTGACTGGGACGGCAGTGTCTTTCCCAGTTGATACAGTGATGGGCCCTCTCCCCAACTCCCAGCCCCCATCCCATCTCCTACTCCCCGGAACAAAATCCTTGGAATTGTGTGGAGAAAAATAGGTCATCCTATTGGGAGTGGGATGGTGGTGAACCATGCAGGGGGGCACTTTTCTCATAATAAAAAGAAGAATGCTCCCCCAAACACCACACAAATGCACCAGAATCTCATGAATTGCCCCTATGCCTTTTCTTGGAGATGAGCTTTCTCTGTTTAGGAGAAAATGGCCTTTCTCTTCTGGGCTACCGGTGGCTGGAGCGGGTCCCCTTGGCTCATTCATTTAACAGACATTCGGAGTGCCTGGGCCATGCTCGAAGGTAACAGGACTGGCAGCTTCATGAAACAGAGCAGTTATGTTTAGTGGTGAAAATCAAAAAGAACACAGATTCTCATTTGGCTCGGGGTCCTCTCTTCTCACAAATGGAGGATGCTGGCAGGAAAGAACCAGACTGTGTGTCTTTCTCAGAGCTATGGTCACCCACACTTCCTAATATTTAGCCCTTGCTCTCTGCTAGGCCCAGTACTCAAATGCATAGTATCTCATTTAATCATCATGAGACCACATTGAGGTCCTGTTATTAACTCCCTGGCAAAACACTAGTATCAACCTCATGAGGTTGTTGCAGTTACACAAGTTAAAATAGTAAGGCACACCTCTGCCGTATAAGCACACGCTATTATCATTGCTGATGTTGTTAAAGAGACACCAAATGTTCCATCCAAGTTCACTCAGCTTGTAAGGCAGAGCCAGGCCTATCTGACACCAAAGTCTATGCCCTTCCTTTCTGTCCACTCACCACACATGGAGGCACCATGCACTGCAGTCAAAAGTATAGGCTCTAGGAGTTAGAAAAACAGACCACCATTTGAATTCCAGCTCTGCTGGTTTCCAACTAGGTGATCTTGGGCAAGCCACTTTGTCCCTCTGAACTTTAGTTTATGAATCTATAAATGGGGATGATAATAATAGGACCAGTCTCCAAGTTAATTTTGAAGATTAAGTGCTATAGGACATGAAAACTCTAAATAAGTACTTAATGCACATCATTATTATTACTCTCATCAGCCATTGAAAGGGCAAAGACTAATTCACCAAAAAAACAGAAGTGTAAGCTGGCAAAGAAGAGATACACTACTTTGGGCTTCAGGTCATCTGGAAACCCCCTGCTAACACATTCCTGATAATACTGTCAAGAGGTGGTTTTTGGTAGTTGAAGATTTCACCAGAGTGTATGTTTCATTGTCCTTAAATCCATAAAAACTGGCCAGAAAATCCCTGAGTATCCTTGACACTTTAAGAACGCTGGGTAGATCAACAATAGTTTCGGAGGCTTTAGGTCTAATGTGACAGAGAAGCCCACCCAGGCCAGCAGTGGGGAGGTTTCTATTCTGAAGGTCAAAGGTGGGCTTTAATGCTGCAACCTGTCAGGGGCTACTGAGAGCCCCATGCACCTAACATGTGCTTGACACAAGCTTGCATCTAGAAACAAGGAGACAGAGACAAGATCAATGGTCAGGAATACACAGGGGTACGTTCAAAGACTTCTGCTGCTGTTGCAGGAAATAAACTGGCTTCCATTGTCTTTTACCTGAGTTGCTCTGTTGAGACTCTTCCGAGTCACATTTTATGTTTTAATTCTATATTTGTCTTAGGGAGTAAATACCAATGACCCACCACTTGAGTCCTTTGTAATAAATACCATTTTATTGTAAATGGCAGATCCCTTGCTCAAAGCACAGGTGAGAACCAAAACACAAAGCAGAATCCCCTCTGGAGAGGGGGGGACTTGGCCCCAGCCAGAAACCCAATGACCATCCAGGGTCTTGTAAAAGCAAACACTAACATAAGCACTTGCCATATTCCTGGCACTATTTGAAGTGCTCTGCATATATTAACTCATTTAATCCTCACAGCAACCCTATGAAGTTGTAAGTATTATCATCTTCATTCTATATATGGGGAAACTGAGGCACAGAGAGGCTAATACCTAGCCCAAGATCAAACAGCTAGTAATCTGCTGAACCACAATTTGAATTTCTGTTCTTTACTTAGGAGCTATATTCAGGCCTCTCCTGTGCAGGAGCATGGACATATAGGACTGAGACCTCAGAGCCCCTAAGGAAATGTGAAGTAGCACTTGGGGGTGGGAGTGTGCAAGACGATGAGTATGGGCATTACATTAGGAACTGAGTGCTAGAATCTTCTTTTTTCTTTTCATGTTCTTTTTTAGTAATGGTGGGGGTGGTTTTGGTTGGTATCGATTGCTAGTTTTACCTCTCTAAAAGGGTATTTGTTCCTAGATGCAAGTCTAAGTATGGAGCTTGGAGTGATTTTTTAACCAGCTGATAAGCTAGCAAGTATCCCATAGACCCAAGGTCAGTGACAGCAGTAGCAGACAAGTCCATTGCTGCATCTGGGGTGTGTCGGGTCTCAGAAACTATGAGAGTCCATATGGTCCTGTCAGAGGCCAGAGGCTATGTCCAGCAAAAGGTGACCACCACTAAGCTCCAATTAGAGCAAGAGCCTCAGTGGCAACTGCTCCCCTCAGTGTAGCCATGGTGACCCCAGGACTCAGACTGATGAAACGTTTACAGGGAAGGATTTGGAAAGAAGGTGGATGGAAGAGCAGACAAGGGAAAGAGAAGTAAAAGAAATGGTGATTCTAGGTGTGTCTGGATCAGGAGCATTCCTGGTGGAGACCCCAGACAATTCTGACATCTCCAGGGCTGTGTTCTTGGCTCGGTCCATCTAGAATCCTGTCTGCAAGAGTTGACTCTTGGCCACCCAGAGGTCCAAGTTCAATTCTAAGACCATCTGGGACACCTATGGAAAGTTGCCTATGAAAAGCGTCACCTAGGCCTATGAAAATTATGTTAACTATAGCTATAGCCTAAGGCATCTATCTCCCATTTTTTGGACCTTACTCCTACCACCTAAGAAACCAAGCTTGCTCAAGCTCTCTTAGCTTTCAGCTCACAAAAGGAAGAAGTGAAGGGCTTTTTGTTTTTCCCAGGTGGAGCCTACATTAGGCTTTTCAACAGGACCATTTCTAGGTACGCCACTGAGTCATAGAAATGCAGGGAAGGAGAGCCTCTTCTCCCCACACAGATATAAAGGTGCCAGTGCTAGCAGAGGTACAGAGCAGCAGAGAACCAAGAAAGGAGAAATCAGGCTTTGTACTGGGCCAAGTGAGCATTGCCTGGTCAGATCTCACACTGACAGTAAACAGCCAACCAGTTGTGCTGGTGCATTCTAGCCCCAGCCGAGAGGAAGGAGCCTCCATAGTCAGTTTCCAGCATTATTTTCTGGTTGTTCTGTGCATGCATTCTATCTTCCCCTACCACCCCCAACAAGTCCTTGAGCTACTAAAGAACCTTGTCATAGGAGATGATATTTTAAACATTTATCTCAAAAAGTAACAATTAGTCACATTGACTGATGGCTTGGCTAATGAACTGGGAGAACTAGCTGGAGGGTGTTAGTGAACTATGTGACTCATCATCTCCACTTATCAGCTACCCACTCTCCCCCCACCAATTGAAACAGGAGAGTCTCCAAGGAAGGAAGACAAGAATTAGTACCAGCTCAGAGCTTCTAAGCACTGAGCCAGGCCCACTACCCACATCATCTTGCTTACTTCTATACAACCCCCTTGAGATGGAGCTGTTGCATTTAGAAGGGGAAAAGCATGTATGGAGCTCTGATGTTCCTGGAGAGGCCTTCTTAGGGGAGACGTGGGTCACGTTGGTGAATTCACCTTGTCACAAGCCCTGGCATCCTTAGTCTTGCAGGCTCAGAAAACTCACAAACAAAGAGCAGACCCATTTGTTGGGGACAGATTCACGGGAACGAGGCTCAAGACCGCATGTTAACATGGCCATGACAATGAGAAGTGCATCCATCCCATGGAACAGAACAGTGCATTGTCTATGAATATTGGAAGCCAAGTTATTCACAAAGGGCCATGTGGTGAGCATAGAATCAGCAGAGAGGTGGCTGATGGGGGAGTCCAGAGTAGTGCTCAGAGGACTCGTAATTACGGTTCATCTACTGAGCCTCAGCTCAGGAGTCACTCTGCAGGAAGCCTCCCTGTCCCCATCCTCCATCCCCAATACCAAAGCCAGGCCAACACACCCTCTCTATGATCCCAGAATGCATAGTCCTCCCACGGCACTGGCCACACTATTCAACAATCCTCACTAACCACAATAATAGTCTACACTGCTACCTATCACACTCCTTTGAGGCCAGGAGGGTGCCTCATTCCTATGATGTCCCTTTCACCTGCCACGTAGACAGTGCTTTGCTACTAGAGACATTAAAAAATGCAGATCTAAATCTTTGAGCCAGGACTCCCTCCTAACTGGGCAGTGCCTGAGGGTCTGCCAACTTTGGGTATGCTGACCTTACCCTTCTGTTTGTTCTCCAAAGAGTATATATACTGCTGTGAGTTTGTTTCCTACTAGCAAAATTATGATCACACACCACACTCACCTTCCTAAGACTAGACCCAGTCTTCTCGACTGAGGTTTGTATATCACCTGCTACACATCAGACCCACAGCAAGTCCTGGGTCCCTCCACTTGTAACTTGTACTGTACATGCAGAGTTTTGGATTTAGTTCTCAGAGGGCAACCAAAATATCTAATGATAAGGGAGTGGTTAAATAAACCATACCTCCTTACAATGGCCTACTGTGCATCCAACACAATGATGTTTTAATGAAGCAGAGGAATGCTTATTCTATGATATTATGGGGAAAGGAAGTACATCATATGTACATCATGTAATTTTATCTGTGTGAATAAAAGCATAAAGTACTGGAAAGATTTATTTAACTGCTAAAAGTAGCTACTTCTACATGGGAGGGTAACAGTTGATTCCAACCCCCTTTCTCGTTAAGCCTTTCTGTGCTTCCCAATCTATAGTAAGTATGATGTTACTTTTATAGTTAAGTAAAACAATAAACTTTACTGAAAAATTCATGACTAGAACATTTACCATTTCTCTAAAAAATATATTTGTATTTAATTATGTATCTTCTAATGATTTTTTTTTGGTAAGTCACAGAGAAACTGGATTATAAAAAAGTCTCCTCCTTCCCATATCCCAGGCAGAAGAGGTATCCCAGTGTGTCTACAACTGGGATCTAGGACTGGTGTCAACCCTGTCCAGGCTTGTCTCCCTTCCCCATCCCCCTTTCACCCAGATGCTTTCCTGGGGCACCCCTGTCAGCATGGGGAATAAACTGTCCAAGGTCATGTGTAAAGATGGAAAGATACATATGATGCTTCCATTAAAGGACTAGGTAGTTACCGACATGACTTCAAATTCTTTCCAATAATTATGTGACCCTTCAACCAAATCTCTCCTATGTAGCATTTTTAAAAATTTTGGCCTCATTTTACTGACATAAGATTCACATAACATAAAATTAACCATTTGATAATGAACAATTTAGTGGCATTCAGTACAGTGTTGTGTGACCACCATCTATGTCTAGTTCCAAAATTTTTTCATCACCCCAACAGAAAACCTCATGCAGTAAAATAGTTCTTCACATTCTCCTCTCTCCCCAACCCCTGGCAACCACCAATCTGTGCCTGTGTGTATGGATTTATTATTCTGAATATTTCATATAAATGGAATCATACAATAGGTGGCATTTTGAGTCTGGCTTCTTATACTTAGCTTAATCTTTTCAAGGTTCATCCATGTTATAGCATGTATATTTCATTCTTTTTGTGGCTAAATCATATTCCATTGTATGGGTCTACCACATTTTGTTTATCCACTCATCCAATGATGGACATTTGGGCTATTTCCACCTTTTGGCTATTGTGAGTAGGGCTGCTATGAACATATGTGCACATGTACTTGGCTTCTATGTAGTATTAATGACCTTATATTTTAGGGTAAATATCTGTTCTCACCATCTCAAGGCTTCCATCTGGGGACTGCCACATTCAGGAGCCAACCTCTCTGTGCTCCAAACCAGGACAAAGTTCCAGCAAGTCAGAAAGATTGAAAATGTTGTCGATTCAAAAACAGCTAGCCATGACAGGCCTTGGAGGTGGATTCTAGGAGCAGATTAGTGGGAGAAAAAGAGGATGTGGCAAAGAAGGAGTAATTACTACTACAAATCTCTGGGAGTGTCATTTAGTTAAGCAAAACGGTGGCAAGTGAATTGGCCACATCCAACTTCTCATTCATTATTAATGTCTGAGTAGGTTTCATTGTGCTAATACCTCATGGTGCAGCTCTGGCTGGACCCCTAGACATATTTAGGGAAAGAGTGCCACACATGTCAGCTGACCACTGGCTTCCAGATGCGCTAGGTCTCATCAACTGGCTTCACCAAACCCCCAGAGAATGGCTTTGTCCCAGCAAACAGGGTGAGCAAGACATCATCCCAAATATGGTGACCCATCCCAACTTGTGTTTCCTGGCCACACTGGGCAGCTAGGTGCAAATTAGGGAAAACAGCTCAGAGAGGAGGTCAAGTATAATGGTTAGGAGTCCAGACTCTGAAACCAGAGAACTGCCAGCCTGCAGTTGAACTCTGCCTCTGGTTCTTGCTAGCTGTGTGACCTTGTGCAAGTCACAACCACTCTGAGCCTCAGTTTACCAACTGCCAACAGGCAATAGTGGAAAATACCAACCTCATCCAGGTGCTATATAATTTAAAAGAGAGTGTAGGATACGTTAGTTGAAGAGCTCAATAAATGTCAGTTAGCTAGGGTGGTATTGTAACACAGAGTAGTTCCAGGATTATATCCCCTGCCAGCATACTGCAAGAGCCCCAGTTCCCTTATCCCAGGAAGGCCCAAGGAGACCAATTTAAGTCTCCTAGTCTCCCTGTGGCAACCATTTTCTGAGCCTCAGACACACACACAGGCCCAATGCCCTCTACCTGGCTGTGGCTGATGCCACCAGATCCCTGGAAGCTTCTCTTCATCTGGGGGCACAGACTGTCTCAGGCTTTAGCATCTGAAATGTAGCCCTCACACATCAAGCAGGGCCCAGAGGCCAACATCGGGATAACTCCTCCAGGGAGATGGGGTAAGGGGCTATCGATTCTTTTGGCTTTTTATCTTCTTTTTAAGGAATGTGATTTGCATGTTTAAAAAATATGTACATTTAAAGATACCGTGCTTAATAAGTAATACACAAATATGGCAAAAATAAATATAGGAATGAGTACATTCTGGGAACCATTGATTCTAGTCTGAAGTGACTTCTGAGCCTGTGACTATGACTTATACAATGACCCCCTGATGTCATTGGATCTCTTTACCTCAAGGCCATATTCACCAAACAGCCTTTTCCTACTTACACTCCCTCTCAGCAAGGTGCTATGTTAAGTGCTGACACATACAAAGGGGAAGAAGAAATGAGCTCTGTCCTCACACCTGGTAAACTAGGCAGGCATGTCCACCAATAGCACTGGGAGGGAGCAGCCAGAGGGAACTCCTTTGGACGTTTCTGTCAGTGGTGCGTCCAGGCTGGGCTTAAAGGTCCCTGAAATATCTAGCCTCTGAGCTGATGAGACTCCATCAAGGAAGTTGGTCAAAACAGATGCTATGTGGTTAGAACTTTGCAACATGCTGCTGTATTGCAGTGTGGTGGTACACAAGCGGTGATCCCATGCTAAGGGCAGTGGGGCTATCAGGTTGTCACATGGCAACCCTCGTGGCATGGCGTGGTGGTGGCAGTAGTGTGCGGTATAGGGTCTGCCTACACTCTCACAGTGTGGAGTTGTGTCGGTGCCAAGTTCCACTTTGTCGTGGTGGAAATTTCTGGCCATGTGCTGTTACAGCTGTCAGCAATATTGTGCCCACTTGCCAAGTTGTTACCAGGTCACGATGGCTCTCCTGTGCTCCAGCTTTATGAGCTTGCATTGTGATGCGGCAGTGGGATAGGGTACAACACCACCTTTCTTGCTAGAGGGGCTCCCATGTGGTTTGTGACCAGAAATTCTTTTCATCTCAGTGCCCAAGACACTGCGTGTTCCCTTCACTGGTCCATTTCCTCCTGAAACCCCAGCAAGGGCTGCAAACACACCACACGCGTTTCTCCTCAGGCAGAAGAGCATTTAGTGACAGTTACCGGGGAGGCCTGGTAACTATGATCTCAGTTTTGTCTCGGGGGTCTGCCAGGTGCTTTCTGAAGCTGCCACATAAAGGCAATTGTCAGGCCAAGTCCAAGGAGGCAGGAAAGGAGCAGAGGCACAGCTCAATCCCCTAGTCAGGGTTAACCTTCTCCTGGCAGTGGCTCCTAACTCACCAAGGGAGCAGTCAGCTGGCCAGCTTCTGCCCTTGTGCCTGGTGACCGTGGCCTGCCCCACTGGCCCAAAGAGCCTCTGAGGCTGAAGGTTCTCAAGATACCCGTGTCCTGCCTGCATTTTGTCAAGAAAGGCATGGAACCATACAAAACTGTGGTCCTGACCTTAAAATGTGTCTGTTCAGTACACATGAGGCAGAAATCTTCTCATTCCCGTATGCCTCACTTCTCCGGGCCTCATAGGCTGGGGGAGTCTGGTAAGACAAAACAAGGGATTCTCATTACTCATGGTAGTTAGGTCACATCAGGCTGTCTCCAATCGGAACCACTGCTCACAGAGGAAATCAGGACTAGTTTCTTATGAGCCTCCACTCACAACATAACTTTGTTTTCTGTGTGTTTCTGTGTAAACGCCTTATTTAATATATATTGTCAATTCATTAACATTGACCTTACAGCCAACAGCATTATAACTCATGCCTCAACAAAGCTTATCTAACACACATACTTTCTCTGTAAGGCACATCCCAGCTTTCTTGTGCTTAGGAACCCAACTTGTGTTTAGCAGACAGTACTTCAGCACCACACCTGAAGCACTTTAGACAAGGAAATCAACCAAATAAAGCCCAAAAATGCAGAAGAAAACGTGGCACTAAATAGACTGGAAAGGACCCTTGTTACCAGTATGAGAACTGAAACAAGAAGGCAGAGCTCACTTGTCCAACTTCAGCCAGGTATGTGCATGTCAGGCCACTCAAATTTGTCGCCATTCTGCACATGCCATAAATGACCATGAAATCACCTTAAGTATTGATGTTGGGGTTACAAATAGATTTTAGCCAGTAGGCAAATTTGCAGGTACATAATCTGCAAATAATGAGGATGTCCTGCAACTAGGAAAAGCATATTTAGAGACGTACAGGACACAAGGAATCATTCATTCTAAGTGCTTTACATGTGTTGACTCATTTAATCCTGCCAGCAACACAATGAAGTGGGTGTTACTACTCTCCCTATTTACAGTTCAGGGAATGGAGGCAAAAAGCATCAAGGAATTTGCAGAAGTTCCCACAGCCAGGAACTGACAAAGCCAGGATATGAGTCAGGTATCTTGCTCTAGAACCCCCATGCTTAATCCATATTGCCTCTGGGTAGAAATCTCCATCAACGACCTTAGTTTCTTAAGAGAATCACTTGAAGTCAAAGAGCTGAACCCATTACCTTTCCTCTAGCATGGCAGGCTGACTCATACATTCTAATCCTGAGCAACTGAAGCTTTTGTAATGTTTCCAATGAAGCTGGTCTCCCATCTGTTATTTGATGATCTCCACTGAAGCTTCTAATACTGGCCTTGCTATTATTGATAAATCTGCCTTGGCTGCCCTGCCTGATTGGGGAGGGCCTTTTCTTCCTACCATTGAACTACTGAGTTGCCATCTTCTTATGATACTCCATCAACAGTTTTGTAGGGGAGGAGGGAGTGTTAAATTATGTCCTCAGGACAAGTCATTAAGGCTAGGCACATGGTACCACCTCCATGACTCAGGCAAGAGGTCAGGTACCTACTTGAGAGTGATTCCCTACATAATAGTGATCCTCTGGCCCTCTGAACTCCTTTCCCCACTGGTGTATGTGCACAAATAGGTGGGAGGTGGTATGGTAAATGGCTACAAGCACCAGATTTGGGTTTGAGGAATGTGTCACTATGGAAAAGTAACAAAACTCTCTATGCTTCATTTTCAACACTAAAGTAGGTGCGATGCTACCTGCCTTATAAAAACAGTGATAAAAGGGATAAAGTAGGGGTGATAATAATACCGGGCTCATACGGTGGTTGAGAGACTTAACTGAGAACAACCATATTAAAGATTTCACACAATACCTAGTACCAAGAAGAGCTCAGTGAGAAGCTTCTTATTTTTCTTCCCACTTTTATTTCACAAGTATTAATTTTAGTGTTCTGGAAATACTACCATCAAATATAAAGGGCTTTCGTAGTTTCACACAAGAGTCCTAACACTTTCAAAATCAAATAGGACTCCTGGTGGTTTGTACAAATTTCTTAAGCTCCTAAGGTAGACATATAACTGCATATCTTCACCCCCCACTGCCAAAAAATTTCTAGTGGTATGTGTGGGATTCTAGGGAAGGTGGTAGCAATGATGATGTAATTTTTTATCTTTTTTAGTCATCCCACAAAACAGAAAGAGACTAACACAGCAAAACCAAAATCCTTCAGACAATATCTACAGCAAAACAAAGAATTCAGACCAGCTCCAAAACATGAACAATTGAGGAACAACCATGAATACCACCAAAACCATGTAACATCAGCAAATGTGCAGGGGGAAGCCAACAAGAGACAAAGAGATTTGTGTTGAACCTGAGATGTGGGGAACCCAAAATTGCCAATAGATACTCCCAAGGGAAGGGGAACACAATCTGGGGAAAACAGCCATAACTGGCAGGGGTCTTCCACAATTTAGTTTCTGAGCACAAGATCAGACAATACCAGAGCAGTCTGGGTACTATGAGCTCTTAGAAATAACAAGAGCAACCTTCCAAGACAAAGGCCTACATTGAGTAGAAAATACTGAGAATAGAATCTAATTTATGTAGGACAAGGTATTAGGGGGAAAGGAAAGAAACATTCCTGATAAAACTGGGGGAAGGTAACTGAGCCAGCAAATGTTAGAATAAATTAAAGCCATATATTTGAACTCTTTGAAATAACATCAGAATAGTGAACTCTAGAGCTATGAAACTAGGAAAATGATCCTGGCCCACGCTCCCCTCTAAAGTGAATAGGAGAACTCATGCCCTTCAAGCATGATCAACAAAAAAGAATTGTGTTTCAATCCCACACAAAGTTATTTTAAGGAAAAAAGAGAATAAGGAGCAAAATGTCCCCACAGACAATAAATAAGCCAGAAATAAAGACAAAAATGCAGAGAGGAAAACAAAGAAAACCCAGGCACCAGATGGCTGCCTGGGTGAATTCTATCAAAACATTTAAAAGATAAAATGCCAATCTTACAAAAACTGTTTTAGAAAATAGAAGAGGAGGAAACACTTCCAAACTAATTTTATGAGACTAGAAAAACCTTGGTACCAAAACCTTATGAAGACACTGGACATTACAGATCAATATCCCCCACAAATCTGGACATAAAACCCTTGAAAATACTGCAAGATGCAACAGTATATAAAAAGGATAAGCTTCATGATTAAAGTTCACTTCAGGAATGCAAGGCTGGCTTAACTTTCAAAAAGCATTCAATGTAAGCATATTAAAAAGAAAAAAAGGAGAAAAATCATATTATCATTCCAATAAATGCAGAAAAACCCTTTCACAAAATTCAATACATATTCATGATTAAGGAGAAAAGTCTCTCAGCAAACTAATTCCTCAGTCTCTGTGTTAGTATGGGTTCTCCAAGAAGCAGATACCAAAATAAGATTAGACATGCAAGACATTTATCAGAGGAAATGCTTTCGAGAGGAAATAAGGAAAAGTCCTGGAAGAAGATGAATCCAAATCTTACTTCAGGTGAAGGAGGAGAGGAGGAAGGCCGGTGGTAGAGAAGACTACAAAGCTCCAGTACAGCTTTTAGAGTTACGTAAAGCCTTCAGGTCACCCACCCACTAGAGGAACCCCATGTCTCCTAGGCATTGGCTGGGAAAAGTCTTTGGGAAGTGTCCCGTTAGCACAAAAAAGTGAGGGATTTCAAAATGCAGCTGCTGGAGCTGTCAGGCTTTAATTGCCCCACACTTGGAAATCTGATAGGTACATTCTCCTAGCCACCAAGGTTGTAAAAGGGTACGTCTGAAAAACCTAAAACAAACTTCATACGTAATGAAACATGGAACACTTTTCTTCTTTTTTTTTCAAGAGAATATTAAATCATTTATTGATTACACATGATAATGGATGATACACAAGCTTTAATCCCATCTATAATTGTATCTGATACCATAATTCAATTTAGATATATTGCATAGGATGTGCCAACAATCATATTAATAACCAAATAAACTCCAGGACTTTGCTTGGGTGACCCTTTTAACGGTGAACTCCAGGTGACAACATGTTAACTGTCAGTTCAACCACACAAATGTTTGTGGAGACAATGGCTTCTGTGCCCAAGCAGGTTGCAAATAAATTTCAGATGGAATCTGGCATCACCCTGAAGAAATTCTAACTTCACACTGTTGGGGTGGTTTACCAAGATGGCTTCAGAGTAGACTAACTTTACACAGCACATTTAAAAAAAGACACATTTATTCAGCATCAGGATCAGACTATTACATTTAGCAATTAACAGCATGGGTGCAAAAAAAAAATCTACAGTAAAACCCTTTGTTGGAATGCTTTACACTTTCCACAGAACAGAAACTAAAATAACCTGCTATACAATTAGTCACAAATACAGTCCTTGAGTTTTTTGCCCATACACATGAGTATTGTCTAAAACATGTCTTCTTTGTAACAGCTAGGCCCTGCCACCACTGTGCTTGGCTGAGTTCACAAATCTGTTGTAACCTATAGCTTCCCTGTCACTTCTCTGGCTCTCCTCTCCTGCTAAGCTTTGTTTCCTGGCAGTAATTAAAACCTTACGCCACTGCCATAGCTACTGCTGCTGCTGGAACCGCCACAGCCACTTTGGTTTCGTAGTTTGGCAAAGTATTGGCCTCCACCACCATAGGGGCCAGTGCTTGTGCCTCCAAAATTTCCTCCTTTCATGGGTCCAAAATTTGAAGATTGATTGTTGCAATTGCCAAAATCATTACAGCTTCCACCACCTCCAAAGTTGCTTCCACTACCACTGCCAAAGCTGCCTCCACCTCCTCCATTGTTACAGCTGTCATAGCTGCCACTCCCGCCATAGCCACCGCCGTGGTTTCCATAACCCTGTCCACCACTTTGATAGCCTCTGCTTCCTCCAGAGTAGCCAGGGCCGCCTCCTCCATAACCACCATCATTACCAAATCCGTTATAGCCATCCCCACTGCCACCATATCCACCACCACCTTGACTGCCACCAAAGCCACCTCACCCACTGAAGTTTCCTCCATGGCCAAAGTTGTCGTTCCCACCAAAACCACCTCCACAACCACTGCTGAAGTTCCCAGAACCACTTCGACCTCTTTGGCTGGAAGAAGCACCAGCCATCTCTTGCTTAGATAAAGCTTTCCTTACTTCACTGTTGTGGCCATTCACAGTATGGTATTTTTTAATGACAATCTTCTCTACAGAGTCATGGTTGCCAAATGTTACAAAAGCAAAGCCTCTCTTTTTGCCACTGCCTCCGTCAGTCATGATTTCAATCACTTCAATTTTCCCATGCTGTTCAAAATAATCTTTTAGGTGATGTTTTTCAGTGTCTTCTTTAATGCTACTGACAAAAATCTTTTTCACAGTTAAGTGGGCACCAGATCTTTGAGAATCTTCTCTCGAGACAGCCCTCTTTGGTTCTACAACTCTTCCATCCACCTTGTGTGGCCTTGCATTCGTGGCTGCGTCCACCTCTTCCACAGTGGCATGCATATGTGACAAACCCAAAGCCTCTGGAGAACTTGGTGTTTGGATCTCTCATTACCACACAGTCCGTAAGCATTCCCCACTGCTCAGAATGGCTCCTCAGACTCTCATTGGTTGTTTCAAAGCTCAAACCTCCGATGAAAAGCTTCCGCAGCTGTTCAGGCTCTTTGGGAGACTCAGACTTAGACATGATGGCGGTAAGAGGGGAGACTTTCACGATGCTTACTCGGTGGCGTCCACGGCAACACTTTTCTTCTAAGAACAGGCATAAGTCAAGGATGTCTACTATTCTGCATTGTACTGAGATTTGGTCCCAGCCAATGCAGTAAAGGAAGAAAAAAAGCATAAAGCTTGGAAAGGAATAAGTAAATTATTACACATGTAAAATACCCCCAAAACTACCAATTAATAACAGAATTTAACAACCTTTCAGAATACAAGATCAATATACAAAAAGTAACCGCATGTCTATATACTAGCCACAAACAATTGGAAAATAAATTGAAAAATACCATTTACAAAAGTATCAAAAACCAGAAAAAGTTTAAGAGTAAATTGAACAAAATATATGCAAGCCCTCTATACTGAAAATTATAAAACATCTCTGGGAAATTAAAGAAGACTCAGATATATGGAGAGATATAACATGTTCATGTTATATGAAGCCTCAATACTGTTAAGACGTCATTTATCTCAAGGTTGATCTATAGGTCCAACAAAATCCTGTTATGAACTAAATTGTGTGCCCCCCAATTCATATGTTGAAACCCTGACCCCCCCGTACCTCAGAAAGTGACTGCATCTGGAAACAGGGTCTTTAAAGAGGTGACTGAGTTAAAACAAAGCCATTAGGGTGATGCCTGATGCCTGACGCCTGATGCGATCCGACTGGTGTCCTTTACAAAGAGGAAATAACGAGCACACAGAGACCCTGAGGATGCCCCCACACAGAGGAAAGACCACGTGAAGACACAGCACGGAGTCAGCCATCTGCAAGCCAAGGAGAAGCTAAACCTGCTGGCACCTTGACCTTGGACTTCTAACTTCCAGAACTGCGTGAATATACATTTCTGCTGTTGAAGCCACCCAGTCTGTGGTATTTTGTTGTGGCGGTGCTATCAAACTCACACAAATCCCCCCAAAATCCCAGAAGGCTTTTTTTATAGAAATTGACAAGCTGATTCTAAAATGTAAATGGAAAGGCAAAGGGCCTGAAATAGCCACAACAATCTTGTTGAATCTTTTTAAAAAGTCATAGGACTTATATTGCCTGATTTCAAAATTTACTATAAAGTTACAGTAATCAATGCAGTGTGGTATTGGTGTAAGCGTAGACAAATAGACGTCTAGAGAAAACAGAAGCAGACCCATGTGTATCAGTCAATTGATTTTTCACAAAGATGTTAAGGCCATTCAATGAAGAAAGAAAAGCCTTTTCAATGAATCTGACAACTGGATATCCATGTTAAAAATCAAAATCAAAAACCTCAGACCATATACAGGAATTAATTCAAGATAGGAAAGTGCTAAAACAATAAAACTAGAAGAAAATATAGGAGAATACCCTTATGACCTAGGGATAGGGAAAACGTTTCCAAAGAGAACACAAAATATGCTAAATATAAAAGAAAAAAATAATAAATTGGGCTTCACCAAAATTAACAACATCCACATATCAAAAGATACAATTAAGAGGGGGTGGGGGGAAGGCAAGTCACAGACCAAAAGAAAATATCTGCAAAACATATACCTGACAAAGAAGTTGTATAAGAAATGTATAAAGAACTACAAATTGGGGCACCTGGGTGGCTTAGTTGGTTAAGTGTCCGACTCTTGATTTCAGCTCAGGTTATGATCTCATGGCTCATGAGTTAGAGCCCCACATTGGGCTTCCTGCTGACAGTGCAAAGCCTGCTTGGAATTCTCTGTCTCCCTCTCTTTCTGCCCCTCCCCTGCTCACTCTCTAACTCTCTCTCAAAAATAAATAAACATTTTTTTAAAAAGAACTAAAATCACTAATAAAACTACAACTATTTAAAAAGGGCAAATGCTTCAAGAAGAACTTCACAAAAGAAGATATATAAATGGCTAATAAGCACATGAAAGGATGTTTAACATCATTAGTCATCAGAGAAATTAAAATTAAAACCGAAATGAAATATCACTCCACATCCATTAGAATGGCTAAAATTTAAGACTGATGATACCAGTTGTCAGTGAGAATATAGAGCAACTGGAACATTCATACATTGTTGGTAGTTTGTTAATGGTACAACACTTTTGAAAAATAATTTCTTGTTTTTTTTAACTTTTTTATTATTTTTAAAAATTTTATTGAGACATAATTGATATGTACCATTATATTTGTATACAGCATGTATATTACATCCCCAGGACTTACTTATTTTATAACTGAAAATGTGTACCTTTTGACCATCTTCACTCACTTCACCACCTCAAAGCATCCCCTGGTCAATCTATTCTCTGTATGTATGAGTTCCTTGTGTTTCTTTTTAAGATTCCACGTGTGAGATCATATGGTATTTGTCTTTCTCTGGCTAGCTTACTCTACTTAGCATAATGCCCTCAAGTTCCATTCATGTTGTCACAAATGGAAAGATTTCCTTCTTTTCATGGCTGAATAATAGAATAATATTCCAGTGTGTGTGTGTGTGTGTGTGTGTGTGTGTGTGTGTGTGTGTGTGTCACATTTTCTTTATCCATTCACCCATTGTTCATCCATCGATGGACATTTAGATTGCTTCCATGTCTTGGCTATTGTAAATAATTATGCTGCAATGAACACTGGCATGCAGATATCTTGTTGAGTTAGTGTTTTCATTTCCTTTAGATAAATAACAAGTGGAACTGTTTTTTATAACAGCTAGCACACTCCTACCTTATGAGCAAACTGTTCCACTTTTAGGTTTACACTCAAGTAAAATGAAAACATGTATTCACAAAAAGACTTGTGCAAAAATATTTATAGCGGCTTTTTTTTCTTTTTTCTTTTCTTTTTTAATTCAAGTATAATTAGCTTATAGTGTTATATTAGTTTCAGCTGTATAATATAATGATTCAACAATTCCTCAGTGCTCATCACGGTAAGTGTGCTCTTAATCACCTTCACCTATATCATTTATGCTCCACCCACCTCCCCTTTGGCAACTACCATTTTGTTCCCTACAGTGAAGAATCTGTGTTTTTCAAAAGAGACTCAAAAATATGGAGAACAAACTGAGGGTTGCTGGAGGAGTTGTGGGAGGGGGAATGGGCTAAATGGGTAAGGGGCATTAAGGAATCTACTCCTAAAATGATTGCTTCACTATATACTAACGAATTTGGATGCAAATTTTAAAAAATAAAAAATAAAGTTAAATTATAAAAAAAAGAATCTGTGCTTTTGTTTGTCTCTTTTTTCTGTGTTCATTTATTTTGTTTCTTAAATTCCACATGAGTAAAATCATATGGCACTTGTCCTTCTCTGACTTATTTCACTTAGCATTATACCCTCTACATCCATCCATGTTGTTGCAAATGGCAAGACTTCATTTTTTTATGGCTGAGTAATTTTCATATATATATATATATACATTATATATATATACATATATATACATATATACATATATATACATATATATACATACATACATATATACATACATATATATATACATACATATATACATACATATATATACATACATATATACATATATACATACATATATATACATACATATACATATATATACATATATATACATATATATGTATATGTATATACATATACATATACATATATATATACACATAATATATATATTATATATTATATATTTCATATATATATATAAAAATATATATATATTTCATATATATATATAACACACACACACACACACACACACACCACACCTTCTTTATCCATTCATCTATGGATGGACACTCGAGTTGCTTCCATATCTGGGCTACTATAAATAATGTGCCAATAAACACAGGGGTCTATATACCTTTTTGAATTAGTGTTTTTGTTTTCTTTGGGCAAATACCCAGTAGTGGAAGTAGTGGATCATATGGTAATTCTATTTTTAATTTTTTGAGAAACCTCCATACTGTTTTCCACAGTGGCTGCACAAGCTTGCATTCCCAAGTGCACAAGGGTTCCTTTTACTCCATGTTCTCCACAACATTTATTTCTTGTGTTTTTTATTTTATCCATTCTGACAGGTGTGAGGTGATACTGTGGTGTGGATTTGCATTTCCTTGATGATTAGTGATGTTGAGCATCTTTTCATGTGTGTGTTGGCCATCTGTATGTCTTCTTTGGGGAAATGTCTATTCATGTGTTCTGCCCATTTTTAATTGGATTAAAATTGGATTTTTAATTGGATTTTGTTTTGGGGTTGAGCTGTATAAGTTCTTTATATATTTTGGATATTAACCCTTTATCAGATGTATCATTTACAAGTATCTTCTCCATTCAATCAGTTGCTTTTTGTTTTGTTGATGGTTTCTTTCACCATGAAAAAGCTTTTTATTTTGGTGTAGTCCCAGTAGTTTAATTTTGAATAGCATTTTTATTCTTATACCCCCAAAATGGAATAAACTAAATTCATCAACAAATGAATGCATAAATTGTGGTATATCTAATATGTAATACCACTCATAAATTAAAAAGAACATATTACTGATACATTCAAGAACATGTGTAAATCTTAAATTAAGTACAAGAAGCCAGACACAAAATAGCATATACTGTAAAATCAATTTATAATATATTTGAAAACTGGAAAAACTAAACTATGGTGGTAGATATTAGAACACTGTTACCTCTGGGATACAGTAGGAGGTTGTCTGGAGAGGAGGGAGAAGAAACTTTTTAGAGTGATAGAATTGTTTTCTTTTTTTTTTTTTAATTTTTTTTCAACGTTTATTTATTTTTGGGACAGAGAGAGACAGAGCATGAACGGGGGAGGGGGAGGGGCAGAGAGAGAGGGAGACACAGAATCGGAAACAGGCTCCAGGCTCTGAGCCATCAGCCCAGAGCCTGACGCGGGGCTCGAACTCACGGACCGCGAGATCGTGACCTGGCTGAAGTCGGACGCTCAACCAACTGCGCCACCCAGGCGCCCGTTTTCTGTCTTAATTAGTGTTTTGTTCCACATACAATTTGTCAAAATCATCAAACTGTACCCATAATGAATTTCACAGTAAGTTAGTTATACCTTAACAAAGATATGAGTTAAAAACAGAAAAAAAAGAGAACTAATAAATACATCTAAAAGTTAATTATTTGAAAAAAAGAACATAATAAAATAAACTGTTAGCTGATGTAACTGGGAAAAAATGGGGGTTTTATATACATAAAATTAGAAATGACAAGGAGGAAATAACCATACTAAGCACTTTTTTAATGATAAGAGTTGACTTTGTACAATTCTTCGCAAATAAGTTTTGGAAAAGTAGATGAAATGGATAATTTTCTAGCAAATACAACTTGTCAAAATCAATCCCAGTGGAGACAGAAAGTCCAAACATAGAAAATACCACAGAAGAAATAGAGGAAGCAGAAAAAATTTCTCACAAAAATGTCCCAGGCCCAGGCTGTTTCTCAGGGAAATTCTATATTTAAAAATTATTATATGAAATGAGTATAACATCTATCTAAACCTGAAAATGATTGCATCAACAAAAGAAAATTACAGACCAATTTATCTTATAAATATCAATAATTAGCAAACAGAATCCAACAGGACATTAAAACATTCATCATGACCAAGTAGAATAGATTCAATATTCTAAAATTCATTAATATTATCCATCATATTAATAGAGCTTAATAGAGCTAAGAATTATATAAGTGTGTATCTAGAAAAATCCAAATTACTACTGTACTAGAAAACAACTACAAACAAAACAATTTAGTACAGTAGGTTATAAAATCAATATACAAAAATCAGATCTTCCCCTATATACAAATAAAAATCAGTTTATATTGGGGCGCCTGGGTGGCGCAGTCGGTTAAGCGTCCGACTTCAGCCAGGTCACGATCTCGCGGTCCGGGAGTTCGAGCCCCGCGTCAGGCTCTGGGCTGATGGCTCGGAGCCTGGAGCCTGTTTCCGATTCTGTGTCTCCCTCTCTCTCTGCCCCTCCCTCGTTCATGCTCTGTCTCTCTCTGTCCCAAAAATAAATAAACGTTGAAAAAAAAATTTTTTTTTAAAAATCAGTTTATATTGGACGAGAAAAACACCTTTGTGAAAACTAAATAAAATTAAATACCCAGGTGTAAATTTAGCAAGAAATGTCCAGGACCTATAGGAAGAATAACTATAGAATAATTCAAAAATGCACAAAAATAACCTTGCATAAATGAAAAGATATAACACATTCCTAGACAGGAAGACTCAATATCAGAAATTTTAGGTCAAAATAAGTTCATAACATGTCATATATCATAAACTTAATATAATCCAACAAAAACATGAGTAAGTTTCTTTCTGGAACTAGATCATTTTTTTATAAAATTCATTTGGAAGAACAGACAAGCAAGAATAGCCAAGAGAGGAAAGCCTGAAAAGAGAGAGAGAAATGGGAAAGGGATAACATTGTGAGACATTGAAACATACTCTAATGTCTCTAATTAAAAATGTGGTGGTGCAACATGCATGACCCAGTGGAACAAAATAGAAAATCCAGAAATAGATCCAATTGCATTTGGAAATTTAGTATATTATAAAGGAAGAATCTCAAGTTATTGGGGAAAATGATGACTTTTTTTTTTAAATCAAAGGCATGGAGCTAACTGAATAGCCATAGAAAAGATAAAATTGTATTCATTGCCCAAACCATGTACCAAGATAAATTCCAAGTGGATTAGAAAATTAAACATATCAAATGAGTTCATACAAGTATAGAAAAAAATATTCTATAATCCAAGAGTGAGGGGCACTTTCCTACCTCTGACTCAACGTTTAGAAGCCATAAGGGAAAAGACTAAGGAATTTATTACATAAAATAAGAAAAAAAATTTTTAACTTACATGGCATAAAAACACCATAAGGAAAGTAAAGAAACAAATAACACACTTCAACTTTTTCAATTTTTCAAATTTTATCATAAATAAAAGTTTAATATTTACCCTATATAAAGAACCCTGAAAAAGAAAGAATGAGAGGTGCCAGTTAAGCGTCTGACTCTACATTTCTGCTCAGGTCATGATGTCACAGTCATGAGATTGAGCTCCATGTTGGGCTCTGCACTGACAGCATTGAGCCTGTTTGGGATTATTTCTCTCCTTCTCTCTCTCTCTGCCCCTCCCCCTCTCACTCACACATCCTCTTCTCTCTCTCTCTCTGTCTCAAAATAAATAAACTTAAAAAAAAGAAAGAATGGAAGACTAATAATGCTACAGAGAAAAAATGCTAGGAATATATACAGACAATTCATAGAAAACTAAATACAAATGCCTTTATCTACATGAAAAGATCTTGATTGTGCACATAATAAGAAAATGGTAAATTAAAAACACAATAGTATACCATTTTTCACCTATCACAGTGGCAAAAAATCCAAGATTGATGAGTATTCATTTGGCCAGGCTTTGAGAAAACAGGCACTCTCATCATTGCTGGTACAAATCCTACAGAGGGGAATTTGGCAATTTTTAACAAAATAACATATGCATTCTGACCCTTTGACCCAGGAAGCTTACTTCTAGACATCTGTCCTAAAGAAACACTGACAGAAACACAAAAATATGGACACTTATTTTGTAATAGCAAAAACCCCAAATGTTCATCAATTGGAGTCTACTGGAGAAACTACAGTACATCCAAATAGTGAAATACTATGCATCTAGAGAAACCAATGCAGACTATCTTTGTATATAACTATAGCATAAGCTCCAGAATATAGTTCTGTACACACACACACACACACACACACACACACACACACACACAAGAATCAGATATGGATTTACTTATGTAGATAATTACAGATGTATAAACCATAAAGTAAATAAAATCTTGGCTAAAGGGAAAGAAGGAAAAAGGGAGTTTGGGATGGAAGTTGGACTTCTGTGAATAATACCTTGTTTTTTAATTTTTTATAATTTTTTATTGAAGTGTATAGTTGACATACAATGTTATATTAGTTTCAGGTGAAAAAGAGAGTGAATTGACAATTCTATATATCACATGATGCTCACCACAAGTGTAGTGTTTTTTTTTTTATTTGACCCAAGAGACCTAGGAAAATGAGCCACAAAAATGTTTTAGGTGACTATAAATTATGTTAAATCAGGAAGAAAAAACAATTCCTAAAACAAAAGCAAAATAAAATAAATGGATCTAACTGTGCATTGAGATTATAGCCTAGATGCAGAGGTATATTATTTTAAATGGTTTGAAAATACAAAAGTTCATAATAACTATTTTCACTAATCCTATTTTGGCATAATTTTTCTAAAATCTATATAATAAGGTAAAGCAAATAAGCAATTACACTATTGTCATTAAGAACCAAGACTTTTAGGGGCGCCTGGGTGGCTCAGTCGGTTAAGCGTCCGACTTCAGCTTAGGTCATGATCTCGCGGTTCGTGAGTTCAAGCCCCGCGTCGGGCTCTGTGCTAACAGCTCAGAGCCTGGAGCCTGTTTCAGATTCTGTGTCTCCCTCTCTCTCTCTGACCCTCCCCCGTTCATGCTCTATCTCTGTCTCAAAAATAAATAAACATTAAAAAAAATAAAAAAAAAAAGAACGAAGACTTTTAGCATACGAGGAAAAGATTCAAAATAAAATTGAAGGGTTAAGCAAAGCCCTATAATCTTAAATATGGGTTGAAAGTATCCGTATAAACTTATAATATATTTTCTCTTTAAGAGGGATTTCCATTTCCAAGCTTGGACACCTTTTGTTTCCAGAAAATGATGACTGGGGACATCGTCATGTCAGAATTCAGGACGCAACTCAAGAAAGAGGTTCACATTCACTGGCCAGAAATTAAAAAAAAAAAAAAATCAGCACAAAAGAGAACAACTACAATGGATTTAAACACATGGAATATGTTTAAATTCATAAGTTCCTTCCTAATAATAGCATAAAACAAAAAATCTCAGTGGTTACCTCTGGAGTATTTAAGGGAACCAACCCACTATTCTGAATGCAGGTAAGTAGAGGGAAAAAATCAAACATTCAATCTATTTTTCCTGATTAAGCTATGTCATAAGTTATCTAAATAGTTAATGAGGAAAGAGTTCTCTCTATCGAAATAGTCCATGTAATAAATGATGAAGGAATGACAGAATTAGAGTGCCGCCATTTTGCAAATCCCCAAATGAAGTCATGAATCTGAACAATGATTATTAATGGCTGTTACATCACAAAAAAGAGACAACCGGTCATGTGTGCTGGCTGACAGAAGCACATGACAATACTTACAATTTAGTCTTGCAAAGAAAGAAAGAAATCTGAATCAGACCAAGTCACTAGGTCTAGCTGCCATTTTATGGGAAATACAGGGGACAAAGGAGCAAGGTAAATGATACCAGAGATATGCAGTCCTATCTAGAAAACAAGAAGTGACCTGGTCTCTTCAACAAATGACATAAAAGGGAATAAAAAGAAAGGCAGGGGAATCTATAAATTGCAGAGATAAAGAGAAATATCAACCACTTGCAATGTATGAATCTTATTTAAATCCTAATTCAACTGGAAAAAACAGACAATTGTGGAAATTTGAATACTGGATATTCAATGATATTAAGGACTTATTAATTTTTCAATGTGATAGTGTTAATACTGTTCTTTTAGAAAGCTCTCATCATTCACAAAAGCATACAGAAGTATTTACAGATGACATTATTTGGGGGATGTGTGTTAAACACTCTGGCAGGGGGAGGGAGGGGTACAGATGAAACAAAAGTGGCTGTGAGTTTATTTTGTGTCTGGGTAATACGTTCATGAGGGTTCACTGTACTATTCTGCCTAATTTTGTGAATTTTTCAATTTGTTATAAAAACTGTTTAATGCAAGAAGTTCATAGATTGGGTAATTACTACATATTGGTGAAGGTAGACCTTTTGAAAGCAGAGAACTGAGCAGGAAAATCCATTAACTGCAGATAAGTCACTCAAAATGTATCCTTTCTTTTTGTCACTTTAGGCAGCCTCTTTTTCACTGGGGCTGGATTAGCTGTTTCACAAATGCTCCACACGAGTATGTATGCCCAGAAAACTCTCCATCTGGAGAGGCTACTGCACCCTGGGCCCAGGCCACCTTCCCAGACTACACCACCTTTTCCTAAAAGCTGCCCTAAGTCATTCTGCCTAGGCCACAGTCATGCGGTGGGCACACTGCTGCTCCAGTAACATACCTAGGACCCTCGGGTAGTTCAGTCCTTCTCCCACCATGAAGTTCCCTTGGGCCAGAACTGACCATAGAGCTCTTTCCTTTTCTAGGTTTTAATCATTACTTTTTCACCATTGTCTCTGTTTCTTGAGGTCTGTTTCTATCAAAATCATACACACACACACACACATACACACACACACACACACACACACACACATATACACACACAGTAACTAGTAGTCTCTTACAAGAATAGGCACCAGTGCTGGCTTCAGCAGCACATGTACTAAAATTGGAATGACACAGAGAAGATTAGCATGGCCCTTGCACAAGGATGACATGCAAATTCGTGAAGCTTCCATATGTAAAATTAAAGAAGAGGCACCTTATACCTATCATCTGCTGTGTCAGTCCCTGCTTACCCCTCTGCATTCAAATACTCACAATGACCCTGAGAGGAGCTATTATTATCCTATTTTACAGATGAGGAAATGGAGGGAGAAGCTTCACCAAAACTGCACAGCTTGTAAATGGCAGAGCTGGGATTTAAATCCAGGTCTACCTGCTTGCAAAGCAAGTTTATTTAACCATAAATTGCCTGAATTGCCTTCTTTAGCAGCAAAGTGGCTATTCAATCAGTGCTCGCTGGGAGATACATGAATCTAACTGAGAAATTCAGGCATCCTGCTCATGTCTTCCCTTTCACAACTTCTTTATGTCCTAATGTCAGGCATCCCTTTTGCTCCCTGGACTGGAGGGGCTGAAGGATGCTTTCCACCGGGCCTGGAAGAGTATAAACACATCTGGAAGGAGGCCGCTGCCAAGCAAACCATGCTCCCCCCAGAGTGCGGACAGGATGAGGTGGCTATAAATAATCACAAGAGTGTGAAGAGATTCTCTCCCTGGACTCCCTCTGCAAAAGGTTGATGGTAATTGATGAGGCTACAGGGACATGCCAATCCTTCTGCTCTTAGAACCAGGTGTGGTTATTTACAGAAATGTCACTTTCCCAGCCCTCCCTCCCTATCTCTGCCAGAGGCTTGGAGATCAGCAAATAGCAATTTATTGCTGCCCCAGGGCACACAGCAATGAGGCACCTATATGCCCCACTGTCTACAAACCAGGCTCAGGCTCCTGCTCTGGCTGAGAGATGCTTCCTCTTTGGAAATTTGGAAAGACAGAGAGATCACAGATTTGCCCCCTTTCCAGGCAGAGGGCGGTCAAATGAACCATATCACAAACCACCAAGTCAATAAAATCTGGAGTTTCCACATTGCCCAGCTCATAGTGGGAGAAATAAATAGACCACTGGAAGAGAAGTCAGAGGAGTGGCTACCGACCCCAACTAGGCCATCTGTTAGCAATCGATGTCTGAGCTCCAGTTTCCCAACTGTAAAATGGAGGCTAGTCTTCTGTCACATGCCAGACACAAAAGGTTTTTGAAAAGAATACATTAAGTAATGGAGTTAAATGACCTGTATTGTGTGAGACCTTCATTATCATAGTCATTATTATAATGAAGTCCTATAAGCCCCTACTAGGAGTGTCCATGATAGGTTTCAGAAAATAATTTGCACTTGTTCTGCTCTCATTCCCATGGCCTTGCTGGTCAGTGGCATGAGCAAAGTGGAAATGCAGCATATAAATTTGATTTCTCACAGCATCCGAATTGTAGATGAAGATCATTTTGTTATAACAAGGTTTACACTAAAAAATAAAATAAAATCAATTTCACAGCTAAATAAAAATGCTTTTGGGAATAAGAGAGCAGAGCTACATCTCAAGATAGCCCAAGCTGGCTGAAAGTTCTACTCTGAATAACTGGATCTCAACCAATAATGGATGGAAAATTGTCATGCTCCTTCCTTGCTCAGGGTGATACCAAAAGACCACAGCAAAGGCTCCCCACTGCCAAGATGTCCAGGGTGGCCGGTGCAGATAGAGGCCAGAGAGAATGATAAGCAACAGAACACCTCAATCTGATGTTCCAGCTTCTTTTGGGGGCTCCACTCTAGTGCCTCTGCCAACAGTATCCCTAGGAAGTAGCTCACACAGATAACCTCTCTTAGCCCTGCAAAGTGGAAAACTTGATCTGTAAACAACAGAGCTGGTATTTGAATCCAGATCCATCCACTTTCTAAGAACCATAACCTGCTCCCAGCCTATAATTGGACTCCCCATTGCAGGGGAGTCCACTTAGAGTCAACAGGAACTATATCTTATTCCCTTTATTCTGACATCGCCTTTAGCCATCTGGCCCTTTTGTGCTTCCACAGAGCAGGCTTGTACTTGGAAAGTAAAGCCCCAGAGATGCCCCCATCTAAAAAAGATATCAGGCTGAACTGACCAGGGTAGTTTGTCTCTTGGTCAGGAGGGGAGTATTTTTCCTTTCCTCAGAAGTTCGAACCCCAAAAAACAATCAATTGAAAACATGTATAAAAAAGCAACTTAGTTTTATTTCTCTCCTTAGGAGTAGATGTTTTAGAAAAAGTTCTGACCGTCTGATTTTGTGTTAGGATGAAGAAGCATAAACAATAATTTTTATAAGCCATAATAATAGTTAACATTCATGAGTATTTTTTTAAGTGTCAAAATTTATGCTGAGTGATTTACATGAATTATCTCAAATGATTAAACAACCTGCACAAGATTCTTTACCCCTATTTACAGGTGAGGGAGAGAGGCTCAAAGTGATTTACCCAAGATCACGCAGTAGAGAGGCAGCTTCAGTTCAATATGCAGATATTCTGAGGTAAAGCCCCACACTGGTTACATAGGCTCCAGGCTTTGTTCTACAGAATCTATTCAAAATCCTTTTTTAAAAATCCTTTCTTTGGATAAACAAAATGTGGTATATCCATACAATGGTATATTATTCAGCCATTAAAAGGAATGAAGTGCTGATATGTGCTACAACATGGATGAACCTTGAAGATGTCATGCTAAGTGAAGTAAGCCAGACACAAAAAGACAAATATTGTGTAATTCCACTTATATGAAATATTTATGATAGGTAAATTCATAGAAATAGAAAGTAAGATTCAGGTTACCTCTGGAGACCTGAAGGGGAGAATGGAGGAAGAGGAGAATGGAAAGTTATTGTTAATGGGTATAGAGTTCCTGTTCGAGGTAATAAAAACATTTTGGAAATACTGGTGATGGTTGTACAAGATTGTGAATGTATTTAATACCACTGAACTGTACATTTAAAATAGTTAAAATTCCAACTAAAAAAATTTTATACCATATCTTTCTTATCTATTTGCCTTTCAATGGACACTTAGGTTGCCTTCATATCTTGGCTATTGTAAATACTGTTGCAATAAACATAGGGGTGCATATATCTTTTCAAATTAGTGTTTTTCATGTTCTTTGGGTAAATATCCAGTAGTAGAATTACTGGATCATACGATATTTCTATTTTTAATTTTTGAGGAACCTCTATATTGTTTTCCACAATGGCTGCACCAGTTCGCATTTGCACCCACAATGTAAGAGGGTTCCTTTTTCTCTATATCCTTGCCAACACCTGTTATTTCTTATGTTTTTTATTTTAACCATTCTGACAGGAGAGATCTCATGGTGGTTTTTATTTGCATTTCCCTCATAATGAGTGATGTTGAGCATCTTTTCATGTGTCTTGTTGGCCATTTGGATATATTCTTTGGGAAAATGTCTATTTGAGTCCCTTGTTCATTTTTGAATTGGATTGTTTAGGGTTTTTTGGTGATGAATTAAGTAAGTTCTTTGTAGTTTCTGGATATTAAATATATCATTTGCAAATACCTTCTCCTACTTGATAGTTTGCCTTTTGATGGTTTCCTTTACTGTATAAACCTTTTTATTTTGATATAGTCCCAATAGTTTATTTTTGCTTTTGTTTTCCTTGTCTTAGGAGACATATCTAGAAAAATGTTGCTATGGCCAATGTCAGAGAAACTACTGCCTTTGTTCTCTTCTAGGATTTTTATGGTTTCAGGTCTCACATTTAGGTCTTAAATACATTTTGAATTTATCTTTGTGTATGGTGTGAGAAAGTGGTCCAGTTTCATTCTTTTGCATGTAGTTGACCAGTTTTCTGAGCATCATTTATTGAAGAGACTATCTTTTCTCTATTGTATATTCTTTCCTGCTTTGTCAAAGATTAATTGACCATATATTTGTGGGTTTATTTCTGGGTTCTATATTCTGTTCTATTGATCTGTATGTCTATTTTTGTGCCAGTACCATACTTTTTTTTATTACTACAGCTTTGTAGTGTATCTTGAGATCTGGAATTGTGATACCTCCAGCTTTGTTTTTCTTTCTCAAGATCGCTTTTGCTATTCAGGGTCTTTTGTGATTACACACAAATTTTAGGGTTATTTTAGTTTTGTGGAGAATGTTGTTTTTATTTTGACAGGAATTGCGTTAAATCTGTAGATTGCTTCAGTACTGTGGACATTTCAACAATATTTGTTCTTCCAATCCATGAACATGAAATATCTTTCTATTTGTGTCATCTTCAATTTCTTTCATCAATGTTTTATAGTTTTCAGAGTACAGGACTTTCACTTCTACAGGTAAGTTTCTTCCTAGGTATTTTATTCTTTTTGGTGCAATTTTAAGTGGAGTTGTTTTCTTAATTTCTCTTTCTGCTACTGCATTATTAGTGTACAGAAATGCTACCAATTTCTGGGCATTAATTTTGTATCCTGCAATTTTACTGAATTCATTTATTACTTCTAGTAGCTTTTTGGTGGAGTCTTCAGAGTTTTCTATGTATAGTATCATGTCATCTGCAAATAGTGATAGTTTAACTTCTTCTTTACCAATATAGATGCCTCTAATTTATTTTTCTTGTCTGATTGCTGTGGCTAGGACTTCTAGGACCATGCTGAATAAAGGTGGCAAGAGTGGACATCCTGTTCCTGATCTTAGGGGGAAAGCTCTAAGTTTTTCACCATTGAGTAAGATGTTATCTGTGAGTAACATAGATAACCTTTATGATGTTGAGGTATGTTCCCTCTAAACCAATTGGTTGAGAGTTTTTATCATAAGTAGATGTTGAATTTTGCCAAATGCTTTTTCTGCATCTATTGAAATGATGATTTTTAACTTGCTTTTGTTGATCACATCGACTGATTTGTGAATATTGAACCACCCTTGCATTCCTGGAATAAGTCCCATTTGATCCTGGTGAATGATCCTTTTAGTGTATTATTGAATGCAGTTTGCTAATATTTTATTGAGGATTTTTTCAACAGTGTTCATCAGGAACATTGGCCTACAGTATGCTTTTTTTGTGGTGTCTTTGCCTGGCTTTGGTATTAGGGTAATGCTGACCTTGTAGAATGTATTTGGAAGCATTCCTTCCTCTTCTGTTTTTTTTTTTTGGGGGGGGGGTAGGGATATAGTTTGAGGAGAATAGGTATTATCTCTTCTTTAAACATTTGGTAGAATTTACTTGTGAATCCATTTGGTCCTGGAGTTTTATTTTTTGGTAGTTTTTTAATTATCAGTTCAATCTCATTGCTAGCAACCAGTATGTTCAGATTTTCTATTTCTTCCTGATTCAGTTTTGGATGATAGTATGTTTCTAGGAATTTATCCACTTCTTCTAAGTTGTCCAATTTGTTGACATATAAATTTTCATAGTATTCTCTTACAATCCTTTGTATTTCTGTGGTTTCAGTTGTTACTTCTCCTCTCTCATTTATGATTTTACTTATTTGGGTCCTTTTTTTCTTGATGAGTCTGGCTAAGAACTTATCTGTTTTATTTCTCTTCAAAAAACCAGCTCTTGGTTTCATTGATTTTTTTTATTATTTTTTAGTCTTTGTGATTTATTTCTCCTCTGATATTTATTATTTTCTTCCTTCTACTCACCTTGGGCTTTGTTTATTCACCTTTTTCCAGCTCCTTTAGGTGTAAGATTAGATTGTTTGAGTTTTTTCTAGTTTCTTGAGGTAGGCCTGTATAGCTATATATTTCCCTCTTAGAACTGCTTTCACTGCAACCCAAAGATTTTGGACTGTTGTGTTTTTACTTTCATTTGTTGTCATGTATTTTTTTTAAATTTCTTCTTTGATTGTTTCATTGACTCATTGGTTGTTTAGTATCATGTTGTTTAGCCTCCATATGTTTGTGTTTTTTCCAGTTTTTTTTCATGTGATTCATTTCTAGCTTCATACAGTTGTGTTCAGGAAATATGCATGCTATGATCTCAATCTTCTTAAATTTATTGAGGTTTGTTTTGTGGCCTAACTTGTGATCTATTCTAGAGAATGTTTTCCATGTTCACTTTAAAAGAATATGTATTCTATTGTTTTTAGATGGAATGTTCTGTATGTATCGGTTATGTCCATCTGGTCTAATATGTCATTTAAATACAGTATTTCCTTGTTGATTTTCTAATTGTGTGATCTATTCATTGATGTAAGTGGGGTATTAAAGTCCCCTATTAGTATTGTATTATGTCAATTTCTCTATGTTTGTTGATAGTTGCTTTATGTATTCCAGTGTTAGATGTGTAGATATTGACAACTGTTACATCTTCTTAATGGATTGATCCCTTTATCATTATATAATGCCCTTCTTTGTCTCTTGTTAGTCTTTGTTTAAAAAAATTTTTTTTAATGCTTATTTATTTTTGAGAGAAAGAGCATGAGCAGCACAGGGGCACAGAGAGAGAGAGAGAGAGAGAGAGAGAGAGAGAGAGAGAATCTGAATCAGGCTCCAGGCTCTGAGCTGTCAGCACAAAGCCCAACACAGGGCTTGAACCCACGAACCATGAGATCATGACCTGAGCTGAAGTCAGATGCTTAACCGACTGAGCCACCCAGGCATCCCTTGTTAGTCTTTGTTTTAAATTCTATTTTGTCTGACATAAGTATTGCTACCTTGACTTTTTTTTTTTTTTTTTTTTGCTTTCATTTGCATGGTAAATGTTTCTTCATCCCTTCACTTTCAGTCTGTATGTGCCTTTGGGTCTGAGGTGGGCCTTTTGTAGGCAGCAAATATATGGGCTTTGTTTTTTTTCTTAATCCAGTCTGCCACCCTATGTCTTTTGATTGGAGCATTTAGACCATTTACATCAAACTCCAAATTTTATGTTATATATAAGTATAACATATATAAATATACATTTAGCATAAAATCTGCTTAAGTTAACCAAAACTTCTGATTTCTGTTACTTGCAACTAAGAATGTGCCTGGATCCACTAAGATGGAACTTATACTCTAGGCCACAATAGTAATGGCCAGCCCAAATTACCTTGAAAAACATTTTAAAAAACCAAACAGATGAATAAAAGCTAGAGAGTAGACAACAGTTTGTCAATGTACAGACTAGATTTGGGGATTCTTTTGCACGGGTTATCAAAGGTTGCCCATGCAGGATGCCCATGCAGGATGAGAGGTTGAGTTTTAGAAGCATCCAGGAGGGACATTATTTTAACAGTATCCTTTCCAATTTTAAATAGAAAAACATATCAGAGATAGAAACTTTCTAGGTCTTCTATCATGCACTATGGAAAATTCAATAACAATTCCATCTGCTGTACCAGAAAGCCCTGATGTTATGAAGTCACAAAGAACAAGGTGGTACCTAGGCCAGACTTCCGGGAAGAAGATGCTTTTCATGGAGCCCACAACTCCTCAAGGTTGGAGCCCACACCCCAGGATGGTGATTACAGTATCTCAAATCAAATAGTCCTTACCATCGTAAACTGGCTGCTGAAATCTTAGTGCTAGGCTAAAGGAGTAAAACCAATTAAGTTGCTATTCCTTGCTGTTCCAGCTGTGCCCCCCCCAATCCTAAACTCTCCCTCCAGGCTGCTTCAATATCTCTAATTGCTCCCCACTGACCAAGTTTAAGTGCGATTGATCCATAACAATAGCTTCCTGACTGGTCTCATTCATTCATCAGGTATCTACTGACTACCAACTATGTGCCTGGCCCTGTTCTAGACCCTAGGGGAAAGTAATGAACAAAAGAGAACCCTCAGGGAGCTAATATTCCTGTGAATCCCATCATCTAGTATCACTCTATAGTACATCCCACACATTAGCCAACAGAGACATCTTTCAGAAACACAGATCTAATCATAGCCCTCTCAGGCTGAAAATCCTTCCCTAGCTCCTCACTCCCAAGGATGAAGTTCAAGCTCCCTGGCCCACAAGACCCTTCTAAACTTAGCCCTACGATACCATACAGCCTCACCTTCACCTTCTCTCTGCCCCAGCATCCCACTTATGGTGAAAAGAGCTTGGCACAAACAACATCAAGAATCACGTGGTGCACCTGGAACTTGTGGGCAAAGGGATCAGCAGGTGTGCCCAGGCCCCTGTCCTCTCGGCATCCTGCAAAAAAGAAATGTTTAGGCTGCAGCACAGCTGTGTGTGAAGTGGGTCATCAGAGGGCTCTACCCTTTGTTGTTTTCCATTTGTAGGGACCAAATGTGGAAGTGGCTTTGCTCTAAGTAGAGGGAAAAATAAACATTTAGGACTTCAGGCACCAAGGGATACAGGCTGAGGTACCAGGTGTACAGAGGACTGCTGGGAGGTGCCAGCTGCCTAACACCTTGAGACCCTGGGAGCCCCCATTCCACAGGAAACTGAATTAAGGCACAGATAACTCTGAGGAGAGAAGAGAGTTTATCCAGGTCTATGAGAACTGCAGCCTTTCCTGGGATCAGAGATCCGTTCATCCTAGTTCCCCTTATTGGAAAGCAATTCAGAGACAGCCCCTACTGTCATTTATTCACCAGTTCCACCCATCTCCAGCCACACCCCCATCACAGCATGTATCCCATCCCCAGACACACCACGCATTCTAAACACTCTGGTACCTCCATGCCTTTATACATGTGCTTCTTGGTGCCTGTGGCACTTTCTCCCCTCTCTGGAGAATTCTTTCCACAGATGTCAAACACAGCATTGACAAAGGAAGTGGTTCTACATGATCATTCAAAGCCTGACTTCTTGCTGAGACCTCTGATCACCCCTATACATATATACCATTTCACGCATTGGGCAGAATTAAATTTGTGCCCCCTGGGAGTCCTGCTAAATTCTGCTTATTACTATCTATTTCTTTTCACATTGTCTCTCCACTGAATTATGAGCTCCTCAAATGTAGGGTCCATGCCTGTCATCCCTATATTCTGCCTGCCACAGAACATGTTTGTGGAAGATAGAAAACTGGAGTAGAAACACCATTTTACTGCTCTGGAGTCTTAGCACATGTTGTTCCCTCAGCTCTCCCCATCACGTCAAATGACTGGCCCCTTCTTATTCAGTAGGTGTCAGCTTATTCATCATAAACCAATACAAAATAAGTCACTTTCCATGTGGCACCCTCTTCTTTTCCTCCATGGAACTTTTCATAATTTATAATTTCATGTTCATGGTCTATCTCTCCTGCTTGACTATAAGCTCCAAGATACATAGAAGTGCTTATTTTATTCCCTAGTGTATGATACAGTAGTGGGGAGGTAGGGGAGGAGTAACTTAATCTGTGACCTTTTTTTTTTTTAATAAGGAAGCATATCCAGCCTAGAAAACAGACAGGTTAATGAGACATTCTTTCTCCTCACCTAGTCCTGCCCCATTCCTACCCAACAGCAGTGGTTCTCCACCTTACTGTACAGCGGAATTATCTGGGCAGTTTTAAAAATTACTGACACCTGGGTCACCTCATCAGGCATTCTGATTCAATTATCAAGGGTATTGCCCAGACATGGTTAGGTTCAGATGCTGCCCAGCTGATTCTAATGTACATCCAGAGCAGGGAGTCACTGTCCTACAGTAGGGGTTGTTCTTCAGGTTTTTAATGGCTTTATGGGGCTATGACTGCCAAATCTGTCACCTGAGATAATTTTTCGCACCTAACAGAGAGAAGCCCACAGCTCCTCTGGCCACCGGAGTACCAGCACTTATGCTCCTTAGAGCAGATAACATGTGCAAGATATAGTAGGTTCTGATCCTCCACCAAGAGGCCCCCAATAAGCAGATGGGATTGAGCAAGCAGACCTGGTGTGCTGCAAAGAGGAGCTAAGGCAGTAGTTCCTCAGGAAGTGGCTAACAAAGCTGGATGGTCATCCATCCATGGAGAACTTTGTTTCTTCATCCTCAAATGGGTCAAACAGCCTTTCCAGGAGGATAGCTCTCCAGCCAGATAGTTCTCCCTGGCCCTGCAAGTAAGAAATGGGCCACAAGACTTGTGGCTTATTCTCAATATAGTCCTCATTGTTTCTGCATAAACATTTTAGAGTAAAGTTATCGTCAGGCCTATGTTTAGAAAGACAGCTCTGGGTTATCAGTACCTGTCATTTATCAAACTCTCCAAGGTACTAAAACATTCATTTTTGGCTGACATTCAGCTATTTCTCTATAAGCAGGTGAAGTTAGATTTTCACTTATCAAACTCTATTCGTTATTCTAATTTAATTTCTCTGCAACCAGAGTTAGAGCTTTTTTTAAATGGAAAGTCATTCTGACCTGAAAGACACAATTGCTTCATACCATCATGACAGGTCAATTTAAGAATGCAAGAGGCTGATAGCATAACTTCCAGGCTGATTTCCAAGAGCCAAACCTCCCTGCAGTGGTCTGGGGCCTCTTGGGCAGTTTGCTGAAGTTGCAAAACTCCTCTGACTGCTGCCATATAGATTCAGGTAGGAGCAACATAGCCAAAGAAATAGCCCCAGAATACCGGGTGGCTCCTGCTGTTTTCTCTAACTTTCTCAGCTCAGTTGAAGATGAGAAAGGCGGCTACTCCAACTGCAGAAGACATGGCTGTCCACGTACTCTGTTCCCAAAGCCTGCCCCCAAGGAATCCACTTCCTCCTGACTCGGCCTCCAGTCAGCTCAGTTACGCCACTCGTCTCCATCCTTCACCCTCTTGGTCCCTCGCTCATCAACATCAATCGTGGCATTGAAAGCCATACTATCCCACCTTGTACCACCAAACTTCATCATTGGTTCAGCCTGATGATAAATAAACCCTCATCCATCTTTACTTACAACATCCTATTAGGTGGATGTTGCAATGACTAGTTGTCTGTGCAGTAACCACTCTCCCTTCTGCTCTGTTGGGGCAGCCAAGTGCCCAGCGAACTGACTCCAGGGGTCTCAACAAGAGGGAGGTAGCCAGGGCTTCTGGGAAGCCACTTTAAAAAAGGCTAACTCAGCTGAGTGAACTTCTTTTATCCCCACACCCTTTCTCTTCTTCCTACTGGCATGTTGATGTGACCACTGGGGCTCCCCAGCCCTAGCCACTGACTTCCAGACTTCTTTTAAAGTCAGAAAATAACCTGATAATGTGTTTAAGCCATTGTATTTGAGTTTCGGTTCCTAGCAGCTCTGCTACTGTGATAAAACCCAGAGACTGGAAAGTAAGACCTAGAATGGCCTTCCCCAGCCTTAGCAGATGTTTCTTTGGGAACACCCCCTCCAGCATTGCATTCAAATAACCATTAAGTGTGTCCATCTTCCACCCGAAATAGTGAGTTCCTTAAAGGCAAACACTCTTCACGTATTCACAATTATGGAGCAGCACCTAGCACACACCTGGCACAAGGCAAGAACTGTGCAAATGTATGTTGAATGAATAAACAGAAGCTGCACTGGGGGTCTAGTGTTGATTATTGAGTTTCTGAAATTAGCTAATTAATGAAGTTATGTACCATCAGCCTTATATAGAGGATACCACGATTTTAATCAAAATGCAAAATGAACTAGGCCTCATGGTCTCTAGGCAGTGGTTGTTGAATTGATGCCTCCTTGGGGTGAGAAGAAACCCTTCCTGGGCATTAAAATATTCTGCCATGGTTAGTCACTCAACAAAAAAAATGTGGTATTTACTGAAGATCTTCTAGTACTTGACAGTTATCCTTATGTCTGCTTTGTAAAGTAAGTGTCCTCATTGCCCCATTTTACTGGTGAGAAGCCTGAGGTCCAGAGGGTGAAATGACTTTCCCAAGGTCATGTGCCATTCCATAGTAAGGCAGGGATCTGAACCCAATTGTGTCCACACTATTCCTACATCACCTTGCTGCTTTTCTACTTCATATCGGTTTTAGAACTGAGGTTGAGATGGTCCCAGTTCCAAAAGATAAAACACGATGCACCGATGGTGGCCTATGTTTTTCACTCTATAATCTCTAGGCTCCTTTAACCCAGGTGAAGAAGTGGTGGTAGGGAGGGAAAAGGGCCACAAGCCACTGGCAGGCTGACGCCCCAGAGTTCCTCCTAAGACCTGAAAATGTGTGCAATTGCCTAAATTAAAATCAATATGCTGCTTGGCTGGAAGGCTGCACAATTGTTTTTGAAGCTGGGTATATTATGTTCTAAATGTTTAATCTGGCAGAGGCCATAAAAGACGAGTTCCAGGCCATTTGGAGCTTATATTGCGAACAAGATGGTCTACGAGGCAGCTAAAACCAAAAAAAAAAAAAAAAAAAAAAAAAACCGACAGCAATCCCAACAGAGTGGCACAGACAAATTGATCTGGTTCTGACATGGATGCTAGGCAGCAATTTGGGGTGAAAGAGACTTTGTTGATAGGGAGAAAAGCAGTGATAAAAGCAAAATGGTCAGCTGTCAGACCTCACTTTCTAATGCATGGGGAGGCTTCCCTGAGATGGCAAAGAAATCAATATGTCTAAGGCAGACGTGTTGATTCGTGGTACCAGACAGTCAAGAAAGGCAATCCTACCCTCCAGATGTTAATAGATGACCATTTAGCATGCTTAAGTCTGATGCACTACAGGCCCAGAAGGACAGATCCTCCCAACCCAAAGCCTGCAGCTGAAATAAGCACACATATAGTTTCCTTAAGGAATCCTCCTATTGAAGGCTTCCTGACGGGGGGGGGGGGGGGGGGTATAGTATGGTGGTTAAATGCACAGGCTTAAGTGTTGGATGTAGATTAAAATTCTAGCTTTCTTATCTACTCAGGACATACCGCTTTGGAACCTATCTGCCTAGGTCTCCATTTCCTCATCTAGTGGACTCCTTATAGGAATAAAAGGTGTACCAGTCTACCAGCAATGAGGTGAGAATTAAAGGAGATAATTGGCACAGCCTCAGGTATATAGTAAGTGTTGAATAAATGTTACCTGTTAGTATTAAGGTTCTCAGAATGTACAAGAGTATGGACGAAGTATAGCAATATTTAAATGCCAGAAAATGTCACAACTTGGCCTCTTTTTTGTACTGCAGGCATTAGATACATTCTTGGCAATGCACGGTGTCTGGTATCTCTTGGTTACTCTTATGCCAAAGGTTTGGCATTAGTATTTCAGAGCAGGGCAGGGCTTGAGCCTTGAAACAAACTCATTGAAGTGTACCGTGGGTTTATTAGATTGAATCCTCCTTCTGGAAATATCCTCAGGGGATGAGGGCCATCATAGATTGTATACTTATTACATGCCAGACACTGTGTCAAATACTTTACCATTATTCACACTAATTTCTTACAATTCTGTGAACTGAGACACAGAGAGGGTAGAAAATTTGCCCACAGTCACACAGCAACCTTGGGAGGCAGAAACCATGGTTTTTCCAAATTCAGATTTCTAAATTCAGTATTTTTTACCCTACATCACAGCTGTGTCTTTATTTATAGAAATACAAATAAGATTGCAAAGGAAATGTTTAGTTTGCTTATGAAAGCCAACAGTTTTTAAGAGTCTATAAAATTACTTTAATTTAACCCATCTGTCTACAGAAATGTACCGCAGTAACTACAAATGTTGTTACCTGTTCATTTGAAGAACAAATATGTAAAATTTCTACTTGTAATACTATGTTATGTCAATAGTGTTCATCACCTAGTTTTTCACTTGAGAATTATCATCTAGTGGTAGAAAATACTTCTACAGAAAAGTGGGTTCAAATGCTGGTTCCACCATGCACCAGTTCTGTGGTTTTGAACAAACTCCTTAATTTTACTGAGCCTCTATTTCTTCATTACGTAAAAGGCAGCTATTAATACTAATTTCAGGGTCACTACAAAAATTAAATGAGATAATATGTATTAGGCACCTAGTACAGTGTCTGGTACTCCTAAATAATGGGAAACTATCATTATTCCCAGGAAATAACCCTTCCTTAAAATATTCTCCAATTCAGACATACTACTGTTCAAATAAGCAAATTTCACTAAACACAGATGTCTGATAAGCCAGCAAATCCATTTGCAGGAATCCAGCCCAAGGAAATGCTCACAACTGCAGAGAAAGATGTATGTGTGTGACAATATGAATTACATAACTGTTTATTTGTAATAGTGGGAAATGGGAAACAACCTACATATTCATCAAAAGAGAAATGGTTAAATAAATTATGATTTATCTATATCAGGACAAACTTCTGTAAAGAGCCCAAGAGCAGATATTTTCAGCCATCCAACCTACGTGACAACTACTCAGTGCTGTTGCTGTAACACTAAATCAGCCATAGACCATATGTAAAATAATGGACCTGGCTATGTCTCAGAAAACCAAAAACCAAACCAAACTCTATTTAGAAAAATAGATAGAAGGCCACATTTGGCCTCAGTTGGTTTCTAACCCCTAAATAAATGGCTGAATACTACATAACTATTTAGAAAATAGTAGTAAACTAGACCCACATGTATTAGAACAGAAAGATATCCACAAAGACTCCTACAAATCATAAGAAAATGGTAAACAGTACAATAAAAAGTGGGAGGAGAATATGAACAGGCAATTCATACAAGATATCATTCAGATAGTCAGTTTGAAAAGTTGCTCAACCATCTAATTAACTTTTCCAAAAGCAAACTAAAACAAGAAGATCCAATTTGCACTCATTATATCTGAAAAAATTAAAACATTGACAAAATCAAGGGTAGGTGATACTATAGACAAAAGAGTACTCTCATACACTGTTAGAACAAATATAGATGAGGACAATCACTTTGAAAATATCTCTGGCAGAGTCTATTAAAACTGTAAATGTGCATATCCTATGACCCAGCATTTCCTCTTCTAGGTCTATACCGCAGAAAACCATGTTCACATGTGTGTATTCAGAAAGACCGAATAATGAAGCTAATGGAAGCATTATAAAAACAAGGAAATGAAAATGACCTAAAGATCCACCAATAACTGAATGGGCAAATATAATGTAATACATTCACTCGACAAAGTACAATTCAGCAGTTAAAAGGTGTAAACCAAATTTATGTTCATAAGGATAGAAAGATCTCAGAAATACAATGCCAACTTTCAGAACAGTCCTCACAGTATGATACAATTTATGTAAGAACATGGACACAAACAACAAACTATACACTTGCTTTGGGTACAGGTACATGTGTATAAAGGTATTTAAAGAAAGATCTGGAAGGATATGCACTAAACTCAAACAGTAGTTATCTTGAGGCATGGGAGAGAAGATTAGAAGTGGTGGCCCAAGGAGACTTTAGTTTTACCCATAATATTCTAACTTTTCACAAAGAAATAAATATGTATTATCTCACAACTGAAATAAAATTTTTTAAATGTTCATGGTATATTAACTGAATAACCAAGTTACAAAACCATATATATTAGATGATGGCATTTTATTTTTACAATTATTACATGTTGTTGTTGTTGTTGTTGTTGTTATTGTTATTGTTGTTGTGTGTGTGTGTCTGTCTGTCTGTCTGGAGGGTTGTATATCAAATAGTTAACAGGATTGTACAGCTGTGGAAAGAGGATTGGGGCCTGGAGAAGAATAATATATTAGTTTCCTTAGGCTGTCCTAACAAAATACCACTAACTAAGTGGCTTAAACAAGATTTATTTCTCACAGTTCTGGAGACTGTAAATTCCAAGATCCAGGTGCTGGCAAGATCTGGTGAGGGCTCTTTTCCTGGCTTGTAGACGGCCACCTCCTTGCTGTACCCTCATGTGACTTTTTCTGCAATGTGTGTGTCCCCCAGGGAGGGGGAGAGGATCAAGGGGAACAAGTGCTATGGACACTAATCCTATCTGATGAGGGTCCTATCCTTATGACCTCATTTTAACCTTAATTAACCTTAGAGGCACATTTCTAACTAAAGCTACACTTGGGGTTGGGGCTTCAACATATGAACTTTGAGGCAACACAAAAATTCAGTTCATTACAGCTACTTTCCCTCTGTTGATGAGAAAGTATGGTGTGGAAACCATACTGCAGCTGGAGCTGGCTAAGCTCTAACCCTGCCTGTGGCACTTCAGAGCAGCATGGCCACGGAAAGTCAACCTCAGTTTCTTCTTCTGAAAAATCATATTAAATCTGTTATTTAATATGGTACTTACTCTGTGCCAGGTACTCTGCTAAGAACGATTTTATATGGCTATCTTCCTCACTTCAACCCTATGAGGTAGGATCACATCCCCATTTTAGAGATGAGGAAACTGAGATGCAAAGAAGCTCTGTGACTTGCCCAAGTTGTAATGCAAAACTGTTGCAGACCTGGTTCCAGAGACCACAATCTTGAGTCACAAGCAATACTCTGAATGTAAGTTATTGTTATTTTCACTTCATATAATATGTTCAAATATGTTTAAGTTTTATAATCCTTGAATTTTATAGAGTATATGTATGTGTGTATATATATGTATACCTACATGTATGTACATATACATGTAGTATCAGTTTCTTATTGCTGCTATAACAAATTGCCAACAAACTTAGTGGTTAAAACAACAAAATTTTATTTTTAATAGTTATAGAGGACAGAAGTCTAAAATCAAGATGGTGTTAGGGCTGTCTTCCTTCTGGAGGCTTCAGAAAAGAATTCATTCCCTTGCCCTTTCCAGCTTCTAGAGGCTACCTACATTCCTGGGTCATATTCCCTTTCTCCATCTTCAAAGTGCAACATTCCCACCTCTGACTCCATCACCACATCTCCTTTTTCTGACTCTGACTCCTCCTACATCCCTCTTATAAGGGCTTCATCATTATATTGGGCCCACTCAGATAATTCAAGATACTCTCCTTAGCTCAAGACCCTTAAATTAATCATATCTGCAAAGACTTTTTGCTATGGAAGGTAACACATTCACAGCTTCTAGGGATTAGGATATGGTCATCTTTGGGGGTCATATATTAGATGGAATGTACACACACACACACACACACACACACACACACACAATTTAATGGAGGAAATCTGATATATTAACTACATGTTATACATATAACATATGTACAACATATACATATAACATACATATATAATGTATATATTTGCCTTCACAGCACATTAGATACAAAATTTTTTCACTGGAGACTTCTGAATGCATGACTCTAGGCAGAGAATCCAAACTCAAAAGCATATTTTTGGAATTTGCCATGGAAACCAGGTCAAGATTCCATTTCTTCCCCAAAATGCCCAGAGGTCTTTCATGCCGCCCATTATTCTGTTTCTCATTCTCTCTGCTCAGAAGAAATCTGAGCTCAGGACAAGGGAATCTGGCTGAGTCTCCTACTCAGGAGATGAGGGCCCCAGCAGGTCAGGTCTTATGTTTGTCCACAGGTCGGGAATTCTGATCTAATCCATCATAGCAGGTTAGAAAAAAGTGGTGACTAACTGGACACACAAGTCTCCTGGGCCCCAGAGCACTGCAGATATTTGCTTTGAAACAGCAGGACAACTTGAAGAACCCACCTCCACCAGAAGGCCAGAAAAACAGATTCAGACAGAATCAAAGGGCCACTTGGCCAAGGGCTGGGTCTGCATCAGTTCTGACACAGTTCTCTGACACCTCCTTGCTCAGGCTTTGACAATGTCACCTAAAATAGTTTTATTCTAACCAACCTAAGCACTAAACCTTCTACTTCAGGAAAAAAGAGAGCTTTGTGGTTTTCCTGAAAAATCCTTGCATCTGGTGCATCTCTGTAAGAGCCTCAGTGGTGCCACTAAGTTGATTCTGTTTCTTCTTGAAAACATTCCCTGCACAATCCCATGCATTTTAATTTCCAATCAGCAATGTTTTGTCAAGGTAACCACAGTGCTACCGAGTGACAAGTCTCAGCAGCTGCCGTATGGACCCTCAATTATCTCCTAGCTAAGTCTGTTTCAAGAGACCATCTATTGTTCTGAGTTATACATGCTTCCCCCCAACCCCACTGTGCAGCTAGCTTGACCCAGCTATGTGTGAGCCCCACCAAGACCTTCCTTTCCTTTGCTTTGATTTTGGTCTGTGCCAGACCCTTTCCCAGTAGTGAGAGATAAATGTGGTAGGTTGGTAGATATGGTCAATGCATAAACTGTCACTCTAGCTGCACTGCACAGGTGAATCTAGGCCACAACAGGAAAGCATGGGGGCAGAAGGTGAGAGGCCAGAGGATCCAGTCTCTCTGCATGTCCTATTGTTGCCAATTGGTCAAGGGAGAGTCAGGTGACCTCCAAGTGCCATATGGAGAGTGAGCCGTGAGCAGATAGATACAATGTCCCTGTCACTAACCCTGTTACCACATCTTGCACAAGCCACTCCCACTCACTTATCAGAGTGAGTCTGGCTGTCTTTATCAGACCAGTTTATGGGGCACCTAACATCCCTGATAACAGTCCATGGCACTTGCATTTATTACAAATGCATTTGCATTTATTTGCATTTGCATTTATTACAAATCATCATTAAGACTTTTTCCAGCTCAAAAACAACATTTTATTGAGGTAGCTCTGATTATATATGGGAAAAAAATAAACCTAGACCATGATATTTTTTAATCAAAATTACTCAAAATGAAATATTTGTGTAGCTGACAACTTTCAGGGTTGGTCAAGAATGTGATTGTTTAAATATGCCTTCCATTCCTTCATTCTTACACAAATCTTTAAAAGAAAATGGGTGTGGCAAACCGACACTCAGCCTATTCTATCTGGAGTCAACTCGGAATCCCTGTCTTGTAAGACATACACATCTCTTGACACTATAAACCGTATGGTTGAGGGTTTTTTCTTCCTCATTTTAAATATGACTTCTATCCATCAAATGTAACAAAGTTGACAGGGCTTAAGACATAGCACAGAAAAGAAGGAAGGACTATGCTTTGAATAAAGGGTAATATCTTCTGAGCACCTATTATATATCAGGTATTGTACCAGACATTTTCTGTGAGACAGATGTCACCCCTAAATTTCAAATGAGGAAACACATTCAGAGATGTTACATAAGTGACCCAGGTCACACTGCTAATTATATGGATGTTGGGATTCATAATCTGTCACTAAATTCCAAGCTAATGTTGTTATATTGTGCTGCCTCTCCAGCATGTTAAAGCAGGATAAGTTTTCAAACAACCATAGAGAAGAGGGTGTTGAACGTGACCATAAAATCTGCAAGTGTGCAATATAAAAGACTATGACAAATAAAGTTAGAGTTAGTTCATCATAAGCCTGAGCTTCAGTTCTCTCAACATTTCACTGTACACTTATGAATATATCACTCTAGGCAGAGAATCCAAACTCATAAGCATATTCTTGGAATTTGCCATGGAAACCAGGTCAAGATTCCATTTCTTCCCCAAAATGCCCAGAGGTCTTTCATGCCTCCCATTATTCTGTTCCTCATTCTCTATCCCTTTCTCCCATAAAGGGCACAGAGTCCTGATAGCCTGGAGGGATGGCAATGGATACAATGGCTCATGGATGGCATCATCCCCAAGGAGGTGCCAGGCAGTAGGATATCATGGCTGCATTTCATGGCATCTTCCACACATGTGCTGCTGCCTTCACAGAACACACAGTACTACAAATATCTCAGTATTGCAAAGAATGGCCCTACTCTCTTTTCTACACTCCTGTCTTTTGTCCTCTCAAAAATTGTTACATTTGATGAATATAGAGCATATTTAAAATGATTTAAAAAAAGAGTTATTCAGATAGCTTATAGTGTCAAGAGGCATGCCAACTCTCACATGATAGGAATTCCAAATTGATTCTAGATCAATGTTTCTTTGGCACTATTGGCATTTTGAGCCAGATTGTTCTCAGTAAGAATTACTAGGTGGAGTGGTCTGTATCCCTCAATCCCAACCCTCTTCCCCTAGCTAAGTTCTACTCATCCTTCAGGTTCCTGCTTAAACATCACTTCCTCTGAGTGGTTTTTCCCAACCTTCCTGTTGGGAAGGGTTCCCAACCTGTCAACTCTAGTTGACATATCCCCTCCCATATATTTCCAAGGAACCCTGAACTTTGCTCACTGAACATGGTGTTGTAATGGTCTGTTTACTTAGATGGTGGAACAGAGAATTTACATAATGTTCTGATCCAGTCTATTCTATTTGTTGCTTTCCCAATATAATTACTCATTCATTGCTTTTGTCCCTCTATAGCATCTTTGTCAAACTATCATCAAGTCTCTACCTTCACACCTTCAATAATGAACCCACTACCTTTTAAGACCTTCATTTAATCGCTGAAGAGTTAAAAGTGTGTCTTAATAGTAACTCCCAATATTTCTTCTTATAATTTCCTTTTGGCCCTGGCTTTACCACTGGGAGACACTTTTAGAATGACAGGTAGATATAAGCAACTCAGAATTGTTTAACATTCTCAACCCAGGTTGACCTCTGCCAACTACTAATCTTTCTTGCATTCATATCTCTTTGGCCAGTCAGCTGTGTATATTCAGGAAATACAGATTCTTGCTTTCTGAATGAGAGATGTATGATAAGAAAGGCAAACCACAACAGGGATAAGTAAACTTCTTCCGGGCCCAGCCTAGGAAACAGGGTCTGGGTCTGGGTTCCAGGGAGATTCAGAAGCAGAGTTATCAACTATGCATCATCTGGAATCAGAAGCCCCTCTGCTCCTGCCCAGAGTTTTGTGAATCCTCTTGAGATACCAAGTAGAGACAAACTCTGCATATACTCTGGGAATTCCAGATGTGTATACAAAGCCTCAAACCTGGTCATTTGTCCAAGGCAGGTGTTACGGACTGAATATTTGTGCCCCCCCACCAATACTCATAGGTTGAATCCTGACTCCCAACATGATGGTATTTGGAAATGGGGCTTTGGGAGGTAACTAGGGTTACAGTAGGTCATGAAGGTGGAGCCCTCATGACAGGAATAGTGGCCTTATAAGAAGACAAGGAGGAGACAGATCTAAAATGTGCTTCCACTGAAGGAAGGCCATGTGAAGACACAGTGAGAAGACGGGCACCTGCAAGCCAGGACAAGAGCTTTCACCAAGAACCAAATTGGTCAGCAACTTGATCATTGACTTCCCAGCCTCTGGAACTGTGAGAAATAAATTTCTGTTGTAAAGTTACCCAGTGTGTGGTATTTTGTTCTGGTGGCCCGAGCAGACTAATACAGTAGGCAACCCAGAAAGAAGTTCACATGCACAAAGGACCATGAGGAAGGTAAACAGCAAAGTGGTTGCCTCCGCTCTCTCATCTCAGGGCTCTCACCTCGCTCAGGTTACCAGCAGCTCTCCCTCACACAGCCAGGATGCTCAAGGAAACATGTTTCTCTCCCCAAAAGGTGGTTCCCCTGGTACCATGCCAGGCTCTCTGCTCTCCCTGAAGCCAATTCGGACCACCCAACACCTGCACTCCAGAAGTTCCCACCATTTCTCAGAAAGAAGTAGTTACATTTGCATCTAGCCAGCAGCACCCTTACTACTTAAATACCACTTCAAGCTCTCTCTCAGAAGAAAAGCTTGTCTTCCCTAGGGGCTCCTGTCTCTAATCTCACTTCCCCTAAATGTTTCTCCACGCTGCCAAAGGGGCCTTTCTAGAACACAAATATGATCTTGCTACTCCCCTGTTTAAAGCTTTTTGAAAGATTGCCCACTACTTTTAGGGTAAAATCTCTTTTATCAAACTCCTCTGTACTGCCCCTGCCCTCTTCCTGGGGGTCATAGCTGACCACTCACAATTTTGCCCCTAAGTTATACATCCCACACATTTGGAAGTTCCCCAAAGGTCCACACTCCCTAATACTGTTGTACGTTTGCCTGTGCCAGCCCCTCTGCCTGAGATGGCCCCTTTCCCCATCTTCATCACCTCTCATGGAATATTCTATGACCTACCCACCCCAATCCATATCCCCTCGGCAGAATCAGCTGTCCCTCCTTTATATTTCTACACCTCATATGCTTGCTCCTAAAATAGGCAACACATCACAAACTTCTCTATCTGTAATTTAATCTACTCATTTCTCCACCCCACCTAGAAGCCAGGAAAATTATCAGTCTTTATTTGTAGCCCTCTCACTCAGTACAGAGCCTGGCATATAGTTGGTACTCATATATGGTTTTTGAATGAATGAGTGAGTGAATGAATGAATGGCCTGTGATGATTGAAATAATGAAAATCTCACCATCATGACAATTTCTACAACCTACATGATTAATGCTACATTAACCTCTTTCATATATCTCCTTCCAAATCACAGTAAGTTCCCAAATCCATGAACCACTGTCATTGTCCAAACCAGTGACTGCTAGCCACATGTAGTTTTTAAGTTATTTTAAAATTAAGTAAAATGTTATGGTCATACTAACCACTAATGACTATCATGCTGAACACTGCAGGTATAGAACATCTTTATCACCACAGAAAGTTCTATTAGACAGTGCAGGTTTAGGACAAGGCATATGAATTTGGTTTACAAAGCAGAGAATACATATACCTTTTCTCCCAGGAAGATCAAAATCTAACCTAGTTGATTCTGGTTCATCAGAAATTAGCCACGCATTTCTGTCTTACCTATGGTTATGAATATTCATTTTTGTGTATATGTAAATTATTTCTGTTATGATAAACAATTATTTTAAAATTTCTTGCTCCTTAAAATTATCCTCTTTTTTTTATAATTGCCATATGGCTCGCTGATTTACAAGCGTGTTAAGAGACTTAATTAATGTTTATTTGGAGCTTTGCCTGTCAAGGTTGTTATTAGAGGATCCATGGAGATTCTGCTTGTAACAAAAAGTTGGGTGGAAAACCCTAGCTTACTTGAACAGAGGCATAAAAACAATGGGAAGAAGTCTCTAGTCAGATTTAATTTATCACTTTCCTTCATCACCTATTTATTGAGTATGTACCATGTGTTTAGCAGTGAATGGCAGAAGGAAAATGTGGCTCCTGCTGGAAATTTGTCATTACTTCCTAGTAATGGAATTCCTGGCATCCATCAAAATTGCTATTACTGGTAGTGAAGCTATAAGGAGATGAAATGGAGATGTGGAGGGTACTGGCTGGTGGCTCAGGCTATCCCTGCCTTGATGGGATCACCATAACCCTGGTCATTATCTGTGTGGTTCTAGAACTGAATTATGCCCATATACCTAAAAGGGATGGGTAATCATCATCATAATCTTCATCACCATCATCATCATCAACATCATTATCATCATCAACATCATGATGATAATCACTAACACCTAGATAGTATTACTATGTGCCAGGTACTGCTCTAAGCCATAAATAATAATTACTTGCCAAATGTGACAACCATTTCCCAGTGACCCAACACTAGTGTTTGCATCTATTCCAGAATCCTGGTAGCTTGGGAACTTGCTTTAGAAGTCCAGAGGTTGTTTGCTAGGCTTTGACTGCTATAGAATGCATGAGATATCTAGCACCCTCACCTTACCCTATATAATTAACATAGTTCCTAGGGCAGCTGCATAGTTCTTTCACTAATTCCACCTTTTAGACACACCTGATTGGTCAACGTGGACACTTGACCCAAACGGGCCATAAGGCTCCTCCTCAGGATACGTAACCTAGGACAGGAGAAAGGACAGTGAGTCCGCCTGCAGTGGTGAAGGCTATAAGGCAAAACTCAGAAGATATGGGTGTTTATTTTCTCCACCATTTGGAGAAAGTATGTAGGAAGAGAGGCAGAATCCAGCACATGGGAGAAGCAAGGAAAGTCCTAGCCATGTTCAAGCTCCTGATCCCCAAGTGTCCTGAGTCCAACTTCATCTCTGATGAAGTTTGCAGCATTCATCTCATTCATCTATCAGCTTACAGCATTCATCTCTTCCTTGGCTTCCACACCAATAAATCTCTCTTTTGATTTCAGGTTATTCAAGCTGAATTTCTTTTACTTGCAACCAAAACAGTTTTGACACAGATGCCCTCAGAATAGGGTCCAAGCCCCTTAGCACAGAGCAAATGCCCTGCCTGACCCAGGCCCTACCTTCCTCACCAATGCCATGCCCTGCCATTCTCCCTCTCTCAGGGCCCAGAATACACCATGATCACTCTGTCCTCAGGACTTTCTTGCATAACTCTCAACTAGAAGCTCCATGATGATAGCGGCTGTGTCTTTTTGTTCACTTCTTTATTCTCAGGGACTAGCAAAGTGTCTGTCATACAGTTGGGACCTAATAAATACTTATGGAATTACTTCACGAGTCAATACATCAACAGAAACTGAATAGTCCTGGGGCGCCTGGGTGGCGCAGTCGGTTGAGCGTCCGACTTCAGCCAGGTCACGATCTCGCGGTCCGGGAGTTCGAGCCCCACGTCAGGCTCTGGGCTGATGGCTCGGAGCCTGGAGCCTGTTTCCGATTCTGTGTCTCCCTCTCTCTCTGCCCCTCCCCCGTTCATGCTCTGTCTCTCTCTGTCCCAAAAATAAATAAAAAACGTTGAAAAAAAATTTTTTTTAAATAAAAAAATAAAAAAAAGAAACTGAATAGTCCTGATGAACTTTTCGCCCAACCACTGTGAGGGCCTGTGGAATATCCCTGCCCACAACAGGAGCACTTCTCTAGGTCAAGAACACTGTCTCCCAGATTTTCAGACCTTCTCCCCTGGACGATGCTAGCACTCAGTAACAAATCTGGCCATAAGGAACTCCCCCTGAAATCTCACTTGAGACCAGCCTTCTCTATCAGCAAATTTCCTTCAAGCAATGACCCACGGTTAAGTTTCAGCTACAGCCAAGTTAATGCACACAATGATGGAGATTCTCCAGTCTGACTGATGCTTGATAGACTTAGTACTCCACTCCTTTTTACTGACTGCCTTTTACTAACTTCCCATTTTATGGGACATTTCTGTAGAGAGCAGATCTCATTCTATGACATTTTTATTCTTCCAAATTTCACTCATAGGAAGAAGGTAAACTTCACTCAAGGCTCTAGGGTTTCCATGCCTGTTATCACTCATCATTGAAATGACTACACCAGCAGCTGCAGCAGCCACAGGCACAGAGGTGGGGTCGGCGCCACCAGCAGCACCATCACCATAGCAGCAGTAGCAACAGCAAACTCAAGGCAGGGTGGACAGTAACATTTAATTGAGATCTTTTTTTTTCTTCATCATTTAAATCCATGCAGACCCCTTTTATCAACTCTCGTCCTCTTTGTTCCCTGCCCTGCCCTCTCTTCACTTCCCTGTGCTCTCAAGATCACTGCTAAAGTGGCATTGAAAGCTGTCCTTTTCCCTGGGTCCTAATCCCCTCCCCTTGCCCCCAAAGTCCTTCTTAAGCAGGTTGGCACCTGGCCCCAGCCTGCCCTCCAGTGTCCTGCTTTGATGGCAGATTCCTGGGCTGTGCAGCTGACAGTTTGGATCCCTTGGCTGGCTGCCAGGGTATTCCACTTCTCATTACTTTTCTCACTGCAATTCATTTCCTTGTGATTGGAGACAATTAGGATGCCAACAAATGGCTGGTCCAGCCCTGTTTGGCAGTTACATAACCACAAATAAGTATGCACTGCCCCATCGGAAGCAAGTGAGCTGCTAATGAGGAAGATTAATTACAAAGCGAGGGTCACCCCCGAATGGCCCCTCACCGCATTTCACCCACTGCTGGAGAGAGGCCAGACACCAAAGCCTTGGCTGCAAAAATAAAAAAAAAAACTGCACAGGGGCCCATTTTGAGAGAGGACTGCCGAGTCCTATTTATGGAGGCAGAAAGGGGTGGGAGGGGCACAGTTGTCCCATCGTTGAGAACCTTGTGGCATGATCCCCCAAGGTCATCCCAACAGCAGAAGATTCACACGCTCTGCACCTCTTGGTCTATTTGCCATACTTCCTTCTTATTTCCCCCTGAATGACTCATGGCTTTGAGTCTTATGTTTCCTGCTTCAACATGCTAAAATACATCCTGGGGCTTATCTTCGAGGTTATTCAATTCTCCCACACCTCTTAGTGGACTGTGCCCTGATGAACTACCAACCAGCCATACGGAGTGTCCTGGGAAAAAGCAGCACAGGGGAATCCAATCAGCATCATCTGTGGATCCAAGCCAGATCTTTTCCAATAAGCCATATCTGGGCTACCTAAAAGTTTTCCCTTTCATACCTTTCCATAAAAACCTAGGCAAGAGCAGCTTCTTTGACACTTTCTCCCTCTTCAAGCTGCCACAAGTTATGTCAAGCATGACTTCTGAGGTCGTGAATGGGAAGACAAGTCCCAACATCAGAAGTTGGGAGAGTCAGGAGAACATCTTTATTCTGAGCATGAGGTGAATTGGGCATGTGGCTCAGAGTTAGGGCTAAAACAACAGGAATTGACTGGAAGTCCACTTTGTAAATGAGAGTAGTTCCGACTGATTGCAGGAATCTATCGAGGCCTTAGCTCCTATGTGCACCTCTTTAGAGTTTTCTTGTGTATTATAGGTAGTAAAAATTGTCTTCTCCAGTTCTCTTTTGTCCATTCCCCTCTCACACATTGACAAAATGAGAATAATCACTGCACAAAGTTTTACTTCCTCCTTATCCTCCAAAACTACCCCATCCAAGGTTTGCTATACTTTTGATTGAATAATAACATACCAATACCAATAAATGTTTCCAGATTTCTTATCATAAGGCCATGTCCATTTTCATCAAATGCCAAAAAGTGTACCTTTCTAAAATACTATAAGTGTAATCTATTAGCAGGAATCTGAGGGTCCCACCAAATTCCCCCTTCACCCCTCATTTTTAGTTTACAATATGGACTTAGTCCCTTCTCCCATAAGGATACAACCTTTGGCCTTATAAGAAAATTATTTACATATTTCAGTTATCTATGACTCAAACTCTTCTACTGGTAGAAAGTTAACTCAATATAAAACTGTTTTAAGACGTAAGGACCAGCGAGTATACAGTGCAAGGTAGGGAGTAGCAGAGAATGACGCTGATGGAGTAAGCACAGGCCAAATAATGAAGGCTAAAAGATTTGTACCCTATGTTGTAGACAAGTAGTATACTTAACATCTTTTTATGTAGACAAATGATGATACTGTTCAGATGCACACTGTCAAAGGCATACCCGGATTTATACACAATTCCCCAACCACCATCTATAAATCCCCCTTTCCATTCCTCACCAAGGAGCACTGCATTATGCAATTGATTTAGGATAATGTTATTGTAGAAATAAATATGTATCTACAGTAATATTCAAACAGATAAATCAGTCACAATCTTTAGGACGTTAACTCATTACTAACAAGTTTCTGGCAACATGCAGAAATTTTTACCTGTTTTGGTCACTGATGTACCCTCCCCCCAAAACACCTTCAACAGTAACAATACATAATAGATGTTCAGTAAATACTTTTTGGATGGGTGGATCGATGGATTTGCCTTGCAACTAATGTGACAAACCAGTGTGTTATGCCACCAGGGGCTGAGAATGACCGTGGCCAGAAAGTTAAGGATTGACAGGATCCTATGCATGTTTTTGAAACACCACTCCACTTGCTGTGTGAAGGACAGGATAAGAAGAGCCCAGCAGCAAGGAGTCCTGTTAGGAAGTCAATGCAGTGACGCACATAGGAAATGATGAGTTCCTGAACCATGACAGTGGCGATGGGGCTGGAGAGGAAGGAATGGATCCAAGAAACATTTAATAGAAGTGAACAAAACTTAATCAAAGAAACTTTTTCCCATCATGTCTTTGAACAGGATTAATTATGTAGGTCAGAGGCAAGGACTGGGAATGTTCATCATACTGAAATCATAGTGGCAAAGCCCAGCTGCCATTATTATATGTTGGCAGAGTAGGAAGTCACCTCCATATTATAATGTCAGGAGCACATGGAGGAGTCGCAATCCAAAAATACCTACACCACCCACTGCCTGAAATTACACCATTAAAGCATTTCTTGCTTTTAATCCTCACCTCTCCAGATGACTTTAAAACATGCTAATATATTTGAGAAGAGGGAGAAGGAATATTTATGGGGTACAAATAATACATTAGGCATTCTGCATAGTTCTGTCGAATTCTCACAATGACCTTGTGATTTTAATATTGTTAAGGGGAAACTGAAGCTCAGAGAGAAACACACGTAAGTGGTAAAGCTGGGGTTTGAGCCCAGGTCTTTGTAATTTCCTTTTTCTTGAGAGAATGGTGACTGATACCATCATAATGATTGTTACTACCACTGTTTCTGTTTTGTTCTTTTTAAATTTTTTTTCAACGTTTATTTATTTATTTTGGGACAGAGAGAGACAGAGCATGAACGGGGGAGGGGCAGAGAGAGAGGGAGACACAGAATCGGAAACAGGCTCCAGGCTCCAAGACATCAGCCCAGAGCCTGACGCGGGGCTCGAACTCACGGACCGCGAGATCGTGACCTGGCTGAAGTCGGACGCTTAACCTACTGCGCCACCCAGGCGCCCCTGTTCTTTTTACAAATATGAGAATAGTGGGCCCAAGAGAAGAGGAAATGGCAGAAGCTCTGAGAAGTGAGAATGGTGCAGACAAGACGGAATAAGTTTGCAGATAATAAACATATTTAACGTCACAACTTTCCCTAAGACTACACTTTAGTGCAGGCATGGGTGGGAAAGTGGCTGGTAAGCATCAGTGCCACACAGATCAGTGTGGTCTGGGATTCTGAGCACTCTCATCCTCATGAGCTATAAGTTATCAGATCATAGCAAGAGCTCCCAGGACAAGGTGCCTGTGATCTTGAAATAGTAACTAAATCCAGATCAGGAAGCTGAAAATGGAGTCAGGAAGAGTAATTTCCTCCATATTTCCCAGATAAATGGAAAGAAACTAGCTGGCCCTGACCCTAAGGATACTCCCCACATTTAGAAATTTACTTCTCTCTTGAAGATTTTTTCATTTGACTAATTCTTTCTTGTTTCTCTCTTTCAGAACTCAGTATTCTTCTACATCTGAGCAGTCCTAGAGTCCTACTTCATCTCCCAGAACTTTGCTTTCTTCCTATTTTTTCACCTGGGTACTTCTAACATCTAATAGGAGCTGGGTTATAATATCACACTTCACCAGCAGAGGCTGCCAGCTACGTTGTCTTAATGTGTCCGAGATGTTAAACCTAAAAATAAGTTAATTTCAGTTTATTGATATGAAGATATATCCTGGATTAAAAGTTTGTAAATCTGAAATGTGTGCATTGAGTTTATTTTATCTAGCTATACAGAGGTTAAGCTCAGAAGAAGAGGGACCAAGGTCAGAAAGCGAAGAGAGACTAGGCAGGACCAAAACCAAACATCCGGAGTGAGAGCAGAATGAGAGCTGGGTCGGAACCAAACTGGGTCAATCACCAGGCTGAGCACGACCCAGGGGTATCAGACCCTCACTGATTAGATCTGTCAACTCCCTCAGAATTAATCGGGACCTCTAATTCATGCTTACCAAACTTACAAGACACTGATTGATAAATCAAATGCTGAGCCATTAATTTTCAGAGAAAAATTTAAGCGATCATTGGTCTGGAACCCAGGACTTCCCCTGGACAGTGCTAGAGAAAAACTGACAATATCTTGATCTCTGGCCCTTAACTTTTCCAGATCCTTTGGAACATTTTCCTCTGTGGGTAATACTAAATACATGTTACGTGCTGGTTACCTGGTTAAGTTAAAGCTTGTACGGGTATTCACATTCTAGAAAAACCTTCCTGAGACTATACTGAATTTTCACAACAGTTACATCCACCCACTCTCTCTTTCATTCAATTAATACTTATTGATGCCTACTATATGCCCAGCAATGTGCTAGTGTCTGGACATGTAACTGGTAAGTGAGAGTGGCATGGCCTCAGGTCTTATGAAACTTACATTAGTTTGGGGAGACAGACAGCCAATTAGTTTGGGGAGACAGAGAAGCAAAATCACTAGAGAGTGCAGGAGGGGTATGAAGGCATAGTATACTGCAAGAAAGGATAACAGATGGGGCACCGGGTGGCTGAGCCAATTAAGCATCCAACTCTTGATTTCAGCTCAGGTCTTGAGCTCACGGTCCTGAGTTCAAGCCCCACGTTGGGGAAAAAAAAGCTGGGGGGAAGAAAGAAAGGATAATGAAAGCCCTCCTTAAATGGGGTGAAAATGTGACTTTTAACCTGAAACCCGAAGAAGCCAACCTTACAAAGATAGATGGGGAAGGTATAGAAGGGGCTGTGATTCCAAGCAAAGAGAAGGCATATGCAAAGTCTCTGAGCTAGGTAAGAATTTGATGTAAAAGATGATCAGTGCTGCTGGAATACAATGATCAAGGGAAGTACACTGTATGAGTTGAAGTTAGACAGGAGGCCGGGGACAGATCATGCAGAGCCTTGTGTGCTATGATAAGGAGTTTGGATTTTATTTGAAGTGAAACAGGAGTCATGGAAGAATTTTAAGAAGTAGGGTGATGTGCTGTGAGTTGAATATTTAAAAGATCACCTGGGCTGCTGTGTGGAGACTGCATTGTGACTTAGGTGAGGGAGGTGTCTTTTTAGAGGAAAGGAAGTAAATTGAATGGTGAGACATTTAGAAAGGAGAATTGACAGACTTACTGATGGACTTGATGTGGAGGAGGAAGAAAAGGATGGTTCCTGGCTTTCCAGGAGGTGGTGGGACCATGAACTAAGAAAAAGAAAAATTATCTTCTAGGAAAGGTTTCTTTTACCAAGGCCAATACTTCATGCCCTCAAAATTCCGGAGTCAAGACTTTGTATATACTAGTAGAGATTCTCCCCCCCATCCTGTCATCCCCCAGCAAATCTCCAGACTTATTAAAATCAACTACAAAAGGCCAAACTGAGCAGGTGGCACTCATGATCCTCCTACAGACACATCAGCTCAAATAACAATTGTTAAGGACGGACTTTCTCCCATTTTAACCTCCTTAGTATGGAGGAACAGTACTGGACATCTTTAATTTACCATCTCAATTAAATCCAAATATTAAGGTCACTCTTTAGACACTCAGACACATTATTAAATCTTATCCACTTATCATTACTATTGTTGCTGTTATTAAATCTTTATAGGTATCTCTGGAGACCTCTTGAATGCTATTCAAGAACTAGAATTGTTCAAATTAACCATAAAAAACAATTTTCAATAGATTTATTTTACTTAGCCAACATTTATTAATTGCCTACTGTGTGCCAGGCACGATTAGATCTTCCCAGCTGCTCCAAGAGGTGGGGGTCGTTGTTCTCGCTTGAAGCCTGAGAAAATTAAGATGCAGAGAACGTGACTGGGCAAAGTCACAAGCAGTGATTGCCACTTAGGTACCTTGGATACAACAGTCACATTCTCTTCCACTCTGCTCTTCTGAACATGCTTCCATTTGCGATTTCCTTGGAGTTATCAGCAACCTCATGCATAAATGACATCTTTATAAGCATCAAGAAAAAAGAAGCCATATGCCAGGGATAGGAAACTCAAGTGTCTACTGGACCCAGACAGATGCTGTTAATTAGTGAACAGGCCTGATAGAAGGACAAACTGGGAGTCACAGGGACTGTGGTCAACTGGGGAGCACATGCCCCTTCCAATGAGAGCAGCTCCTTCTTACCCCCATATCACTGCCACTGCTAGAAATGTGACCTGCGTGATCAGACATTCTGCTTTCTCAAGGAAGTGAGAAATCCACATTTCCATGTGAGCTCCCTCAAGTTTTGAGTTTGCAACAAAACTCAAATACTCTTAAAAGTACTGTGTGTGGAAACACCACGCAAACCTAACAAAATGGGTGTGTGGGCAGAATCCAGCCTACAGGCTGCCAATTTCTGACCTTAACTGTACAGATCATTGACGCATTATTTATGATCTGGAAGACCTTTAAACAATTTTACTGTCCAGTGATGTAGGCTGGCTCAGATATCTGTGGTGCAGCCATCTGATTGAATTTTTACAGCCTTTAACAGCCAGCAGTATGAAGACCATGTAGCATACTAAAAAAATGCTTAGGATAAACAGCAGGGTAGCATGATTCTGCTATGACATTAAATTCAAAAGGCAAACTACAAAATGATACCCAGTCAAGTGTTTTAAATGTTGAACTGGGGGACGATTACAAAAGTGAACACATGTGAAAAATCATCAAGCTATACAGACACAGATATACTTTGCAGCATGGATATCATACCTCAATAAAAAAAATTAATGATGCCTGGGCTATGATCACTATTCTGTACATTTTTGCATGAAAATGGACAAGAATTTCAAGGAAGCATGGGCAAAGAAAACAATTTGATTGTGTTGGTTGTGGGATAATGGAAGACTCTTTCTGCCTTTTCCTCCATATGGATTTCTATTACTGTTACTGTAACATGGTATTGGGGGAAGATTTCTCAAAATATCGTATATAAGAGGGGCGCCTGGGTGGCTCATTCGGTTAAGCATCTGACTTCGGCTCAGGTCATGATCTCATAGTATGTGAGTTCGAGCCCCGCATTGGGCTCTGTGCTGACAGCTCAGAGCCTGGAGCCTGCTTCAGATTCTGTGTCTCCTTCTCTTTCTGTCCCTCCCCCACTTATGCTCTGTCTCTCTCTGTTTCTCAAAAATAAATAAATGTAAATATATATGTGTGTGTGTATGTATATATATATATATGGTATATAATAAATCAGTAGTTACCATCCCATTTCAATGCAGATTGAAATCCCAAAGAGAAGAACACTATTTACTGTTTGATCTGGGCCACTTTCCACCCCTTCCCAACTAGAGATAGTGAGACCCTCACCTGCTGCCTCAGCACCATCCCTGAACAGGTCAGAAGGGACACTGGAAGCCCCAGCCCTACAAGGTAACGAAGAGACATGATGTTGTCAGCCCACAGTCCCTGCTACTAAAAAGCTTCCAGCAAGTCAGAAGCACCTCTCTGCCCATTGAGCTACCACTGCCCCCACTGAATCATGCAGAATGATTTCTGCTGCAAATATTGAAAAATCCAACCAAATGGTTTAAATACCGGAGAAAGTTTATTATCTCATGTATCCAGAATTCTAGGCAGGGTGGGAGTCAGAGGACCACAATCAGCAAGTCAGTGATGTCAGCAAGAGCTCAAGTTCTTTCTATATCCCTGTCTTCCCATGGCTGCCCCTCCACTCTGGTGGCAGCAATAGTCAGAGACGCAAGTAGTCAGAGAGACAGCAGTCAGAGAGTAAGTTCTTTGTTCACATCCAGCAAAGGAGTGATATTTTCCTCTGCAGTTCTCTCTTTAAGAGGGAATTTGTTTTTTGCCCAAAAGCTCCTATTGGACTTTTTATGTCTCAGAATCAGTCACGTTATTGTTTTAAAAGTACTCCCCAGAAAGGAGGAGGATGAAATTACCAAGAACAACTTGGACTAATCACCTAGATTGACACAGATGTGGGATGCCAACCCCAATGTCCTTGGGATCTCTTATCGATTTTTACCATCTAGAAAATATCTTAAATGTGTCTGCCTCATTGGTTTCCAAGTTACCATAATCTCATGGTTGGGCTATATAAAAAGCCTCCTAACTAATCAATCTACAAAGTGCTGGTGGACAGGAACTGTCATTACACACTCAGTTCAATCAAGAAGCCAAAGCACTAAGTCAATCTGCCTAATAAAATGTCGGAAGCAGGGGGTCAGGGCAGAGAAAAAAAATGAGCTAGAAATGGAAGGAAACTTTATTCTGGTGTTGAACTTTGCTTCTTTGCATGTGACATGGTACCAACATTAGACCTTGTGGCACCTTAGGTTATAATGTGATGCCAGGACTAAATGTCCTTAGTAATCAGTAAGTTTTTCCTGGAAATGCCAAGTTTAAATCTCAGAAAGAATCAACTGCCAAGGCCAAAAAAAAAAAAAGCACTATTCATTCATCCAATACATTTTTGAGTACTTATTCTATCCAAGGCAATGTGCTTGACACTGGAGATACAAAGGTGAATAAGACCAACAGTCTAATCTCTTAGAGCTAACAGTATATCAGGAAAGACAGTCATTAAACAACTAATTACAGACTAATTATTTAATTGCAGTTTTGACAATGCCATTAATAGAGAAATATAGGCAATTGAAACCATATAATGATTTGAGGTGGGAGGCATGAAATCAGAAGATGCTTCCCCAAGGAAGTGACATTTAAACTGGGTGGGCTTTAGCCAGAGAAACAGTAAGGGACAAGTATTCAAGGCAGAGAAAACTGTTGTGTACAAAGACTCTAAGACAGAATGAAACAAGGAAAGATGAAAAAGGAGTGTGTCCAGAATAAAGAGAAGAGCAGTACAAGATGAACTGGGAGAGGTAGGGGTTTGTAAGGAAGGGCAGACCAGCAGAGTGCAAACCTCTTTTGCACTAGAGGTTTAAGAAAGTGATATGATCAGGGGTGCCTGGGTGGCTCAGTCAGTTAAGCGTCCGACTTCAGCTCAGGTCACATCGTGGTTTGTGGGTTTGAGCCCCGCCTCAGGCTCTGGGCCGACAGCTCAGAGCCTGGAGCCTGCTTTGAATTCTGGGTCTCCCTCTCTCTCTCTCTCTGCCCTTCTTCCACTCATGCCACTCATGCTCTGTCTCTGTCTCTCTCAAAACTAAATAAAAAACATTAAAAATTAAAAAAATAAAGTGATATGATCAGAAGCCAGAAGATGACACCACAAACAACTAGGAAGAGACCGTCAAAAACATAATAAATAAGCTGTTTCCAGAATTCTGGGAGAAAGAGGACACTCCTACTAGTGGATGGGGCTCTGAATAATCTGGCTTGTCTGCATCCAATTCACTCTCTTTTTCAGCTGTCACACTGCAGCCACCATATAGCCACAGATGTCAGTGAATGACATAGTGTTCCCTTTCCAGTGCCCTTAGGGGTGATGTGCCCATGTGTAGCCCGGAAGATATTCCTAGATATCTGTGATATGGGTCTTGCTGCCTGCCCTGGCCTTGTAGTCAGCCTCCTTCCTACCCCAATATTTTGCATTCCAAACGGGAACACTATTTCTCCAGTCACTGGGCTGTGCAGAGGGGTTAATTTGCCTGTTAATTTTCCACATGAGATAATACGCACAATGAAGCACAAGTGAGAAGCAGGACATCGACACTGTCTCCAGCTGAGAAATCAATTCATACTTTAAATTACTCTCGGTAACCCCAGTCACCACTGGGTTCCTACTTCCATCTATCCTGATTTGTATAAAGTTGTCTTCCTGGAGCATGAAGACCCCAAGAGGACCCTGAGCAGTTTCGCCTCTGCACCCCAGTGGCACACTAATGGCCCAGGGAGGAGGAGAGGCAGGATTGACGGCAGGGCATCCCCAGGGCATGTAGGCAGCACACACTCCATAGCAGAGGTGGTGGGGCCTGCTGGGCCTGTGCTCAGTGTCAGCAACAGCGTCAGCCAGCTTGAGGTCTGGCCAGCTAACACCTGGGGTTCAGAGGCCACTCACCTCTCCTTACCACCTGGTATCTCAGCTGATTAATTGCCTGGATCATTCATCCATTTCACAAATATATACATGGGTGTCAGATACTCTGCTTGGTTTAGAGGAGAGAAAAAGATTGAAAAGATCCCCTTGTACCTTAACACAGGAGATCAGAAAAAAATCAAGCAGGCTGGGTGTCAGTCCCAGCTTTTCCATTTAAGAGCTACGTGACCACAGGCCAGCTCTATAACCTCTCTGCAGTTTAGGTGCCTCACCTGTGAAATGGAGACAAGATCTAGTTCCCAAAGTGGTCACAAGGGTCCATGTATATAAATAAAGTTTCCATGCACTTGCTTGTCACTGCATCACACAAAATAGGCTGCATAGATCATCACCAGATGTAGAGATTATAAAAATAAGCCATGTGAAAAGGCTACATATTGTGTAAGTCCATTTATATGGAATATCTAGAATATGTCAATTCAGAGAGACAGAAAGCAGACCAATGGTTGCCAGGGGCTGGGAAAGGTGGCGGGGCGGGGGGGCGGGGGGGAGGTGCGAGTTCTGTGTGGATAGGAAGCAACTAGAATGGGTACAGGCTTTCTTTTGGGGGTGATGAAAATGTTCTGGAGTCAGATCATTGTGATGGTTGTAAAACTCTCTGAGTATGTGAAAAACCACTGAATTGTATACTTTAAAGGTATGGAGTTTATGGTATATGAATTATGTTATTTAAATGTATAGGGGTGTGTGTGTGTGTACGTGCATGTGTATGCCATGTTGCATATATAAAATCTGCTTTGGATGTATCTCAGGAGGAAATCCATGCAATATGAATCAAGATGATGTAGATGGATTCAAACATGAGTCCAGAGCCAGAGTTTCAAGAATAAGCAACGGGGCTTGCAGGTACAAATATGCAATCATGATGCGTCTCGCAGAGGCAGCCCATCTCAGATTGGACCAGCCACAGTTCAAGTGTCGGTAGCCTCCTGTGGCTAATGGCTATGCATCTGAATAGCACAGGTTCAGAAGGAAGACTGAAAAGGAAAGAAGGAAGGAAAGACAGACGCATCAATTGAAACCTCCTTCGAGCTGGCCATGCATTCCAGTACCACCTTATTCCACTTCACGAAGCCCTGCAAGGGAGACGGCACTAGCTCCACTTTGACATTGGAGTAAATCAGGGCTGAAAGAGGTTAAGCAAGCTTATGAAAGGGGAGGTGGTTGTTGTTAAGTAAGGAGAGAAGACACCTGAAGAGAGGGAACAGCTAAGATTAACAAAAAAAGAGGAAAACCATGACGGGCAAAGGAAGGTCCCAGAGGATGTATGTGGAAGGCCACTTGAAAAGGACAGAATCCCACAAGACAGTTGTGCTATACGTGTCAGGCAGGTGTGGAATTAGCTTCCCTTGTAGAATTCTCTAACGCCAGAACCATAAGAGCGGATAGAAGGCGATTCCATTATCAGCTGGGGTCAACTTGAACGTGAGCATCGACAGAAATGTGTCTCTGCTCAGCCGAAGCTGAGATGTCAGCCGCACGGGTTTGCAGTCATTCCAGGAAGCAGCCCGTGCCCATGCTGCTCACTCAGCATCTCCTGGCTGCCTTCCCCCCTGACCATACCGATGCCCCCACCCCACACCCCAACAGCAACAGCAGCCCTGGCCTCTGTCTCTGACCCTTGCCCCCTCCGATCACTCTCTTTCCCCTTGCCTCTGTGTCACCTGGTTCCTTTTCTCTACAAACCCTTATTTCCAAGCCTCTTTCCTCTCCGTCTTCATAAATAATCCGGGAGAGGCACTTCCAGCAGTGTCTCGTTCATACGCATAATTAAAGTGGCCCTCTCTGAGATAAGTCTCCTCCCTAAGTCATTGGTCAGATAAGGAAACTGAGGAAAAGGGGGGCAGAGCACCCACGCCTCCTGCAGCATTTCCCCTTCAGACACCAAGCACACGCCTGTGTGTGGGGCATGGCTGTTGGCTCCACCCCAGTGACCAGCTCAGCAGGCTCACTGACTCGCAGGGAGATACTGCTCTCCCCAACTTCTTCACATGTGTTTTTACAACCTGAGGAATAGGAAGGAGGGAATACAGCCAAATTCCAGTTCAGCTTCCAGCTCACAATACACTCCAACCAGCAGTAAGTTAGGCAGCTTGATATGGTGAAAAAGCCCCGGCTTTCACGTATCTGGACTTGAGTTTGTGTCCTGACTGCAACTTCTTAGCCATGTGGTTTTGGATGAGTTCATGAACACCCTTCTCCCAACCCCCCAAAGCTTGATTGCCTCAAGTTTTAAAGTTAAAAATCCTTCAATTTTTTTTTATTGTTTTTTAATGTTTATTTATTTTTGAGAGAGAGCACGAGCAGGGGATGGGGGGAAAGAGGGCGGGGACAGAGGATCCCAAGGGGGCTCCCTGCTGACAGCAGCAAGCCCCATGCGGGGCTCGAACTCAGGAACCGCACAATCATGACCTGAGCTGAAGTCGGACACTCAACTGACTGAGCCACCCAGGTGCCCGAACAGTTAAAGATCTTTTTTTTTTTTAAGTTTATTTATTTCTTTTGAGAGAGAGAGAGAAAGCATGAGTGGGGTAGGGGTAGAGAGAAAGGGAGAGAGAATTCCAAGCAGGCTCTGTGCTGTCGGCTCAGAGCCCAACATGGGGCTGGAACTCATGAACCATGAGATCATGACCAGAGCCTACATCAAGAGTTGGACACTTAACCAACTGAGCCACCCAGGTGCCCTGAAAACTCTTTTAAATGGAGAGAGCGAAAAAATCTGGCTTTCCCAGTTGCACTAACAGTTAAAACACAGAAGGTGCCCGAAAGGACCAGTTCTCCAGCTTCTTGTGGCTGTTACTTTCCTTCATTCCTTTCTTCTCTCAATGAAGAACATCAGGCTCACTCTGCAGCCCAGCACAGACACAGGGTTAGAGTCCGCGGGACTCACCACCCAGCACACCACCCTGTTCTCACCTCACAGGTCAAAGTCTGTCCTGCTTATTCAGAGCAACACACAGGCTGAACCAAAGTGATGCCACCTATTTCCCTGATCTTGCATCTTCTGTTCATAGGGCCAAAAGAAAGCCAAAAAGTCCAACCCCCATTCTGACTGTGCAGACAGGGTGGCCTCCTGAGATTTCCTCTGTTAATGATGCCTCAGTTACTTTTGCAGCTCCAGCATTAAAACCCCGATTGCATCAAAGCCCCGATGAGTCACACATGAGAATCCTCCCTGGGGGAAAATGTCAGGAAAAGGACAGGGTGGTGGAAGTTGAGGGTACAATGATTTTGTGGTTCAGCAAACCCAAACACTCAGTTCTTTTTGTACTCAGCACCTAAAGTAGTGCCAAGAACACAGATAGCTCTCAAAAAAAAAAAAAAAAAAAAAGTTAAATAAATAAATGGAACAGGATATTAAAAAACAGAGAGATGTGACAGAGTATAGAATGTTCAAGAGATTGCACACAATTTGGTTTTGCAAAAATGTGTAAGAGAGATAGTGGGGTCCAACCAACAAAGTTCAGGCAAGCTCTGTGTACCCAAATGAAGGCAGATCCAGAGTGAGGTCTGCCACCCCCACCAGAAGTCCTCCCTCCTTTGACAAGGTCTACACCCAAATCCTCCAATTCACCCATGCCCTGCTACAGCTAGTTTTTCTTTCCCTTCTATTGCTCATCATTTGCCTTCATGGAATATGTCATCATAAGATTTGTGCAGCTTTATTCATAGTAGCCAAAAGCAGGAAACAGCACAATTGTCCATAGGTGGGTGAATGTATAAACAAACTGTGGTATACCCATGCAATGGGATACTACTCAAAAATAATAAAAGGGGTGCCTGGGTGGCTCAGTCGGTTAAGCATCCAACTCTTGATTTCAGCTCAGGTCATCATCTCACAGTTTGTGAGTTCCAGTCCCATGTCAGGCTCTGCGCTGGCAGTGTGCAGCCTGCTTAGGATCCTCTCTCTCCCTCTCTCTGCCCCTCCCACTCGTGCTGTCTCTGTGTCTCTCAAAATAAACAAATAAAAACTTAAAATATTAATAATAAAAGAATAAACTGATATACAAAAAAACATGAATGAATCTCAAAAACAGTACACTGAAGGATGGAAGCTAGAGAACAATGAAATAGTCATCAAAGTGCTGAGATAAATTAACTGCCAGCCCAGATTCCATACACAGCAAAGTATCTCCCAAAACTACAAGCAGAATTACGTATTTTTAAACTAATAAAACTTGATTAATTTGTCAGAAATCTTAATGAAAAGTTTTAATATTTTGAACTAAATTATAATAAAAACCCAAAATAGCAAACCCAGTAGGATACAGCTAAAATTATGCTTAGAGAGAAATTATACCCTTAAAACAGATATATTAAAAAAAGAAGAAAATTTGATTAATCTAAGCATCCATCTCAAGAGTTAAGAAAAAACAAATATCTCAAGAAAAAACAAATATCTCAATAGTATGATGGTAAATGAAGAAATAAACATGCAATAGAAAAGATCAACGAAGTCAAAATTTGGTTCTTTCAAGACTAATAAAATTTATAAATCCCCATCAAACTGATCAAGAAATAAAAACAGAAAAACAAATAACAAAGCATAAATAAATGTAACACCACTACAGATCCTGTAGCCATTAAAAAGATAACTACCAAAATGAAGTAGATCATCTAAATAGTTCTATAACAATTAAAGAAAATGAATTGGTAATTTTAAAATTCTCTGAAAATAAAGCTCCAGGCCCAGATGGTTTCACTGAAGAATTCTACCAAAAATATCTATCTATCTATCTATCTATCTATCTATCTATCTATCTATCTATCTATTTTTGAGACAGGGACAGAGAGAACGAGCACGCAAGTGCAAACAAGCAGGATAGGGACAGATAGAGAAGGAGAACAGAATCCAAAGCAGGCTCCAAACTCTGAGCTGTTAACACGGAGCCCGCCACAGGGCTTGAACTCATGAACTGTGAGATGAGATCGTGACCTGAACCAAAGTCAGATGCTTAACCGACTGAGCCACGCAGGCACCCCATATTTGAAAAAACTTTAACACCAATTCCACATAATACCTTCTAAGTAATAGAAGAGGAGGGGATACTTTCCAACTCTTTTAAGAAGCCAAGATCATCCTGATATCAAAATTAGACAAAGACAGTGCAAAAAAAGAAAACTATAAGCCAATATCTTTCATAAATACAGATGTAAATATTATTACTAAGAGAATATTAGGAAATAAATTCAGCAATATATAAAAAAAAGTAGACACCATGACCAAGTAGAGTTTATTCTAGGAATGCAAAGCTGGTCAATATGTAAAAATTAGTCAATGTAATCCACCATATTTATAGGAGACCAAAGAAGAAAAAATCACACGATCATAATTGAAAGTCTGTAACAAAATTCATCACTATTTATGATGCAAGCTCTCAAAAACAAACAAACAAACAAACAAAACAACTTTAGGAATGGAGAATTTCCTAAACTTAATAAAGAACATCTACAAAAAACCTACTATACCATTTCTACTAGATGGTAAAAGACTGAATGCTTTCTCCCTCAGATTGGGAGGAAGGCAAGGGAAAAAAAAACAACTTTATTGAGTTATAACTGACATACAAAAAGCTGTACATATTTAATGTATACAAATTAATAAATTTGGAAATATGTGTGTATACCAATGAAACCATCACCACAACCTATGCCACAAATACATTCACCACCTTTCAAAGTTGTCTACTGTCCTCTTTATTTTTTGTATGATAAGAACACATAACCTAAAATCTACTCTCTTAGCAAATGTTTAATTATATAATACAGTTTTGTAAACTACTAGGTACCATCCTATACAAGAGATCCCTAGGTCTTAATCATTTTGTATAACTGCCACTTTGTGCCCCAGACTAATACCTTCCTGTTTCCCCTGTCCTGAGTCCAAAGCAACTACCATTCTACATTCTGCTCCTGTGAGTTTGACTATTTTATTGCTCATATAAGTGGTATCACATAGTCTTTATCCTGTGTCCAGCTTATTTCACTTAGCATAAGGTCCTCTAGTTTCATGCACATTGTTGCACATAGCAAGATTTCCTTCTCTGTAAGGTGAAAAATATTCTATTGTATATTTTACCACATTTTCTTTATCCATTCATCCACTGATGGACATTTAGGTTTGTTCATGTCTTGGCTATCATGAATAATTCTGCAATGAATATGGGATTACAGATACCTCTTAAGATCTTGATTGCAATTCCTTTGGTGTTGGATTGCTAGATAACATGGTATTCTGTTTTTAAACTTTTGAGGAACCTCCATATTGTTTTGCAGTAGTAGCTGCACCGATTTACATTCCTACCAACAATGCACAACGGCTTCTTTCTCCCCACATCCTTCCAACACTTGTTATCTTTTGTTTTTGATGACAGCCATCCTAACAGATATGAGGTGATATCTCATTGTGGTTTTGATTTGCATTCCCTTGATAGTAATGTTGAGCACCTTTTCATATACCTACTGGCCACTTGTATCTCTCCTTTAGGGAAATGTCTATTCAGTGTTTTTCCCCAGGCTTTTTAAAATTTTTTAATGCTTACTTATTTTTGAGAGAGAGAGAGAGAGAGAGAGAGAGAGAGAGAGAGAGAGAGAACAAATAGAGGAGGGGCAGAGAGAGAAGGGGACAGAGCATCCAAAGCAGGCTCTGCGCTGACAGCTTAATGTGGGGCTCGAACTCAAACTGTGAGATCATGACCTGAGCAGAAGTCAGAGGCTTAACTGACTGAACCACTCAGGCGCTCCTCTTGTTTTTAATCATGTTATTCATTTTTCTGCTGTTGAGTTGCAAAAGTTCTTTATATATTTTGTACATTAACCCCTTATAAGATATATGGTTTGCAAATATTGTCTCCCATTCCATAGATTACATTTTCATTTCATTGATTCTCAGTTCTGCAGAAGCTTTTTAGTTTGCTGTAATCCAACTTGTCTATATGTGTTTTTGCTGCCTGTGCTTCTGCTGTCAAAAACAAGAAATCATTGCTAAGGCCAATGTCAAGAAGCTTTTTCCCTATGTTTCCTTCTGGAAGTTCTATGGTTTCAGGCCTTACAAGTAAGTCTTTAACCCATTTTGAATTGATTTTTGTGTATGATGCCAGAAAAGGGTTCAATTTCATTCTTTGGCTTGTAAATATCCAATTTTCCCAAGGCCATTTATTAAAGAGAATATCCCTTCTCTACTATGTATTATTGGCATCCTTATTGAAGATCAGTGGACCGCATATGTGTGGGTTCATTTCTATGCTCTCTATTCTGTTCCATTGGTCTATATGTCTATGCCAGTATCATACTGTTTAATTACTGTAGCTTTGTAATATATTTTAAAATCAAAAAGTATAATTCTTCCAGATTTACTCTTCTAACTCAAAAGTAGTTTAGCTTTTCCAGGTCTTTCATAGTTCCATACTAATTTAGGACTGTTTTTTCTATTTCTGTAAAAAGTGTCATTGGCATTTTGACAGGGATTGCATTGAATCTGTAGATCATGTTGGGTAATATAGACATTTTTACAATATTAATTCTTTTGATCCATAAACACAAGATGTCTCCCTACTTATTTGCGTCCTCTTTAATTTCTTTCATCAATGCCGTATAGTTTTCAGTGTATGAGTCTTTCACCTCGTTGGTTAAGTTTATTCCTAAGTATTTTATTCTTTTCCATGCTATTGTAAATGGAATTGTTTTCTTAATTTCTTTTTTTGGATAGTTCATTGTTAGTGTATTAAAAAACTGATTTTTTCTTTGTGCTTATTTATTAACCCTTTACTAGTCTATATAACATGCACTGCATAATACATGCCACTAGTAATTCAGTCTTTATTGCTATTAGACAGGTCAGGTTCTCAACAGGAAGAAAAGAGCAAGAATGGCAAAATTTAGGAAAACTCCAGGTTTTAACATATCAACCTGGCCCAGGGAGGAAGATGGGGAGCAGATCCACCCCTCCTCCTAGGATGCAACATTACCATGTTTTTTGTTTTTCCTTTGTTCCTGCAGCACATCCCAACCCACATGAGTCTCCATCTCCTGTCTGTAAAATCCATGTTAAGCAACTACCGTCACTCTCCCCTGTGTCTGTAGCACTTATCTCTCCATCAGTGCCTATTTCTTGTTCTTGTATATGATACTGGACTTCAAATGCCTCACTCTGTTGATCTCCATTCCATCCCGCAAGTGTGTCTAACCCGTTAGCTGGTTGGCCTACACCAGCTCATGCTTGTCTACATTCTGTGTGCCTCTACTCCATCTAGAAAACCAGTGTCTTCATTGACTTTCTCTCTAGCCTCTGTCTAAATGTGTGTGTTTCCTTACCCTGTGCCTACAGCCCACCTGTACCTCAAGTGTCTTCACCTACTGTGTCTCACTTGGTGGTCATTTACCTATTAGAAGACATCTTGGTTCCTTCCAGATTTTTGCCTGGAATATTTGTTTGTTAATAAATATGCTTTATATATGTTCTTAGTGGTTTTTATGTGGACATATGTTTTCACACCACACATTATGTAAATACATAGGGGCCAATTGCCAAACCATATGATGACACTATGCTCAGCTTCACAAGAATCTGGCAAGATGTCTTCTCAAGAGATTGTACCATTTGTATTCCCATTGTCAATGGATGATATTTCTTGTTGTACCACATCAAAAGGTAGAAATAATCTAAATGCCCATCAATAATACAACAGGCAAATAAATTGCAGTGTATCCTACAATAGAATACAGCAATGACAATGAGTGAAATCCTGCTATATGCAACATCATTGTTGAATCTCATGACATAAAACTGAATGAAAGAAGCAAAGCACAAAGAATATTGGATGATTCTATTTATACAGTTAGGGAGCAAAAACAAGTTTAAGAATCTATGACATTAGGGGTGCCTGTGTGGCTCAGTCAGTTGAGTGTCCGACTTCGGCTCAGGTCATGATTTCGCGGTTCGTGAGTTCAAGCCCCGCGTCAGGCTCTGTGCTGACAGCTCAGGGCCTGGACCCTGCTTGGGATTCTGTGTCTCCCTCTCTCTCTGCTCCTCTCCTTCTCACACTCTGTCTCTCTCTCAAAAATAAAGATTTAAAAATTTAAAAAAAGAATATGATGTTACATTCAAAGTTATATTTATCTTTAAGGAGAGTAGGAAGAATGACTGGAAGGTGGCGTTGGGTGTCTTCAGGGGTGCTGCTAATGTTCTATTTCTTAATTTGGTTAGTGGTTACATGGGTATGTTCCCTTGGTTAAATTCCCTGAACTTACTTAAAATTTGTGTGCTTTTTTTTTTTTATGAAAGACCTTTCAACAAAAATTTTATTAAAAAGTTAAATTTGAAGTGGTGATGATGAGCAAATACTGGACACAAAAGAGAAACTTTTAGATATAGATTGCCCCAGGGAGGATGCCAGGAAATACCAACCATGCAGAGGGCCAGATGCCTGGAAATGAAGAACTGATCAAGAGTGAGTGCCAGGCCAGGGCGCCTGGGTGGCTCAGTCGGTCAAGCGTCCAACTTCGGCTCAGGTCATGATCTCGCGGTTTGTGACTTTGAGCCCTGCGTCAGGCTCTGTGCTGACAGCTTAGAGCCTGGAGCCTGCTTTAGGTTCTGTTTCTCTCTCTGTGCCCCTCCCTTGCTCACACTCTGTCTCTCTGTCTCTCTCAAAAATAAACACTAAAAAAAAAAAAAAAAAAAAAAAAAAAAGAGTGAGTGCCAGGAACCAAGAGCAGGTGGAGCCAGGAAAGGCAAGATCCCAGACCAAGGAGAGGTGAAGCGAGAAGATCCCTGAAATACAGTGGCTGAAATATGAGAGCAGAAGCTGAAAAGTATTTTGAAATGAAGGCAGTAGCAGCCAGGTAAGCATTCAGGACAGGAATTTTGGAGCAATGAGATGATCCGAGTTCGTGACATGTTTTAACCATCTATCCCAGTCATTTTTTTAAGTCTTGGTTCCCAACTAACACAGGTCACCTTGCAATCTTAGACTTTAGAACTTAACTTCTCTCTGACAATTCCCAAAGGATTTCAGTGGAGGAGGGGGAAGGGAATTGTCACTCTGATATATACTAAATATTCAAAACCAGCCTTTCCCCGTCTCTCCTTGGTCTTTGAAAACCCAAGAATGTTTACAATACAATAATGAAATAAAAATAAAGTCATTCATCAAGAACCCTGTATTTATTTTCTTTATGTCTGAAGGTTGTTAAATCCTAATTATCCTGAACTATTTTCATACTGCTGAGCAGCCTCCACTTATGAAGTCAGTAATTAATATTCAATTTGCCTAGAGCTTTCAGATTTGCATGTTAATTATTGATTTCTTAATCACCAGGATGGGTATTTGAAAGCTTTAGAGAACACTGACATTTCAGTAAATGTTACAGAGTGATCATCTCTGTAGATTGGGGTTTTTAAGAAAATATTTTGCAATCTTTTATTTTCAGATTTCCTCTCCACCTGCAGCTCTGATTCTTTCCCAAAGGCATCTGCTCAAGCTTTGCACTACTGTTATTGATAGAATCATGAGTATAAATCAGGAAAGGGGTAATGTCATGGTCCCAGCTTGATCATCCTTCTACCAAGTGTCATCTCTCCAGGAGGGGCAGAGTGAGGAACATTAGCAACACAAACAGAGTAGAGAAAGATAAAGCTGGAACTAATTTCGCTGGACATTGGGGGAGTAACCTGGCTATAGTGGTTGGTCTAGTTGATATATCTGGATTACCTAAAGCATAGAACTCAAAGAGACTGTAGTTGGGGAATTTAGAAAATTGAAATGAGGGAATTCTGATGGTAGATGACACTCGACACACAGGTAGCAGCAGCATCAAGTTGTGGCCAATCAGATCTTTCACAGCAGGACCCCAGCCAATTACAGGAGGACTCAAGAAAAAGGTCTATCCACTCCTCAGGAAAAAGAAACTGACAAGAACTAAAGATGTTTTCATTATTTTTTCTGACTGGACTTGTGCTCAACAGAGCTCCAGATTGAGTTGGAAGCCTCAGTGTCTTCTGACCATGGTCTTTCCATGGCTGGAATCAGAGAAGCAACACACATATATACATACACAAGGGCTCATCCATATGCAGAAGCTCATGCAGTATTTCATGAGTGAGCGTTCTGGAAAAAAAAAATGCCAATATGCCAAGTCCATCCAGGCCATGCCTGAAGCAAACAGAAGAAGACTAGCTGAGAGCCAAGAGAAGACATGCTTGGTCAAATGCTGAAAGAAATGGGGTGGAAGGAAAAGACATTGCAGGGATATAAGAGGTTGGACTACAAACAGGCAAAAGATAGAGGATGTGGGGATATGGAGTGGGGCAGTTTAGAAACAAATCTTGAAAATACAACTGCTAAATCCCTTTACTTGCTACTTGCCACCCAACTGCCCAGACAGTGAAAAGGTCTATAAACTAAAGGCTCTCATTAGACAAGTATTAAGAGGGCTGGGATAGGAAATGCTATGGCGTAGATGCTCACCAGCAAACAATCTCCCTGGAATAGCAGCTCTGCAATAGGTAACTAATAAGCTCCATCCAGAGTGGGGAATACATTACAAATTTCATTCCTGCTGTCAGGACTGGCTAATAAATTGCAGTGAGCCTAAGGCCACAGAAGGATGAAAGGAACGAGGCTTGACAGAAGGCTACCAATTTATGCTGACCACCGCATTGATTCTACTTAGTATGTTGATCCAAACATGGTATTTCCCAGCAAGAAATTTAACCAATAGAATAGCATATAAATATCAATAGCCTGTATATCTTTAAGTACCCAAAAGTACCTTAATGTGGTTTTCAGTAGAATGGCTGACCGTGCTCAACCATACAAGAGCAATGGATTTGGAAAACTCAATGACAGCCAGTATCTTAAATTCCCTAGGGTGGTAATCATGAGTTCACTTTTTAAGCAACTTTTATGCAACATTTAAACTGGGGGCATCGGGGCGCCTGGGTGGCGCAGTCGGTTGGGCGTCCGACTTCAGCCAGGTCACGATCTTGCAGTCTGTGAGTTCAAGCCCCACGTCGGGCTCTGGGCTGACGGCTCAGAGCCTGGAGCCTGTTTCCGATTCTGTGTCTCCCTCTCTCTCTGCCCCTCCCCCGTTCATGCTCTGTCTCTCTCTGTCCCAAAAATAAATAAACGTTGAAAAAAATAAATAAATAAAAATAAATAAAAATAATAATAAACTGGGGGCATCATGCTTGCAATTATCCCAAGGTATTAAGAAACGCAAGAGTAAGCCAGATGCTTGGCCCTGTGTACATTCATCATCATCTTGTTATTCTATTCTGTTCTTTTCCTGAAACATTTTGCACCACACTGAGCTCTAAGCCTGGCTTCAAAGTGGTCCAACATAATTGAGATAGCAGTCACTTTAAAATGGCTCACCCAATGCTCCATCCTGACCCTCTTCTCACTTACCTGCTCCAGTAGATTCTATTAATAGCTCCAATTCTTCATCCTCCCTGGACCCATTCCCTTTCATTGTGACATTTCAATTCCTCCCACTAAAAAGTCAAAAAATATTCCTAGCCCACCTCCACTCAGTCCCCAACTTGGATTCTGTCATGTGACTTGCTTTATCAAAGTGAATGTGAGTAGGCATGAGAGAACAAATGTTTGAAAAGTGCTTTTTCTGGTCCTGACTAAGAGGCATCTTCTGGATCTTCTGGATCTCTGACATGCTCTCAGCCTACTCCCACCTCCATCTTAGAACGATAAGAAAATACAATTGCTCCCCCACATTTCTTGGGGCAGCAGGAACTCAGCAGGGTTGTCTAAGGTCCTCTCTGCCCCTAATACCTATATTTGAGCTTCCTATTCCCACCCCATGGCATCATGGGAGTTACTAAAAACTGTCATCTCCTAGCATTCCATTAATTCTTAGAACACCCATACCTTCTAGAGATTATTGTCCCTTCATAATCAACTTAGAGCTAACCCTGAGGAGATTTTCCCAATGACCCTCACCTGCACACATTCTCTTCCTTCATTCCCAACTTTTCTCTCTCTTCAGGTAGAGAGATTTTTCTTTTTTCTTTTTTTCTTTTTTTCTATTAGTAGAAATAGGAAGAAAGGTAACAGGCTAGTCAAGTATTCTTCCAATCTAATTTCTCTTCTTGGTGAGGGATGCTTTTTAAGTTGTTTTTTTTTTTTTAATTCGTTAGGTAACATACAGTGTTATATTAGTTTCAGGTACACAATATAGTAATTCAGCACTTCCATACAACACCTGGTGCCCATCACAAGTGCACTCCTTAATCCCCATCACCTGTTTCACCCATCCCCCTACCCACTTCCCCTCTGGCAACCATTAGTTTTTTTCTCTATAATTAAGGGTACCTGGGTGGCTCAGTCAGTTAAGCCTCCGACTTCAGCTCCAGTCATGTGGTTCAGGAATTCCACATTGGGTTCTCTGCTGTCAGCATGGAGCCTGCTTCAGATCCTCTCTCTCTCTCTCTCTCTCTCTCTCTCTCTCTCTCTTTCTCTCTCTCTCTCTCTCTTACTGTCCTTCCCCTGCTTGTGTGCACGTGTGTGCACTCTCTCACTCAAGAATAAACATTTTTTTAAAAAATAGTCTGTTCCTTGATTGCTCTCTGCCTCTCTCTCTCTCCTTTTCCCCCTGCTCATTTGTTTCTTAAATTCCACATATAAGTGAAAACATATATTTGTCTTTTGCTGACTGGCTCTGACTTAGCATTATACTCTCCAGCTCCACCTATGTCATTTTCATTTTTTATGGTTGAATAATATTCCGGGGTGTGTGTGTGTGTGTGTGTGTGTGTGTGTGTGTGTGTGTACACATACATACATGCCACAACTTCTTTATCCATTCATCATTCGATGGACATTTGGGCTGCTTTCTTAGTTTGGCAATTGTAAATAATGCTGCTAGAAACATAGGGATGCATGTGTCCCTTTGAATTAGTCTTTTTGTATTCTTTGGATAAATACCCAGAAGTGAGATTGCTAGATTATAGGGTAGTTCTATTTTTAACTTTTTGAGGACCCTCCATTCTATCTTCCACACTGGCTGCACCAGTTTGCATTCCCACCAGAAGTGCATGAGAGTTCCTTTTGCTTCACACCCTCAACAACACCTATTGTTTCTTGTGTTGTTGATTTTAGCCATTCTGACATGTGCAAGTGATATCTTATTGTAGTTTTGATTTACATTCACTTGATGGTAAGTGATGATGAACATTTTTTCATGTGTCTGTTGGCCATCTGGATGTCTTCTTTGGAGAACTGTTTGTTTGTGTATTCTGTCCATTTTGTTGTTGTTATTTGGTTTTGGGGTGTTGAGTTGTATAAGTTCTTTATATATTTTGGTTACTAATCCCTTATCAGATTTGGCATTTGCAAATATCTTCCCCCATTCTGTAGATTGCTTTTTAGTTTTGTTTATTATTTCCTTTGCTGTGCAGAAGTCTTTTATTTTGATATAATCCGAATAGTTTATGTTTGCTATTGTTTCCTTTGCCTCAGGAGACATATCTAGAAAAAGGTTGCTATGGCTGATGTCAAAGAGGTTTACTGCCTGTGTTCTCTCCTAAAATTTTTATGGTTTCAGGTCTCACATTTAGGTCCTTAATCCACTTTGAATTTATTTTTGTTTATGGCATAAGAAAGTGATCCAGTTTCTTTCTTTTGCATGTTGCTGTCTAATTTTCTCAACACCATTTGTTGAAGAGACTGTCTTTTTACCATTGCATACTCTTTCCTGCTTTGCCAAAGACCGATTGACCATATAGTTGTGGGTTTATTTCTGGGTTTTCCATTCTGTTCCATTGGTCTATGTGTCTGTTTTTGTGTCAGAACCATGCTGTTTGGATTACTACAGCTTTATACCATAACTTGAAGTCCCCATAACTTGAAGTTATACCATAACTTTGATGCCCCCAGCTTTGCTTTTCTTTTTCAAGATTGCTTTGGCTATTTGAGGTCTTTTGTGGTTCCATACAGATTTTATAGTTATTTATTCTAGCTCTGTGAAAAATACTGGTGGTATTTTTGATAGGGATGTATTAAATGTGTAGATTGCTTTGGATAGCAGAGACATTTTAACAATATTTGTTCTTCCAATCCATGAGCATGGAATGTTTTTCCATTTCTTTGTGCTATTTTCAATTTCTTTCATCAGTGTTTTACAGTTTTCAGAGTATAGGTCTTTTGACTCTTTTCCAAACCACCTTCTTATGTCAAGATAATTCATTGTGGTTTTTTTTCTTTCCATTTCAGCTATGGCCTCCTTTCCCTGAAGGCCAAGGTCTAGTCTGAATGCTGAGAAGGGCAACAGAACAAACAAGGGAATTGAGTAGCGACAGCAATAACTCCAGTAGAAATCAGTCACTACCTCATTTGTTCATTTGTATAGCAAATAAATAAGTGCAAATCAGAGACAGGTTCAGGTGAATAGATAAGTCATCTGACGTGTCAAGCCAAAAACAGGAACTCAAGAGGAGTATCAAGTCATGGACACCAAAGTAGGGTAAAGCTATTGGTAGAAACTCCAAGCCATCGTAGATGTCAAGAAAAATAGCCAAGGAAGAGAATATCAATAGAAAGACCCATGTTGCGGCAGGAGTGTAGGACACTCTGAAAGGCAACAGATTAGACTTCAGGAATATACAGTAGTGGTCAAAGAACATTTGAAAGTAATTGCAGTGTTGCTTATCCTAATCCAAATATCTTGACCATGAGGATCTCCCTGGCACAGCTGTTAGAATCTCCTAGTGATTTCCTACTGTTGGCCTTCACCCAATACCCTGACCATGAATTAAATCTCTAATGTGGTCACATGGCTCTAGTTGACATGGACTTATTTCTGCGCATCCATGAGTCTCAAAGCCCTAGAAGAAATATCTGGAGAGGAGGAAAAGGGAATTATTTGAGCAAGTACAGCCTTGAACACCAGAGACAAGATGTGGAAGAATAAACATCCTCCATCTAAAAATGGATGTGCAACACACTCTAAGGCAAGTGTGAGGTGCTGTCTGGGTCAAGGATGATCATTACCTCTGCTGTCTGGACCACTGAAGACAGGATCCATGACCCCAATGCATCTTTTCCATCTTTGACATATATTATTCTATGAATTTTTGATGTTTCAATCTGTGTACTTTGGGGAGAATAGTGGTGATTACAAAAAAGTACTTTCCATTCTCCTGGGGGGTGTGGTAGATGGCTAGTTTCCGAGAAGATCTGCAGCAGGGAGAAGCTGAGGGGGCTTACACTAGCTGTGAGCTGTTCTTACATGTACCACTTTCAAAAGGCAAACTAAATCCTTTCAAGATAGAAAACAGTGGGTTCGCCTCTTCCCCATTTTGGCAATTATACTTAGGCTGCTCTGTTTCATAAAGTTATGGAGCGGTTATTTGGGATTAAAGGAGCAATTGAATCTGTATCAAAAATAAGTTTGATATTCCTTGCCTCCCTGACAAATATGTTATTACTGCCTTCGCAAAGGGGCATTTACCTGTCTGTCAGAAATACACTGTGTTTTCATTTCCTGTGAAATCCTCTTTTACTTCTGAAGACATATCTGTGAAAGAAAGTGAACACTTCCGACAGACACTTCCCAAGGGAAAGCATGAGCCTTCACCCTGCCTGTGGGGTCCTGGCCCTTAAGCAGCACTATTTTGTTGATGAAATGCAGTCATGGCCCTGTGTGCTTTAAAAAACAGAACCCCTTGGATTTCATTCATTTCCAAGGTCTCTGCCACTGCCCTCATTCACATTCTACTTAAGAGATTCCTTTCCTGAACATTCCCCTTAGTTTTTCCCCTAGAAATAAGTCGTTTGCATTTAAAGGGGGAAAGTGTTATAGCTCTGTGACTGTGGAGTCCCTACCTAATTAAAATCCTGGGACATGGGCTCTCTCCTCTTTCTTAAATGTGCTCACAGTTAGCAGCACACCATCCTCTGGGGTGAGTCATCCAGTTTCCAGGCTATCATCTCTTGCACATAATGAAAACCTTGAAAGTGTGCGGTCAAGAGCAAGCTCTAATAGTAGTGGTAATACCTTTCTAGAGCTTTAGGTTTGTAGACCACTTTCACATTCCCTACCTCCTTGGAGCCTGTAAACATTCTTAGAAGGCTGATGTTTTCCCATTTCCCAGATCTGAAAGTGAAGGCCTGGTGAGGAGAAGGGTCTTGCTAAAGTCAAAGAACTCTATGGACAGTCTAACCCAGTCCTCCTGAGTACATATCCCAGGCTTCTGGCACTGCCAAATAAAAACCATCACCAATTAGACCAAGAGTTATGGGACTGGGGCTTGGCACCAGGTGTATGTTGGGCATGCCCACAGTTTCCTGGGGACTCTAACAAGCAGGCAGGGCTGAGAATAGCTGCAGTCCCCCATGCAGCCCTCTTCCAGACCCCAGCTCTGTGCTCTGGAATGAGAACAGGTAATGACTTTTCATACAGGAAGAGGCTGGTGTGTGTGTGTGTGTGTGTGTGTGTGTGTGTGTGTGTGTGTGGTGTTGGAATGGAGGATGCTGCAAATGCACAACAAATTTTGCTTAATTACTTGATCAATTAATGAATGGGCCAGCAGCCCAAAACAAGAGGTGGTAAGAGCAGCAAGTCTCTGCAAAAGAGTGGCATCAGTACCACCAGCCACCTGGGGTCCACTGGAATGGAAAAATGGCTCATGCCTGTAGCCCATGCCCAGTCCTGCCTAGAAGCAGGGGCTGATCCAGACACTGGGAGAGAAAGAGTTTGGTGGTAGAGTGAGATGTGCAGTAATAAAACCTGATAGAGTGTTGACAAGAATCCAGTCCCCTGGGATTCTAATTCTCACCACTGAGTCTTTCAAGATGGGCTCAACCTGGGATAATAGGGTCCCAACTGACCTGCAGAAAATCAAAGTATTCACTCCACCACAACTGCTGCCCCTAACACATTTCAGAGAGGTTCCCAATTCTCACACATTCATATCACAAGGCAGTTCCCAGTTCCCAGCTCCCTCAGAGTCAACCAGGATGAGCTAAGATTCCTCCTCAGTATGGATCTGCAACAGACTGGGATTCTAGAAGAGCTCTCCCGGCTCTCCTCTGAGCACACTAGGATGGCATACTGTTCTAACAGGCAAAGGGCGCATTGTAAGAGGCCAGGCTGAGGTCCTACATGACACCAGAAAAGAGAAGCACTAAAGGTCCCTGGACTGAAAGACAAGCAGATGAGTCTGGTGCAAAGACTGATTCTAGCTGTAACCAGGCAGGCTCTGCATCACTAAGTGAGAGGGCTACTGATTGTGCCACCAAATAAGTGAAGTCGAAACCACAAGGGCTGACAAATGAAAAGGTGCTCGACATCGGTAATCATTAGAGAAATGTAATTCAAAACTACAATGAGACACCACCTCACATCCATTAGAGTGACTACTATTTAAATTTTTTTTTTCAACGTTTATTTATTTTTGGGACAGAGAGAGACAGAGCATGAACGGGGGAGGGGCAGAGAGAGAGGGAGACACAGAATCGGAAACAGGCTCCAGGCTCTGAGCCATCAGCCCAGAGCCCGACGCGGGGCTCGAACTCACGGACCGCGAGATCGTGACCTGGCTGAAGTCGGACACTTAACCGACTGCGCCACCCAGGCGCCCCTAGAGTGACTACTATTTAAAGAGATAGGAAAAAATAAGTGTTGGTGAGGATGTAGAGAAAGTGGTACTCTTACAACTGTTGGTGGGAATGTAACATGGTGCTACTGCTATGGAAAACAGCCTGGTGGCACGTAAAACAAAATTAAGAATAGAAATACCATACAATCCAGCAATCCCACCTCTGAGTATATACCCAAAAGAACTGAAAGCAAATTCTCAAAGAGATATTTATACACCCATATTCATCGTAGCGTCATTCACAATAGCCAAAAGGTAGAAACAAGGTAGAATGTCTATCAGCAGATGAAATAATAAACAAATGTGGCATATACACACACTGAAATATGACTCCACCTTAAAAAGGAGTAAAATTCTGATACATACTACAATATGAATGAACCTTGAGGACATTATGCTAAACCAATCACAAAAAAAGACAAATGTTGTATGATTCCTCTTCCATAAGTCACCTAGGATAGTCAAATTCATAAAACAGAAAGTAAATAGTGGTTGTCAGAAGTAGGAGGGGGGATAATCAAGAGTTGTTGTTTAAGGGATAAAGTTTCAGTTTTGCAAGACGAAAAGAGATTCTGGAGATTGGTTGCACAACAATGTGAATGTAATTAACAGTACTGAACTATACACTTAAAGTGGTTAAGACAGTACATTTTATGTTATGTGCATTTTACCACAATTTTTTTGAAAACCAACTGAAACGGCTGAGAGTGTCACCAACCTACCAAAGCTAGAGAAAGTAGACAACCAACACTTGCTCAGAGAGCAGATAGCTTTTTGTGAATAGCTCATTGCATAAGACAAACAACTGCCAGTTCAGAGTTTGAGGCGAGGTACTTCGCCTGGGCAGTTTCTTTTGGACATTGTTTCCCTGGAAAACCTCCAAGGCATTTGCACAGCACATTTCTGTGTCCATTCTTGCCAATCTATTGTACCATCTAGGGCTATCTGGGAAAGCCATGATACAAAGGCAACTGAAAAGAGTACTTAATCCTCTCCATCAGCCTTGTGGGCATGGGCTATCTCTGTCACCAGAGTGACCACAGGAATTGGGGTTGCAGAGCAGAGAATACACAGATAAGAGAACTTTGACACTGTTAGTGTTGGAGACCACTGAGATTGCAGGGTATTGAGGCAGATGCTACCATTGCTATATATCAAGGAGATAAACTTTGGTGGCTTGAAAGAGTAACCTATAAGGAAAGTGGATAGTCAGGAAGAAAATGCCTCTTTGGTAAGGACTGTCATTCAGACTCATGACAGTGGGCAGCCAGTGGGATAAGTCATCACCCATCAGTCCCACTGAACCCTAGGCAGGAGGATCCCTATAGAAACTAAGGAGGCTAATTTCTCCTCTGCTCAGTCTTCCTGGGACACTCCCATAAGCAAGAGCCACTCCTTCCTGGAGACTCCAGTGCTTCCAAATGTTCTAATTCAACTGCATCTGGTCTTGTCAGGCCCTCCCAGGTGCAGAGACAATAAGCATGAGATCTATACAAGTTTGCTGTCAGAATGAACCAGTAAAGGACACAGGTCCTGTTGGGAAGGGATGCGTCTTGGGAGTTTCTGCCCATCTACCACGAAGGAGATTATTCCAGCTGGACTCAGAGAAAGCCTGAAGGTCTATAATGCAATTTTTAAATAAGAATTCCCAGTGTGGGGGCACCTAGGTGGCTCAGTCGGTTGAGTGTCCGACTTCAGCTCAGGTCATGATCTCACACTCTGTAAGTTCAAGCCCCGCATCGGGCTCTGTGCTGACAGCTCAGAGCCTGGAGCCTGCTTCAGATTCTGGGTCTCCCTCTCTCTGCCCCTCCCCTGCTCATTCTCTGTCTCTCTCTGTTTCAAAAATAAACAGAAACATTTTTAAAAAATCAAAAGAATTCCCAGTGTGGCAATTGATTTATAAAGTGTGGCATCTCCAGCCCCACCACTGAAGCCTAAGGAAGAAACCGCTGAGCCATGCATGGCATAGGAAGTCTGCAGCTTCCCAAAGAACTATGTCCTCAGCCTTTCTTCCTTCCTTCTGCAATATTACTGGAGTAAGTATGTGGCACGTGTGCTAGATGCTAGGAAACCAAGGGTGAAAAGTAGAGTAGGTCCTTGATGTCATGGAGCTTATATTCTAAGGTGGGAAACACATTTTCCCACTGAAGTATAACTGGATGTAGGACACTGATGCCCAACACCATGGCACAGGTGGCTCACAGTCCCCTTCAGGTCTTTGACAAATAAAACTGAACCTGAGTACTGGGCCCTTTTATAAGAGGGTTATGGTAGGACCATGATCTGAGAAACATCAAGCATTCCTGGTAAGAAGACATGAAGATTCTACACCCTTTCCCAAGGGTCTAGCTTTCCAATACAGCATCCACGAGCACTTCCTAGGGAGGAAAGCTGAGTTTCTCATCCTGGTGCCCAAAGAAGCTGGTCTTACAAGACCAATCACAATAAGGCCATATGTCACATTTGCTCAAAGCAATGACTTTTAGAGTCAGACAGCTTGATTCCACCACTTACTAACTATATGAACCTGACCCTCTCTGTGCCTCAGCTTTACCATGTTTAAAATGAAAATAATAGGGGCGCCTGGGTGGCGCAGTCGGTTAAGCGTCCGACTTCAGCCAGGTCACGATCTCGCGGTCCGTGAGTTCGAGCCCCGCGTCGGGCTCTGGGCTGATGGCTCAGAGCCTGGAGCCTGTTTCCGATTCTGTGTCTCCCTCTCTCTCTGCCCCTCCCCCGTTCATGCTCTGTCTCTCTCTGTCCCAAAAATAAATAAACGTTGAAAAAAAAAATTTTTTTTAAATAAAATAAAAATAAAAAATAAAATGAAAATAATAATCCCAACCTCCCAGAGTTTCTAAGTACATCAAAAGAGGTCCTATGTTTAAAGGACTTGCACCAAACCTGGCATATGAGACTTGGCAAATTTTCGTGGCTTCCCCTCCTCCCCTGGGCTGCCTCTCCTTTCCCTCACCCCCTGACCTGGACTCCATATGGTCCTCCAGAGCACCCCACCTACGCTTTCTTCCCCTCCCAGGGTGGTTCCAGTTCTCCCAAACTCCTATTTTCTTTGTTTCTGTCCTCAGATAACCAGGAGGGCCTGAAGTATCCATCGGATCACAGGTCCGTGATGCGTCCCCACCACTTACCTGTAGACTCCACATCTAGGGAGGAATCACCTAGGGGAGCATTTGGGGGTGTGGAACCTGCCTAGGAAGGGAATATTAAGAATAAGCAGACATTCAGAAAACCCCAGAAAGAAGGTGGTCTGTCTTACAAGCACAACAGGATAGTCCCTTAGCTATGAAGCAACAACTCAAAATCTTTCCACTGACAGGCCAAAGCGATTGATTTTCCTGGAATTTCCCCTCTCCCATCCTCTTTCTTCAAAGCCAGCACTCGAGGGTAGATGAGCTGTACAGTAGTGCCTCCCAGTTTTATTGCAAATTAAACATGCACACATTATAAACAAACAATAGATGTCTCTAGAGTAAATATACAGCTTTCAGACCCTTCATAAATTCTTCAAGAGGAGCTCTTTGCAGTTTATAGCCTCAATACAATTTTGAGTGAGTTACAGCCCTGTGTGGGATGTCACGAAGGAGACTGCTCATGAAGGGGGGTTTATATAAGACTCTCCACTCTCCCGTGTTGCTGCAAACTTCTCCAGGGCTGGGGTGTGGTGGAGGTGCAGTCTCACACTGGGCCATCCTCACCTTCTCTCCATGCCTTATGATTTCTTATAAGACTCTCTTTCTCTAATAAGCTTAGAATTTGCCCCTGCTCACCAAATACCAGAATTCTGGGACCAGGTTATCCAGTCACCCAGTCCTACTTCCTTAAAGTCTTATGTAGGGGGACCAAGGCCCAGAAAGTTTGAGCAACTCACCATTAAACAGCAGAGCCAAGAGTAGAACACAGATCTTCTGACTCCCAGCCCAGTGCTCTCCCTAATACACTGTGGGCTCCAGCCACCTGACATAAATAAAAGGGCTTTTAAGTGCTTGTAATACTGAAAACTCCAGATGATCATGTGCTGTTAAGGGCGGGAAATCAGAGAAAGAAGCTATAATGTAGTTGCAGGAGATAGAGTCGTAATGTCAAAACCAAAAGCAGGAGCCAAATGGAAGGGGCAGAATGAGACCTGTGTGTGACCACTTCTTATTCCTGAGGGAGGATATAGAAGACACATAGACATGCAGGACCCATCCTAAGCAGGGAGATGGACAGGAGGTATGGGGATTGCTATTACTGACTCTGGAACACGTTTGCACTTAGAACATTCCTCTTTTCTATGGGATGGGTTTAGTGTCTTTTTAGAATGTCTACCTCATACCAATCTTTGTTCTGAGTCTTAAGAGCAAGCCAACAGAGGCACCATTCAAGGAAGTCCAAGCACAAGTGGGTTCTAGGAGGCTCTAAAAGAACTCCCTGTTCCACAGAACAAATGGCATCTTGAGGTCTCTGGTATGCTTCATGTGACCCTAACAGGGAGAGTCTCCAACAGAGGTAGGTGCTGGGATATTAGCTCTTGCCCTACCATATTTAAGTGAGGAAACTGAGGCCTAGAAAGGCTGGTTTACCAAAAATGACATAGCTGGTGACCAGAGCCAGAAGTCTCCTTATTTAACTCTAGCTGTCAGACTCCCATTCCAGTGCTCTTCCCCCCAAGCTTCCCCCAAACTGCCCCCATGGCAGTCCTGCCTTCCAAGTGGCAATGTTTCCTAATCAATTAAACTTGACTTTTTGGGACTGTTGTCAGTGTCATGATACCCCTTGAAATCACTGTCTAGAGGACGTCTATACAACGTTCACACATATGAGTCTAAGGAGGAATGAGAGAAAGCAGGCAGTGCTAGAGAGCAGCAGGTCAAGGTGAATGAATGAAGGTGCCACACACCTCATGGCTTCCCAGCCCTTCCCTGCACTCCTTGTGAGATTGTCTCCTACAGAAAACAGAAAGTACCATGAAGATAGCTTCTTTTTCTCTCCTTGTCCCTTCCATGGGTATCCCCATTTGACTCTAGACAGCTAAGGCTGTCTTTCCTAAAGGAAATAATCTATAATACTATAAAAAGCAAAAGAAAGAAAGGGTTCTAAATGTCTGAACGGAGGGGAAGAGTCAAGAAAATCATGTGGTATTCATGAAGTAGGATAATATGTAGCCATTATAAGTGACATTTATGCTGTCTATCACATGGGAAAATGCAGTCTGCACAGTCTTCAGGAAGGAATGATCACAACTATGTGAGAACTAGAGATAGAATTCTGTGTAGGGAAAAGGCTGGATAGAAATGTACCTAAATACTAACCATGGATTGTTGGAGTGGTAAGACTATGAGACACTGTCAGGGGCTGAATGTCCATGTCCCCCCACCCAAATTCATATGTTGCGATCCTAACCCCCCAGGTGATACTATTAGGAGGTGGGGCCTTTGGGAGGTGATCAGGTCACAGGGCAGAGTCCCCAGGAATGGGATTCGTGCCCTTATGAAAGAAAGCCCTGGGCGCCTGGGTGGCTCAGTCAATTAAGCATCTAACTCTTGATTTCAGCTCAGGTCACGATCTCACAGTTCATGAGTTCGAGCCCCACATTGGGCTTCATGCTGACAGCCTGGAGCCTGCTTGAGATTCTCTCCCTCTCCTCTCCCTCTGCCCCTTCCCTGCTCATTTATTCTGTCTCAAAAAAAAAAAAAAAAAAAAAGAAAGAATTAAATATTTTTTAAAAAAGAGAAAGAGAGAGCCCAGAGAGCTCTCTCACCCCTTCTGTCATGTGAGGACACAATGAGAAGACAGCCGTCTCTAAACCAGGAAGCAGGCTCTCACCAGACACTAAATCAGCAAACGCCTTGATCTTAGACTTTCCTGCCTCCAGAACTGTGAGAAATAAATGTTTCCTGTTTAAGCCATGCAGTCTATGATATTTCTGTTATAGTAGCCCATATTTTTCCTCTACTTTCTGTTTCTCTGGTTTTCAATTTTTTTATAATGAATATAAATTTTAGAACAGAAAAAAAAATGTAAACTTTTTAAGCATTGCCTTTCCAAACCATGCCAAACTTTTAGAGAAAATAGTGTTTAGTGGTTAGGGCTCAAGTTGACATAGATTTGTTTGAATCCTAAGGTTAATTGTTAATTGTTTTATCCCTCTGTGCCTCCATTTCCCCTTTTGTACAGAATACCTAATTCACATTATCATTATGAGCACTGAATGGGATAAGTTTGAAAAGCACCTCTCCCAACACCTGACACACAGTAGGTGCTGCATAAATGTTAGTAATTACTATCATTGTCATTATTGCTATTGTTGCTAACTCCAGCGCAGGAGCTGGTGGTCAGAGTGCATACGAGATCAAGAACAGCCTGGGTCCTCCCTCTGGGTGGAGAGAATTCCAAAACTGCTAAATGAACATGGCAATGCTAGAGGGAGCCTGGAGCTTTGAAATTCCTAAACAGCTACCAGATGGTCTGCAGCGAAAGGAAGTTCCTAGGCAAATGACATTGGTCAGTTAGCCAAGCCACCGTTCTGCTTCACCATGAGCTTTTTTGGCTCTAGACCTTCTCAAGACAGAATTGCACTTTCTCAGGGGCTCACGGTGAATAAATTTTCCCAAGGAAAAAGACTCCCAAGTAGTCTTCCAGATTTATATGTGTTCTTTTTATTGAAACCTAAATTCTTACATTATAAGGAATGTTCCTACTGCCAAAAGCATTCATCAATAAATGATGAGAGACTGGACAGGATAACCATAGAATTCCAAATAGCAATCGAGTTTCTCTGAAGAACACGACTCTGTTGTATCCAAGGAGTTCTGCTAGCTACTTGGCAATAAGGATATGTGATTAGAAAAATATCAGTTATTCTTTCAAAGTAACAGCTTTCCTTAGAATAAATGAATGGATTCCCTTTTTTCAGGTCCTTAAAATATTATCTGAGCAAGTTCTAGCCCATCACATCTCTGTTCTGAAAACTGTATTGTTCATTGACAGTCTTGGGTTATTAGGTACATACAAGACCCTCCGTGGAGGAAGCTCCTCTTCAACTGCTTACAAACTATAGGTATGAAACTGGTATTCAGAGTGGAGAGGAGATCAGAGGATTTCTACCAATGAACCACCCTAGCAATTCCTGTGGGGATCTGTGGAACTGAAAGTCACTGTTCGCAAAGATATGTTGATGACATACTGTTGGTTTAAAATAACTATGACATACTGTTGGTTTAGAAAACACTGAGCCCAGTATTTTCTGCCATTTTTTAAGCTTAATGAGATGAAGATTAGCCCAAATTAGTATGTCTTCCTTCTGAGGTTTCCAGGACACTTTGTGCATATGCCCACCAGTGGCAATCCCACACATCACCAGGCTAACCAGTCCCCATGGGGAAACTGAGGGAGCTCAACACCAGAGAACACGGACTGGACATATCCCCTCCCTTATTTCCATGTGACAGCATCTCCTGAAACACACCCCTACACTTTCACCCATTTCCAGTACTGATGGAATAAATGGTTAAAAGGAGTAGAATCCGTTTTATGGATGCAGGTTTTAATGAATACAGAGATGTGTTTACCCCCAATTTATCCACTGCCTTTGGCAATAAAATTTGACTGTGTCGGAAGGAGATTTTCATAGTTCTATAAAGAAAGGCAGCTTATAGCATGAAAAGCTTAGAGCTTTTCTGAGAAAAAAAGAAAAATTCAAGCCAGAGGTGGTTAAAAAATATCTCCCATATCCCTCACAAGAAACAAACTATCCTATCCATGCCCAGGGTATTTGAGATTTGCAGCAGGGAATCCTTCTAGTATTTGATGTTTTCATTTCCACAGTGACTGACACATCTCAGTAGCATAGTGAATGCTTTTCTTCTGGATTCCTCTCCAGCATTATCATTATTATTACCATCACTGTTAGGTTAGGCACTAGTTTTGCCTAAAGCAACAAACCTCAAAAACTCAGCTTTCAAGGCTCTCCCTAAATTATTCGCATACCTATAATGGATCTTATATTATCATTGTTGCATTTTTATTTCCATCAGACTAAGACTCTCCAGACATCTGAAAACTCCCCCTACCTTTGTGAACAGGAAGGCATTCCAAGGCTCCATAGATCTCTCCCAGGCAAATGAAAAACAGTATTACCTGGAGAATTCAGACTCCACCGTTGCTTTTGCCTGAACTAACAAAAAGATTCTGTTCTTCATTTCCTTTGATCTTCCCTCCAGCTATAAGAAATTCTACCCTACTGGAATGGAAACTTGGATGCAATGCATGGTAGACTCTCAGTAATGTGGGCCAGCCAGCCGGGGAAAAGTACTGTTGTGGGTAATACTGTGAGCTCCTAGAGGTAAGAACTGTGACTTACTGGTTTCCTATCTTCCAGCACCTAGGAAAGGATCTTTGAGTGCTTGCTGAATCTCAGCTAGTTCAAATGAAGAGGCCAATTGTGGCAAGAGCCAGATGGTCTAAGACCCAGGGTCTGACAGGTTCTGCACTGAATCAGGCAAAGCAAGGCCATTGGTGGGGTGTGATGGTGGGGGAGAGAGGACAAGGGGTGATGGATGACTGATATAGAAGAACTTGGTATTGAGGGACATGCATGTAGAGGTGATGGCAATTCTGGTGATCCATGTATTTATGGCAGGACTTTAGCCAGTAACTTGGGAAGGGGTGGTTCAAGAAGATTTTACCACCTCTCCATCACCATCCCCAACAGCGCGGGGAGAAACTGAACTGGATATAAGTCCCAACCACAGAGACAGAGTTTAAGTTGGGTCCAGTCATGAAGAGAGATGCTAATACAAGGCATGATAGCCAGGTGACTACAGGGCAGAGGTTGAGGCAAATGCCCTGTCTGGCAAAGTCTAATACTGAGTGAGGAAGTACCAGGACTGAGCAGCCCCTCAAATAGGCAGAGCTTATCCTTGACATTCAAACACCAAGTCTGGAAGTGTGACTTAACTCCAGGCCCCCCAGTGATGGGTATCAGGCTACTACTGTAAGCTATGTCCTAGTCAGAAATGGGTAGGGGCTTTATGAGGTCCTAGATTGCAGTTAAGAAGACCTGAGTGAGGCCAAGACACAAGCAGTGAAACACTTACAGTCCCTCCCTGACCACTTTCTACTGAGCGTTTGGAAATGACAAAGTTAAGGCTTGAATTAAACTGAAACAATACATTCTAGCAGAATACGTATTAAAAGATGACCTTGGCGTAATTTTGTTGTTGTTGTTGTTGTTGTTTGAAGGAAAAGAACAGGTTGTACAGTATCTTTTTTCTAGGCAGCAAATCTAAGTTCTTGACTCCTTAAGAATCTGGCACAAGATTTGGGAAGTTTGGTGAGTAGGCTGAATGTGTCCTGCTTTGGGGAATCTTGCTTGGCATCAGCTATGCTTCTTCAGTGTAACCAGGCAACTGGATGATTTTATCAAGACTGCAAAGGCAGAAGAGCTGGCCAAGTTCCATAAATCAGTGGTCTGAGGAAAGGTATGTTTATGGCTTCTGGGAGTTGGTGAGGAGAGGAAGAAGGAAAGAAACCACTCACAAAAACCATGCCACAGAGGGTAAGGAGAAAGGACAGATGGACATCAGAGAGGTCATGATGGGAAGAGGAAGGGAGACTTTTTCATCCAACATTCAAGATGTCCAGGGATGAATGATGGATGTGCCTCTTATGGCCAACTGGAATCTAAAAAAGGACCCAGAATCTCTATCCTTCTCTCCTTACACCTTCATCCACTTCTGAGTTTTTAAAGATTATATTCTGTACCCATTGTATCAGAAAAAGTTCAACCAGAAAAAGACACTCCTCCAGGGTTTCCAAATAGGGAAGATTTTAATATAGGGAATTGACTCATCTAACCAACAAAAGGACCTGAGGAGCAAAGATCGGGACGGCAGCTGCACAATTCATGAAATCAAGAGGTTACCAAGGAAGTGGCTGCTACCAATATCTGCCGTCCACAGCTCAAATCAAGTGACATGGGAGAATGCCCAGATGTGCTACGAAACTCAGGAACTGCAGAGAAACTACAGTCTCAGCTCCCTGTGGCAGGTGGTTCTCAAGAACTAACTTGGAAGTTTCTGTAAACCTTACTTTTGCCTCCTTCCCATCTGCCTACAATTGCGTCAGAGAATAATGACTTCTACCCTGCCACCCTTCAATCTGCACACGGGTGTACAGAATCTAACCCAGAATGATCATGGTGAGGAATTCTGGGAAATGTACTTGCAGACTTCTCTGTAGTAATGATGCAATGATGAAGATAATGTACAAGCAGACAGAATAGATGCGGAGTTAAGAGCACACAATCTGACATACCCATTGAGAATGAAGGATTTACCAGTTCCACTTTCTTATCCTTGGCATATGACTTATAGTTTGTGGGTGATTCTGTTTTGAGTCTATCTCCTTCCACAGGCTTGAACAATGGTATTTGAATATTTGAAATGTGGTAGAGATGGGGCACCTGGGTGGCTCAGGTGGTTAAGCATCAACTTTGGCTCAGGTCATGATCTCATGGTTCGTGAGTTCAAGCCTGCTTCGGGTTCCATGCTGAGAGTACAGAGCCTGCTTGGAATTCTCTCTCTCCTCTCTCTCTCTCTCTCAAAATAAATAAATAAACTTTAAAAAAAAGAAATATGGTAGAGATTGCTAGCTTGTTTATTCACTCATTCCCTGAATATGTGCTGAGCTCTTACTAGGTGCCAGATGCTAGTCTAGCTGCTGGGGACAGAGTGGTAAACAAGACAGGCAAGGGCCCTGCCCTCAGAGGCTTATACCCTGATTAAAAAGTGCCATAAAGTAACAAGGTGAACAAATTGAACAAGGTAATTTCTTTTTCCTAACAGCTTTATTGAGGTATATTTTACATATCATAAAATTCACCTACTTTAAGTGTGCAATTCAATGACTTTTAGTAGATTTACTGAATGGTACAACAATCACCATAAATCAGTTTTAGAACATTTTCATCCCCACAATAAGATCCCACATGTCCATTTACAGTTAATCCCAGTTCTCACCCCCAGCCCCAGGCCAACACAAATCTATTTTCCGTCTGCATAAATTTGCCTTTTCTAGACATTTCATATAAATGGAATCACACCAATAACTTCAATTTGGGATAAATACATGAGTTAAATGAATCACCTAACTAGACAAGAGTAACTAGGCAAGAGAAGCATTCACCTTTATTTTGGATGGTGGAAGAAGGCCTTCTTGAGAAAGACTTCTATTTGAGCTGAGATACACCTTTTCAGATATGTTAGGCATATATTGTCCAGAGTATGAGGTAGAGACTGTATTAATTGGTATAAAATACACTAAATACAGTAAAATACACCAATAGACTAAGAGCATGGTTTGGAGATGATATGAAGGTTACATTACCCTCACAATAATCATCTATGGCAACAGTCATGCCTAAGGAGAGGGTGCTGTAGAGACTGGTGGGCTTCTAGAAGGGCACCTTCTGGTGGACAAAACTCAGGAAGCGGTTGGGAGACTGACTCAGAAGAAAGGGACAAAGGGCTCTGTTTTCTCTCTAAAGAACAAAGTCCTCAGATTCCATTGACAACCATGCCCTGGCACCTATCAGAATACTCAGACACAACAAGAGATGGAATCAAACAGAACATCTGCCTCCACTCCTCCCCTGCCCCAGGAGCTAAGCCAGGGTACGGCAAACAGCCTTCACAGCAGTATGGGGCAGGCAAGGGCTAAGACTTTAAACTCAGGCAGTCTTTCCAATACTAGTTCCTATTCTTCCTTGCCATGTGATTTCAGTTGCTGTTTCCTCATCTGCAAAATGGGAATTAAAACTCTCATCTTGGTAGACTGTTTTAAGGGTTAAATGTGATCCTATAGGTAAGCGATCAGCCCAGTGTCTGACATATCATAAGGCCTCAAGAAATTATACGATTTGTTATTGTGAAGGCAGGAGCAGCAGGCTCAAGATTCAGGTAGATAAAAGGCAACATGAGGTTAGACACTCTTTGGTAGATCAATTTTGACTGATTTAACTACTTTAGCCGGCAGATTTACATAAAAAGACAGAGACCAGTGCTGCTACCAGACATAATTAAGTAAAATGACTAGTGTCTCAGAAGCAGCCAGAGTCAGGCAAAAGTAAACCGATTCTGCAAACACAGCAGCTTAGAACACAGGGGCCATAAGACAGACAGCCCTCACTCCACGCAGGGAATGCACGCAAATTTTGGGGAGTCTATTGGATAGCTTCTGAGATGGAATGGGGTTGGAGACAATCTTAAGGGTAAGAAACCTAACACGTCAGAGTCAGAGCAGTTGTTGTGTTGCTATTATCTTTATTACTATTTGTTGTTATCATCCCCAGACCCCAGCCCAATTTGGCAGATGAAGAGAACTATCCAGTATGACCTAGGCAGACAAGGAGATTCAAAGTTCAAAACGCTGTGGACCATGAAGAACTAAAAAATGAAAGTAGAGGTAGGGGGTGGGAGCAAAAACCTAGAGAGCCCATGACCTGGGGAGTCTGGGGCATAGTCACCACCACATTTACCACCATGTCTCCAAATTCCCTTTCAGGAATTTTTCTGAAAACAGAGAAATAAAAACCCTAAAACGGTTATTTCTCCTGAGCTAGTAAAACCCACGAACAGGATGAAAACAGAACCTGCAGTTTCCACATGGGTCACTGCTCGTATACAGTCTCATCGCAAAATTCTGCTCAGTGAACAACTCAAAGGAAATACAGGGAAATATCCATCATGTAGCCCCAAGACTTGCAAAAGTTGATATTAATCAGTTCTGACTTAAGAAAAGCCAGCCACCAACTACCTTTGTCTTCCACCTTCCAAGTGGGCTGTTTTCACTTCCTTTCTAAATCTGGAGAAAAGACTTTTGAAGGGGCCTGCCATGTAAGACTGTACCCCAATGGAGCCCAGCCAAGATGCTCCATGATTAGAAGACACAGAAGAGTGCGTCATCCACTTTCAAGAGCAAAGCTTCAGCATTCATCAGAACGAGGCTTAAATCTTGGGTCTGCCACTTAAGCAAGTGACTTAAATCTCTCTGTGCCTCGGTTTCTTTCTCTGTAAAATGGGACTGATAACAGTTCTGGCATCATAGGGTTGCAACAAGAATTAAAAGAGACAATTTATGCAAAGCATTTTGTAGAGCACCTGTCACATTGTGAGTGCAACAAAAATTGGTCATTACTATTCACATATTCAAACATAATTGGTTGGCATGCACTGCACTGTGAGCTGAGGTTTGGACATACCTGGCCTGATGGAACAAGAGTCAACTTGGGAGAATGAACACCCGAGTTTCACTTCTGGCTCTACCCTTTATTAGTTGTTCCAACTTAGTCAAGTCTTTTAAACTTCTTGAGACTCAGCTTCCTCACTTAGCAAATGGGAGTACTAGTATATATCCGCAGTATTGTTATGAGGAATAAATAGAATACTGTCTTTGAAAAGCATGTTGAAGGAGATACAGTTAGTCATTTGTGGATTCCTTGGGCATTTTGCCTCTCTTCCTTTTCTCATTCAGTCCACTCCTTTTGTACCTATTCTCTTTCCCATTTTGGTACCAACCAGGAGCAAGGGAAGTGAAGGAGGGCAGAGTGACACAGACCCAGTCCACTGTATCAGCTATTGATAATCCTATAATATTTCTGATGAGAGAAAAAGTTGAAGATGTGTTTAATTCATACACAGATCCTGGAGCATGAGTATATTTCCACTTTCCAGGGTAAATATAGGTTTGTATAAGGAGATCCGGTGTTAGAATCAGGGGCACCTGGGTGGCTCAGTCAGTTAAGGTTCTGACTCTTGATTTCGGCTCAGGTCAGGATCTCACAGTTCATGAGACTGAGCCCCACATGGGGCTCTGTGTTGACAGCATGAAGCCTGCTTGGAATTTTCTCTCTCTCTCTCTCTCTCTCTCTCTCTCTCTCTCTCTCTCTCTCTCTCTGCCCCACCCTTCCCCACTGCTCTTAAAATAACATTTTAAAAAAAAACAAGTGTTAGAATCAGAAATATATTCTAACTCTTAAAAAATCCTTATTCTATCCCTTATACTTGTGTGACCAAGAGTGAATTACTTAAAATCTCTGAGCCTCAATTTTTTCAACTAATAGGAGTAAATACACCAAATAAGTAGAGTCGTAAGGTTGAAATATAAAAGAGGTAAAATACAGTGTCTGGACAGATACGGTATTCAATTAAGTGGCAGTTATTCCAAATTGAAATGTTTATTTCAAGTCCTATGATAATTATTTTTTTAGTACTACCAAGATCTTTTTATGAAAGATGATAAAGTCCTAACCAGCTGCCAGACTCAAATGCAACTTCTTCATTATCCTCTCCTTCCCTTCAGACCATGCTTCTTGTTTCCTCAGACATCACGATATAATTCATCAAATCACCTCTCCCAAGATTCTTGCTTTCAAACCAGTGGTCTTGTCTTTCATAGCAGCATGCATCCACAGGACTGATCACTCTCCAGAACTAATGTTCTGTCAGGAAAGGGGTACTGAGTGCTACCATGTGCAAGAAAGCACTGTGCCGGCATCCCAGATAGGAAACTGTGAGATGCACAGACCCTGACCCTCAAGGGAGACACCTGTCCACAGTGACAGTATCTCATGGCACAGTGCCCAAAGCCCGGTGAGGACCAACACTGGACAGCCAGACAAGGCGACCTTTAGGCTGGGCCTTTGAGGACAGGGAAGGGTTTGAGAGGTGGTCAAAGGAAAGAGAGGAATGACATGGACAAAGGCATGGAGCCAGGAATGGCCTCTCCAGTTTGGGTTGCCTGAAACATGGTAGGTCGAAAAAGTGGTAGGAGAAGAGACTGGAGAAGTGGTACAGAAAAAAGATGCTAAAGATCCGAACTACAGTAGCGGTGCTGAAGGTAAAGAAGAAAAGAGTATAAGAGACATTTCTGAGGGTGAATCATCAGTTCTTAACAACCAAAGGACATTGGCAGAAGGCTGAGGAGGGGCACCCAGGAGGGCTCTCAGGTTCGCCTGGAGGACTGAATCGGTGGTGGCTCCACTGACGGAGATGGAGTCCTAGTAGGAAGAACAGGTAAGGGAGTAGGTCGTCAGCTCAACCTGGCATGTGTTGAATTTGAGATGCACGTGGGATGCATGCCAAGCCAAGGTAGGTGCCCAAAGACACATCCAACATGTAACTCTGTTGGAGCTCTGGGCACCGTGCTGGCTGAAGCGTTATGTTTTTCTCTCTGATAAGTGGAACCAGACTGGCAGATGTGTCTGGACTGGACAGAGGATTTGAGCAGTCATCTTCATAAATGCAATCACGGAAGCCATAGGGTAGAAAAGGCACTCCTTGCACCCCATAGCTCCCCGCAGAGGGAAGAACTCGTGGCAAGAGCTTGATAAATCACAGCTATATGGTTGACTCTCTTGACACAGCTCTCCTCCCTACCCACCTCATCTTTTCTATCGTGTTCACATCTTTCTTCCTTTCATCTCCTCCTGCTTCTCCTTTGCAGCTCCCAGTGAATGCCCGATGAATCCCGGCTTAGCGAATAGGCTAAACTCACCACTTAGAAAACAAGCCCTAGCTTTTATCTTCCTCTGTGGGTTTGAGTCTGCTAGAATCAAAGTAATATTAGCACGATTTGTTTGGATTAGCATGAAGACTTCTAATCCGCTCCTTTGCAATATTCCATATTTTAATAACTTTAATATTTACTGCTTCCCTTTTCTAATTAAGAGCTTAGAGACAGAGACCTTGGAGAGGGACCAAAACAGTGGCGTTTGGTATGGTGGAGGACAGAAAGAAACATTTGCATAGCAGAATCAACATTCAGAGCCAGCTAAGAAGCACTTGGAGTTCATTTCTGTGAGTATTTATTATGCCCCCCCCCCCGTTGCCCCACAACCTGCGGTCAAGGCCCTGCATGCTGGAGATACAGATGGTGCAGATACAGATGTCACTTCCGTCCTGTTTGAGGTCCAACTAGGATGCCCTAGGTCACTCTCTGACAACAGTAACATAAATTCCATAACGATATCCTTCTGGTAATGTCCCTAGCAGCACTTACAGCTTAGAAGTCTAAACCACCTTGGCTCTGGCTCACTGTTCTAACTTTAGGGAGGGGCACTGGTGGCTGAGCAAAGGTTCCTGCTAGGGAGTTGCTTTCAAACCACAAAAGTGCTTTTGAGTTCTTAGCAACAGTAGGGGAATGAGATCAGTTCTGGAGTCCCCCACCTCTTGGACCCCGAATCACATCCTCTTCTCTCCTGGAGCTTGTCTTCAAGAGCTGAGCCATTTTGAACTCTCATACAGGGGATTTTGTTATGCCCCTTTTCCTCAATCACACTACACCTCTTCTTTTAACAAAATCTATCTTTAGTGATTCCAAGCGCCACCCTTCTGCTAGGGACTCCAAACCCCAGAGATAAATTTGATGCCACCTCTGCCTCAAAAAATCATGGTCTTTTGAAGAAATCGGACATGGGACATTATATTCTTAGAAGGTAGGATAGAATGAGTGCTAAATATAGATTCAAAAAGGCCCTCATTCATTCTGACTTTGTGAATTGAGGCCAGTTTTGCAGAGGAGGTATTTGATCTGGTTCTTTGAGGATAAGAAGGATTTAACAGATAGATAATAAGGGAAATAGTATTCCAGGATGGGGGTGCAGAATAAGCCAGCCAGGGAAGCTTGAAAATGCTTCACATAGGGAAAACTGAGGGGTCTGGTACTGATAAAGAGCAGGATTCAGGGGTGCCTGGGTGGCTCAGTCCGTTAAGCGTCCAACTCTTGATTCTGGCCGTCACAACCTCACGGATTCTTGAGACTGGGCTCTGTGCTGATGTGTGGATCCTGTTTGAGATTCTCTCTCTCCCTCTCTCTCTGCCTCTCCCCTGCTCACGTGCATGCATGTGCTTGCTCTCTCTCTCTCTCAAAATAAATAAATGAACATAAAAAAAAAAGGCAGGATTCACACCAGGCTGTATAGGACATGAAGCTGAAATGTTTAATGGCATCCAACCACAATGCCCGATTCCCATAAGGAATCGGGTCTTGATCCTGGAGGGGTTGGAAAAACACCATGGCAGGATTCTCGACATAGGAGTGATCTGAATTCTCTTATTCAGATGAATAAGATGTAGGAGGATTACTGCTCATCCACATGAAGGAGGAAGAAATTAACAACATGCCACCAACATGTAAGCTATTGCTTCTGCCCCAGGAGTGGGAGACAGAACAAGGGTAAGGGTAGTAGGAAGCAAAGGAGTGACGGTACAGAAAGAATCCATAGGCTTCTCCAACTGACTAGCTGAGGTATCACTGGCTGACATATGTTTGATCACCCTCACCAGAGTACAGATCCCCTGAGGGCAGGAACCCTATCTTATTCACCTTTGTGGCCTTAGTGGTTAACACAAGTGGCTCTCATTATAGTAGATGTCTTTTTTTTTTTAATTTTTTTTTCAACGTTTATTTATTTTTGGGGGGACAGAGAGAGACAGAGCATGAACGGGGGAGGGGCAGAGAGAGAGGGAGACACAGAATCGGAAACAGGCTCCAGGCTCTGAGCCATCAGCCCAGAGCCTGACGTGGGGCTCGAACTCCCGGACCGCGAGATCGTGACCTGGCTGAAGTCGGACGCTTAACCGACTGCGCCACCCAGGCGCCCCTATAGTAGATGTCTTAACCTGGTGGCCTTAGGTGAGTTACAAGGGGGTCTTCAAGTCTCCCCAAAATTATATGCACAATTTTTTGTCTGTGCCTTTCTGTTAGAAAGGGCCTACAGCTTTTATCACATCCTTAAGGGGCCCTGTGACCCAAAAGATGGTTAAGAACTGCTCTAGAAATTTGTCACCTTCATAAATGTTTCTGACTCTTGGTTTCTGTTTTTATTCCTTCTCTAAGTACTAACTTCCTATAAAAAAAAAAAAAAGACAGGGTCAAACACATTAAATGGGTACTATGAACGTTATTATATTTTATTTGTAGTAAAAACCTAACATATAAATTCAGCTGAGCCTAATATGCTGAAACTCTGAAAGACATTTTCCCTGCCCGCATCTGACCTCATTCTCCGGTAACACACTCCATTCCAGAACCTACTCTCTAATAGCTGATGCATCTATGAGGATGTGAATCAATTCTAATTTGGAGTTCAGCTTCTGCAGCAAGTGCCTTTGAAGAAGCACCTTCCCGAGAATGCCAGCTTGCATCTTTCAATTACAGCTAGATAATTAGGATGGGGGCTTGCCTGCTGCCAGTTCCGTTTCTGCATAGGGGGTGTGGGGGTGCGGATGTGGTACTTCTGGGCAACAGACACATTCACCAAACATTGAAAGGGATCCTGTTGTCCAAACCCAGGCTGAAGAAGGAGTCGGTGCTGCTTCTGCATGCCAGAACAGTCTGGGAGATGTGGCTTGGATGCCAACTATGAGATGTTCTGTGATAGCCCAGTGGTTTATAAAGACTACGGAACAGAATGTTTCCAAGTGGGACTGGCCCAGAGAACTTGGAACATATGTTCCCTAGCAGAAAATAGCCTCTGACATCCAGAAAAGATGCAGTCCAGTTGGGGCGATGGGGGTGAAGATACACACATAGAAAAAAAGAAAAAAGAACCTACTTAACAAAAGGACAGAGAAGTGTATGCTCAGTGCAAGGTAAATTTTTCAAATGAAGGGAAGCGTTGTAGGAATTCAGAGAAAAAAACTGCCACTGTGTAATGAAGTTCATAAAAGGCCATGAAAGAGGGGCAACGGCAAGGAATTAACATATCTGCACCACATATTCATGCATTTAACTTAATTTCTTTTTTTCTAATAATGAGGGAGCATCTACTATGTGCCAGCTAAGACACCAAGTAATTTTGTATATATTATTTGTTAATCGTCACAACTACCTTTGAGGTAGGGGTTATTATCTTCATTTTATGGATGAGGACTAAAGCTCAGAAAGAGCAAATAAATTTCCTAGGACATGGCTACTAAGTTCCTGAACCAGAATCCGAACCAGAACCCACGTCTACCTGCCTCCAAAGACTATATTCCTTTCACACCACAGTGTCCCTAAAAAGCTATTAGTACAATGTGGATGAATCTAAAAAACACTAAGCTAAGTGAAAAGAAGCCAGGCACAAAAGGAGTCACATATTTATGACTCCATTTATATGAAACATCCAGAACAGGCAAATCTAGTGATAGAGACCTAATGGTTGCTAGAGCTTGGGGAGAGAAAGAAACATCAAGAGGTTCCCCTCAGTATATTTGGGGGATAGTGAGGTGCCTGAATCAAGTCAAGCAGCATGATTAGCCAACATTCTCTTCTCGATAAAAGGGAAGATTTTCAATGAAGATGTGAGGATCACTCTTTCGCTGAGAGTGAGAGTTCCCAGGCACAAACATCTGTGCTTCTTAGTCACGATAGAAGGAGCTGCCCAAGATTATCCAAAATGCCCCCAAGAGCATTTACAAGGGGTGAAGGTCGTCATTGCTGTGGGTCTTCCTAAATCAGCAAGACGCAAAAGTCTTTTGATCATTCTCAAATAACTCTACATGTGGTCATTTCTTAGTTGCTTAGGAGCAACTTTGAATCTCTGAATTTAAAATATACAGAATAATCTCTTAGCTAATGAAGATGCCTAGTCAGCCACCCAGCATCCCATCTCAACTGGGCTTTGTTAGCAGCATCGAGGGTACAGAAACTCTCATGAAGGACCTGAGGGAGTCACAGGAGATATTTAATTTGGTTGTACTGCCTTTTATGTGGGAAACTATAGGCCACATGAAAACGGGGACTTATGAAGGCAGACAAAGGTCTGCAATCCAAGCAGCAGTGAGCCTGGAAACGGGACTTATCTTGGAGTCTCAATATCCTTTCAGGTTCTTCGGGAAATGTGTGCCTTCACGTTGCACTATTCTCAGAAGGATCTGTATCAGTGATGGTGGCTTCTGTTTATTTGGAGTTTCACACACCAAACTGACCCTTTCAAACCCTCACAGGATTTCCGGTAGCAAAAAGGAGGTAGCAAGTGGACTCACCTGTTCCCTTGCCCTTCTCCAGTCTCTGGTCTACTTTCCTCTTTGCCACAGTCAATTCCCAGAGTCCTGGGAGAGGGGACATGGTTGCCCTGGTGGGCCTATAACTCAGTCTCTTCCAAGTACACGCTCTATTCTGAAAGCAGGAATCAAACTCTTCAGCTGCTCATCCATACCCATTATTGGGGTGCCCAGAAAGATGTAGTTTGTGGGGAGTTCCTGGGGAGTTCCTCGCAGAGTTCTGCACAATGCCAACCATGATGCTGAAAGTCACATTCTGTGTGGAGTCCAGTAAGAGTTCTATGGAGTGTCCAGTGGAGTGGCATACACAGAATTCCATGCAGTGCCTCGTGACTGCCCTGGGCCCAGGGAGGTATATAATGTGTTACAGCCAAGGCAAAGCCAATGAGATGACCTCAGCCATCCCAAATGTGGTATCTGTCAAACAGCTGTCATGCTCAGCAAAATTCCCCTTGAAGTGCTCTGAGCTGTGCCCAGTGACATGTCCAACATGGTGTTGAGTATAATGCCCAGTGCCCAACAAGTGTCCATTTGATGGCCTGCATGGTACCTAACGAATGATCTTCAGAGAGTGACGCACCTAGGAAGCTTCTCCCCTGCCCACAACCACCCGCGGCAGTCCCCTATGACTGCCCCTCTGGCCTCCTGATGACCCCAACCCCACTGCCAGCCTCTCCACAGGCCCCTCTGGTCTTTAAAAAGCCACATAATATCATTTAAAAAAAAAATGTGTTTCAAAGCTGAAGACAGCCAAGAAAATGTAAAACCTCAAATACCAAGGTAACAAACTTCAGTTTTATTTTGAGATTCTTTTTTTACACCGTTTTAAAAAAACAGCACTCAATAAATACTTGTAAAACAAAACAATATAAGCACATAGTACAGAAATCTATGAAGTACAAAGTAAAACACCCTCTTCCCTTTCCTCACCCTCCCATCTCCCATCAAGCCCTCTTTCTGGAATTAGCCACTGGTCATTTGGTTTGTGTCCTTCCAGATATGTTCCATGCATTACTCAAACGTGTATTATATGCACATAATTCTTTTTTTATACCCACAGGGCATTAATGATTCATTCTTCTGAAGCACGCTTTTTTCATAAAATACAATGTGGTAACCTTTCCATGAGTGTACGTGTTTACTTCATCATCTTTGATTGAAATACACAGTAGTACTATTACTTATTTAACCAATCTTCTGTTGATGGCATTTAGATCATTTCCACTTTTTACAGTCACAAACACCACTGCAATTAACATCCTTTAAATTGTGATAATATCACAAAATAACTCTCCAAAAAGATTATAATAATTTACACTTCTTACTGACAAACGTAATAGAAATCTTTCCATTGCTTCTGGAAAGCCTTTAATTGACTCCACTTTAAAAGTTCCAGGTCATATCACAAGTTTCGGGTTCAGAATGGAAGGGCTCATTTTCGCTGGGCTTCAGCATCATCCCCGTGCCTTGCAACATGTAGGCTGGCATCCAGTCCTTGGCACTCTCTCTCAGTCCAGGTGTCCGGCACCTCCCAGCTGCCAGTAATAAAGACCTGTCCTCAGTGTTCAGGAGGCAGGCTAACTCACGTGGCCACCAGGGTCTGCAGTCTTCCGCTGCCCCCAGGCCTGCCCCCAGAGATCTGGTGAGTGAGCACAGAGCCAGAGGCCATCTCTAATTCCCACAGAATAGTCCTTCTGCCTGTCTGACAGGCTTCTGTCCTCCCTGAATTTCCCATCAGTCCCCTAACCTGGAATGGAGCTTCTCCTTGCCCCTGATCCCAGGCCAGCCCAGCCTTGGCCCCAGCATCTCCCCCACTGATGGCCACAGTGAGGGTCCTGAGATGCCTGCTGCCATCCACATCTCCACCTGTTGTCTTGGTTCAGAGTTCACCCTATCCTCTAGAGCTGGGTCTCTGGATAATTTACTACTCTTTTGTCATAGTGGCCCAAGCATCTCTCGGCCAGCCTGCATTCCCCTCCCTCCTGCAGCACCAGGGCCTCACCTCTCATTTCATTCATTCATTCAACAAATATTTATTATGCGCTATGAACATTTTCTACTGAATTGCACAATTCCTGAAATAATAATTCTTGCATATACATCAAGCTCTGTATTTCTATGGCAATATGGATGGCAGGTTATTGAAATTTTATGAATTTATTACTACAGACTGGATATAGTTCAGTCTTTTTCCTGGAAGAGATGCACTCCTATATAGTTACCATTATAGTACTATATCCCATCCCACGGACATGTTATAATAGCCAACATGCATTAAGTACCCACCAAGTGTTGATCTAAGAAGTGAGCATGCATTGGAGCGCCTGGGTGGCGTAGTCGGTTAAGCGTCCGACTTCAGCCAGGTCACGATCTCGCAGTCCGTGAGTTCGAGCCCCGTGTCAGGCTCTGGACTGACGGCTCAGAGCCTGGAGCCTGCTTCCGATTCTGTGTCTCCCTCTCTCTGCCCCTCCCCCGTTCATGCTCTGTCTCTCTCTGTCCCAAAAATAAATAAACGTTGAAAAAAAAAATTTTTTTTAAAAAAAAGAAGTGAGCATGCATTAATAATCCTCATCAAGACAACCATATGAAATAAATACTACTGTCATCCCCATTTCATAGGTGAGTATCTGAGGCTAACTAAATTACCAACAGAGCCAGTATCCAAACCCAAGCATCTGACATCAGAGCCTGCACCCTTAACCACTATGGCATTCTGCCCCTCCATAGTGCTTTTCTACATCAGATCCTTGGGCAGAGGCCCAAAAATTCATCAACGGCAGCTTGGGGAAATCCTGAAAGATGAAGGGTCCAGGACCTAAATGAGAGCAATAGCTCTGGACTCTGGCCAATGGAACTTCTTAGCAGGCTCAGTGATCTGCAGGCAGTGGGCACCATTGACTAGCATGTTCCAGTGATGTGATGACAGAGATACACGGAGGCCAGTGCTGAACACACAGAGCTGTCAGTTCTGTCCTGCTGATAAGAGGCGGCCACTCAGACTTACTCTTCTTTCAACCCGTCATCTCCAAGCTTCTCTGCATGGTGGTTAACATGTCACTGTGAGAATTAAGGGCAAGGATTCTGGGGGCAAAATGTCTGGGTCCATCTAGATCTTGGCTCTACTACTTCATAGGTGTGTGACCTTGAGATGAGTTGCTAAACATACCTGTGCTTCAATGTCCTGGAATATGAAATGGTAGCAATAAATGTGAACTATTTCAATATCATCCCAAAGGCTGGCCAACCACTTTGGAGCAGCTGAGGCAGTGAACATAAAGCCACAACTTGTCCTTGTATAGGTGCTACACAAGGTGCACTCAGAGGGGAACAAGATGGCAGTAGAATAGCAACCTGAGTGAAAATAGGTGTAGTAGTTTGCTGGGGCTGTGGTAATAAAGCACCACCGATTGGGTAGGTTAAACACAGAAACGTGTTCTCTCTCAGTCTGGAGGCTGGAGTCCAAGATCAAAGTGTCAGCAGGTTTGGTTTCTTCCGAGAGCCGTGAGGCATGCATTTGTTCCAGGACTCTCTTCTTGGCACAGATGGCTGTCTTCTCCCTGCATCTATTCACATCATCTCCCCTCTATGTATATCTCTGTGCCTAAATCCCCCTTTTTATAAGGACACCATATTTGATTAAGGCCCACCTTAATGACCCCATTTTAACTTGATTACCTCTGGAAAAAACATATCTCCAAATAAGATCACGTTCGGAGGTGCTGAGAGCCAGGATTTCAACATACGAATTTTCAGGTGACCCAATTCAACCCATAACAATCACTAGTGAGAAGAGTTACCATTTATTGGGCAACTATCACGTGTTTTACCATGACTCTTAAAACCCATAGCAAATCTAAGGTATCTACTAAGAAAATCAAGATTCAGGGAGTTATAGTGACTTGCCTAAGATTATATAACTAGTCATCAGTGGAGCCAAGATTTGGATAAGGACTGTCTGACTCCAAAGCCATGCTCTTTAAATGTGATATAATAGTGTCCTTTTTAGTCGGTTCCTAACTTGCCAGTGACTTGGGACCATTCCTGTAAAGATACAAGGTCTTATCTAATCTCTGTGCCCACCTCTGGAGCTCCTCTGCCTGGAAGGGGGCTAGTTCTGTTCACATATAGATCCACGGGGACTCCAGAAAATCACGGGTTTGCAAAGCAGCCAGTGTCATCCAGTCCATCCCCTCCTTTACAGATGAAGAATGAGTTGCTTACTACACAAGATCACACAGGCAAGGGAGAATTAGTCTTGAAGCTGCTCTCTACCCAACACTGCCTTACCAGAAGAAATTGTGAACTTTGCTGGCTGATCTAATTTACTTAGCAGACTATCTAGCATTTTTGAGCCATTTATATAAAATCATGAGATTAGCCATTTTTAATCAAATACAGTCTGACACAGTATGAAATAGCCAAGGACAGGTCTGTCACACAAACATCCTGCAGCTTTAATTACCAAAAAGCCAGACCCTCAAATTTATCACAAGAAGCATTAAACTTCTCATAGAACTTCTTTTCTATGCCAATACTTTGAATAGTAAGAAATCAGGAAAAAGGTAATCTGTTCTTGTCATAGGAATTGTTATATAAGAAAGAAAAAAACACATCAAATCTCCACATCCATTCTCCAGACGGAAAGCATGGTGTTCCTCCGTAATAGCATCCATCTTCCCTCAATCACCAGCTTTGGGGCACACCACCTGGCCAGCATCTGGGGCAAATATCCTCTGCCATGCCAGCTTTCTCTGTCCCCAAATCCAGCCCAAGTTTCTCAACAACATTAATCAGGCAAATGTCAGGAGAACTGAGACAGAAAGTCGACTCCAGATCTGAATGACAGGTATGATTCCAGGAAAACAGTCAAAGATCTAGTAACTGCAGACCCAGCTCTGCCTCTTAGAAACAGTACAGCCTCAGGCAGATTCCTTTAGCCTCAAAAAGTCAATTTCTTCACCTTTGAAATGAGAGAAATAGTAGCCTGCCTCACAGGTTGTGAAAATTAAACAACACGACCGTTAAGATGCACAGCACACCACTTGCGGTGAATATGGCACCACGTGTAAACTCGACAAACCACTGAGTTGGACACCTGAAGCTAATGTAACATCGTGTGTCAACTATACTCAAAAAAAATAAACTAAATAAAAATCAGTTAAAAATAAAATGCACAGCACAGTGGCTGGCACATAGTAGGGGCTTAAATATTTTTTTTAATTTTTAAGTATATGGAAAATCATTTTCTTCCCCCTAAAACTGATGGGGAGTAATCTGTTCCTTCTCTTACATATACACACACATATGAATAAGGAAGGAATTGGGAGTATTACAGGCCCTAACATGGCCAATCTTTGGGCTAATGCTGCCACCTGCTGCTGGAGAGCCAGCATCCCATGCAGCTAGTTCATGGGGATGAAGGGAAATACATGAGAGACCATATGGGATGCACCTAGATGACCCCTCTCTAGCACACTTCTCTTCCATCGTTCCGATCTGAAACAAGGGCATACCTGACTTATCTGGTCCTGGGGTTCCAGTCAAATTTCTGTGGCAGGAGGGACTTCTCAGACACAGGATGACATTTTCCTAGTAGGCCACATTTCCAGCATTAGGAAAATTAGGACAGCCAAGAGTTGTGCTGCACCAGAAGTCAAAAAGTAGTATGCAGCCTGTGGACACACTTCACGGAAACTACATAATGTTAGCCCACACTGTGGTTCATAAAATTCAAATTAGCCACCAATGCTTAAATGTCAGATTTCACCTTAACATGTGGATTTTCAGATTATTGTCTCCCTAAATCCCAATCACAAAGGCTTGCAGAGCGTAAGATGGCTAAACAAGGTAGGATTGATTTATACCTTCAAGAAATAATAATAGTAACTACCAAGCACCTAGTCTATGTCAGGTACAAAGAAGAGCATTTTAACCTCAAGTGCTGACCTCAAAGATATTTTCATCCATTGTGCATTCAGATCTCACATCTCTGCTCTATGAATTTGCTTTTGTTCTCTGGGCAAAAAATATAAAATCACCACCACATCCAATCCATAATAAACATGACTTGCATAAATAATCCATACAAAGTAAAACTTGCAATGGCAAAAGCTTTGAACAGTAACATTTATATTGATTGAAAAATCATAAGAAGAATCCTATCTTTCAGGTAATACTGAAAACAGCAAAATTTGAGCTGAAAATTATATGTAAAAAATAGAATCTTCTTCACAAAACTTTGATAAGGTACCCAGGAGAATCATACTTGTTAAAAATAATAGTCCAAAAGAAAATTCCCAATAATGTAAGTTATAGTCAGTCCAGCTAGATAGGAAGAAAATGCTAATTATTGAGTCTTTGTCAAAAAATGTTTATGGAAAAACTAACCTTAATAGAAAATTTTCAGTAAGACAAAAATTTTAATCTGAAAAAATAAGCAAATGTGTTGTATAGGAAATTGTTGAAAAATTATATTGGTTTTACTATCTGTTTTCCTTCTAATACCACAGAAAACTCATGCTGACAGCCTAGTATATGTCCTTCTGTATACTTCTCCATACTATAATCTCACATACTCATATTCATATTGGCAAAGGCTTTTCATTGTTTGTCTTATAAAAACTGAATCATACATTTCCTGGCATCTTGTTTTTCTCATTTAACAATATCTTAAAGAAATCTTTTTAAATTAGAATGGGCTTATTTGTATAAAAGAAAGTCCATGAGAGGGATTGCCAAGTGGCAGGAAAGATATTTTTTTTTTTTTAATTTTTTTTTTTTCAACGTTTATTTATTTTTGGGACACAGAGAGACAGAGCATGAACGGGGGAGGGGCAGAGAGAGAGGGAGACACAGAATCGGAAACAGGCTCCAGGCTCTGAGCCATCAGCCCAGAGCCCGACGCGGGGCTCGAACTCCCGGACAGCGAGATCGTGACCTGGCTGAAGTCGGACGCTTAACCGACTGCGCCACCCAGGCGCCCCAGGAAAGATATTTTTAAAAGGAATTGCCAGATTACTTTCAGAAGGACTGAAATAGTTCACCTTTCCTTTGGCAAAGGACGCACATACCTCTTTCTCTATATCCTACCAGCAGTCTGCATCACTGCTTCTTTCCACTGGTCTGGTAGAGGTAAGGATTAATCTCATTATTACTTTAATTTGCATTTCTCTAACTTCTAATGAATTTGGGCACCTTGTCACATTTGCTGGCAACAAGATTTGCTCTTCCACAAAATGCCTGTTTATAAGACTTGGCCATTTTTACTGGGTAGTTTGTCTTTTGCTCGCCATTTGTAAGAGTTCTTGGTATATTTTCATTACAAATTATATACCTATCACCTGCATGACAATTAGTTTTTTTTCCAAATCAGTCATCTGTCTATTGACTCTGCTGATGATCTTTGTCATACAAAAGGATGAATTTTTATATAAAGATGATTAAACTTCTGGTTAAAGGGGTTTTTCCCCATCATTCCCAATTCTTAGAAAATGTGGGAATGTAGTCTCTCAGATTATCTTGCAAGACATTACTGTATAATTTTTTATATTTAGTCTTTATATATATCTTTATTTTTTTTGGAATAAAGATAAGATAAGGATCCAAGTTTTTCTTCCAAGTGGATAGCCAGTTTTGCCAGGACCATTCATTACAGAATATATTCTTTTCCCACTGAGCTATACTTCCAACTTCCTAATGTAGACGATGCTTATATAATCCAGGGTTTATTTCCAGACTCTTTATTCTATTTTACTGATCTAGTTACCTATTCTTGTACCAGTGTAATACTTAATTTATACTATGCTCTGACATTCTATAAACCCTCTCTCACTAATCTTTTTATCATATTTTTCTGAGCCATCTTTGGACATTTATTCTTCTACACAAACTTTAATACCATTTTATCAAATCCTTCCCACTCAAAGCCCCTGGGATCCTAGTAAGAACTGCATTAATTTTACATATTAATTTTAGAAGAATTGACAATTTTAACATTGTCTTCCCATCTGAAAACATGGTGTTTTTATTTGTTCATATCTTGTTTTATGTCCTTCTAGAAGACATATAACTCCTAATGATTTATTTGCTTCATATTAAGTCTTGTTCTTGTTAAATTTCTTCCTATTTTATAGCTCTGTTGTTATTAAGTAGTTGTGAACATTTCCATTTGTAGCTATTTATTTTTGTAGTACATAAAAATTGCTGATTTTAATGTATTTATCTTGCATCTAGACACCTAGCCAAATTACCTTATTAACTCTAAGAAGTTTTACTATGGTATCCTGGATTTTCCATGTATATAGTCAAATAGTCAAAAAGTGAGCTTGTTTTTCTCCTCTTCCCCAGTATTTTCTCTACCAATTATTTTACTTATTTGTTACACTTGCACAAATCTCCAAGACAATGTTAAATAATAATGACAAGGGTAGGCATTTCTGTCTAGTTTTTGGTTTGAATTAAAATGGTTTTACTATTTTACCATCTAGGATAATATTTGCTGTTCTTTTTGGTAAGTGATCTTTATTGCGGGGGGGATAGTTTTTCTTAGGGATAGTTGCTGAATTTAATCAAGTGTCTGTCAAATGGAGATGTTGGGTTTTTTTCCCTTAATTTGTTGATAAATGGATGTTAATAGGTTTCCAGTATTTATATTTTTGAAACAAAGTGTACTTGTTTTACTACTCCTAAATACATTATTAAATCTATTTGTTAATATTTTATTTGTAAATGTTGCACCTATATTCATATATGATCACTGTCTACGACCTAGTTTATAAAACATTTTTATTATCCTTTAAAAATGAGAAAAACAATTTTGTGAATCTGTCTAGGCTTGTTGTCTTCTTCAACCATAGCTTTATAATCACCTTTCTGACATGTTGTATAGTAATTGGTACATTCATATTTTCTGCTTCAGCTTATCCCTTTGGGGGATTTATAGTTGGGTGGGGGGAGTTGGAAATCAAACATATTGTCATAGAAGTACATTTAGTTTTCAACATATTGTCAAAGAGGTACATGTAGTACTCCTTATAATTATTTTGATCTGTATCATTTTCAGTTTTACATCCTTTTTGCTTTCCCTGTTTTACTTTTAATCACAGAACCAGGGTTTGAACTCTAGTCTTTCTTTCTCCAGTCCCCGTCCTCATGACCTTGCTCTATACTATACTCTTAAAGTTAATTTAGGCTGAATCTGTAAATGAAAATCATTTTGACTGATTTGACTGAAAAAATTAGTCAACTGCAGAAATTACATTTTTATCAAGTTTAAATCATCCTAATTTTTACTTAAAATAGCTATCTTGGCATAAATAGCATTAGCAATAATATAATCATGCTTGGCAAAATCTTGGAGAATTTGAATTGTCTTCAATTAGCAAGCAGCCTCCTTGTTTCCCTCATTCTAAAATTGGTTTTCGACTAGCACCAATAATTTCCATGGAAGAAAGCAAAATCCTCTTTATCTGAGACTATAAGTGTTATTTAATTCTTGAAAATAGTATTCAAACTAACATGAGATTTCTTTCAGTTTAATAAAATACTACCTAATTAGGAAGAAGCTTTACTATTATCTCTAGGGATATATTAATATCATTAAAAAGAACATATGGTTGAGAAAGTTGTATGTACATTTATAATTTTGTTCCCTTCTGAATATGAAACACTATTTAATTAAGCTTATTACTATCCTTAAAGCTTTTTCTCAAAGGAAATGTTCTTCATTCTAAGCTACATATCTTCTTTTGTAAAAATATATATATACATATATATATTTATGAAAATTTTTTTAAGAAATCCTGAAATTCTACAAGTAGATATACTCCAGTTGTATGCAAAGGATGACTCCCTTCTGTCCTCCCTCATTATATTTCTACAGTAAAATATCAATCAGAGCTATCCGCATGTGCTCCCTTTCTTTCTCTCTTGGTAACAATTTCTTAACAACTATTTTTTCATGAGCAAACTGGAAAGATAAACCAATTCTCCATACAATGCAAGTAAAAATAAAAGAAAAGAGCACGGGGCCTAGGAGAAGGGTATAGCAAAGGCCATCCTCTGGACTTAAGTACAGACACAGACTATGGCTCATCCATCCATCTTGCTTTCTGCTCATTTTAATCACCTTCTTTGCCCTCATGGACAATATACTTCCCTTTGTCCCATGTTCTTCAGTTTTACTTCCATCTTAGAGTTCCACTTTCTTCCTTTCTTGCTCTATGTATAATCTGATCTCTGCCTAAACTATTCTTCCGAAGTCCACCTTCCCTGTTATGAGTTTAATTCTGTCCCAACAAAATTCATATGTTGAGGTCCTAACCTCCAGAGCCTCAGTATGTGACATTATTTGGAAATAGGGTTGTTGCAGATATAATTAGTTAAAATGAAGCCATACTGAGTAGGGAGGGCCCCTAATCCAATATGACTGGTGTTATTACAAAGAGGAAATTTGGACACAGACATACACACAGGGAAAATGCCATGTGATGACAAAGGCAGAGATCGGGGTACTATATCTACATACCAAGGAATGCCAAGATTGCCACTAAACCATAAGTGAGGGGAAAGGCATGGAACAGATTCTTCCCTCACACTCTCTGAAGGAACCAACTCTGCTAACACCTTGATCTCAGACCCCTAGCCTCCAGAAGTGAGACAATACCTATCTGTTGTTCAAACCACCCAATTTGTGGTACTTTGATATGGAAGCCCTAGCAAATTAACATATTCCCCTTCCAAATTTAATAGTATATTTTCTCTAGACTCATCCACATTAACTTCTCACTTCAACTGATTAACAGTGGTCACCAAGTCCTTGTAAAATTCTTTCCTAACACTGCAAAACTATAGTTCATTGCTTTTTCTGTTGTTTTTTCTTACTTTTCTAATTTCTTACTTCTTATTTCTCTAATTTCTCCTCCCCCAAACCCCAAAAATGTCCGTGCCCCCAAGTTTCTGTCCACAATCATTTCCATTATTAGTGGTAGTAAATTTTTTAAAATAATTAGCTTTTATTGAGCACATGCCAGGAGTCATTCTAAATATCTGACATATATCATCTAACTGAACTCTCACATCCACTCTGAAAAAAATGCTATTTTCTATCCCATTTTGTAGATGATTAAACTGAGCCCAGAGAGGTTAAGTAACTTGCCACAGCCACAGAGTATGTGGCAGAGCTGAAATTCAAACTGAGATCTGACTCCTGAGCACCGACTCACTTCTATACTGTTTCTCACTCTTTCTCCACAGAGAACAGATCTCTCTCCATCTGTCCTTTGAAATCTTACAGAAATATGCTGCTTTGTTTTCTCCTCAATGCAAATGAGACTGTATCCTGTATCTCCAGAGCCATTTCCTTCCCATACTCCAAGTTGGGATCTCCACCTCAAACCCCTCTTGTCCAAAACTGAACCCCTTCCATTTCCCTCCAAATATGCTTTGCCTTTTTTACCCCCTGTTGGTTCCACCAATCTCCTCTGCCACCCATGCTTGGAACTGTCATAGCATTTTTCATTCATATCTGTCCTCTGCCCCCTTTTATAATGTTTCCAAGTTGTGTTAATTCTACTCCTGAACAACTAAGTTACCCACTCGTCTCCATTCCACCTGCCTATACCATCCCCCAAATTGCCTCATATTTCTCCACATTCCATCTTTTCCTTCCCCCGTCAATCCTACGTCCTACCGCCAGCTCCTCCTAAAACATTCATCCATGAGGTTGCACTCTTCTGCAATGTTCACTGCCTAAAGAATAAGGGCCAAACTCCTTGCACAGCAGATGAGGATCCTCTAGGATCTAGCTTCAACCTATCTTTTCCAATCTCCCTTGCTAACCAAACAAAACTTCTCACTTTGTATAAACACTCAGATTTTCCTGCCGTGGTTCTTCCAGCATGCCCTCTGCGTCTCTAATCCTTAAAGTTCAGTGCAAATACTTCTTGTTCTGAAAATTTACCCCAGATCTTTCACCAGCTGTTGACTATCTCTCCCTCTTCTGAACTCACTGTATATGCTATTCGTATTTGTCTTGAATCATTACCACTATCTACCCTCTATTCCAGTTATTAGTCTACATATCTTATATCCCCCACCAGACTATGAGCTCCTAGAGGGCAAGAACGGAGATTCATCTCGGAATTTGCCACAGCACTTAACACAGTATGTAGCATAGGGTAGGTATTCAGTAGGTATTGACTAGCTTAATTTGTAAAGTCTCTAAGTAAATGAATGTATCAGCCAAATTGACTGAGACCATTTGAAATTCACAGAGTGCAGCGTAGCAAAACCTTAAAAGCAGATTCAAATCACCAAGAGATTTGACTCACCTGGGTCCCACTCTGATCCAGCCAAAGGTTGTCATTATGCACAGCGATTCTGCTTTTGTGTTTCTGTGGAACACTCCAGGCTAAACTATCCATTGACACCAAAGCCCTTCTCTGCTCATTCCCACCACACCCTGGAAGGTCAGAACACATCATTATCCTTCTTCATGTTTCAATCTATGAGATGCTAGGTATGTGCCTAAACCCCTGTACAGTGATAATAACTCTTGCCAAAGTACTTTGAACTCAGTAGGTCCCATTCACCCTGTTGTTATGAACATTCCCATGCCCAGAGGCCACCACTAGGAGGCTCCAGCGTGTCCCTGAAGCCAGGCTGTTCAGCAAATCTCTGGGAAAGATTATAGAAAAACTTCAAAGTCTTGATTCCAATCTCCAGACCAGAGAATGCAGGGCAATCCCAATGACCACTCACCTGAGTATATAGCCAGAGGGTGTCCAAGGGCCTGATGAGAAACAAGTATTTCTCTTGTCCCTGCATATTTGAGATTCCTGGTGTGGCAGTTAAGTGGATGGTCCCTGCCTGCAAACTAAAAGAGAAGGATAAGACCTAATCACTTCAAGAAGGGAAGAGGGGCTTTGGAGAGTGTAGCATTACTTTTTTTTTTTTTTTTTTTGGCAGTGGTCAATTAAGTATGCAGCACAGAAAAAGTATCTCAGTGCTATTGTTCAATGTTTATCCACCAACAAACATAACCAAGTACCCCCATCTAAAATGCTCTTCACTGATCGCAACCTTTTACTTTTTACATATATTAAAGGGATCAAAGTTTCTGTGTAAAAGTAGAAATCTAAACATATTAAGCATTTCTATCTTGGAATGACTATAGTGAAAAAGGCAAGATCACCAACTTTATTTCTTTCAGAAGCTTGATTTCATAAACTTTTCTTTAATATTTATTTATTGGGGGGGGGCGGAGAGAGAGAGAGAGAGAGAGGGCGGGCATGAACAGGGGCAAAGAGAGAGGGAGACACAGAATCTCAACCAGGTTCCTGGCTCCGAGCTGTCAGCACAGAGCCCAATGTGGGGCTCGAACTCACGAACTGTGAGATCATGACTTGAGCCAAAGTCAGGCGTTTAACCAACTGAGCCACCCAGGTGCCCCTCACAAGCTTGATTTCAAATGAGGTATGACAACTAAAGTCATTCACAAATTTTTGGAAATTAATATTTAGCATAATATGAGAGTTGCTTTGAAACTATATGAAGAACCAAAAACATCTGGCAAGTAATATATTCTACAAATTAAAAACACTTAAGTCAGTTTTTCAGTAAGCTCAGACAAGGATCATTTATGCACAGCTCTAAACTGGCTTAGTATTTACAAATGCAATTGGAGAAAAATACTGTATATTATGGGAAACATAAAAACAGCAATTTAAAAGAACAAATAACTTTGCAACAACAGTTACACCATATACTATGATATCACATCTATTCTCACATTGGTCAAAAGTAGCTATAAAATATTATATAGCATGATATTATTATAACACAGGAACAATGTACAAATAATATTTAAGACCCTGAATTCACAAACAGTGAGCTTTGAGCCTTAAAAACAGTATTTGGGGGGCGCCTGGGTCGCGCAGTCGGTTGGGCGTCCGACTTCAGCCAGGTCATGATCTCGCGGTCCGTGAGTTCGAGCCCCGCATCAGGCTCTGGGCTGATGGCTCAGAGCCTGGAGCCTGTTTCCGATTCTGTGTCTCCCTCTCTCTCTGCCCCTCCCCCATTCATGCTCTGTCTCTCTCTGTCCCAGAAATAAATAAACGTTGAAAAAAAAAATTAAAAAAAAAAAACAGTATTTGAAGTTGGGAATGCAAGTTGGTGCAGCCACTCTGGAAAACAGTATGAAGGTTCCTCGAAAAACTAAAAATAGAACTACCCTATGACCCAGCAATTGCTCTACTAGGCATTTATCCAAGGGATACAGGTGTGCTGTTTTGAAGGGACACATGCACCCCCATGTTTATAGCAGCACTATCAACAATAGCCAAAGTATAGAAAGAGTCTAAACGTCCATCGACAGATGAATGGATAAAGATGTGGTATATATATATATACATACACACACACACATATATATATATATAACGGAGTATAACTCAGCAATCAAAAAGAATGAAATCTTGCCATTTGCAACTATGTGGAAGGAACTGGAGGGTATTATGCTAAGTAAAATCAGTCAGAGAAAGACAAAAATCATATGACTTCACTCATATGAGGACTTTAAGAGATAAAACAGATGAACATAAGGGAAGGGAAACAAAAATAATATAAAAACAGGGAGGGGCACAAAACAGAAGAGACTCATAAATATGGAGAACAAACTGAGGGTTACTGGAGGGGTTGTGGGAGGGGGAATGGGCTAATTAGGTAAGGGACACTAAGGCATCTACTCCTGAAATCATTGTTGTACTACATGCTAACTAATTTGGATGTAAATTTTAAAAAAATAAATAATAAGGGGCGCCTGGGTGGCTCAGTCAGTTGGGCATCCGACTTCGGCTCAGGTCGTGATCTCACGGTCCGTGAGTTCGAGCCCCGCGTCGGGCTCTGTGCTGACAGCTCAGAGCCTGGAGCCTATTTCAGATTCTGTGTCTCCCTCTCTCTGACCCTCCCCCGTTCATGCTCTGTCTCTGTCTCAAAAATAAATAAACATTAAAAAAATTTTTTTAAATAATAAATAAATAATAAAACAAGTTAAATTAAAAAAACGGTATTTGGAATAACATAAATTTTACTGCTTAAACCACAGCAAAAAAGACTAGGTGATGTAATCGAGAATTTAAGCAATCATCTATTTATACAAAAGTACTCATATTTCTAAATTGGATAATGTTTTAGAATAAGCACAGTTATAATTTAATAGCTAAGGATCAAACTCTAGGTTTTATTTAAATAAATATTTCTCATGTGTTAAGGAAACCTAAGCACAGGTTGTTTACGAGACATCAAAACTTTTGGGGGGAAAATTAAAATATGGTCATTTTTACATTTGCCAAAAATCCCTCTTTGTAAACCGTCATGAACAATTTTTTTTTTACTATTCAGCTGTTTCATAGATATGATCACACTGAGATAACTATATATTTTTAAAACTTTTTTTCTAAAAATGTGGACAACAGTATTTTCTATTCTCATTCAAAATTGAGGTCAGCTAACATTGCCTTATCTATATTTGTTGGTAACTTGATATTAAAATCCCAAGAAATTACTGTTGCCACATTTCCCCAGCCCATTTTCATTTTACAACAAAATGTTAAAATTCACAAGCGTGTATCATGCCAAGATTTTTTATTTTCTTAATAAAAAAACCCAGTGAAACATAAAAACTAAAAAACTCTGCTTTAAATTTGGATTTGCTCACATTCCTGCATAATTTCTAGGCTTGAAATGTTCTTTGTCTTAGTTATTTTCACTAACAGCTTTCTAAGAATATTTGTTATCAAGGTAACTTTTTAAGAAAAATCATTAATTCCATTTTGTTGAATATATTTTTATCTAATCAGCAACCTGATGCAAACACATTTTCCCCTCTGGCTATAATTACTAAGGATTGCAGTCATCATACCAGAGTCTTCATCATTATCTTCTAAAAGGCTCACGGTCTCCAAAACATTTTTAGAAGTCCTATGTATTCCATCACTAGCATCCAGCAGGTTAGAAAATACACTCAGCCCCTCTTAACCAAGTTCTGCTTCCTCCAGTCCAACTCAAATCCACAGGCTTTCATCCAAATCTACTTTCTTTCTGAAGAACAAGGAGGTAGCTATGGCTGAAGAACTCAAGAAATCTGTCTGACTGGCCCCCTCTTAGGTGCCCACATGACTTCTGATTCTCTTAGAGGATCTTAAGTTGCCCTGAGTGAGGTGGCTTGAACTGTTTCTCCACCTAAAGACTTGCTAAATTTCTGCAGAATCACAGAATGGTGATTCCCTTTCCTACTTCTGTCCCTAAAATGTTTGGGAGTTGCTAAAGACAAATTAACTGCATTGACTACAATGACAACTGGGGGAAAGCCTCAATCAGGAAAAATAAAAGTCCTCTGAGTTAGAAACATCGCCTGACTGTGATCAAAACTACTGCCTATTTTTCTAGGGCTTGATGTGCCTGTTTGAGAAACCTGCTTATCTTTCAGACTCTCCACCCAAAATTCATCTGAGTTACATGTTTTCAATTCCAGCACAGATGGGCAGGACGACAAAGGAAGCTCTATGCTCTGAGGCCAGCTGTTTATTTCAGGGATGGCAACTCCTAATACAAGGCCAACAATGATTTCCTTTGTGTGCCCTTTTCTGTTTTCTGGAATCTGCTAGGATCCTATCAACAAAACAGCAAGAAGCAGTTTTAAGAGCTTCACTGCAATTATCTAGAAGTACTGGCTACCTGATGTTTGCGGTGTTCATCCTGACAGGCAAACATATATAAATACTTACATAGCTCTTTTGGTCGTGTCTTGTTTTACTTTCCTGGGGAGAGATGAGGTTTCTGTAAAACCTTGTAAGTTATGTCTGACAAGAGGTCTTGCCTAAGACTTTTTTTTTAAGTTTATTTATTTACATTGAGAGAGAGAGAGAGAGAGAGAGAGAGAGAGTGCGCGCGCGCGAGCAGGGGAGGGGCAGAGAAAGGAGAGGAGACAATCCCAACCAGGCTCCACTGACAGCACAGAGCCATATGAGGGGTTCGATCCCATGAACCCCTGAGATCATGACCTGAGCCAAAATCGAGTCGGATGTTTAACCAACTGAGCCACCCAGGTGCCCCTTACCTAAGACTTTTTAAATGTGTTTTTCTTGGAGTGCCTGGGTGGCTCAGTAGGTTGACTGTCTGACTCTTGATTTCAGCTCAGGTCATAATCCCAGGGTCATGGGATCAAGCCCCTCAAGAGCTCTGCAATGACCCTGGAGCCTGCTTGGGATTCTCTCTCTCTCCCTCTCTCTCTCTGCCCCTCTCCCACTATGCACGCTCTCTCTCTCTCAAAACAAACTTAAAGAAAAAGAATAAAGATGAAAGAAAAAGCTTGATACTGATAAATGTCATCTTTGGTTGGTTTGATATTGCCCACACTCTTTTTGTCATGTTTAGAATTTTTGTTTTTAGGAGTTTTATTCTTTTTGCAAGACAAGGCATGAAAATATTTGAGATATTTTTCAAAATATTCTAGTTTTCTGAATAAAGTATCATTTTCACTTTCCTGATATAGCTGAGGTATATTCTGATGATTAAGGGAGACTTCCACTTCTTATTTAATTGTTCAGCTTTATGCTTTCTTTGATGACAACTTGTTCTAAATTTTCCTTTACAGCCATCAGAGTTTTCAAACTGGTGCTCACCTGGTTACAACTGATGATACTTAAGACAGACAAAAGTAAGCTCCATTCACATTATAAACGTTTAAGTCATCACCATAGGCGTACAAACCTACAGTAGGTGCTATCTTTGGTCATACCTCAAAAAAGGTTCATTGGAGAAGGGAGCTATAAGTCCTTGAAAAGAAAAAAAAAATTGAACTACTATATGAGCAAGTACATAACAGGTGGTCAGATAAAGATGATTTTATCAAAGAGTAACTATGCAATATTCTTTTACTAATATTATAGATAGTACATATTACAATACTCTGATTTCAATACAAGTAGTTTTGGATATGTCTAACAACACTGTAAGATAATTAAGCTGTAACTGGTAGTGACTTGATGTACTTTAGGTAGAAATGATCACTTTCCTAAGCATGTGCTCCCTAAACAAAGTACAGCCTGTGATTTGATTTTTAAGCAGAAAAAAAGGTTTGCTTCCAACTTGCCAAATTAGTGAAGTTTAAAGAAGAGAATGTTTCTGTTTCATAGAGTATATCAAAGAGGTATGTGATGTTTTAAGAAAGCAGAGGATCAACGATGAAACTTCACCTGGGGATCATGCACCTAGAAGAAACATCATTTTAAAACTATAGACCCATCAAATCACCAAAAACTAAAGATGCCAATTTACAATAACAGCTGTGGCCATCTAATAACATATCACAAAACCAACAAAGTCATGTCCTGCTATGAGGTACTAACAAATATCTATGTAAAGTCCCCCTCCTAAGACCTGCATATTACCTATAATAGTAATTTACACTTGTATGGTGTTTCCACTTTCAAAATGTTTTCACATCCCATATCAATAATAATGAAAAAGGATGTTATGTGATGTGCCAGATGCGGCTGTAATGTAAACTGAGAGGGGAAATGTCGACCATCAGGCAGTGGTTGCAGGCAGGATAGCTTTGCCTTTAGTACATTGTATTACGTGAAGATAAACTCCAGACAATGAAGCTGGGCTCCAATCAAAACAAAATCAAACAAGGCTGACAAAACCAACTAAAAGCCAAGGCAAGAGAAGCACATTGGGTATGTGAATCAAATGTCTACCTACTGACTTACACAATAACAGGGAAGGAATAAAAATAGAACACAAGTCTAGATTCCACTGGTTAATTTAAACTGCTTGTCATTTCATCTTTAAATCTGCCACTCCAACTGATCGGGGTTAGTAGCAACAAGGAAATAGAGTGTGCTTTACAGAAAGGACCTAGTAGGAAGGAAAGAGAGAGAAAGCTATGCACCAATATACTCACTAAGCCACATGGCACATCTCCAAAGCTAAACAGAATGACCCCAGAATACAAAACACCAAACTGCGAGGTGGCTAGGGCAGCCTTCCTTTAGGACTGCCCTCTTTCTTGGGCTCTTTCTCACCTTGTCTACTACCTCCCTATTTACAATTTATTAGTCCCCTCACCTGACATTCCTACTCCCCAACCCTCCACTCTCAAGAAAGAAGCTTCAGGGTAAACCAGTTGAGGTCAGATATGCCTTTTTTTTTTTTAATTTGAGACAGAGAGATAAAGCACACATGCAAGCAGGGAACAGACACACACACACACACACACACACACACACACACACACAGAGAGAGAGAGAGAGAGAGAGAGAGAATATCTTAAGCAGACTTCATGCGAGCTCTATTTCCAGGTTCGAGCCCATGATCCTGGAATCATGACCAGACCTGAAATCAAGTCAGACACTCAACCAACTGAGCCACCCAGGTGCCCCAAGGTCAGATATTCTCAACTAAAATTTAACATATAGGGGCACCTGGGTGGTTCAGTTGGTTAAGCATCCAACTTTGGCTCAGATCATGATCTCCCAGTTCATGAGTTTGAGCCCTGCATCTAGGTCTGTGCTATCAGCCAGAGCCCACTTCTGATCCTCTGTCCTCCTCTCTCTCTGCTCCTCCCCACTCACACTCTCTCGCTCTCAAAAATAAATATTTAAAATATATCAAATAAAATAAAGTTTAACGTACAATATCAGATGTCTGGAAGTGACCTCAGAAGGCCTTTTCCCCTAATTTTTCACCCGCTGCATCAATTCTCCTATAATAATCGCCACACATGGAATCCAGTCTGAGTAAACACCTCCTCTGATTGTAAATCAAGGCTTCCTGGGGCAGCCCATCCCATTTCTGGACTGTTCTGATCATTAAAAGGTTCTCAGTCATGCTAAACAAAATTAGCCCCCTATGGTTTCTCCTCACTTGAGAAATATGAAACAAGTCCTTCTCCTCCTGGCAGCCTTTCACTTTATTTAAATACATCTGTCACCTCCCCCACTGAGTACCACGTCCCTGCAGTTCAAATATGCCCAACTGTTCCTCATATGACATGATTTATAGGCCCCTAATCATGTTGCTCATCCTCTCTTGAACATGTTGCAGTTCAGTAAAGTCCCTCTTCCAAAGTATGGAAGACAATATTGCAGGAAGTCCCTCTTGCCCAGAATTAAGGACAATATTGCAGGAATGGCCTAAATATGGAATAAAGAAGCCTTTGTCTACCATCAAAAGAATTATAGGCACCAAGGATGGAATGAACAAGAGAAGGATTTCTATTGTTACTATCAGACTGGGAGGTGGGGAGATGGGGGGGGGGGGGGCGGGGGAAGGTGTGAAAGAGAGTTCACCATGCTTTGCATTCTGTGATTTTGGCATTAGATTTAAATTTTTTTTTCATGTTTATTTACTTTTGAGAGAGACAGACAGAGCATGAATGGGGGAGGGGCACAGAGAGAAGGAGACACGGAATCGGAAGCAGGCTCCAGGCTGAGCTGTCAGCACGGGGTGGGGGGAGCCTCGAAGTCACAAGCGATGAGATCATGACGTGAGCCGAAGTCGGACGCCTAACCGACTGAGCCACCTAGGCGCCCCTTGGAATCAGATTTTAAAAACACAAATGAGAACCCACTGTGTGCAGCGTTCTCTGCTAGGCACTTTTGGAAAAACAAATTAGTAAAATACAGCCCTGAAAGAATCCCACAAACCATCGTCTATCCCTTATCCCCTCCTCTTCAGGCAAATCACAATCACACAGGTCTTTCTGATGAGGCAGATTTGAATTACTCATCCATGTTAAAACGCCTGGCTGGGGCTAGAGACCCCAGCCACCCACCCACTCAGCCTCAGGATGATGAGCTTGACCTGACCCCAGAAAAGGTTATGGAAGTATTCTATATGCTTGTGACAGTGGCCCCACTGACTCATCACGCCATCCTGACTCTTGTACACTGTACCCCCCTCTTCCCAGTCTGAGAGCTCTCCCCTCTTCTCAAAATACAGCCCTCTCCTCCTTAGTCGGCCCAGATCCCCTGATGGTACACATCTATAATCTATATTACCCCGACCCTGAGATGGACTCGCCCAGTTTCTGCTGACTGGCAGCTCCTGAGCACAGGGCTTGTCTCCCCACCAGAGTCGCGAGCACCTTGCATTCTCTTTGCCCCGGTCACTTTTAGCAGCCACCACCAGTAAGGACACACGTGGTGAGGCTTTTACAGAATCCAGAACTGAAAGCCCTGGGGATCTTCCATTCTACAGCTGACAAGGGAAACCCAGAAAGTCAACTGACCCTTTTGAGGTAACAGAGGGACCCTGGTGATAGTGTGTATGCTGTCTTGATTTCCCGGCTCACTTCTCCTAACGCGGGAGGAGGTTTTTAAAATCTAAATACTTTCTGTGCATTTACAGAATCAGCCTGGGACCGGCTTCATTATTTTAAGAAAGAAGTCTACAAACCTCAACGCCCACCACACTTAGTATAGAAGACACGCCCCCTCATCGCTAACTGCCTATCACAGAGCTGGCCAGAGCGCCGTTCTCCCACAGTCCCTCCGGCAGAGGGCGAGGATTCGAAGCGCAGAATTTGGCGGTTCTCGATTTTCGCTCCTCAGGGCCCTCCTACGGCCCGGGCTCGCCAGCCCTGTTACCAGGCCGAGGGGCAGGGGGCAAACCTGAGGCGACACCGGCGGCTGGGCCCCGCCCCTGCTTACCCGGCCCGGCCAGCCCCGAGAGACGGGCGTGCACTCGCTCCCGAGCGACCCTCGGGGTGCGGACTCCACCGCAGGAGCCCCGAGACGGGGAGGCGGCCCGGCCTTCCGGCCGCGTGCCCGGCGTAGGAAACGGGCTCCGGCGGCCCCCAGCGCCAGAAGGGGGCTGAGCGGAAGCTGGGGGGCCAGACGTACCCGCGCCGCGTCCTGCGCCACGCCCCCGGCCCAAGCCACGCCCCAGGCCGTGCTCTCCCGTGCGCGCCTTCCCGGTTCTTTCTTCACCCTGCGCTCCAGCTCTTCCACCTTTCCGCCCCTCCCCCCCTTACTCCCGCGCCGAGTGCCCCTCCCTCCCGGCTCCACCCCGTCCTCCATTCCAGCTTCCAGGCCTCGCCAGGACGGACGTAGTGACCCCACCGTTCGGCCCTGCACGTTGTTGGGTTGAGCTCCGTGTGGTTAAAGCATTCGTACCACCCAAGAGTGAGCAATTCAGTGTAATAACGTGAGCTGACAGAAAACCTACTGGTGCCAGGCTCTGTTCCAAGTAAGTTACCAGTATTGTGCCCTTTTAACAAATTGGAAGACTGAGGCCAAGGTGATTAAAAAGATTAAGACTGATGGATAAAAAGGAAAGTGGTATATCCATACAACGGAATATTACTGAGCAATAAAAAGGAGCCAACCGCTGCTGATACATTCCATAACTTGGATGAATCTCAAAAACGTCATGCTAAGAGAAAAAAGCCAGACACAAAAGAAAACATACTTAATAATGCCATTTATATGAAATTCTAGAAATGGCAAATCAATAGCGACAAGAAGCAGGTCAGTGGTTGCCTGAGGCTGGAGATGGGGCAGGAAGGAAATCTTGGGGGTGATGAAAGTATTCCAAAACTTTATTGTGATGGTGGTTGCACAACTGCACCCTTACCCAAATGTATCAAGCTGTATGCTTAAAATGTGTGATTTTTGTGGTATGTTAAATGTCCCTCAAAAAACTGCAAAAAAAAAAAAAAGGAGGGGGGAGGACAAAAAAGAGAACTCTGGGTAACACCAAGGGTGAATGGAGAAGAAACAGGAAAGGTAAAGAGGAGTCAGAGAGGTGTAAGAAGTAAGAAATAGAGATAGCACCAAAACCAGGTGGAGAGACTAGTGTGTGGCGCATTGTAGATGCCAAATACTTGTTGAATGAATAAATATGCAGTGTCTAGAGGGAGGAAGTGGTCAACGTGCCACAGAGAGATTGTAGAGGATGAGAACTCTAAAGAAGCCCTGGAAGGTTGAGCTAGACCCAGGGAGAGCAGCCTGAAGACGAAAAGTCGCCCGTTTTTTCTGTGTCTGTGTTCTGAAAGATTCCAGGGAGAGAGATGTAGGAGTATGGTATGCGTGGGCAGATCATCTGCCCTACCTCCAGTTCAGTTAATGGTAATACGGTTGTAAACAAAACCAATGGAATATTGGGCTCATTGTGATTTTCCTGTTTACAAAATCCATCATAGTTTTAAAATTGTCAAAAAATGCTTTTTTTTTTAAATAGGGTTCAATCGTATGAAAACATTTTGCAGTATTTTTAATGCTGCTTGACCATTGGCTTGAAAAGGTAGTTAATGATGATCTATCCCATATTCTGAATTTTTGAAATACAGGTTCAAGGCTTTAGAAGAGTGACAATCATAGAAGATATGTCCCCTGCAGTGCAAATTTTCTGACAGTGGTTTACACATGTATGATTAGCAGTGTGCTGTGGTATTCAGCAAAGCCAGCCCACAGTCGAGGCTTTCCAAACCTCATGCTCTGACTTGCAGGAACTGAGTCACAATGACTGATGGAAGAGGGTATTGCCTGTTAAGGGCTGGTGGACTGATTAATGTTCTCAGCATGAAGCTTTGGGCCTTTAACCCTGACAGATCATTAACTCCCAGAAAATGTCCAGCCTCCGGGGGTCATGGTTGTTATTACAAACTAATAAATACATGAAAACATAAAACAGAGCAAATGGCCTTTTTATGTACTGGAGATATTTAAAAACTAAGCTGCATATTTCCATGAACATAGAGTCCTGTTTGTAGCATAAATCCTCCCTTAGCTTTTAGAAAGTAGGAGCAGAGACCATTAGAAGAGCCATACTTCACTGTTAATGTTGCATTAAATTTTAACCACTGCAGTCATGGTTAAGGAGATATTTTCATTATAATCTGGTACATTCAGGACCTTGCAACTTAGTTCAGGGTGCACGCATTTTTGGCAAATTGATTATATTCATGTTGGCTTCTTACTCAAAGGATATGAATGTTTTACGTTTGATAAAACTTAATCAGTCCTTAAGGTTATTTACATGTTAGAAAAGATAAAAGCCTCAGACACAGACTAATACATATTATATGGGGAAAATATTAAGCCCCTGTAGGAAGAAAATCAGCCATTGTTTCTTTGTTGTTAAGTACAATATGTTCCAGTGAAAAATAGACATACCACTATAAACTGATAGTACATAAAAAAAGGAAACCAAATGCTCACCACTTCTGGATTCATTGTCTGTTTCGTTAATTTCTATTTTATATCTTCCTGGAAAGAAAATATGAATTAGCTAACAAAAAGACAAATGCAGTAACGGGGAAATAATCAAGGGGAAAGGGCAGACTACAACTATTCCAGAAATAGATGCCGCTTTAGTCACTGGGATGGGGTCAGAGATCTGGGCTCCCTGGTGCTAAGTAAGGCCCAAGGGGAAACTTGGTAAACCTGACATAAGTGTCAGAAGAAAAGAAAAAATGTGTGTGGGGTCTCCCAGAAAACTAGTAAATTTTAGAAACCTGTTAAAATTGAATCAGGTCCCATTCTCTTTGACCATTAGACTGTGGTTCTTTAGTGACACTTTGCTATGAGCTGAACTGTGTGTCCTCCCCCCTCCACACACATTAATATGTTGAAGCCCTAACCCTCCCCCCCACCCCAGTATGACTGTATCTGGCTGGGCAGGGTCTTTAGGAAGTAATTAAAGTTGAATGAGGTAATAAAGGTAGGACCTAATTCCAAAGAACTGTGGCCTTATATGAAGAGATCTCTCTCTCTCTCTCTCTCTCTCTCTCTCTCTCTCTCTCTCTCTCTGCCATCTGAGGACACAGAAAGAAGGCAGGCTACGAAGAGAGCCCTCACCAGAACCTGACCATGCTGGCACCCTGATTTTGACCTTCCAGCCTCCAGAACTGTGAAAAAATTAATTCCTATTATTTAAGCCACCCAGTCAATAGTATTTTGTTATGGCAGCCCAAACTAATACACACTTTGACATAACAAATGTTGTCACCCGTAAGACATGAGAACACAGAATGCAATCAAATGTCAAGAAAACTGGGTCTGATCCTGGCCCTATATCTCCTTCCATGACTTGTCAATGTAGAAGACAGTAGATTCTAATTAGATTTTTTTACCTGTCCTATAAACTGCAAATAGATAAAGTTGACTTTTCTTCAATGTCACACACCAAAGTCATATGTGCTCTTTAACAAACTGTACAGTAAACCTATTCACATCAGTCTGTTTTTAATAAGTTAAAAAACAAAGCACGGTATCTACATAGATGTCCCAAACTGTGAGACTGATTAATTAAATTATGGTGGGAGCATCTAGGTGACTCAGTCAGTTAAGCATCCAACTCTTGATTTCAGCTCAGGTAATGAATGATCTTGCAGTTTGTAAGCCTCAAGTCAGGCTCTGGGCTGTCAGCATAGAGCCTACTTGGGATTCCCTCTCTCCTTCTTTCTCTGTCCCTCCCCAGCGCGCGCTCTCTCTCTCTCTCTCTCTCTCTCTCTCTCTCTCAAAATAAATAAACTTTAAAAATAAATAAATAAATAAATAAATAAATAAATAAATAAATAAATAATGGTGCTTTGACGCCATAACTATGAACTCTTGGTTTTGTTGGTTTTTTTTTTAACGTTTATTTATTTTTGAGAGAGAGAAACAGAGCATGAGCTGGGGAGGGTGGGCAGAGAGAGGGAGACACAGAATCCTTGAGCTGTCAGCACAGGGCCCAATGCAGGGATCAAACCCACAAACTGTGAGATCATGACCTGAGCTGAAGTCGGCCCCTTAACCGACTGAGCCACCCAGGCACCCCGTATGAACTCCTGTTTTAAGAAATTTTGAAAAATAGAGGCTCCTGGATGGCTATCAGAAGCGTCGACTTCAGCTCAGGTCAAGATCTCGCGGTTCATGAGTTCGAGCCCCACGTTGCACTCTGTGCTGACAGCTCAGAGCCTGAAGCCTGCTTAGGATTCTGTCTCTCTCTCTCTCTCTCTCTCTCTCTCTCTCTCTCTCTCTCTCTCTCTCTGCCCCTCCCCCACTCGCACTCTGTCTCTGTCTCTCTCAAAAATAAATAAACGTTAAAAAAAGTTTTTTTAAGAAATTTTGAAAAATATTTATAATATTAAGTAAAATAATATATAAAGACATAATCTGATTACAATCACATAAAAGAAACTATAAAGATAATGTAAAAATGAAAGCAGCAATAGGTAGTTTGAAATATGAGTTACTTTTGCCTGCATATTAGTCTCTGAAATGTTGCTAGATTTTTTTTTTATTATTTACAATTTTCAAAATAAATTCAAAAGCACCTATGGAGAACTGTCTTTTTATTACCAAATTGTGCCTTTTGTTAGTTATTGAAGAGTCCAATTGTGATTAAAGTTACATTTGATTTATAGTGTTGTCATTTCAAACACACAGAGTCAAAAATGACTAAATTGAAATAACCAAGTGTTTCAATTTTAATGAGATCTGAAAGCTAACTTAGCTAAATGTCTTCAAAAGACAAGGTCGAGATAAATGTTGGCGTGATCGGATCTCTTCATCTCACTTGTCCCATGTGTCAAGATGAAATGAGAGCATACTCTTAGAAAAAGGAAAGCATTCAACCCCCACCAAAGCTAGATTCTGATCACTAAGCATGAGTGAATAACAGAGGCCTTGTATTTATTTATTCACTTAGTTGTCATTCATTCAGTTGACACTTACTACTTAGTATGGGGCAGTGATTTAAGGCATGGACTTCAAAGCCAACTGCCTGGATTTAAATCTCTATCACTTACCAGAGTTCTGATCCCATGTAACAGTCAAGATAAGTTAGATTTGCTATGGTGTCTCAGTCAGTTTGGGCTGCTGTAACAAAAATACCATAGATTGGGCAGCCTATAAATAACAAACATTTCTCTCCCACAGTTCTGGAAGCTGGAAAGTCTGAGATCAAGGCGCTAACAGATTCACTATCTGGTGAGAGCCCACTTCATGGTTAATAAACAGCTGTCTTCTCACTGTGTCATCCACGGCAGAAGAGGCTAGGGAGCTCGCTGGGGTCTCTTTTATAAGGGTGCTAATACCACTCATGAAAGGGATCTGCCCTCATGATCTAGTCACCACCAAAGTCCCTACCACCTCGAAATACCATCACATTGGGGATTAGATTTTCAACTAATTGAGTTTGGGGGAGGGGCTATATATTTAAGTCTGTACCATGTGTAACAGATGACAACTGAAATCTGTTACTTAAGACACCTTGTTAAAAAAAATTTTTTTAAACACCTTGATATATTCCTACTCAAGCTACATTTCCCATGTGAGGGAGAGAGCTGTGCCCTACATAATCACTCAGCAATCCAGGGTGATAGAGACTCTAGCATCTTTAGCTGTGTATATACATGTCAGCATCTTGAGTACTGGAGGGTCTCATACCAGCAACCCAATGCTTCAGGGGTGTCTGGGTGGCTCAGTTAGCTGAGCATCCAATTCTTGATTTCAGCTCGGGTTGTGATTTCATGGTTGTGAGACTAAGCCTGGAGTCAGGCTCCCTACTGGACATGGAGCCTGCTTAAGGCTCTATCTCCCTTTCCCTCTGCTCCTCCCCTGCTCATGCTTGTGCTCTCTCTCTCTTTCTCTCTCTCTCTCAAATAAAAAGAAATGCTTCAGCGAAGAAGTGACTCATAGCACAGAAGTGACGCATATCAATTCTACTCATTGCTTATTGTCACAAGACCACCTAACTCCAAGAGGGTAAGAAAATCATCCTCCCACATGCTTAGATAGAGAGGAGACCCAGGGAAGGGTGAACACTAAAAGCCTCTATGATAAATTGAGCAAATTACTTAGCCTCTTTGTGGCTCCATTTCTTTATCTGTAGAATGAAGATAATAATAGTGTATAGCTTATAAAGTTATTGTGAGGATTAAGTTAATGTACATAAAGCACTTTGAACTGTGTTTAACACTAATACTCAATGAAAGCTATTATTATTATGTACCAGTCATCGTGCTAAGCAGTAGGGACAAAAGATGAATTAGACAGCTCTCTCTACCCTAGGAGTTCACACATTAGAGAATAAATATATATAAGTAATGATTCCACAGGAAATCTGATTAATATCACTCGGGAAAGTGATCTTACTTCTGAGTAGTCTTAGTAACGCAGATAAACAGAACAGCATGGGAAAGTGGAACACAGGCTGTGGAATCAGTCAATTCTTAATTTGACCCTTGGCTTTGCCACTTACTGGCTGTAACTTAGACGAGTGACTTAACCTCTCTGAGCCTCGATATCCTTCCCTGTAAAACAGGAACTTAAAAACATTCACCTGAGATTAGTTAGGATGAAATGTGAAACAGGTAGCATAATGTGCAACGTGTAGTTCAATTGATAGAAGCCATTATTTTGAATATATTCTTAAACACTCTAGACAGAAACTTTCCCTGTTCTATTCATTTCAAATCAGTAAACATGCATAGAGCGCCTATGTGCCTATCCGTACTCACTGGGGAATATAAATTTAGCTGGCTTGTCTTTTTCAGGTCACATCAAGTAAAGCATAACATGAAAAATAAGACAGAAAAAAAAAAAAAAACACTACATAATCCCAAATCCTATATATGCCTTGATCTAGCCTTCCCCCACCACCCACTCCCCCTCTACTCTCTCCAAAATCCAACCCCACTTAGATTCTTCCCAATCATTTTGCAAGTTTCCAAGGGGCATCCTGTGGTTTCTCCAAGATCCAGGGTTCTTTCCTTCCTCTTTGCTCATCTTCCTGCAATGAACCCCTAGAGAGGGCCCTTCAGCTCCCACCAGCTCCACTGCCCCCTCACTGAAATGCATAAAATGGTTCACACAGGGAAAGACAGGATGCTCTGTGGTAAATCAGCCATTGTGGACATCCTTTAACTTTTAATTCACAAATAAGTTCTCAAGCTGTACATCACATTCCTATGAATATTCACTTATCTTTGGTCAAGAATCTCTGTAACCAATCTTTTATTTCGTGTAGCTGTGTGGGTTAGCACAATCGAGATGAGTATTCACTGTTAGCCAAAAGTTAAGTTACAAATCTACCCAACCAGGGGCGCCTGGATGGCTCAGACAGTTGGGTGTCCGACTTCGGCTCAGGTCATGATCTCACAGCTTGTGAGTTGGAGCCCCACATCGGGCTCTGTGCTGACAGCTTGGAGCCTGGAGCCTGCTTCAGATTCTGTGTCTCCCTGTCTCTCTGCTCCTCCCCTGCTCACTCTATCTCTCTGTCTCTCTCTCTCTCAAAACTAAATAAACATTAAAAAAAAATTTTTTTAAATCTACCCAACCAGATGACCCCTCTTCTGTCATAAGTTAAAGAAAAATGACATCAAATACCATAAAAAGATAGACAGTTGGTATTTTTTTTTGATGCGAACTCCTAATAAATAATTACCTATATACTTCTTTTGTAGAATCCCTAAGATCCTACAAACAATAGAGTCATAGTTTATAACATAGCTATAAATTAATAACCTTATTGAAATATTTTTCGATGGGATTAGATTAGGTCTTCCCAAGCCACCAGCCTGAGTACAATTGTACCAGAAAAGCAACAGTATCAGAGGATCTTGGGACTAGAGGTTCTGCCTCACTAGTCCATTTAGCTTCTTGATGAACAGCTAGGAGTTGAGGGAGGAGTGTGTCATACACTTCACTTATTCTGCCCCTAGGCACTGACAGCCGCCAAAGACACCGCGTGTTGCTTTTTCCTTGACATCCACGGTCACCTCCCCACTGCACGGTGCTGCTCTGAGGCAGAATGCTGGGCCTCTGGGTGAGGCTCAGCTGCTGAAATCACTCCTTCCCCGCCCAGGTACCTGATCTGGAGAGAACCTCAGGCTTCTACCTGTCTCTAGCTCCAGGAACCTGGTGTGTCCCGGCAAGCTTTATCCGTATCGGTGCTTCTCTGGCATCAGCCAAGTTCATGGGGAGGCAGCTTGGAAGACCCTCCAGAGGAGGTGAGCCCCAGTTGCCTAGCTAGGGTGAGGTTGTGTCTCCCTCAGTTGGTGGCCAAGCCCTCAACTACCAGTCACCTGATCTAAGACCCTGCCTGCTTCCTTCCTGCTTAGCGAGATTTCTCTAACGGGAGGTGCAAATGTTTTCCTTGTATCCGTTTTCTGAGAGGTACCCAGTGTAAGTGCGAGTGTGTGTGTCTGTGTGGATTTTCATTTAGGGCAGTGTCTAGTACTGTTTCTCAGTGTAGATTTATGTTTACTTAAAACTGTGAACTCGCTTTCCTGACTGACTTTTCCCTTTTGTAATAAACACCTTTGGTTTAAAAAATTATTCTTATTTTCTGTATTCATTCCAGAGGTATTTATTTCTGCCGAAGTCGTGACAGTGATGAATAATCTGGCTCTAACAGAACTTACATTCTCTTGGGTTAGACAAATGTTGAAGAACTAATACCATAATTTTTAAATTACAATTACGGTAAGTGCTAAAAAGGAGGAAAACGAATTGCTAAGAGAGGATATGACAAGTCACCTGACTTATCCAAAGAGGGAGAAAGGCTTTCTAGAAGGGGTGCTGATTGAGCTGAACTCTGAGGGATAGGTAGAAAATAACTGGGCAAAGGACGTGTATGGGGTGGAGGAAAGCACCATACTAGAGAGCATTGCAGGAAGTTGAAACAACATGTGCAAAGGACACTGACTGCTCTCAGGAGCTGAAAGAAAGTGACTGAAATGCAAAGATCCAGGAGGAGCATGCCCAAGAGGAAGCTGGTGAGAAGGCAGAAGGCAGAAGACAGATCCTGAAGGGCCTGTTCACCACACCAAAGACTCTGGTCTTTACCTTATGAGCTGTGGCAAGAACTAGTGAGTGTAAACAAAAGAGTTATATGATTCTTTTTTTTAAGAGATGGTTCTAACTACTGTGTGGGAAAAGCATGGAGGGAGGAAATAGAATTGGGAAGTTATTTCATTAGTCTTAACTGAGAGGTGATAGTGGCTTGACCTAGCTTGTGACTAGAGATGGACAAAACTGGACAGTTTTGAGATATATTTAGGAGGTAGAATTCACAAACAACTAAGGCCTGAAAATTCAAACTAGTAGACATGAATTTAAGTTTAAAAAGGGAAAAAACCTAGTAAGGTTGAGGAAAGTCCCTACTTAGAAAGGGTGGCAGGGGCGCCTGAGTGGCTCAGTCCATTAAGCATCTGACTTCAGCTCAGCTCATGATCTTGCAGTTTGTGAGTTCGAGCCCTGTGTCAGTCTCTGTGCTGACAGCTCAGAGCCTGGAGCTCATTTCGGACTCTATGTCTCCCTCTCTCTCTGCCCCTCCCCTGCTCACAGTCTGTCTCTCTGTCCTTCAAAAATAAATAAACATTAAAACAATTTTTTTTTAAAAGAAAGGGTGGCAGAGTTTACTTTGAGATAATAGCATTATGCAAAGACTAGAGGGTGTTACGGGAAAGTCATATTTTATTCCTAAAACTTAAAATTCTGGGTTGTTGGATCTATCTATCTATCTATATCTTTTATGTTTCATAAAATAATAATTTATAAATTATACATCCATTTCATAAACATTCATATATTGTATGAATACATATTCATGTTATATTTATGAATATCTGTGTGTTCAAAATGCACCCATAAGAATAATAAGGAACTCTTGAGATGTTCAGGGCAAATTCCTGTTGAAGACCAATTGGGCTACTCAACATGGTTGGTCTGCTTGGGAAATAATAGAAGTAACTACTTAGAGAATGTGTTTATATTACACAATTTATATCTGCCTATTTATTGCTACTTTATTTCTTCTTCATTCCTTGGAGAAGGACCTATAACAACTAAAGCTATTGGTCTCCAGGCAAGCCAGACACAGATACAGCAGTTGGAGAGAAAAATCTTTCCTGGGTCTCTGTTTCCCTTAACCTTCTGGAATCGGATTCATTCCTGGCACTTGAGAAGGTCTGATGAGTGAAAGATGAGTTGTGGCCCTCTGGTACTTCTGGGGAAGTGCCATTAGGTCGTAAAGAGAACAACTGGGTAAGGAGTTAGGAAATAGGAGCCCTACCCCCTGTTCTAGACCTGGCTTCCTGGATTGCCTTGAGTGGAATACTTGACTCCCTGGGCCTAAGTTTTTGAGCAGGAGAATTTGAACTCGACTACGTCCGGGATTCCCACAGTACTTGTTCTGTGACTCAAAAGGAGAATACAAAGTCTCCTACCTAATACTTCACAGACAGGGTCTCTCTAGTCATTCATTAATTCGTTTGACAAACGAGAACCACTGTGTACCAAGTATGACCATTGGCATGAGGCACATAGCAGTGAACATAGACAAACATCCTCGTGGGGTTTACATTCTAGTGTTGACAGTGGCTCTATTCAAACTCTGGCATTTTTAATATACAGTTAAAAGAAGATGTTTTGGGGTTTTGTTTGGTTTCTTTTGTTTTTTTTTTTTTTAATTTTTTTTTTCAACGTTTATTTATTTTTGGGACAGAGAGAGACAGAGCATGAACGGGGGAGGGGCAGAGAGAGAGGGAGACACAGAATCGGAAACAGGCTCCAGGCTCCGAGCCATCAGCCCAGAGCCTGATGCGGGGCTCGAACTCACGGACCGCGAGATCGTGACCTGGCTGAAGTCGGACGCTTAACCGACTGCGCCACCCAGGCGCCCCGTGTTTTGTTTGTTTTTTAACACTAGTCAGAAAAAGTTTGTTCTTTCAATACTTGTCTCAGGCAGCATCTTCTTCCTTAAGAAGGCCATCCCTCTGAAGACTCAGAAAGGGCAGAGTAGTCCATTCATCTGTAAGTTACAGCGTTCTGTGCTAGGAGATTTATTCAAAAATTGTATGTATATTTACATATTAATAGACACAAATAATCATTCCTATTGAAAGTCAATATTGGCATTGGTCATCTCAGTCAGACTATAAATTCCTTGCAGAAGTGACCACTTACTCTCAGACAGTTGGTGAAGTGCTGGGCCCCAATAGGTGCCCAGTGCACACTTGCTGAACAGCTCTGTGCTATGGGAACGTGTTGGAGCGGATACCCCCTGCCCTCACTGACTTGTCCCGGAAGAGCCCTCAGAGCAGGATTACACCTAAGGAGAATAAAAATGAGAAGCCCATAGAATCAGAACCATGGACCAGTGATCGTTTCTTTGCTACTCCTGTCCTCATAATCCAGCAGTTGAAAAAAAATGACGGCGACTATACAGATTCTCCTTTGGCACCCACATTCTGCACTCCTGGTTTGAAAATTCCTTCTACGAAGAACAGTACAGCTTTGGGATCCACAAATTATCCATTATCAGAAACAAACAGTTCATCAAATGATTTGGAAATGAAAGATTGTACATCGCTCGTTTTAATTCAGAGAAGTGTTTTGAGAATTTTGCAGATCCCTCTTCTCCTGTAATTTCTTCTTACGAGAATCTGCTGAGAACATCTACACCTCCAGAAGTAACTTCCATTCCAGAAGATATTCTCCAGAGGCTATCAAAATACAAACTCAAACCTAGCTACTCCAGTGGCAGTGAAAGCCAGGCAATTCACATTGCCCTACAGCTTTCCCCCTTTTTATTATTATTTTTTAAATTTAATGTCTATTTATTTTGAGAGAGAGAGACAGAGCACGAGCAGGGGAGGGGAGGGGCAGAGAGAGGGAGACACAGAATCCGAAGCAGGCTCCAGGCTCTGAGCTGCCAGCACAGAGCCCAGCGTGGGCTCAAACCCACAGCCATGAGATCATAACCTGAGCAGAAGTCAGACGCTCAACAGACTGAGCCACCCAGGTGCCCCTGGATTTTCCCCCTTTTAAAAAACCAACCCATAGTAAAGGTGAACATGGACACTGAAAAAGAAAAGAAAAAAGCTGGAATCCCACTCATGGGCTCTTGCCAGGTTTCCTTTGCTCTGCCTGCCCTTTTTCGCCCTCAGGTTTGTTTCCCTGCCCAAAGCTCAGGCTTGCTCAGGTCCTGCTTCCACAGCTGTAAGCTCTCCACGGCAGACCATGGTTCTATTCTCAGGGGTGCATTCCAGCACATGGGCCTCCCAAGTGGGGAGGGCTCATCACAGGGAATACCCTAGAAATCCACTGAGGTGTGAGAAGAAAATATTCGAATACACACACATACACATTTACTTTTTATCAAAAAAAAAAAAGGAGGAAAAATTAAGATTTACTTACATTTCATGCGTGGATTGACATCGGCACCCTCACTCGGTATGCATGTCTGATGGCCTCTCAGTGCATATGGTACCCTGGTCACTTTAAGGGAAAGGGGTAAGGGGAGTTTCCACAGTAAAGACAGGGTCACTGAGGGTTCAGTGAGGTAGATTTACAGATTACGTTATCTGGTTTTAACTAACTTGCCCTCACAAAGTAGAAAGGTGGCTTTAAAAGATTCTTACGAAAACAAACAACAAAAAACAAGAACAAAACAACAACAAACAAAAAACGACAGCTGGAATATAATGCCAACGATATATCAAATACTTACATAGCATTTACTACACACCAGCCACTATCCTAAGTGCTTTGTCTCTATTAATTCATTTAACCTGCACAAGAAACCCAGGGAAGATGGGACTTTTTTACTCCACTTTAAACATGAGGAGACTGGGGCACCAAGAGTTTAAAGTTGCTAGTTCTTAACCCAGAGCAGGCAACCTGTCTCCGGTCAGTGCTCTTAAGTACAATACGATACTCCTTGTAAGCACAAGGAAACAAGAAAATAGCAGAGTGAACACTTCTCCTCTTGGTACAACACCTCACTCACATATCTCAGGAAGTTAAAGTTTTGACTAGTGTGATGGTCAGACGAATGTTTATGAAACTATCAAGAAGATACTTGAGGGACACCTGGGTGGCTCAGTCGGTTAGGCGTCCGACTTCGGCTCAGGTCATGATCTCACAGTTTGTGAGTTCGAGCCCCGCGTCGGGATCTGTGCTGACAGCTCAGAGCCTGGAGCCTGCTTCACATTCTGTGTCTCCCTCTCTCTCTGCCCCTTCCCTGCTCATACTCTGTCTCTCTCTGTCTCAAAAATAAATAAACATTAAAAAAAAAATTTTAAAAAAAGAAGATACTTGAAATATGGGTTTACATTCACCATCCTTAATGATGAATGTTGCCTTGTTTATGACGTCTTGGGATGTTAGCCAGTAATAGGAGGACATGTGTTCAATTCATAAATAAATTAATCAATATATCTTAGTGGGTTTTTTTTTAATGTTTGTTTATTTTTGAGAGACAGAGCATGAGCAGCAGAGGGGGAGAGAGAGAGAGGGAGACACAGAACTCATAGCAGGCTCTAGGATCTGCACTGTTAGCACAAAGCCTGACGCAGGGCTTGAACGCACAAACTGTGAGATCATGATCTGAGAAGGAGTTGGACGTTTAATCAACTGAGCCACCCAAGCACTCCCTAGCTTAGTGCTTTCTTAAATAAGCACCAGGTGAGAACAATTTGGAGACCACTCCCCTGGAGATTAATGAATAGCTAAGCAACTCTTACACTCCAAATTATTTGTTGTGGTTACTTTCTGGGGACTGAGATTGTATGCAATCTGTGAAGTTTTAAGATAAAATTTCCATTTATTACCTCTAAATTTAAGTAGTGTTGGAATTTTCCAAAACTATCATGAAACATTTTATAAGGCAAATTTGAAGAACAAAATTTATTTCTGTGCCTCTGCTAACTACCCTAAAGTGCCTGATTTCCTTTTTTTTTTTAATGTTTACTTATTTTGAGAGAGAGAGAGAGAGAGAGAGAGAGAGAGAGAGAGAGAGAGAGAGAGAGAGAGTATTAGTGGGGGAGGGGCGAGAGAGAGGGAAACACGAATCCAAAGCAGGCTCCAGGTTCTGAGCTGTCAGCACAGAGCCTGACGTGGGGCTCCAACTCCTGAACTGTGAGATCATGACCTGAGCCAAAGTCAGATGCTTAACCAACTGAGCCACCAGGAGCCTCAAAGTGCCTGATTTCTTTGCATGGCATTTAGGATCTTCCATGATGTTTGTGACCACCTTCTTCAGCTCTCAGAATCCCCAGGTTACTTTTGCCTTCCACCAATCTCTTCTCAGCAGTGTCTCTAATGGGCTGTCAGTACTTAGTTGAGTCTTGGCCATTGCATTAGGCATGTGCCCTAGAAGGGCCTTTTTTTCCTCACTGGAACAACATCTTTCCAGTCACCTGAGACTCAAACGTCATGTCCTGCCTGAACCTACTTCTCTATACACTCAGGACTTTATTTATAGATGCATTATATATTTTAACATATTGTTTCAGTTATGGCTAGGGCTTCCCCATGTGAGTGTGCACGTTGTGAAATGCACACAGATGGAGGCTGAAATCTTGCCCAAGCACTGTTCACCAGACTGTGAACCCAGGGACACTTTTTCCCAATTCACTCACTGTATATTGCTGTTCCTACCAGATTGCAAACTCCCTAAGAGCAGAGAGCCTTCTTGTTCATCAATCTGGCACAGTTCCTGGCAAAGAGGCCTTGTCAAAAAGACTCTCAATAAATACCTGTTGAATTGCATTTCAGAGCACATTTTCAGACATAAAGCTCTTACATGCTCCATCATTTTTAATCTTCTTTATTCAGTTATGCAGGAAATCAGCCACCACACTGACTTTATGTTCTTTTGAGCATTTATCACAGTGTCAAACACCTTAGGGATATTTAGTGGAGATTAATTTATTATGGTAAATGACCCTTGCTCATTTTCTGTTCTTTTCATCACATCTTATCTATTTTTATGATCTACCTTCTAAGTTTTATTTATTATCTTTTATCTCCCAAAGAGCCTTACATGATTGTAGTGTTCACACATGTAATAAATTTTGAAGTTTTTGTAGTTAAATCAAATGAGACATTGAATCTGGCTAAGAATTTATGACTCCACACAAACAACAGTGCCATTCACACAGCGGAATCCAGTAAATTTGATTATTGGCAAAATGAGCTCATAGTTGAAGATTCTGAAAAAAAATTTTAAATTTAAAAAATGGCCTAGTTATCTATGCACAGAGAAAATTCTATCAAGAGCTACCACCTAAGTGTTAATTTCATTGGTTTTTCTACCAGAGGTCTCATGTAAACCAATGAAAAAATATTCCTCGACTCACATGTATTGGTCTGTTGAAAAGTCATGATAGACAAATTTAGATGATGTTATGCAAAACAAAACAAAAACAAAAACCTGCCTGATGATGGGGCGCCTGGGTGGCTCAGTCGGTTAAGCGTCCGACTTCAGCTCAGGTCACGGTCTCACACTCCGTGAGTTCGAGCCCCGCGTCGGGCTCTGGGCTGATGGCTCAGAGCCTGGAGCCTGCTTCCGATTCTGTCTCCCTCTCTCTCTGCCCCTCCCCCGTTCATGCTCTGTCTCTCTCTGTCTCAAAAATAAATAAACGTTAAAAAAAATTTGTTAAATAAAAACAAAAACAACAACAACAAAAAAAAAACCTGCCTGCTTTATAAAAAGAGGGAAGAAGAAGAGGAAGAAGAGGAAAGGAATAACAACTACAACTGCTTTTTATCTTTTTAAAGAAAGTTTCACCTTCAGGGTGTGTAGAAAGAAATTCATAATCTTCCAGAAAAGAGCAACTATAAAGATTAAATAACTGAAGGATTTTTTTTCTTTTTTTTTTTTTTTTTAAGTAAGTGCTACACCCCACGTGGGGCTTGTACTCACGACCCAGAGATCAAGACTTGCATGCTCTACTCACTGAGCCAGTGGGGCACCCGAAGGATTAAATAACTAGATCTTTTAAAAATGATCAAAAAATGGGGTCACTTTGTCTAGTGAAAACCATCAAACACTTGATGGTTTGAACATTTAAGATGTAAAGCATCAAGCTGCAAAGTTCATGTGCTGAAATTTAAAAGAAAGGTCCAAAGACATTGAATCATCCAACTTAGTTAAAAATTAAAAGTGATTACTCATTGCTTTCCTTCAGTGAAGGTGAATTATACTCATCACTTAACCATTAAGGAAGTTAAAATATATCCTATGGAAATATATTTTACATGTTAAAATATTTTCTAAACTGCGGAGTAAGACTGCTGGTTCGAATCCTGGTTCTACCATTTATTAGCCTACTGACCTTGGAAAGTTATTTAACTTCTCCATTCTTGTTTTCCTGTCTGAAAAATGCGGATAATAATTGTACCCAACTCAGAATGTTATTGGGGGGAATAAAGAGATACTATGTGTAAAATATTTAACACAAGGCCTGGATCATAGTAAATCTCAACAAAAATTTGTGACTGTCATTAGAGATATAATAAAGAACTTATGAATCAAAATTGATAATAGGGGTACCTGGGTGGCTCAGTTGGTTAAGTGTCCGACTTTGGCCCAGGTCATGATCTCACGGTTCATGAATTCGAGTTCCACATCGGGCTCTGTGCTGATAGCTCAGAGCCTGGAGCCTACTTCAGATTCTATGTCTCCCTCTCTCTCTGCCCCTCCCCGACTCATGCTCTGTCTCTGTCTGTCTCTCTCTTTCTCTCTTAAAAATAAACATTAAAAAAATTTTTTTTAAACCTGGGTGGCTTGGTGGGCTAAGTGTCCAACTGATTTCAGCTCAGGTCATGACTCACGGTTGGTGCGTTTAAGCCCTGCATCAGGCTCAGCGCTGACAATCTGGAGCCTGCTTGGGATTCTCTCTCTCTCCCTCTCTCTCTGCCCCTCCCCTGCTTGCACTCTCTCTCTCTCAAAATAAATAAACATTTTTTAAAAAAACAAAAGTTGTCAAATACTGAACATCTATAATGCGTCAATCACCATGTTAATTAATTTTCATACATTATTTTTAATTAGTTATTTTTAAATTGTTTAATGTTTATTTATTATGAGAGAGAGAGAGAGAGAGAGAGCACGAGTGGGAGAAGGGCAGAGTGAGAGTTAGAGAGAATCCCAAGCAGGCTCCACACTGGCAGCACAGAGCTCCATGCAGGCTCAAACCCACGAACCGTGAGATCATGACCTGAGCTGAAATCAAAACTCAGATGCTTAACCAACTGAGTCACCCAGGCACCCCTAGTTGTTTTCAAATTATCTAAGACATTGGAACACCTGGGTGGCTCAATCGTTGGGCGTCAGACTTCCGCTCAGGTCATGATTCCCCAGTTTGTGGGGTCAAGCCCCATGCTGGGCTCTGTGCTGACAGCTCAGAGCCTGGAGACTGCTTTGGATTCTGTGTCTCCCTCTCTCTTGGCCCCTCCCTTGCTCATGTTCTATCTCTCTCTCTCTCTCTCTCTCAAAAATGAATAAACATTAAAACAATTTTTTAAATGAATTATCTAAAATGCACATGCCCCCGTGGCCAAAGAATTAACACAGCATTATTAAATGTGAAAGTGAAGATTAGAAGAGCCCAGCCTACACTGATGTTTACATTGACCACCTCTAATTCCAAGAACTCAGAGAGAACTACCGTAAACTTTCTTTTTGGTAGACTAAGATCATATGCTCCTAGAGATTTCTGTGTCTACAGTAGTATATACATATATAATCCTCATCTTTTAGTATACAGATGCTATACATGCTATCCTACAACTTGCTTTTTCTTTTCCCATTTATTATATGTCGATTTTCTTTCTAGATCACTTTTTAAAAATAAACTTTTCATACTGGAATAATTTGGGGCTTACAGAAACTTGTAATAGGATCTTGTATGTAGTCTGAGACATGAAATATGAACACAAGATATAACTTAGATACATTTGTTAAACATAAGAAACCAATATTGGTTCGGGGGTATTAGCTGAACTCTGGATTTTGTTCCGATTTCACTAGTTTCTCTGCTAATGTCCTTTTACTGTCCCAGGATGCAAGGCAGCACACCATGATGCAATGAGTTCACATCAATTTTTAGTTTTCTACCTCATTCTAACAACCGAATAGTGTTATATAGTACAAGTGTACCATAATTTACATAATCCTATTGACAAGTTTTCATATTTTTTCTAGCTTTTGGCTACTGCAAACAGAACTGTAGTGAACATCAATTTGTGTACAGGCATGCCTCATCTTATTGTGCTTTGCTTTATTGCACTTCACAGATCCTGAGGTTTTTCCAAACGTAAGGTTTGTGGCAACTGTGTATCCAGGAAGTCTATTGGTGCCATTTTTCCAACAGCATTTGCTCACTTCATGTCTTTGCATCAGATTTTGGTAATTTTTGTAATATTTCAAACTCTTTCATTATATTAATCATGGTGATGTGTGATCAGTGATCTTTGATGTTGCTATTATAATTGAACCACGCCCATATAAGACAGTGAATTTAATCGTTAAATGTTGTGTGTGTTCTGACTGCCCCACTGACCAGTTATTCCCTGGCCTCCCTATTCCCTGAGACACAACTGTATTGACATTAGGCCAATTAATAACTATACAACGGTCTCCAAGTGTTTAAGTGAAAGGAAGAGTCACACATCTCTCACTTTAAGTCAAAAGCTGGAAATGATTAAGCTTAGCGAGCAAGGCATGTTGAAAGCCAAGATAAGACCCAAATTTGGCATCTTGGAATAGTCACGTTGTAAATGCAAAGGAAAAGTTCTTGAAGGAAATTCAGAGTGCTACTCCAGGGAACACATGAATGGTAAGAAAGCAAAACAACCATATTGCTGATATGGAGAAAGTTTTCATGGTTTGGATAGAAGATCAAACCAGCCACAATGTTCCTTTAAGCCAAAGCCTAATCCAGAGAAAGGCCCCAACTCTCTTCAATTTTAGGTAGGCTGAGTGTGATAAAGAAGCTGCAGGAGAAAAGTTTGAAGCTAGCAGAGGTTGGTTCATGAGATTTAAGGAAAGAAGCCATCTCTGTAACAGACAAGGGCAAGGGCAAGCAGCAAGTGCTGATGTAGAAGCTACAGCAAGTTATCCGGAAGATCTAACTAGGATAATTAATGAAGGTGGCTACTCTAAACAACAGATTTTTAATGTAGGTGAAACAGCCTTCTATTGGACAAAGAGGCCATCTGGGACATTCATAGCTAGAGAGGAGAAGTCAATGCCTGGTGTCAAAGCTTCAAAGGACAGACTGACTTTCTTGTTAGGGGCTAATGAAGTGGTGACTTTGAACTGAAGCCAATGCTCATTGATCATTCTGAAAATCCTGGGGCCCTCAGGAATTACGCTCGATCTACTCTGCCTGTGCTCTATAAACGGAACAACAAAGCCTGGATGATAGCACATCTGTTTACAACATCGTTTATTGAATCTTTGAAGCCCACTGTTGACAATTACCGCTCAGGAAAAAAAGATCACTTTCAAAACACCACTGCTCATTGACAACACACCTGGTTCCCCAAGAGATTCGATGGAGATGTACAATGAGATTAACGTGATTCTCATGCCTGCTAACACAACTTTGGCCCTCGGATCAAGGAGTAGTTTCAAGTTTCAAACCTCATTGTTTAATAAATACATTTCATAAGGCTATAGCTGTCATAGACAGTGATCCTTGAATGTAACGGGGCAAAGGAAATTGAAACCTTTTGGAAAGGATTCACCATGATGGATGCCATTACACATTTTGTGATTCATGGGAAGAAATCAAAATATCAGCATTAACAGGAGTTTGGGAGAAGTTGATTCCAACCCTCATGGATGACTTTGAGGGGTTCAAGACTTCAGTGGAGGAAGTAACTGCAGATATGGTAGAAATAGCAAGAGAACAAGAATTTAAAGTGGAGCCTGAAGATGTGAATGAATCGTTGCAATCTCATGAGAAGACTTTAACAGATGAGAAATTGCTTCCTGAGAAGCAGGATTCCATCTTGAGATGGAATCTACTCCCCGTGCAGAGGTGCAGAGGCCATGAGGACTGTTGAAATGACAATAGAGGATTTAGAATGTTACATAACCTTAGTTGATAAAGCAGTGGCAGGGCTTGAGAGGATCAACTACAAAGTTGAAAAGTTCCAGTGTGGATAAAATGCTATCAAACAACATCACATGCTACAGAGAAATCATTCGTGAAAGGAAGAGTCAACCAATGTGGCAAACCTCACTGTTGTTTTATTGTAACAAATTGCCACAGCCACCCCAACCTTCAGCAACCACCACCACTGTGGTCAGTGAGCAGCCATCAATATCAAGGCAAGGTCCTCCACCAGCAAAAAGATTAGGACTCACTGAAAGCTCAGATGATGATTAGCATTTTGTAGTAATGAAGTATTTTTTAATTAAGGTATGTACATTGTGGGGGGTTTTATTTGGACTTAATACTACTGCACACTCACTAGACTGCAGTATAGTAGAAATACAACTTTTATATGCACTGGGAAACCAAAAAATTCGTTTCCTTTGCTTTTATGAGATGTTTGCTTTATTGTGGTGGTCTGAGTTCTGCAGTATCTCTGGGGTATGCCTTACATCTTTATTCATTTGTACAGTCGGATAATCTTAGAAATAGAACTGCGGGGTATAAAGATGTGTACATTTTGTTCATAATTTTGATGTACATATTGCCATATTGCCTTCAAAGAAGTTTACACTAATTCATATTCTACAAAATGTAAATGAGTTCTTATTTCCCCATAAATCTTGCTAATCTGAGAGTGAAAAGAGCATTTTGTTTTTTTTCATCTGCAATTCTTTAATAATGAGTAGGGTGGAGCATCTTTTCTGATGTTTATTGGCAATTTGTATATCGCTTTTGTATGAAATGCCATTTTTTCTCTTTTATACAGGAGTTATTCATCTTTTCCTTATTGATTTATAAGAGTTCTTTTATATTAAGGAGATTAGCCATTTCTTATATTTGGTGCAAATATTCTTCCAGCTAATATTTTGTCTCTTGACATTATTTATATTAACATTTTGCTACACACAAGTTGAAAAGATTTAATTACCATCTTTTCCTTAAAACTCTGGGTTTTGTTTTTGTTCCATGACAACATTATTATAAAATATTCACCTCTGTATACATTATGTGTAATCCTCACAATTTAGTAAAGTAATTATTGCAAAGAACACTTGATATTCTCGAGGAATACTGAGATGTCTTCAAACACCAAATTTGTAAGCACTACACAATTACAAAGATCTTATGAAATGATTCAAAGGTTTAACACCGTGACTCCAACTTTGCTTTATTGGATTCCTCCTTATTTTGGACCTTGAAATTTAAGGGTTTGTAGACACCTAGAGGAAGCTAGGATGAATCATGGTCAGTTTTCTTTGATTTCATTAAGCTCTGATATTTGTGTCTCTACCTTTGATATATTTGTAAGGCACTTTCTGTTAGTGTGAGCCTCTTTTTATGCTGTTGAAGACACTAACCCATAAACCTTTTCTTTTATAAACATCTTCAGCTCAGAAAGAGGCAAGCACTTCCTTGGCAATGACTTTTTTTTTTTTTTTTTTTAGTTTATATCAATGGAAAATGCTATGTCAGGTCCTTGAACCCATCTCTCTTTGAGGCCAAAGTGGGTTGAGAGTTCTACTAACATCTTCACTAATTGCTTCATAAAATACTTGCATATGCTCCTAGCATTTTCCTGAGCATCATGTTTCCTATTCTTATCTTTACACCAAGAGTTACTCATGTTTTCAGTGTTTACTGGGTTTTCTACTCATTTGAGGAATTTTTTTTTTTAACCCCAGTGGTGGAAGCACTCACTGAACATAGTTTCTCAAAATTGTTTTTTCTTGCTTCTTTATTGATGTCATTTCCATCACAAATATAAGGCTTTGACTAAGGTTACATTCCACTCTCTCACTTAATCAAAGAGCCTATCTCATGGCAAAGAGCCATCACTTTATTAATTTCTTCAATTTCATTGCGAATAGATTTGCAATTTCATTGCAAATAGAATTTCTTTTCAGAGCCATTTTTTACAAAAGAAAATTTTAAGCATTCTCATGGAGATACTACCTAAGTGGAGAAGAGTAGGCAATAAAGAAACTATGTCAACGTACAGTTGCTGGATGATTAACAAGATTTATTCACTAGCTAAATGACTGGTTTATTTACTCATTTATTCCACAAATATTTAAAAGCACCTATATGCCAGGCATAATTAGGGCTGCATAATCCCTCATGGAGCTCAGTCAAGGGCTGGAATAATTATAGCCAGTACATATTGATTGTTTCATATTTGCTGGACAGTGTGCTGCATGTTTCAAAGTCTTTATATATCAAGTTCCTCACTTGCAAAAAGGGGATAATAGAGTAGTTTTGCATAAAGCTGCTGAAATAATTAAATGAAATAATATGTGTAAAGTGCCTAGAACAGGACTGGCTACGTCTATAAATAAATAAATAAATAAATAAATAAATAAATAAATAAATAAATAAATAAATAAATATCTTGTTACAGTTTTATGATTATTATTATTTTCTTTGTATTTAATATACCTTAAAAAGTGGTGCTATTATTATCCTCATTTTATAGATAATAAAACTGATGCTTAGTAAGTTTAAGAAACCTATTCAAGGAAAACCACACAATTAATAATAACAGAGGTAGGATTCAAATTCAGGTAAGCAATTCTCAGCTTATTCTTTCAACCCCCAGCTATCCAGTCTTCTATACTCTGGCTAATGATAAAATTTAAACTTCCTTTCTAGCACAAATATGGAGGGTTATATGTCATGGACCTTTCTGGCCAAAACTGCAAATGTTAAATTGATAAATGCCAACGGTCCGCTTTCTACTTGAGAAAAAAGAGATTCAGAGAGGTCTTATATGGAAAAGTGTCTGAGCTTAAATCTCAAAACAGGGGTCCAAAGCCATATCACACTGACTAAAAGATCTTTTAACTTTATTAAAACATAGTCATGGTGAAAATTTCTATTCACATTTATGGAATACATTTAACAGTATTACTGGTAGTTGCAGTTAGAGTGGTAAACATCATTAGCTCTTAAATTATACAATGTGACTTTGACTATATGGCTTTAAAAATGGTTTAAAATGTTTTGTAAAGGGTCGTGAAGGGAAAGGAAAGAAGAAAAGAAAGGAAAGAAATGCCTTACATATTACAATGGACATTTCTTTTTTTTTTTTTTCAATGTTTTTTATTTATTTTTGGGACAGAGAGAGACAGAGCATGAACGGGGGAGGGGCAGAGAGAGAGGGAGACACAGAATCGGAAACAGGCTCCAGGCTCCGAGCCATCAGCCCAGAGCCATCAGCCCAGAGCCATCAGCCCAGGGCCTGATGCGGGGCTCGAACCGCAAGATCGTGACCTGGCTGAAGTCGGACGCTTAACCGACTGTGCCACCCAGGCGCCCCTACAATGGACATTTCTAAATGCACTTTTTATTTTGGGGAAATTTCAGATTTGCAGGAAAGTGGCTAAGAAAAAACGAGAGAGTTCACACGTACTCCTCCCAGTTTCCCCTTTACATTACCATCATACATTTGTCTAAACTGAGAAACTGACATTGGAACATTGTTAGTAACCAAACTATCTATTTTATTTCACCAGTGTTTTCATTAATATTCCCTTTCTGTTCCAGGATCCAATCCAGGGTACCACACTGCATTTAGTTGTTATGTCTCCCCAGTCTCCTCTGGTCTGTGACAGTTTCTTAGTCTTTAATTGTTTTTCTTAAGCTTAACTGTGTTCAGGAACACTAGCCAGATATCCTGTAGAATGTCCCCCCGTCCAGGTGTGCCTGATGCTTTTTTTTTTTTCATGTTTTGACTGGGGTTATATTATGAACTTTTTAAAGTGAAGGGAACAAGAAAAGTAATCCAAAACAATTTATAAGCTTCTGACCTACACCAGTCCTGGCAATTTTTTAAAATGTGAATCTCCCCTAAGAAATGTCATTAATTCAATAAAAATTTATTAAGCCTGTGCCAGGCACTCTTATAGGCACAGAGGAAAGACAATCAGCCTAAACTGAATGGTCATGAAAAGCCTGTTTGAGGAGGTAACATTTGAGAGGCCCAAATGACCAGATGGAACTACGTAAGAGCAAAGATTTGGGAGAAGAATGTTTAGGAAAAGGGATTAACTACTGAAAGGCTTTGTGGCCGAGGTAAACTTAGTTTATTTAACAAGCTTCAATAAGGGCAGAGTGGCTGGGTCATTGTTATAAAAGGAAGAGTGGTAGATGAGAGGAACAAAGTGGCCAGGGGCTAGCTTGCATTGGGCTTCATAGGCCATGGCAAGGGATATGAATTTTATGCTGAGTGGGACAGGAAATCTTTGAAAGGTTTTAACTAAGAGAAAGTTTTAACTAAGAATTATATATAATCTGATATGTTTTAAAAGGATTACTCTAGACATTTTGTGGAGTATGAATTTTGTGGGATAGGAATAGAAGCTAGGAGCTTCTAGTTTGAGTTCTAGAAGTTAGGAGACAATTAGGTAGTCCAGGCAAGAAAAGATAATGATTGGAGTAGGATGGGAAGTAGTGGATATAAAGAGAACTGGTTGGATTGGGGTAAATGTCAGAGGATGAGGCAACAGCACTTAGTAATGAATTGAAAGTGAAATAAAGATTTTTAAGTTTTGGGCTTGATCAACTGAATTCATGATGGTGCTATTTATTGAGGTAGAGAGAGCCGACAGAGCATATGTTGCAGGAGGAAGGTGGGGGAGGCTCAGAAATAAAAAATGATCTGTTCAGGTCAATTTAAATTTGAGATGTTTCAAGTCATCAAAAAGGTAGATGTATGTATAAGTTTGGTGTCCACCAGAGTGTTCAGGAATGAAGACATAAAATCCATATAGAAAATAAACAAACACATATGCATGTAATATTAGTAACTTAATTTAGAGTGGGAAGAGTAGGAAGAGTAGCCAGACATCAATATTTGCTCATTTATTTATTATTCAATTCATGCATTCATATACTTACTCCACAAATATTTACTGCATAACAGCCAACCTATCAGGCTTTAGTACAGCCATGTCAATGGTCTCCAAAGAGAAGAATACAACCAGAGAAGGTGGATCATGGGAAGAAAACATTAGAACTTAAAAAAGGTATTTTTATCTAAAAACATAAAAAAACTAAGTCTTATGAATATTTAATATGTAGATTGACACTGGCATCTCACTATTAATGAGTAAAAATTATGAGTTATGCAATGTGGGGAATAATTCAGGGATTTTTTTCATTTTCTTTCATTTTAATCTATTGTGCGGTTTTTTTGGGTTTTTTTTTTTTTTTTGAGAGACAGAGAGAGAGAGAGAGAGAGAGAGAGAGAGTGAAAATCTTAAGCAACCCTCACGCTCAGAGCAGAGCTAGATGCAGGGCTCAATCCCATAATCCTGGGATCATGACCTGAGCCTACATCAAAGGTTGGACATTCAACCTACTGAGCCACCCAGGCGCTCCTTAATATATTGTGATTTATTCCAGTTTATGTGTGCTGGGTTAAGAAAATTTACCAATGACATTATTATTTCATTAAACTAATCCCTCACTAAAAGGAAAGAAGCTAGGGGTGCCTGGGTGGCTCAGTCAGTTAAGTGACTGACTCTTGATCTCAGTTCAAGTCTTGATCTCAGGCCAAGCCCCATGTTGGGCTCCATGCTTGGCGTGCAGCCTGCTTAAAAATAAATAAATAGAGAGGGGAAAGTGGGTGATGGGCCTTAAGGAGGGCACCTCTTGGGATGAGCGCTGGGTGTTGAATGGAAACCAATTTGACAAATTATATTTAATATATAGAAAAAGCTTTAATGTAGGGGAATATAATGTTGCTAGCTCTTCTAACACACTTAATAAAAATTTAGGCTAGCAAAAAGATAAATTATTTAAAAATAAATAAATAAAATGAAAGTAGCTAGAAAAAGATTTCTGGAAAGAAAACATGAGTTGAAGACAATAATGCAAACATAAGCAAAAAAGGTGATAGGAGAGATGACATATCTACTTCTAGCATGAGCTGTACAGAAACCATCTTATTAAATAGTGGGAAGGACATTTTGAAATCAATGATTTGGAAATATTTCTATTACAGGAGTTTAATGTACAAACGGTTTGTGTGCTACCTAAGGCTGAGACAATGGTAAGTGAGGTGAGGCATTCCCCTCCGGTGCAAAACTTAAGAGGACAGCCACAACTTCAGTAATCAAGATAAATAGTATCTTACTACAACATTTTTTTTTTTTAATTTACTTATTTTTGGAGTGGGGGGCAGAGACGGAGAGAGAGAATCCCAAGCAGGCTCTGTGCTAACAGCACAGATCTCATGAACCACGTGATCATGACCGGAGCCAAAATCAAGAGTTGAACGTTTGACTGAGCCCCTCAGGTGCCCCCTAAAAATTCAAAATTAATGCAAACATCTATGATGAACAAAATATCAAAATTTTAAATAAAGACAAGGTCAGTACCCTAAAAAAATCTTACACATGTACATTAAAACTTGAAGGCAGAATTCTCTAAGCTATTGAAAACTCTTCCAAGCAATGAATTCCAAAGAGTTCTGAACCCATTTGTTAACAATTTAAAATGCAACATTTTCTGGCTGACATCAGGAAAGATAGAAAGTTAGTTGAATTTCAATAAAAACTTTTCATGATTGGTGGATGGAAGTGATAAAAATGGATACTTGCATTAGTAAGAACAGCCAAAGATGTACTTCTTCCATTAAGATTTACATATCTTTGTGAGTTATCTTTTCCAGCTTATGACAGCCATTAAAATGAGGTACAGAAATAGCCTGAACGTTGAATCAGACAATTTAATAACTGCTTCAGAAGGTATTAAAGATTTTAAAAACCACTGAAACCCAGTCAATCATATTGCTTTCACTAAATATATTTAGTGAGACTAACAAGAATTCTTTCTACCATTAATATAAAAAATAACTCTTACAGTTACCTTTAAATGTTTATTTTTATCTTATCCTTTTTACATATTAAAAACGTTTTATGTCACATATAGCAGGATGTGTATATGACTTATACAAGTATACAGACTTACACACACTTTTTTTTTTTTTTTTTTTTTTTTTGCTAATAGGGGAGTGCAATCAAAAACCGTTTAGAGAGGGGCCCCTGGGTGGCTCAATCTATTAAGCCCCTGATTTCAGCTCGGTCATGATCTCACAGTTGGTGAGTTCAAGCCCTACATCTGGGCCCTGCGCTGACAGCTCAGAGACTGGAATCTGCTTCCTATTCTGTCTCCTTTTCTCTCTGCCCACCGCCCCTCACACTCAAAATTAATAAACGCTAATAAATAAATAAATAAACTCAAAAATAAATAAACATTAAAAAATTAAAAATAAAAGTTTGGAGAGCACAAGTACAGGTCGTTAACGCTGTGGGTGTTAGGAATATGGCAGGATTATATTATCTCAGCACGGTGTAAAATTTCTGTACCCACGGAAGTCTTCACGAGGGACCCCTTGATGAGTCTTCATAAAGTAAGGTTTCATGAGTGAGATTTGGAAAAATATCTATTGCATAATTTGTTTAGTATAAAACAGAGCACAATGCCGACAGAGGAGATTTAAGTACTCTGAAAACGTTCTTAAAGAAGATGGTATGTTCAAACCGCAGCCCTACTCGCAGAAGCGATCTCAGTCCCAGACTTGAACCTGTCGGGAGAAGGAAGTTCCCATAAAGGGGGCAGGAGAGTGCCGCTCTAATGGAGGGTGTGTGCTTGTGTGTGGCGGGGGAGGTGCGTGGAGAGTGACACCGTTTCTCTGAGACGAGGGCTGCCGCCTCCCCTCGCAGGAAATGGCCTTGAGGTCCCTCGAGCCGGGGCCATCAAGAGGGTAGGGAGAGGCGAAAAAGAAAACGCAGTTCCTTCAGGCTGGGGCCGCGTCTGAGGGCGGAGGCCGAGAGACCGCCCGTGACGCCTTCTCTTCCAGAAAGAGGCCAGGGCTATGTGAAGAGGGGCTGAAGTTCAGCCGCTTTTCTAACGGGAAGGGAGAGCCGTATGGGGGGGGGGGGGGGTGGTAGGGTCAGAGAAGGAGTTTTCGGCTCGACTCTTTCCCTGGTGGGCAGTGGGTCCGAAGAGCCCCAGAAGGCATGGAGTATTCTGAGGCCTGGCCCTCTCCCTGCCGGCAGGGGGAGTCCCGAGATGGACGGTCCAGAATCCCTCCCACGAAAGGCGTTTGCAGGGCCGCTGAACCACTTTTGTACATCCCGGGGCTGAGTAAGAGCTGAAGTAATTAGACGCGAACGACAGCTGCCTCGGCACCTTGGGCGCCTGGCGCGGGGCTGGGAGCCCGACGGTCCGAATTCTCGCGAGAGCGGCCGCCGCCATTTTTCCATTGATTGCAGCGGGCTGGGGGAGGGGCCGACGACGAAGGCGACGGCGGCGGCGGCGGCTGCGGCGGCAGCGGCGGAGCAGCCGTGGGTCGGTGTCTGCGCGCTGGTGTCTGAGGCCCAGTCTGAGGCCTCCGCGGTTGCCGGAACGCAGACGGTGGAGAGGATGACTGCCGCTGCCATTCTCTCCTGAGTTAGAAAGCCGCCACCACCCTGCCCCCTCCCCCGGCCGGGCAGAGAGGAGCGGCCGGAGTCTGAGCCATGGTGCCCGGCGAGGAGAACCAACTGGTCCCGAAAGAGGTGAGGGGCCAGCGGAGGAGGCTAGGCCCGAGGCCTGCGTCCGCTCGAGGCAGAGCAGGCCCGGGCGAGGGGTCGGCTGCGGGCCCAGCTCTTGTGCGGGCCTGGCTGTGAGGGAAGGAGGAGGTGTGTGGTGGGGGCTGTACGGTGGGTGCGGTGAGCAGTTGGGAGACCTGACTGGAGCTAAGGGGCCTGGGGAGTCGAGACCTCCTTTCTCGCGTTTGTCGGGCTGGACAAATAAAGGAGCGGAGTGGAAGGGATCAGGTCCAGCTTTGGGGGAGAAAGTGGCCTTTTAAGTACTTATTTAACGTGTTGAGCCAACGTAATTTTGAAGACAAAATTCTGTAACAGTTGGTAATGGGCACGACAGGGTGACGGTGCTTCTTCTGGTTTTGACAGTGGCAGTGTGTAGCTTTCAGGGCTTGTGAAATCTACACCCAACTTGAGATCTGTGGGAGGACAGAGTTAACTGTTAGGACTTTTTTGAACTCCTGTTACTCGGTAAATACTGTTGGCCTGCCTAAATGGGGCCTATCGAAGATCGTTGAAAAAGTTAATGTGACTTTCATGTAAAGGTAAGAGATAGCCGAACATTACCATATGGAGAGCTGAACTACTTTTTGTAGTTGGGTTGTGTATGCTAGTTTGGGTGACTTCTTGAATTCTTAAAAGCAAGTGATATAAGAAGCCTTGACATCTTGGCTTCTCTTGAATAGTAGTAGAAGGTTAATGGTAGAATCCAGCACTGGCCAGTGAATTTCAACATATTAATAGTATCTCTGTTGGCTTTATAAATATCTTCAGCGTATCCAAATGTGTATTTTTAACTGGTTAATCATCAGGCTAATGCTTTGGATTTTTATTCTCATATACCTTAAATAGAGGCAGTGTCTTTTTGAAATGAGCTGTGTAGAATCTTGGTATTTGTAAGTGATGTTCCTTAAAAATTCTTAGTTTTGCTTTTTTAGTTGCTTTGTAGTAATTGGTTGTTACTTAAGCAAGCTCTGACACTGCAAAAGTGATATTAGAGTTATTTATGATAAAAATATTTTTCTAACTTTGTCAGATGATACTGTTTTGCAAGCACAGTTTTTTAAAAACTCCGGTATCATGTGTCAGTATTTATTCATCGAACATCACAAACTCTGTGCAAAGTGGCTAAGCCGATAAATTAATCAGAATTCTTGCCTTGGAAGCTTTCAAAGCTACTAAGAAAGAGAACACTGGTAATGTTCCTTGAGCTTCATTTAGGGGAGAGGTACCTTATTACCTAAGTAACTCTTATGCAAGGATCGAAGTAATAGTTGCTATAAGAAAGATACAACATGCATTTTCTTTTAGAGGTACATACTGCTGGTTTTCATTCTTACAAAAACCAAAGTTAGTCCTTTCTTAATTTTTTGACCATTAGAAAAATATAGGTGAAACGTTAAGAAAATGCAACATCAGATTTCCCTGATTGGTGTATAAAAAACATGTTATGGATATATAACTTCGCAGGAAAATATCTGTTGTGTAAAAGCTGATACTATAATGCTGCTTTTACCAAAGTTTGGATTTTAATTTCCTCTCCTTTAAGACTAACTCCTTTACCTAAGGCTTCAAGCACATCCCAGTTTTTTCTTCTTCTATATTTTTTGGAACATATGCCTTCCCCCCCCCCCCCCCCCCAACCCCCCATCATCTAGATTCATCTTCAGGCTGTTCTTTTTCCCTGGCTCTTCTCATGATTCCTGGAAGCATGCACAGTAGTCTCACATCTTAAGACTGTCACTTGAAGTTCTTGCCTTTTTAAGCTAGCTAGCTTCCTAGTTCTTTTTTGATAGCCATACTCTTTCTGAATTCTTCTTACTTGCTTCTCTTCCTTGGGTGTTCTGTTGCATTTGCTTTTGGTGATATTGTACTTTTTTGGTTTTTTTTCCTATCTGTTTGTCTTATCTGCCTGCTCATTTAGTCAATGCCTTTTCTGTGTCCTTAATTATCACTTCTGTCTTTGTCATCTCCTGTCTGGTCTTTGTAGTAGGAATAGAATTATACAGTGCTAACGCTGAGGGAGAGTATAGTGATCATCTAGTAACTTACATCCCTTTACTTTAGAGATGAGGACATAGGGCCAGAGGATTGAAAGTGACTTGTTTAGGATCACATGAGTAAATTAGAGGGTGAGGACTGGAACTCACATCCCTGCACTGTTCCTTGATTATATTCTAATTTATAGATCCCTCCGTGTAACCTGGAGGGTCTCGAAGAGTAGTGTGTAACTAAATAAATTTGCTATGTGAAAATAAATTGTAGAATTAAAAAAAAAAAACTTGCTTTGGTTCTAATGGCTTATTATCAACAATCTAGAGGATTCTGTTTTTGTTTCGTTTTGTCTTTAGGACCTTTGTATGGGGAACCTCTTACCTCTACTAGATTTAGATCTTGGTTGGGTGTGTGCATTCATGCATGTGTGTAGTTGTTGAATGAATAATATATTATTCTCATCCCTGAAGCTCCAGGACAAATGTATCGTAGACCATTCCAAAGAAGGCAGCTTAGTGTAGTACAGGTATTGGTAAACCCTGTGGGTCAAATCCAGCTCGTAGCCCGTTTTTGTATGGCTGTTATTGTAAAAAAATAAATAGAATAATTTGTGCCACATGAAAATATATGAAATTCACATTTAGTATTTGTAAATAAAATTTTACTGGAACACAGCCATGCCATTTATTTACTGTTGTCTGTGGCAATAGGAGAGTTGAGTAGTTACTATAGATGCTGTCTACAGGATAAATTTGAAACTACTTAGCTTTGTATTCAAGGCCTAGTACAGTTGATTCTGGCCACAACCTTCCTTTTCAGCTTATCTCTTCTCCCATGAAACAAGTTTTTAATGCAGCCAAACGGGTTTCTCTGTAACTTGCTTTTTACTTCTATTTGTACTATCACCTCTTTGCTACTTCTTTGTTCAGACTCTTTGTATACATTTTTCCTTAAACACCCCATAGCTCATTTATTGTAAAAATCTTTTTATGACCATTTTAACCTTAGGGATTTCTCCTTCTTAGGAGACCTTTACATATGACTGGAATTCACTTGGCAACTAATGAATAGTGCTTGGTGACATCTATTATGGTCTCAAACTGTAATATACATTTTTATATTATTATTTTTTAATGTTTGTTTATTTTTGAGAGAGAGAGAGAGACAGAGTGTGAGCAGGGGAGGGGTAGAGAGAGAAGGAGGCACAGGATCTGAAGCAGGCTCCAGGCTCTGAGCTGTTGGCACAGAGCCCGATGTGGGGCTCAAACTCACAAACCATGAGATCCTGACCTGAGCCGAAGTCAGACACTTAAGCGACTGAGCCACCCAGGTGCCCCCACATTTTTATATTATTTTTTATGAATTCCTTGGCAGCAGAGATCTTTGTGTGTGTTTCTCAGTTTTCTGTTTTTGTATACATTATAGGTCTAGGACAGTATCCTTTCTGGAACATATATTCAGTAATATTCATTGATGTGGTGACAGCGTCGTAAAGAAACCTAGAATTCTAACCAATTATCCCCTACTTGGATGTTTTCCACAGCACTGTTGGCAAGCTGTTTTCCAACCTTTGCTTGAACATTTTCATGACTAATCTCTGATAACATCTTTGCCTTAGAAAAGATGTTATTTTAAGTTTTTGAGCTGAAAGAAGTCTAGACCTCTATACCTGCCATTTTTTGATGATTGCCTTTGAAATCCTAAATCATTTCCCATAGGATAGCTTTTTCTCATTGTTGAAGATGTGAGAGGGGAGTAGGAAGTCAGTCCTCTTTTCTACAATCTGAGCGTCCTCAGTTCTTTAACTTTTTCTCAGTTGCTCTCTTTTAGACACAGTCCAGTGTTTTTAGTATCCCTCCTAAATTATTGTACCTAGAGAAGAGCAAAGAGAGTGTGATCTGTTCATTGTGGTTAACAGTAAAGCTTTTCACCTCACTTTTTCATTCTGTTCTCTTTGAATTGTATTAATATTGGCTTTCAGATCTCTTGCTTTTACTATTATCCCAATTTTTATTTATTGCTTTGTTGCTTTTATTATTCTCCTTCTTTATAAGGATTTGTGACACTAATATTTATTGAGTCCTCACTGTGCATATTACTGTACTGTGACATGTAAGGAATGTGTAGAGGAAATAGGAGAGATTCATTTTTCCCTCAAGTGTCTTATGTGTAATTAAGGATAAGGTACATATTTACTAATGGTTTAACCATAGTACTTAAAGTGATGTCCAGAGTGTATAAATGTAGGGAAGATGGAAAAGTGAAAGAAAAGACAAAAGAGTATTTAGTTTCATATCTCAGTGCATTTCTTTCTGTCTCTTTTCCATGCAGTAACTACTGCTTCTATATGGAACTAATGGTAGTGATAGTAATAACCAATATTTATGGAACATTTATTGTATGTCAGATGCTGTTATATGTGCTTTGTATATATTACCTCATTTGAGCTTCACAGTGACCTCACATATGAGGTCTTATATGAAGACCATTGATATTGACAACTCTCAAAACATTATTTTTTTTAACGTTTTTGTTTATATTAGAGAGAGAGAGGGAGAGAGAGCGAGCGAGCGAGCTTGAGCCGAGGAGGGACAGAGAGACTGAGACAGAATCTGAAGCATGCTCCAGGCTCTAAGCTGTGAGCTGAGAGCTGTTAGCACAGAGTTGGACACAGGGCTCGAACCCACGAGCAGTGGGATCTTGACCTGAGCCGAAGTCAGATGCTTAACCAGCTGAGCCACCCACCCAGGCTCCCTGAGAACTCCCAAAACATTAAAACAACTTATTTTTTATTTGTTACCTGTTTTTATTTTATTCATTTATTTATTTTTGAGAGAGAGGGAGCACACAGGAGGAGAAGAGAGAGAGGGAAAGAGAGGGAGAGAGAGAGAGAGAGAGAGAGAGAGAGAGAGAGAATCCCAAACAGGCTCTGCTGTGTCAGCACAGAAGCCAATGCTGGACTCAAACTCACGAACCGTGAGATCATGACTTGAGCCGAAACGAAGAGTTGGATGCTTAACTGGCTGAGCCATCCAAGCACCCCTCTATTTAATAAAATCCATCAGTATTTACTACGGTCAATGTCAAATGAATATTCTTCTAATTTTATGTTTCCTAATTACTTGAGGAAATATGCTGCGATGATCTTTCTTGGTTTTGGCCGTTCTTTAAAAATTAGCCTTTAAAAAAAATATTTGGAGTATTGATTTTCCTTTACCAGTAAAAGGCAGTTTGGTAGTTATGTCAAGTAACAACCGTGGTTTACATATATTGGAGTGTTTAATAAAAATCATTAGTATTTCAGACACCATTGGGGAAATGTCCACTTAATAAAGCAAAAAAACTGAATGCAGTTGTGTATGATTCCAAATTTGTCAGGGAAAGAATGGACAATTTAGGGTTATGCACACTTAAAGATTAGAAGGAATACTCTAAAATAATAATTATTGTTCTTGGATATCTGGATCATTGAGCTATATTTAGATTTTCTTTACATAGTTCAACAATGGGCATGTAAAAAAAAGAAATTAAAAAAAAAGAAATTTAAATGAACTAATTGTAGTTTTTGAGGTAATTTTTGGTATTATATTGTTTTTTATGCTGATTTTTATCTTTTCCCTCTCTTCTTGCTCTGTGTATTTGCCACAGAGTAATCTGATCCACTTGCGTGGCTTCAGCGTTTCATTGTAATATACCCATTTCTGTCTCCAGTCCTGACCTCTCTTCTTCTAGATTCAGATTTCCACCTGCATACTTGATATCTCTAGTTGGTTGTACTCTTAAGACCCACAAATTGAATGTAGGTAGTATCAAGATCTTTTCTATCTCCCTCGTCATGTTCTCCTCTCAACACTTTTCTTTCCTGTTCTGTTCAGTTAGTGTTGTCAGCATCTATTGATTTGCTTAAGTTGGGAGATTTTTTTTTGACTCCTCCTTTTTCCTTTTTCTTATATTTAAATTAGTTCATCACTTGTATCCTTACTTTTCACTTTGTGGCTCTGCCTCTGTTTTCTCATTCAAATGTATTCCTGCTAAGTGGTGTTTTTTGTTTTTTTTTTTTTTTGACCTGTAGGCTGTTCTCTTTCCTAAGCTGTCCTCTCCACAACGTCAGTTAGTTTCTAAAACAGGTGAATTTATGATTTACTTACTTTGAAAGTTTATAGTTACTACCCTCTGATTGCCAAGTGAATAATAGGTATTGTTTATAAACACTGTGTGCCAGACACTAGGCTAAACAGTTTACATATGTTATCTTATTTAATTCCTGTAAGAGCCCTCTAAGACAGCTATTGTTTTTCATTATCTTATAGATGAAGAAGGTAAGGTTTAAAGAGGTTGAGGACCTTGCTCAAAGTTATAAAGCTGTTTGGTTCTAAGTCTGCACGCACAGCCTTCACCAGTGAAAGTACTTCATAATCCAGCTTCAGTTGATTTTTTTTAAGTTTAATTTTTATCAAAGTTATACATGCACACATTTAAAAGAGTTTAATAGTTCTGCAAGATTATTGACAAAACATAGTCGTTTGCAAATTCTCCTTCCCTTTTATTTCAGGCTCTTCAAAGACAACCACTTTCAACTCATTTTTTTGATGTTTATCTCCGTATCTCAAAATAGCATGCTAGTAGTGTTCCTTCTTGGTTTTTCAGTTTAAGGCATTATCTACTGACTTCTTACAGTGGAAGATACGGTTTACTGCTCTCCCCAGCCACTCAGAGACACACTTCTCAATCCTGCTTAATCTTCCCGGTATTGTCATATTGCAAGTACTTTGGTTACATCAGTACTCAATGTGACTATAAGCTATTCATAGTTGAGCCCTGTAGTTTGCTGTGATTATTTTCCTTTCTAGTACCTCTTGTTTTCCCTGAGTTAATGGTTTTTGTTTTTGTTTTAAATTGGCTTTTGTTTAGTTTTCTGTGTACTTCATTTAGCCAAGGGGTTCTCAACAGGGGACAACCTAGTGGACATTTGGCGGTGTTGGGTGGGTGGAAGGAGGGCAGGGAGTGTGCTACTGATATCTAGTAGTGGAAGCCAGCTATGCTGCCAAACATCATCCTATACTGCACAGGACATCCTCAACAAAGAATTATGTGGCTCAAAGTGTCACTAGTGACACTGTTGAGAAACTGTGATTTAGTCCATACTCTCTCTCAAGTGTGTAAATCTCGTCTTATTTTGTTCAAACCTACTAATTTTTTATTTACATTTTTTTGAATTGCAGCTGTTGTCTTAGATTTGCCTTTACTGTCATCTTAGTAGACCCCCTCAGGTCTCTCTTGTATTGGGTCTCCTCGTTCTGTATCTGATGTCTTCTTTCTTTGCTTGTTTTCTCATTTTGGAGGACCACTTTCACTAGTGGTCTCTGGATGAGATACAATTTTTCCCAGACCTCACATGCCTGAAAATGTTTCTTTTCTCTTGCTTTATAGAGTTTGGCTGGACAGAGAATTCTTGGTTAGAAAAAAATTTTCTCTCAGAATTTTGCAAACATTGCTCCGCTGTTTTCTTTTTTTCAGTGTTGCTGTTGAGGCATCAGATGCTTAGGAGATTCTTTCCCACTATTTTGAAACTTTTTTTTTCCTTTCTGGAAGCTTAGAGAATCTTTTTGCCTACAATTCTGGAATTCCTGTATTATGTGCGGGAATAGGTATAGGTCTTTTATAATCCATTTCTGTTGAGTTCAGGGTAGTCTTATTCATTCAGAAATGTATTTCATCAGTTCTGGGAAATTTCCTTAAATGTATTTTTTTCATTTCCTCCATTGGTTTTCTTTGTTCTCTCTTGAGTTCCTGTTGTTTAGTCGTTGGGCCTACTGACTGCTTTCTCTAATTTTCTTGTCTGTGTTCATCTATTTTACATTTCTTTTCCCCTTGCTTTCTGGGAAATTTTTCTCAACTTTTATCTTACAGTTCTTCTACTGAGGTTTTATTTCTGCCATGATTTTTATATTTATATATAAATATATTTTTATATATTTATATATTTATAATTTCCAAGCGCTCTTTTTATTTTTCCTGAAAAAATTTTAAATATTCCGTTTCTGACTTGTGGATGCAATGCTTCTCTTATCCCTGTTGGGAAATTAGTATAGTTTTCCTCTCTGTGTATTCCCCCTTTCCTCCAGATTTCCTTTTTGTGTTTATTTGCTTGGGCTTTGTCTTTCATATGAGATGGCTGGTGATCCTTCCAAGTCAGCTCTTAAAAGAGGTGCCTTAAAAAGCTTAGAAGCCCTACAAGTGGGTGATTATGATTTTCCCTGTAGAGGGATATAGTTGAATAACTTCCTTGCAGATTACCAATGACACATCTTCTATCTTGTGCTGGACTGATTTCCCAGAAAAGGTTTCTTATGCCGGGAGAGGACAAGCTTGGGAGTTGAGTAGGAAAATCATTAAGAATGTAAAAGAATGTAAATACATTTTGATTTGTTCTCCAGGTTTCAGTATGGCATTCTTCACATTCATTTGAGCCTGGCGTCCTCTAGTGCAGAGACACCCTGTTTCATGCTCTCCGAGGTCATTTGGCCTTTTGCCAGGGAGGGTCAAGGAGTAAAAGAGGGGCCTGGGGGTTCTCACTGCCTCTTAAATTTCAATCTGTTCTTCTAGTTTGGACCCCACCCTTATTCCCACGGTGTCTGAAAATGCCAGCTTCTGTGCCTTTCAGGTTTTTTTTTTCCCCCTCCCATTTTCCTTTAAAGTTTTTTTGTAGAAAAGTTGGAAAAAGATTGGAGAATTCTCATATACGTTTCACCGAGCTTCTCTTCATGTTAACATCTTATGTAACTATGAACACTTATCAAAAGTAAGAAATTAACCAGATTTAACTAGTTTTTCCACTAATGGGCTTTTTTTGTTCCAAGATCCAAATTCTTGATCCTATGCTGCATTCTGTTGTCTTGTCTCCTTAGTTTCCTTTTATCTGCGACGATCCTCACCTTTTCCTTCTTTCATTGACCTTGACACTTTTGAACAGTTATTTTGTATAATGGCCCTTAATTTGGGTTTGTCTGACATTTTCTCATGATTTATGACCTCTCTCATGAGGTTAGGAATTAAAGAGAGGGATATTACAGATGTGATGTGTCCTCAGTACATCATATGGGAGGTCTTGGGGAATATGATGTACTGCTAGTGATGCGTTAACCTTTAAATCTCTTTTAAGATCTCTTGGGTATGGTGTCTGCTGGGTTTCTCCACTTGTAAAGTTACTGTTTTCCTCTTTAGTAATTATTAAATATTGGAGAGTATGCAGTTATCTTGTTTCTTTTTAAACTTATTCTGCCTACTAATTTTTAGCATCCATGTATGGATCTTGTCTTATTACTGATGCATTCTAATAGCAATTTTCTATTTTCCTCATTATTTCTGTGTTTATTCATTGGAATTCTGTGAAGAAGAGTTATCCCTATTCTCCATATATCTACTTATATGTTTATATCGATATAGACTTCTGGGTATTTATTGTATTCTTTCAGTTATAACCCAATACTATTTATTTGCTTTGTTTTTTAAGCTGTTCCAGTCTTGGCCAGGGAAGCTCTTTCTGGTTGGCATTGGTGTGTTCATCCTTGCTTTTTGAGCACTTAACTTACTTTCTGGCACCACATTATGCTTCAGCCCGTGGTATATTTTCTCTGCCTCAACCCTGGAAACATCACTTCTGGGAGTATAGGAGGTCTTTTGGTATAAATGTAAATCTGATATAAACCAGGTGTCTGGTTTTCTTCTAAGCTAATGTAGAATTCAGCCTCTTCAGATGTAGAGTCATTACCATTTGATCTGCTTTCTGGTTTCTAAAATCATGTTTCTGGTTTCTTACAGGTTTAGGCTCTCCAAAATATTTCTTTACTCTTATTTTAGCAATATCTTGAGAAGCTGCAGAGCTAAATGCTTATATGTAATCAGTCTATCCTCTTTAACCTCTTTAATCAGTCTATCCTCTTTAAATTCCTAACTTAATGTTTTTGTCTTCTGCCCAGGCCAGTTTTGTTTTAGCCACATTTGACTGTATTAGTTGCTGTTCCTAGATGAGTTGTTTGCTTTCATGTGTCAATTCTGTGCCCTGCCCTGAGTGCATAGTATGAAGTACTTTTTTATCATCTGGTTCCTAGGGAGTTTTAAATGGGTGAACTTGGATTTTACATGAAAACTACTATTTAAGTACTTTTTTAGGGTTTCCTCTTTTTTATTTTCCATTTCTTTTGATTAGTCACATAAACTTTTTGCATCTTAGTGTTGAGGTACCACAATTTTTTGCTGAAATGGAAGGGAGAGAGCATTTCTGGGGTACTAGAGTACCATGGTAGCCCAACTTGGAAAGAAAAAATTGTATTGAAAATAGGGTGTTGTGAAAAACATAGTATTAAATTGTATATTTAAATATCTATTATAAATTAAGGTTCCAGAAGACATCTACTTTTAAAACAGATTCATTTTTTTTTAATGTTTATTTATTTATTTTGAGAGAGAGACAGAGCATGAGTGGAGGAGGGACAGAGAGAGATACAGAATCCGAAGCAGGCTCCAGGCTCTGAGCTGTCAACACAGAGCCCGTTGTGGGGCTTGAACCACAAACCATGAGATCATGACCTGAGCTGGAATCAGATGCTTAACTGACTGAGCCATCCAGGCACCCTATGTGTGTGTGTTTGTGTGTGTGTGTGTGTGTGTGTGTGTGTGTGTGTGTGTGTGTGTGTGTGGTTTATTACACAGATTTTAAAGTGTTCTGTCCAGATACTGTTAGCTTAAAACCTAATTTTGTACAAACATTCTCCATTGTACAAAGTCTCTGGGGCAAAATGATTGTGATTGGCAGTGATGGCAAATGATTAGCAAAAATGACATAATCCTCCACCTCAGGATTCTTAAAGAGCACACCTTTCTCCTGAGCATTATTTGGTATTTATATGGTGGAAGAAGGGGTGGATATAAGTGTAGTGTAAGTAAACAGAGGTCTTCTTTCTGTCTTTCTGCATACTTCTGTTTACTTTATCTCTAGGTGTGGAAGCAATAACTACTGCTATATTCTTTTGTTTAGTAGGGCCAAACTGAACCGTGCATACATAAAGTAGCCATGGATATGAATATTTTCATTTACATAAAACTTGCTACAGCCCACTGTTGAGAGATTACTGTTTTTATGAAAATTACTGAGATATATGTCTTGAATTTTGATGTTTTTTGAAAAACATGCTTTTAAAATTTTATCCTACCAGCAAAATCTAGCCCCTCTTACTTCCTACAAGAAACCGTCCTGATTCTCCTCTTTCAACCAGATTGCATTTCCCTAACCCTGAAACCCATTGCACTGTATCTTTTGGCATTTGAAAATTATACCCCCTTATTATAAGTTACATGTTACTGTGTTAATACCTTTATTAGATTAGAAACTCTTCTAAGTCAGGAGATGACAGCCAGAGTGCCCAGGTTTAAATACTAAGCTTTGTGACCTTGGGCAAGTTACTTAGCTTCTTGGTACCTTAGTTAAATGAGGATACTAGTAACTACCTCCTAGCGTTGTTGGGAACATGAAATGAGTTAATACATGTCTTGCATGTAATAAGCACTCTATAAATGTGCAGTAGGTATCATTTTTGTTGATACCTTCATTGTGTTATTGCTTGCATCCTATATTCTTTCTAGGGGCCAGCACATTTATTGTTGTCCAATAAATAGTTATTGATGAAATGAAATTGTATTTTAGTCATTAAATGTACTAGTCAGTATGGTTACAGTTCTGATTATGACCTGTCAGCTAAATATCTTTTTTTTTTTTTTAAAGATTTTTTTAACGTTTATTTATTTTTGAGACAGCGACAGAGCATGAATGGGGGAGGGTCAGAGAGAGAGAGGGAGACACAGAATCTGAAACAGGCTCCAGGCTCTGAGCTGTCAGCACAGAGCCCGACGCGGGGCTCAAACTCACGGACTGCGAGATCATGACCTGGGCCGAAGTCGGACGCCCAACCAACTGAGCCACCCAAGTGCCCCTAAATATCTTTATGTGTTTGCACAAATCCTAAATGATTGTTTGATTTGACAGGTTCTTTTATATCCTGAAATATTGCTGGTATGAATATACTGCTATTTTAGTGTTTTGAAAACTGAAACATGTAACAGAGTACAAATACTAGAAACAAATTTTTGAGTCTAATGAGGTTCTGACAAAAATCAGTTTAGTATGTATAGGTATTTGTCAGGATACCTTATGGGATTAACAAATTAGTGCTTTGTAAGATTTAGTGTGAAATGTTATTTTAAAGCAGGATCCATGTTAAGAGTAGTTTGTTTCTGGGGCGTCTGAGTGGTTCAGTCGCTTAAGCGTTGACTCCTGATTTCGGCTCAGGTCATGCATGATCTTATAGTTCGTGAGGTCGAGCCCCACTTTGATCTCTGTGCCTGCAGTGTGGAGTCTGCTTGGAATTCTCAGTCTCCTTCTCTCTCTCTTTCAAAATAAATAATAAACATCACAAGAAAATAATAGTTTGTTTCTGAAAGAACTTTATGTGTTCGATAATTCTGATTTTCTGTAACTCTAGAGTAGTACCAATTGACATGGATGGAAGAGACTGTTGCTGTCAGTTGTATATTGATTGTGCTCTAGATTTGATCCTGTATAGTTGACTGCTATGAGACTTGCAGTCTTTCAAATATCAGCATAACATGCTTGTATTCAATAAATACAGTGGCTTCCCAGTAGAGAGGAATTAAGGGCTATTAAGTGACATAATTAAGAAAAGGTTTCGAATTTAAGTCTTTCTGTATATAGCAAATCCAGTACCTTTGTTAAGATTATAGATTTAGCTTTAGGAAGACCATGGACCTCATTTATGACTTAAGTGAAATTTTCTAGTATAATCAAAGCATTGTAGTCTGACTATAAATACCTTTCTTGTTTCAAATGATACTTAGCTATTTTTATTTAATCATAAATATCCTTTTTCAATAGCTCCTGATGCACAATTCATTCATTCAGTTAAGTACTGAGTTAGTAGCTGCTAGGAGTCAGATTCAAAGATAAATAAGGAACCTGACCTAGTTCTAGAGGCTAGCCCAGTTAATTTAGTTAGAGGGAATAGTGTTTAAAACACAAACGTTTGTAATATATTTTAAGGAAGTGAGAAAAAGTTTAGGGTACATGCATAGGTTGTCTGGTATTCAGTAGGAGAAGATGGTTCTGGAAGGTTGTGTCTTAAAATGCTGAAGGCTCTGCATGCCTATAAGGAGGTTAGATTTTTTATTGTGTATACATTAGGGGGCAGGAAAAAGTTTTTCCCAGAAAAAGTTAACATGTTTGTTTATAATTAAAAATTAATAATTAGAAAGCTTAATTCCTGAAACTCGTTCACTGAAACATTTTTTACTTTTTCCCAGAAAAAGTTAACATGTTTGTTTATAATTAAAAATTAATAATTAGAAAGCTTAATTCCTGAAACTCATTCACTGAAACATTTTTTACTTGTGTGAATGTTTTTTTTTTTTAATTTTTTTTTTTTTCAACGTTTATTTATTTTTGGGACAGAGAGAGACAGAGCATGAACAGGGGAGGGGCAGAGAGAGAGGGAGACACAGAATCGGAAACAGGCTCCAGGCTCTGAGCCATCAGCCCAGAGCCCGACGCGGGGCTCGAACTCACGGACCGCGAGATCGTGACCTGGCTGAAGTCGGACACTTAACCGACTGCGCCACCCAGGCGCCCCTGTGTGAATGTTTTATGTCCCTGCATTAGTGTGAAAAATCTACACACAAATGAAAATGGAAGAGGAGGAACTTGCTAATACCTTATTCTCTTGTTTTTGTTTTTTCATTTGCAGTTATTTAATTAGGTACTTTTTTGTTTTTTAAGAATGAAGTATTTCCCATCATAATGTATCCTAAGTGCATTTCCCGCATATGAGTTGTGCTGGCAGAATATCTTTTGGCATAATTGTTATATTTTTTTATGGATAACCCACAGGTAGGTGTCTTCAAATATGCTAAATAGATAGGTTTCATTTGTCTTCAGAAAGTGCTAGGAGAGCTACACTCTGGCAGTATAGATCTGTTTTGAAGTCCTAAGCAATTTCTCACACTCGATGCTAGAAGGGAAGTTTGCAAGTGAGAAGTTCAGTGTTCGGATTTTCACTGACAGTATAAGGCTTATAACAATGTGGTTTCTTCACATAAGACACATTTTTGTGAGTGACTTTTGTAGTTGGTTGCTTCCTGAGTGCTTTAGCACTGATCTGTTTGCAGGCATTAGGCTTGGTAGAGATGCTGATATAGAGAACTCCAGTGTTTACCACCCTTCCTATTGGCTGAAGCTCAGGAGATAGAGGTAGCACTGGTGTTGGAGAATAATGACTCTCATGATGACTGTCATGTTGGCAGCCGCACAACTGAGAACACCACAAAGAATGTTTTTAATTAGGGGATTAATGAATCATCCCAAGGATATCCTCAATGTTCCAAATAAAATTAAGACTTTAATTCTTAACCACAAGGAGCTCTTGATATAGCCCTGGTTGTGGGTTGCATTAAAAAGTAGAATTTTTGGGGGCTCCTGGGTGGCTCAGTCGGTTGAGCGTCCGACTTTGGCCCAGGTCATGATCTCGCGGTCCGTGGGTTCGAGCCCCGCATCGGGCTCTGTGCTGACAGCCCGGAGCCCGGAGCCTGTTTCAGATTCTGTGTCTCCCTCTCTCTCTGACCCTCCCCTGTTCATGCTCTGTCTCTCTCTGTCTCAAAAATAAACATTATAAAAAAATTAAAAAAAAAAAGAATTTTTGACTCGTCTCCTAAAAGGTGTGTATTGCTTTACTAAATATAAACTGAATTTATATACATTTATTCCATTTTATTGATATAAAATGTCTACCCTTTTATGTGTTTAGGTGTTTTAATTTTTTTAAAGTTCATTTATTTATTTTGAGAGAGAGAGAGAGCAAGAGAGAGTGTGGGAGAGGGGCAGAGAGAGAGAGAGAGAGAGAGGGAGAAAGAGAATCCCAAGCAGCCTCCATGCTGTCAGTGAAGAGCCCAACATGGGGCTCGATCTCACAAATCATGAGATCATGATAAGGTGTTTTAATATTATTGCCTTTAATTTTGAGTTTATACCAAGTTGTGTAATTTGTTACATTATGTTTATTTATAGTACTTTGTGGTAATGAAAGAGAATTGGTGAAAAATTAGATACCCAGTGAGGAAGTCTCTTATTAAAAGACATTTGAGAAATATTACTGCTTTAATTTTGACAATTTAAATATACATGTCTTGTAATATTTATTTATCATTACGTTATTTACCATTAACATGGCACAAATACAGACACAGAATAGACACAGAAAGAAATAGACACAGAAAATGTTTCTACAATTCAGTAATATGATTTAATATAGAAAGGATGTAGTAGTTAGGTATTACAGCCCCTTCGTTTTTAGATTAGAAAAACAAAAAGGCCGTACAAGCTCAGTAACTTACTCAAGGTCTCCTCTAGTGGAAGAACTTGAATGAAACTTTTTTTTTCTTTAAGTTTATTTATTTTGAGAGACAGGGGAGGGGTAGAGAGAGAGAATCCCAAGCAGGCTTCACACTGGCAGTGCAGAGCCCGATGTGGGGATTGAACTCATGAACCGTGAGAACATGACCTGAGCTGAAGTCAGATGCTTAACAAACTGAGCCACCCAGGCGCCCCAAACCAAACTTTTCTTTTAAAGTCAGGTTTACTGAGGTATAATTTATATAGTAAAATTTGCCCTTTATGGTATACAGCTTTGTGAATTTTGACAAACTGATAGGATTGTATAGCCACCACTACAGTCTAGATATTGAATATCTCCATTACCTTAAGAGAGTGTTCTCATGCCCCAGTCCCCACCTCCACCTGCCACTGCCCCCATACATGTTCAGGGCCTACAACCACTGATCTCTTCTCTGTCCTCATATTTTGCCTTTCTAGAATATCATATAAATAGAATTCATATAGTATGTAGCATTTGGAGTCTTCTTTCCTCTAGTATAAAACTATCAGAGTCATCCATGTTGTTTAAGGTATCAGTAGTCTTCCTTATTGCCAAATGCAACCGTTGTTCATCCATTCACCATCTAATGGACATTTGAGTTGTTTCTAGTTTTTGGTGATTCTGAATAAAGCTGCTACAGATAGTTGCGTACTGTGTTTTGGGTGGTAAGTACATATCTAACCTTGTAAGACACTGCCAAACTCTTTCCTGAAATGGCTGTACTGTTTTGCATTTGGATCAGCAATGTATGAGCATCACAGAATCCAAAGCAGGCTCCAGGCTGTGAGCTGTCAGCACAGAGCCCAATGTGGGGCTTGAACCCCTGAACCATGAGATCATGACCTGAGCCGAAGTCGGACACTTAAGCGACTGAGCCACCCAGGTGCCCCTGTTTTTACTACTTTTATAGTAGTAGGTTTTTAACTTTTGTAAGAAGGCCATGTAATCAGAAAACAAAAAATCTTTGTAGATTTTTCCTGTCTGATGAAATTCATATTACCCAAAAAAGATAACCTTTTGAAATTTTAAATATTATAAATTATAATATAAATTTTAATACCTTTTGTGTGATATTATTATATTATAACCTGTAGGGTAATTTTCAAGATATTTTCTCTTGATCCTCAGAAAAACTATTTGTGGACCTTGAAAGTGAGAACTAAATGACTTGCATACAATTATACAGCTAAAAGAAAAGTAGCCACCTTGACCTGAGGGTTCTAGCCTTGATTTTTTGCCCTTTGCAGTACATTGCTCTTTGCACTATAGGCTACTCCAATAGGAAATTCAAATAGTCTTCTAATAGTTTTAAGTAACCTTCACCCTTTTATTTCAGTTGTACAATTTCATGTTCAGAGAATTATAGGCATGTACTATTTTTACATTAAAATTATTATCAATGCTTCTAAATAAAAGTATGGTAACAGATAGTATAAACAAGCTTCTTTGATTTAGTAATAATGCAGTAGAACGTTTAAGGCTTGTAAACAAGTCAGTTGTATCAGAAGCTGAGTCACTGCTTGTCAACAACAGCCTACTCTTACAAGAAAACTTAGCTGTAATCAAAAATAAAGATAACAGGAATAGTAAAGGGCATATTATTTCCTCTCCTGAGAGTAGTCTGTTGAGTTTCTAAGTTTAGATACCTACAGTATATTATTAGTGGGTTACCCATTTCCAGTAGTAGAACAACTATTAAAAGGAATAAGGCAAAAGTGGAAGGAGTATTAAGATGGAAGTGAGGGGAAAAATAATGTCATAATTTTTTTGCCACAAATATGTTAACATTATAAAGTCATCAGAAAACCTGTGTTGTTGTTGTTGTTTTTAATGTTTACTTTTGAGAGAAAGACGGAGTGTGAGCAGGGGAGGGGCAGAGAGAGAGGGAATCACAGAATCCCAAGCAGGCTCCAGGCTCCAAACTGTCAGCACAGAGCCCAACAGAAGGCTTGAACTCAGGAACCGCAGTATCATGACCTGAGCCAAAGTCAGATGCTTAACCGCCTGAGCCACCCAGGCGCCCCAGAAAGCCTGTGTTTCTTAGTAGATCTGTGTTCATATGTGACCCTAAGGCAAGCAAGTCACTTCAGGTTCCAGAATTTCTTTTATTCATCTGTAAAATAAGGAGTTTAATCTGATATCTAAATGTCCATCTAGCTTTAAATATTATAATTTTATGTTATGTGTGATGGGTCATCTGTTGATGGTTTCTTAACCATCAAGTAAAATATATTGCTAATAGTTAGATTTAAACTTTAAGAAGTATTTTTTTAAGTTTATTTATTGTGAGAGAGAGTGTGAGCTTGAGCTGGGGAAGGGTAGAAAGATTGGGAGAGAAAGAATCCCAAGCAGGCTCCGCATCATCAGCGTAGAGCTTGGTGTGGGGCTAGAACTCATGAACTGTGAGATCAGGACCTGAGCTGAAATCCAGAGTCAGACGCTTAACCCACTGAGCCACTCAGGTGCCCCTAAACTTTTTTTTTTTAACTTTTTAAAGTTTTCAAACTTCATATTGTTAATTTTCTACTAACTGAATGCTTGATGTAATTGTTACAAGTAAAAAATAGGTTATATAGAATTCAGAATTTTAGATATATACTTACTTATTTTTTACTTTTTTAAAAAAAGTTTATTTTTGAGAGAGAGAGGGGAGAGGCAGAGAGATGGAGAGAGAATCCCAGGTAAGCTCTGCACTGTCAGCGCTCAGCCTGGGAGCCCAATGCTGGGCTCGAACTCATAAACTATGAGATCATGACCTGAGCTAAAGTTGGGCACTTAACCGACTGAGCCACCCAAATGCCCCAGAGTTTTATATATTTATATACTTAGTTTTCTTATGATATTATGAAGTTCTGGGAGCTTGTTTTATGGGTATTTTAGAAGGAAATAGAATGCAAGGAGGGGAGATCCTAATATTAGAGCACAAAAGGTAGGTATGAATATAGGTATTTTTACAAAACTTTTAAACCATACGGTATCTATGTCATACTATTTTTTTTTTAATTTTTTTTTCAACGTTTATTTATTTTTAGGACAGAGAGAGACAGAGCATGAACGGGGGAGGGGCAGAGAGAGAGGGAGACACAGAATCGGAAACAGGCTCTGAGCCATCAGCCCAGAGCCTGACGCGGGGCTCGAACTCACGGACCACGAGATCGTGACCTGGCTGAAGTCGGACGCTTAACCGACTGTGCCACCCAGGCGCCCCTATGTCATACTATTATACTTTATTACTTGATTGTGCTATATGATTTGGAAGTAAATGTGATAAATTGACAGGCAATGTTGTATCTTACTGAATATTGCTTTAAATTCAGAAAATCCATATTCTGATATATTGAATAAGCACCTGTTAATAATGCAAATTAGTTTATCACAGAAGTAAAGTAGAATGTACTTATAATTTTTTATGATGTGAACTAAGCTTTTATAATAGGTACAAAGTTGTCTTTTAGAAAATTCCTATATGAAGATTTGAATTTAGAAAGCAGTTGTAAAGCAGAGTGATTATTGTCAAACCTCCTTTAAATACTAAAAGCCCTTGTACTAAAAAAGTTTGAAAATTCAAAATCAGTTTGGAAAATTTTAAAACTTTCAAAATCACTTTTTAGAAACTTAAATGTTTTTTTTTTTTTTTATGTTTATTTATTTTTGAGGGAGAAAGAGCATGAGTGGGGACGGGGCAGAGACAGAGGTAGACAGAAAATCCCAAGCAGGCTCTGCACTGTCAGCACAGAGCCTGATGCAGAACTTGAACTCACAGACTGTGAGATTGTTACCTGAGTCGAAACCAAGAGTCGGACACTTACTTAACTGACTGAGCCACCCAAGCATCCCTATTTAAAAGTTTTAAAACAGCATACTTTATGCTTCCAACAGCAGAAGCTCTGTAATGTATTATGAAATTATTTTCCTGAATCTAATTTCCCAAATATATTTTGTTTATTGAATTCCATAAAAGACTTAGATTTTCTTTTGCGGTTTGTTTTCAGTAGTAAAGAATGTAAATTAGCCGTTTTCATTTCTTAGCTAAGCAGATCTTGCATATGAATTTGCCTGTGTTTTTCCTGTATACTTGTGCTCTTTATTCATGTTTGTATTGAATCTTTATGATTTTCTGAAGTATTTATGTATTCCTGACCAGTCTCCTCAGTTGTTGGACGTATTTGTTTTCTTTGCGTATATTGACAAGTAAATAAATATTATTTATTTATTTTTTATTTTTAAGGAATATTCTACACCCAGGGTGGGGTTCGAATTCACAACCCCAAGATCAAAAATCACACACTCCACTGAGTTAGCCAGATGCCCTGCGAAATACAATTTAAAAAAAAACAAATCCTAGATATATGAAAGAAATTTCTTTTGAGAATTGAGCCTAAAATTAAATATTATGAGTATAATTTCACACTGATGAAAAGGCTAGGGTTAAAAAGACTGAACCATTTGGGGGAAGTTGTAGAGGGCTGCTAGTGGGAATGGAGTTAAAGATAATTGGATCTAAGCAAGTCTTGTATTTTTGTTAGTAAATGCAGTGTGTATCACTTCCTGATTATAATTATTCATAGAGATGTTTTGTTAGAATGGCTTAACTGTTTAGGATGGCTAAACAGGGGAATGAGAAATGTGATATATTTGAATGATGAACTTTAACTTCAATTTCCACCCACATTAAAATGGAAACAGTGAATGATTTAATTCTTGAGAATTTAAAAGTTGAAAAAATGGGTAAAAAATTATAACTTGATTCATATAAAATTTGATGATTATGTCTTTACCTTCAATTCTCTTTTGTTTACATACTCATTTATTCCTAAACTAAATATTAAAAATACACTGAATAAAAAGTTCATGATTAGATTTAAAAAAAATATGATTAAAATTTTTAAAACTTACATTAGATACTCAGCTTCCTGGCAGTTAACTTCTGTAGTTAACATTTTAGCTTTTAAGTGAACAAAGTGAGATATAAATTCTAAAAATAAATTTTTTTCTAAGGAATCCTTAAGGAGTACTAGGTCAATTTTAGCCATTCTCTAATGATTTCCTGCCCATCATCAGTAGTTTAATATTATTCAGGAAAAGGACATGTTTACTATTAAATTTTCAGCTTAGCTGTGTATACATTTTTAGTCATTTGATTACTTCTTATTCTATGCAGCAGTCTTTTTAATGTTAACTTTTACATTGAATGATTTATTTTGATGTTCAAATTACTCTACATTTGGCCAGTGAGAACCCTTTCAACTGGCTCCTGTGTCCTTTTGACATACCTCCCCGTTCTTGGAGTACTTCTTACTTTCTGCCAGGGAAGGATATTCCAAGCTCTTGTACCTTTCCAACACCGACACTAAGATCAGTCATTTCTACAAAGATCTCTTAATCCTTTTTGTGGAGAATGGTATTCAGAAATCACCATCTGGGCACTAGGTGTGTTTATTGTTGCAGGGATATCATTGCTTCTAGGTCTCCTCAGTAAAAAGGAGCTAGAAAATATGCACACTCACATATATAAATGTGAAATCTGCCTTTATATCATTTATATATGCGTCTATATATAACTCAAATCATATGAAAGCCTTTAATAAATAGGCAGATTTTTTTTTCTGGATTATAAGAGAAAATAGAAATGTATTTCATGCTTATACATATATTTACACATATCCATAGTATGTTTTTGTGACTATAATGTGTTTGTAACATAGAACTATTGGAAACCCAGTTGGCAGACAATTTTGCTACTTCCCCAGATTTATGATCATAAGTTCTGTGTGATTAATTTTTTAATTTGGTAAAATATACATAAAATTTACTTAATCAGTTTCAAGTGTACAGTTCGTTAGCATTAAGTACATTTACATTGTTGTGCTACTCACCATTATTCATCCTCAGATATCTTTTCTTCTTGCAGAACTATACCCAGTAGCAATCACTCCCCATTCCCCTACCCACCCTCTCAATGTCTGGCAACTACCATTCTACTTTCTGTCTGAATTTGTTTATTCTAGGTACCTAATGTAAGTGGAATCCTACAGCATTTGTTTTTACTATTTACTATTTACTATTGTTTTAGACTATTTTAGCACTCACAGCAGGTCCTATATTTAGAAAACTTGTAAGCTTAAATGATGTAAGTTGTATTTTGCTTTGCAGCATAGTTGTGGACTTGACTAAGAGCTCATGATGTCTAGCTCTTTGTGGAAATAACCCAAACATCGCATTGAGTCAACTCCAAATTATTTTATATACAGTTTTGCACAGTATGTCTAATTACTTTTGTAAAACAGCATTTGTACATTATCCTAGAATATAATATTTCATTTTTAATAGGAAGTGGTTTCTTTGTGTTATTACCATTTCTGTTTAGAGAACTTCCTTTAGCCATTCTTCTAGGGTAGGTCTGCTAGCAACAAATCTTTTAGTTTTCTTTCATTTGAAAATGTCTTGATTTCCCCTTCATTCCTGAAGGATATTTTCACTGAATATAGGATTCTAGGCTGACAATTCTTTTAGCTCTATGGAAAATATTGTGGAAAATATCTATGTGATTTTTAATGAGAAATCTTCATTTGAATTGTTTTGCCCATATACATAAGGTATTGTTTCTCACTGTTTTCAAATTTTTTCTCTTTGTCTTTAGTTTTCAAGGATTTTTTTTTTTCTTTTTTGAGAGGCAGAGCAAGAGAGAGCATGCCTAAGTGGGGGAGGGTCAGAGGGAGAGATAGAATCTTAAGCAGACCCCACACCCAGCATGGAACCCAGTGCAGGGCTAGTTCTCACAACTGTGAAATTATGAGTTGAGCTGAAATCAAGAGTCAGGTGGTTAACCAACTGAGCCACCCGAGCACCCCTAGTTTTCAAGGATTTTGATTATGATATGTGTTTACATGAAATACTTTGGATTTAATCTGTTTGGGATTCACTCAGCTTCCTGAATATGTAGTCTTATGCCTCTTGCCAAATTTGGGAAGTTTTCAGCCATTATTTCTTCAAATAGTTTTTCATGTACACTGTCATTCTTCTTTCCTCCCAGGACATGGATGACATGAATGTCAGTTAGGTCTTTTGTTATGGTTGTACAGATAATTGAGAATGATTTTTTTGGTCCTTTTTTTCTTTATTTTTCAGATAAAAATGTCTGTTGTTCTTATCTGCAGGGTCACTGATTCCTTCCCTTGTCACCTTCATTCTGCTATTGAGCCTACCTAGTGAGTTTTAATTTTAGTTATTTTATTTGCTATTTCTTTGCTGATACTTTGTTTTTTTCATTTGTTTCATGCTGAACATTTTTACACAGCTGCTTTAAAATCCTTGTCAGATAATTCCAATATTTGCATCATCTTGGTGTTGGCATCTATTGATTGTCTTTTCTCATTCAAGTTGAGATTTTCCTGGTTCTTGGTATGACAAGTGACTTTTCATTTTATCCTGAATGTTTTGGGTATTGCATTATAAGCTCTGAATGTTACTTAAATGTTCTGTTTTAACAGATTTTCTCTGATATCCTGCCAACAGGTGAAAGGGGGTTCTCCTTCATTACCAAGAGGTGGAAGTAGAAGTCCGGATTCCCCATCCCACCTTTATAGCCTGGGTGCGAGTGGTGCCTTGTTACTTCTGGTTGGGGGTGAAGTTCAGGTTCCCCTTAAACTTCTGTGGATACCTGCTTGACTGGGACAAGGGGGTACACTTTGTTAGCCCTCCCATGAGGCTTCCACTGATACAAGTGAGGAAGTGCTTCTACCACTGGGCTGTGATGGAAGTCCCACTTGCCTACTTTGTCTTCTTTAACACCACTCTGGTGGAAGGGTGTGGGAGGGAAGGGAGTGCCTTGTTTTAGCCAGATGAGAATGGAAATCTCTTGCACCTTGATGATGGGAATGGAGGCAGAGCAACTTTCCCCCACCTCAATCCCTCCAGTGTTTGGCTGTAGTGTGATTAGTGTCTAAAAGTTTCCTGTTTTGTGAGACTGCCTCTGATCCTTTAGCTGGAAAAAGGCATTCAATTCTTGGGCATTTTTCAGTCTGTGCTTACTCAGACCAGAATATATTAGACAAAAAGAAATCCAGGGAATTAACCATCATGACCTTCATTCTTTGGGTCCTGAGGTCCCTAGCTGGTCTGCTTCCTCTTCACCTTTCAGTATCTTCTTATCTTTGTTTAATACATAGTGCTTTTAGTTGTATTTAGCAGGTGGAATAGGGAGAGTGTATCTACTCCCACTTGTCCCAGAAATGGAGCTTTTGGATATTTTAATGTGTAGAATGTTATGTGTGATTTTGAGACTATAAAGTGACATTCATTTTTTTTTAGAATAGTATTTAATAGTATTTAAAGAATAGTATTCTTTTAGAATACTATTTTCTTTTTAATTTCCTTGTAAGAGGCTTCCAACCTTCCTTTTTTGGCCTCTATTTTTCCAGATATATATTAGTTGAAGTTAGTAGTTGAAGTTTATTATCATAAGCCTTCGGTTATTTTAGACATCCTTAGTTTCTTTAACTATTTTCTTATGTAGTAACCTCACATTGCGCACAGTCTGCATATTGTCTGTTAATGTTACCTGATCTTGATTGTGCTAGTTTTTATTGTTTGTTTTCTGTAGACCTATCATGTTGGTTGTTGTACACACTGAGTGTAGTTCTTGAAATCTCCCTAGATCTTTTCCATGTGTACTGTTGCCTAGGTAAATTGCTTTTGTTTTCTTATTGTACATGTTTGAGCGGTTAGGTGTTTTCTCTCTTGTGTTTGAGAGGGTAGGAGTAGGCTAACACTTAAAATTTTTTACTTAATATATAAGTTGAGTAAATTTGTCAAGTTTATTTCTTATGATTTACATATAAATTATAAAAACAAGTATATGTACAGTGCTAAATATTTGGAAATGTCAGAAAGCATAAGGAAAAAACACCTCTAGCTTTACCCCTCAAAGACAATACTGTTAATGCTTTGATGAGATTCTTTTATTCTGAAATTTTTCCTTCCCTCTCTTTTCCAATATAGACTCTTAAAAAAATGGTATTATAGTACGTTTTAAGGCTAGCATTGTTTCTTAGCAATATATTGGATATTTACCCTTGTCTGTATATCTCATATAGCATTATTTTCAAAGACTGCATGGTATTCCACTATGTTTATTTATTATAATTTTCTTATAAATTATTTTCTTTTTTGGCGAATTAGACAGCTTTTGGTATGTTCTTATTACATTTACAGTAATGTTTTGCTGAGTATCTTTTTACATTCACGTCTGTACATTCATTGACAATACCGTTTGGAAGAATTTTTTTTTAACCTTTTATTTATTTTGAGAGAGTATGAGCAGGAGCAGGAGTGGGGCAGAGAGAGAGAGAATCTTAAGCAGGCTCTGCCCTGTTAGTGTAGAGCCCTACGTGGGGCTCAGTCCCATGAATCTTGAGATCATGGCCTGAGCTGAAATCAAGAGTTGGACGTTTAACCAACTGAGCCACCCAGGTGTGCCACCTTGGATGAATTCTTGAAGGTAGGATTGGTGGATTATCACATATGTCCATTTTATTTTTTGAACAAAAATAATGGGTTTTATTCCTATTTAAAATTTTTGTTTTGGTCATGTCTATTGAGACAGATTTGAAATTGATACTGTTTATTATATTAACTATTCCTTATGTTCCTTAAATTTGATCATCTTTTTCATGGCTTTGTCTAGATGATTACTTAAAGTGCTAAATAAAACAGGACTGAAGATAGATAATCTTTTGACATAATCTTTTAGTTGTGGTTTCAGTTAAGAGTTGTAATTGTTGGGGCGCCTGGGTGGCTCAGTCAGTTAAGCATCCGACTTCAGCTCAGATCATGATCTTGTGGTTCATGATTTCGAGCCCCACATCGGGCTGTCTGCTGTCAGCGCAGAGTCTGCTTCAGATCCTCTGTCTCCCTCTCTTTCTGCCCCTCTTGTTCTCATTCATATTCTCTCTCTCTCTCTCTCTCTCTCTCTCTCTCTCTCTTGAAAATAAACATTGGGAAAAAAAAGTTATAATTGTTAAGGCACATTTTTATCATTTTATGCATAGCAATGTTTTTGTCAGGTGTGCTTTTCTGAAATCAAGATATTTTGTACCTTTCATATTTGTTGATGTATCAATCTATCAAAAATAAGTAAGATGTGCATTAATTTAACCTCTTAGTCATCTGTGTTTTGTTCCCATTTTTACATCATCTTATTATGAAGAATAGGATATAAAAAAATGAATATATTAAGTTTAGTTTAAAGAAGAATAATAACTTGGGCATCTTTTTCAGGATATGAAACATTACCAGTACCACTGAAATCCTTATAACTCCCTCCTCCTCAGTTCTGTCCCTGCCTCTACTACCATTCTAAATTTTTGATAAGTGTGTTTTTGTTTCACCACATGCTGTGTCAGTAAACAATAAAATGGCTAGTTTATATATTTTTGAGCTTTATGTAAATGGAATTATTTTGTGTCTATTGGTCTGTGGCATATATTTTACTATGAGTTGGCTCTTCTGCTTTGTTTTGAGATACGTTCATGTTGATGTACATAACAGCACTTCATTTTCTCTGTAACATAGTCTTCTGTTCTATGAATATACTACAGTTTATCATGGAAGCACACTTAGGATATTTATAGTTTTGTGCTATTTTGAGCAATGTACTGTAAACATTTCTGTACACATCTCTTGTTACTTGGGGCAAGAGTTCCTTTAGGAGATGATGGATGGCTGGATGGCAAGATGGATGGATAGATAATAGATAGATATTCCTGGTGGTGAGATTAATCGATTGTAGGATAAACATATTTTCAGATTTATAAGTAATATCAAAACTGTTTTCTCGAAGGGTTATATCAGTTTACATTCCCACTAACATGAGTGAGAGTTCTTGGTTTGTAGCTTGGTTTTTTTGCTTACTCATAATATTGTGCATTCAAAAATTTCTTTGTGAGCTAATCATTCGCTTCTGAGAATCTCCTGTTCATGTCTTGGCCATTTTTCTATTGAATTATTTTTCTGTATTGATTTATGGAATTTATTATTATTCTGGGATACCAGTCTTTTGTTAGTTACATTTGTTGTAAATGTCCTTTCCCAATTTGTTGCTTTTTTTTTTCATCCTTTTAATTTTTTGAAATCAAAAAGTCCATGATTGAACTGATCTTAGTCTTTTTCTTTTTTATATACTTAAAAATTTTCTGGGGCACCTGGGTGGCGCAGTCGGTTGAGCGTCCGACTTCAGCCAGGTCGCGATCTCGCGGTCCGTGGGTTCGAGCCCCGCGTCGGGCTCTGGGCTGATGGCTCGGAGCCTGGAGGCTGCTTCCGATTCTGTGTCTCCCCTTCTCTCTGCCCCTCCCCCGTTCATGCTCTGTCCCTCTCTGTCCCAAAAAAAATAAAAATAAACGTTAAAAAAATTTTTTTAAAAAAAATAAAAAAAAATTTTCTTTCCTATCCAAGGATTTTAAGAATAATATTACTTTTTATAAAGGATTTATAGTTTTGGCTTTCTTTTTAAAATTTATTTACATTTATTTAAATTTATTTTATATTTTTGAGACAGTAGGGAAGAAGGTCAGAGGGAGGGATGGGGAGAGAGAGAGAGAGAGAGAGAGAGAGAGAGAGAGAGAGAAAGAGAAAATCTCAAATAGGCTCCATGCTGAGTGTGGGGCTTGATCCCAAGACCCTGTGATCATGCCCTGAGCCAAAATCAAGAGTCAAATGCTTAACTGACTGAGCCACCCAGCGCCCCGTCACTATTTTTAATTTTAGCCATTCTGATAGGTGTGTGGTAATCTCAATATGATTTTAATTTGCATTTCCCTAATGGCTAGTGATATTGGCCATCTTTTCATGTGTGTATTTGTCATCTGTTTATGCCTTGTGTTGAAATGTTTTATGTTTTTGCTTAGGTTCTAATTAGATTTTTTTGGTCAGGTGTTTAGAATTCTGAGTAGATATTAGTTCTTGTCGATTATGTGGTTTGAAATATTTCTTCTCAGTCTGTAGCTTGTCTTTTCATCCTTACAGGGTTTTTATAAAATAAACTTTTTCAATTTTGATGAAATTTATCAATTTTTCCTTTTATAGACCATGCTTTTGATGTCATCTGAGAACTCTGCCTAGTCTTATTAGCCTGGAAGATTTTCTCCTGTTTTTTTTTTTTCCCCTTAAAAGTTTTATAGTTTTATATTTTTCATTTAAGTTTATTATCCATATTCAGTTAATTTTTGTATATGGTGAGATACTTAGGTTAAGGATTATTATTTTTCTGCATATTAATGTCCAGTTCCAGCACCATTTGTTGAAAAAACTCATTCCTTCATTGAGTTGTTGTATCTAGACAGAAATCAGTTGGGCATATTTGTATGGATCTGTGTTGTGTTCTGTTGATTCCTCTGGGTATTATCTTATATATACCAACCTACCAGTTGAAATGCAGAATCATTATTCCTTTATGTCCCTTTACCATTCTTTGTTTATAATATAATTGTGTCAGATATTTCCTCTATACATTTATAACCATATGAAGTAGTCTTTTCATTTTTATGTCAATTGTCAAACATTTAATAAAAACTCATGAGAATGAAAGTGTATTGTATTTAACCTTCTTTTTCATATTGTCTTCCTTCCTTCCTTCCTTCCTTCCTTCCTTCCTTCCTTCCTTCCTTCCTTCCTTCCTTCCTTCCTGATGTTCTAAGGTTCTTTCTTTGATCATTTCCTTTTTGTTTAGAGAAATTCCTTTATCCATTTCTTCAGAGTAGTTTTACTGGAGACAAATTCTTTTAGTTTTCCTTTATCTAAGAATGTCTTGAATTCTGATTGATTACAAAGGCAATTTCTGGGTCATTTCTAAAGGACATTTTCATTTGTTTGTTTTAGGCTTCTGAGTTAACAGTTATTTTCTGTAAGCACCAGAAAAAAATACTGTTCAGCTTCCTCTGGCCTTTATGGTTTCTGTTCCACTTTCTGTTGTTTGCTTGTTTGTGTGTATGTATTTTTTCCTGTGTCTTTTTTCCCCCTAATTTGAGTATAGTTGACACACAGTGTTACATTAGTTTCAGGTGTACAACATAGTGATTTTGACAAATTTATACATTATGCCTTATCACCTTAAATGTAGCTTAGCATCTGTCCCCATACGTTGCTAATACGATGTCATTGTATTCCTTATGCTGTGCTTTAATTTTCATGATTTACTCATTCCATAACTGGGAACCTATATCTCCAACTCCCCTTCACCCATTTTGCCCACTCTCCCGCCTCCTGTCCTCTGGCAGCCATCAGTTTGTTCTCTGTATTTTTAGGTCTGATTCTGCTTTTTGCCTATTTATTTTTATTTTTATAAGATTCCACTTTGTCTTTCTTAATCTGACTTATTTCATTTAGCATCATAGCCTCTAGGTTTATGCATGTTGTCTCAGATGGCATGGTATCATCTTTATTTATTTATTTATTTATTTATTAATTAAAATGTTTTTATTTATTTTTGAGACAGAGACAGAGCATGAACAGGGGAGGGGCAGGGAGAGAGGGAGACACAGAATCTCCAGGCTCTGAGCTGTCAGCACAGAGCCCGACATGGGGCTCGAACTCATGGACTGTGAGATCATGGCCTGAGCCGAAGTCAGACGCTCAACCGACTGAGCCACCCAGGCACCCCCGGTATCATCTTTATTTATCCAAAGAAAATAAAAACACTAATTTGAAAAGATATGTGCACTCCTATCATTAAAAAACGAAACATTTTTTAAAAATGTTTTTATGTTTGAGAGTGAGTGCAAGCGGGGGAGGGGCAGAGAGAGAAGGAGAGAGAGAATCCAAAGCAGGCTCTGCACTGCCAGTGCAAAGCCCGATGTGGGGCCCGAACCCATAAACTGTGAGATCATGACCTAAGCTCAAGTCAGACGTTCAGCTGACTGAGCCTCCTGGGTGCCTTGTGCACCCTTATGATTATTGCAGCATTATTTACAGTAGCCAAGCTATAGAAGCAACCTAAATATCCGTCAGTAGGTCAATTGATAAGGAAGATGTGGGGTGTGTGTGTGTGTATGTGGGTATACACACATATGCAACCATAAAAAGGATGAAATATGACCTATTTTTGATAGTTTCTATTGTTATGTCTTCAAGTTTATTAATCTTTTATTCAATAGTACCTAATCTGTTAATCCTACCCATTATATATTTCATTTCAGATATTGTACTTTTCATCCCTAGAAATTTGAATTGGATCTTTATGTCTTCCATGTTTTTTCTTAACATACTCATCTACTTACTTACTTACTTACTTACTTATTTATTTATTTATTTATTGAAGATTTTATTTTAAGTAAGCTGTACACCCCAGTGTGGGGCTTGAACTCACAACCTGTGATCAAGGGTCACATGCTCTACCAGACTGAGCTAGCCAGTCTCCCTTCTTGAAATACAGAATATAATTAAAAACTTTTTACACCCTTGTCTCCTAATTCTATCATATGTATCATTTCTGGGTTGGTTTTTCTCACTATGAGTCATAGTTTCCTGCTTCTTTACATGCCTATTTATGTTTGATTGCATGTCAGACATTGTGAATTATTCCTTGATGGGTACTGGGTATTTTTTATTCCCATAAATGTTTTTGAGCTTTGTTTTTGAATGCAGTTAATTTACTTGTTAACAGTTTGATATTTTTAAGGCTTGCTTTTAAGCCTAAGTCTGAGCCTAATTTGCTCCCACTACTGAGACAATATTCTTCTGAGTACTCTTATCTAATGCCTTGTGTATTATATTTTTTTCATTTTGGCTGGTGGGAACTGAAATGAGCGCCAGGGATACTTTACTGTGGTTTGTTCCCCTGCCTCAGCTATTTCTTCACATGCATATGCTGATGAGTACGGCTGAATACTCATGGAGGACCACTCTACAGATCTCTGGAGCTTGCTGTTTCCACAGCTTTCGTTTCTTCAGTATTCTGCCCTGTAAATTTTAGCCAGATTGGCGCCCTTGAACTCCCACCTCATCTATTCAACTCAGGGAAATTACTGGACTCTATCTCTATATATTTTGTGTAGGTTTTTAGTTGTTTAAGATGGGGAAGGTAAATCCAGCCTACTATGTCATCTTGGTTCATAATGGAAGTTTCTTGGAGATAGATAATAAACAAGTAAAATAATGCAAATACATCAAATGGCCAGAAGTACTCTGGGGAAGCCTGAAGCAAGGAAGGGAGATAGATGTCAACTATCAAGAGAATTGTAATTTTAAAAGGATAATGAGAAAGGAGCGCTTAGTCGGTTAAGTGTCAGTCAGACTCTTGATTTTGGCTCAGGTCATGATCTGGTTTGTGGACTCTGTGCTGACAGCATGGAGCCTGCTTGGGATTCTCTCTCACCCTGTCTGTCTGCCTTTACCCTGCTCTCTGTCTCTCTCTTCCTCAAAATAAAATATGAACAGAAAAAAATAAAAGGAAGATGAGAAAAAGACCAGATTGAGAAATTGACTATTCTGATTTTCTTTTGCTATATAACAGTCTGCCCCCAAACTTAGTGACTTTTGCTCATGGGTGTGCAGTTTAGGCAAGGCTGGGCTGGGACAGCTCATTTATGCTTTGCTAGGTATCAGCTGGGACAGCTGAAAGGCTGAGGACTGGAATCATCTGAATGTTGGTGTTCACATGTATGGTGGTTGATGCTGGTTGCCAGCTGGGATCTCATTTGGGCTGTGGCTAGAACATCTACACATGACCTTTCTATGTGGCTACTTGGCTCCCACACAGCATAGTGGCTGTGTTCCAAGGGCAACCATCTGAGAGAGAGAGAGCCAGGTGGAAGCCGTATTGCCCTTTCTACCCCAGCCTTGAAAGTCATGTTGTGTATTACAAGAAGTCACTAAGGCTGACCCATAATTAAGGGGACTGGAATTAGACTCCTATTCTTGCTAGGAGACATGAATCTGTGGACGTATTTTAAAGCCACCACAATTATATTTGCACAAAGGAAGTAAGGATGTCGAGGGGAAGAGCATTCCAAGTAGAATGGACAGAAATGCAAAGACTCTAAGGTTGGCAGGTACCTGATTGCTTAGATTTGTTTACGGTTGAGTTCCTGCTGTAAAATGGCAGCTCCCTGAGGACAAGGGCTTTGTTCCCTGCTGTTTTCTCAACACCTAGTGTTTGACAGATAGTTGCAGTTCTTATTTGTGGAAGAGATAGCCTTTTGGCACCGTGTTTCAAAATCCTAAAAATTAGTACCTAACCTTTGATCTAGTAATTCTTTGGGCAGTTATGTTTAGGAAGAATAGTGTATACATAAGCAAAGCTGTAGTGAAAATTTGAAAGTGTCTAAATGCCCATTAATAGCAGATTAGTTAAATAAATTATAGTTTTTTATATAATGGAACACTGTAGTTTTAAACTACATGTTTTCGCACAGAAAGATAATTGAATATTGAGGGACAAGGAACAGAATTAAAATAATAGTGTACAGAATGATCTTATTTGGTTAATAATTAGCAGTCTATATAATATATGCATAGAATGGAGAGGGATCTGATAGGATGTATATCAGAATGTTAATAATTGTTATAGGTGTTATTTTATTGATTTATTTTTTAAATGTTATTTTTATGAGTGTGGGGTGGGGAGGGGCAGAGAAAGAGGGAGATAGAGGATACGAAGTGGGCTCTGCACTGACAGGAGAGAGCCAGATATAGGGTTCAAACTCACAGACCCTAAGATCATGACTTGAGCTGAAGCTGGATGCTTAACCCACTGAGCCACCCAGGCACCACTATAGGGGTTATTTTAGGGTTGCGCGTTAAAAAGGTTATTTACTGCTATTATAATAGAAATACATTTCTATTGTAAAAGCAAATAATGTAAAATGTTTTCATTGATGTGGAATAGTATCCAGGTTACTGTAATAAAAAGCACCTTTATTAATTAAAGAAGGTGGAGGAAAACAAGATTTGTACAGAAAAAAGTGTGAAATGGTGTAAAACCAAGATTTTTCAGGAAATTATCTCCTGATTACAGGTTATCTTTATTTTCTTTTGAATATTTCTGTTTCCTTAATTGGAAAAATAAGCTTGTCTCATAATAAGAAAAAGATTTATATTAAAAGAAAATAGCTACAGGTGGTAGTGATAAGCAGCTTTACTTTAAGAATATTTATCATGTTAAAAATCCAAATTTATAAATCACCTAAATCAGGGATCTCTAGGTTCCCCTGTAAAGTTTCTTTAATGGACTCAAAATATTATGTGACTTAGGAAGAGAAAGACAAATACTGTCTGATCTCACTTATGTGTGAAATCTAAAAGATAGAACTCCTGGAAGCAGATTGGTGGTTGCCAGAGGAAGAGGGTACAGAAAATAGGTGAAGGTGGTCAAAATGCACACACTTCCAGTTCTAAGATAAGTAAGTATTGGGGATGTTACGTACAGCATGGTGACTATAGTGAACAATACTGCACTGTATTTGAAAGTTGCTAAGAGAGTAGATCTTATAATTGTCATCACTAAGAGGAAAACAATGTGTGAAACAAATGTTAGCTAAAGTTAGTAATCATTTTGCAATATATACACATATCAGATCTTTATGTTGTATACTTTAAATTATTACAGTGTTGGATGTTAATTATATTTCAATAAAACTGGAAAAAATATTATGTGGCTTAGAACATTTGATTTACACTTAATTCTGGAGCTACCACTCTTTGTTAATGTGGTTGGCTTTTTTCCGTGCTAATATTAATCTTTACCACTATAGCACAGGTTTTCAGTAACCTTACAAGAGTAATTGAGCCCTAAAGTAAAAATTAGAAATGTAAATTATGAATAAAATCCTAGGTGGTATAATACTCTAATACAGATTTGATTGCAAAAATGTCTTTAGCTTAATTGTTGTAATTTCACTGTCTTACCTTTTTATTTTAAGGAAATAATTTGTAATTCATTTTGTTCTTATATACCATAGGATGTGTTTTGGAGATGCAGACAAAATATCTTTGATGAAATGAAGAAGAAATTTTTACAGGTAGACTGCTGATGTAATTGCTTTAGTATGATAATCAGCAGAACAAGTAACAGCATGTTGGTATTTTTATTTAATAACAAGGCATGTCTTAAGCTTTATGTTCGTTTGGCTTATTTTACTTCAACCTGATTTTAATAAGAAGAAAGTCACCTTAAATGAATATGCACCTTGTTTTTAACATGTGAGTCAGGGGGAAAACCTAAAAACTATGGAACCCTTTGTTTTGAGTTTCAGGTATGGTTGTTGTCTGTTTTTTATGCAGATATATTTCATTTTCTGAAATATTAGTAGTGCTGCATTGAATCATTTAATAACTTACAGAGTCAAAACCCAGAAATCTTACTTGAATAATTAAGTAAAACTATTACCTTCCTAACAGGCTGACTGCATTATAAACCTAAACTTTGCTGTGATGTTGCATCCCATTCTAACCGTTACTTAATGCCTCATTTTTCCTGGGTCCTTTAGCTCTAAAATTTTTTTTCTTCAACGTGCTTCCTTTAATCTCTAAATGGTCTGTGGCAAGAGACCATTTAGGAAAAGCTCATATAACATTGGAGTTTACTGGGTGGGGGCAGGGGGGATAGGATGGGGGAAGGTCGTAGAATGGAATGGATGGAGCATCTTAAAAATACAGTTTTTTAAATGTGAGTTACGGCCCTCCATCATTGCTCCAGTAATTGTCACTTGTTAAAGTAAAAATGCGTATCTGAATGAGGCTGATAAATTTAATAAGTTTCAGTCAGCAAAAATATTCATTCCCTCAGTTCTCTTTTTTAATCTATGGCAGTATTCACTGTGGGTACCCAGAAGGGTAATGTGCTAAGGCCTGATTTCTTAGCTCATAGCAGCTCCTGTACCAAGAAGTAGGGAGAATGGACTTTGTGTGTGTGTGAGTTTACAACCATAATGTTATTCTTTGTAATAACATTGAAAAGAAGAAAGTCTTGAGAGAAAATGGGTTGATTATTAAATTTAGAGGTCAAGAGGTCCCTTTGTAATGTTTTAAAATTCTTTATATTTTGTTTCTTAGAAAAATCTGCATCTTGGAAACTGAGTTTTGTTTGATATTAAGTTTTCTACATGCTAATACATTCCAAATATATGCTATCAATTATACACCTTGCTTTTAAAATAAGGAACACCTAGGAAGTGTTTTTTAATGAAACAAAAATTATGGCGTTAATTTCAGAGAACTCAGATTTGAATTTAGAACTATTAGGAATGCCAAGAAAAGGAGATGCCCTGATTTAAGAAGTGAACATGCTGTCAGGCAGACTCTGAGATCCCTCAGACAGAACAATCTTGTGTCGACCTCTGCAGGATATCCCTAGCAGCGAGCTTATCTTTGGAAGAAAATACGTTTTCAGTATTTTTATCCCAATATTTATCTTTTGTAAATAAGACTGTGGTTTAAATTTGTTTTTTACTTTGTTTTTTCAAGAATTCTTTCTTCAGAGTATGTTAGGAAATCCAGCTTTGTTTCTGCAGTGAGCACAGACGGGCACAGACCAAATACTCTGTTAGCATGCACAGTCGTAATGTAACTGCTGTGGACTTTTCCCTTATTCTCACTAGTCTAATATTGCTATGAGTTGTCCATAAAATAAGTGGTTTTAATTTTATACTTTGTATCTTTTTTCTAACTGTCTAGATTTTCTGTGTAGAGAACTTTGTGCCCATCTCATAGCTCACCTAAGACACATGAAATATTTTCCCAAGTGGAACATGCTTTAGGCTTTTCTAAAACTTTGCACTTGTTTTCTCTTATTCATCATAAAACTCTTTTAACTCAAAAACTGTGCTCTCTTTCCTAAATTATGATGTATCCTTAGATGCCTTACCTTAATGTTGCATTTAGTGTTTACATGGATACCTTCCCTGCTCTGGTATGCCAACACCACCATCACTACATCCTTTGTATCTAGTGCTTGCTGTGCTTCAATGTGTTTAAGTACATTTTTGTTGTCTAAGGCTGTAGAACAGCCTACCGCAAAACTTAGTGGCTTAAAACAACAACTAGTTTATTCACAATTCAGTGGGATGGGATCTGGGGCTCAGCTGGTCAGTTTCTCTGGTCTATGTAGCATCATCTGGGATCATTCCTTGGCTGCATTTAGCTGGGCTTTGGATGGCATGTCCAAGAAGGCTTTTCTCCGTTACTAGGCACCCCAGTGCTCCTCTGATGTGGCCATGTGTTCTCTGTGTAGGGCTTCCTCATAGCATTGTGGTCCCAGGGTAAGTGGGATTTTGTTGTTGTTGTTGTTGTTGTTGTTGTTACTCATAAGAGGGGATGTTCCAAGAGGTGCAAAAGCAGAAGCTGCTAATTTTTTTTAAGGTCCTGCCTTAAATCACACAGTGTCACTTCTGTCACATTCTGTTGGTCCTAGATAGTCACAAGGCCAGTTCAGATTCATGGGAAGGGGAAAAAGATAATGAGTGGCAAAGAATCTAGCCGTTTTTCATTTACCTCAAGGTAATGCTTTTTCCTTTGGGTGTAAATGGGCTCAATCAGGGGCAGAGCTCCAAAGAAAACAAGAATGGTAGCTACCCTATTTTCCTAATTCCAAGATATACCTTTTTACATTTAAATGTTTTGGAAATCTGCATGTTTAATATAACAATGTAGAGGTGTGTTTTTTTTTTCTTAAAAAACTGTTATAAAGTTATTGTTACACTTTTATTGATGATATCTGAGAACTGAGAAATGATTTTTTTTTCTTACCAGGTCTCAGATTGGGGGGATGTAAGGGGAATGATTAGTGTTGGCAATAGTGTTATGAAACATTTACATGTAGTCTATGGATGATAGCCATATGTTAGATTAAATTAGAAATAACAGGCCAGAAGGCAGAGTCTGAAGTAATAAGATTTTTAAGTGGCTAGCTTAGAGCCTTAAAGAATAGCAGAGATTTTTGTTTGTTTCACTTATTCTAGAATTGAATTCAAGAGTAAGGTGTAGTTAGCTCAGAAATTCTGCTTATAGGAATTTTAAGGAAATAGAAAAGCACACAGTTATATGCAGATGTTCATCACAGAATTATTACTAAGATGTAATGAAGTCTAACCTAAGAGTGAGTAACAAAGAACTGATAGAACAAATTATTATTAATCCATGTAATAAAATACTATCAACTGTTAAAAATGGTTAGAAAAAGTTTGACATGAAAAGATTACATGATGCATTTATTAGTAAAGAAAGAAATTACAAAACAGCATACATATTCTAACCCAGTGTATGTGTTTTTAAGTGTGCATGTGTATGTGGGCAAATATATTTGGAAGGATATACTCCAAAATGTTAATAGTTACCTGTGTGTTATGGGGTTACAGACGAATTTTACTTTTTTCTTTATACTCTTCCTATTAAAAAAAATGAGCAAAGTTATTTTTATACAGTTCACAGAAAAGAAAGCCATTGTCCTTAAAAAGAATAAAAGGCACACATGAGATTAAATTTTGTGTTTACTGTAGTACATTAGTCTTCAGATGAGATTCCTTTGGGGATAATTTCTCCACATTTTTTAGTGGAAAGGGAGGAGGAGTGGAGTGGAAAGAGAGCGCCTATACCTTATGCTCACATATTTAGGGGAAGAGGCAGGAACAGCTAAGGTCTGGCCATATGATGTTGCCGCGTTATTCTTGTGTATACTATTATGCTAACACTTTGGATTTCTGAATTCTTTGGTAGGGTCATCTTCTAGGACCATCAATTCTAGTCTGTCTGAGGTTTTAAAATCTGGCCCCATGGTATTTTATAGTTGGAAAACTTGAATCTACTTCTGAAGTATATTGTTTGAAACTATGAAAGTGGATCTTTTATATTTGAAAGTTATTTTGAATTGTTAATTCTTTTACTGTAAACTAGAGTTTAAAAAGGCCCACTTTATGTTCCTCAGTTTGGGATTAAAAGGTGTGAAGCAATCATTACATGTGTTAATATGACACCTTATGTTTGTAGAGGAAGGCTTTTTCCCCCCTTTCTGAGAATCATATTATTAATGCTCTTTTTTGTTATCCTGTGTATTTTATAGAAATGTATTTTCCTTTTTTCATTTTTAAATGAATTATTATTTATAATTAAATATTTTGATTTGCCTAAATATGCTAGCCAATGTGTAAAATAGTCTATTTAAAATAGATGACTACTTTAAACATTATATTTATTTTATAGAAATTTATTTTTGTTCTAAACTACTTGGATTAACCTTAATTTAAATAATCTCTTGCAAACCCAAAACTGTATATACCAGAAACAAATTATAATTATATTGCTCCACCAAACAAACAGATAAACCTTGTGGCTATCCTGTCTTCAGTACTATTCAGTAATTCAATAATTATTGTTTAAAAATGGGTAATATAGAAGTAACAAAAGGTTGGAGTTGATAGTGTTGTAAAAGAGAAGGAAAGAAACAAATGATTGTATACATAACCGGTTGTAGAGTTCATATTTCTGTAAAGCCTGTTATGGGGATGGTGAGACTTACCCCAGTTAAGTGACTGCTGCACTTGATTTTGAGGGGAAGCAAGAGATTTGCATAATCAGATTTGCATGTTAAAATACTATTCTGGATTGAAGGAAGATAAGATTAGAAAAAGTTAAACCTCTCATGAAGCTATTGCCATAATCTTGGTATAAGATTTTGATTGCTGCAGACAGGAATAAAGAGAAAGGAGGATGGCTCAAGAGATATTCCGAAGGTAGAATTGACAGAAGTTTGGTGATTTTGTGAGGTGAAGAAGAGGGAAGAGATGAGGAAGATGCTCAGAACTCTAGTTTCAGCAGCAGGTAGATGATGGTGCCATTCACTGAGTTTGGCATTATAGGAGAAGGAGAGAAAGAACTTCTTACATTAAAGTATCTGATGCATCCTACTACCCCCGTGGAAAGAAAAAGAAAAGCAGTGTCCTTCAACAGCTTGAGAGGGAGGGCAGAGCTCCTTGGAGAATGTCTCCTTTGAAAACTTTTTGTCTTGGGGCGCCTGGGTGGCGCAGTCGGTTAAGCGTCCGACTTCAGCCAGGTCACGATCTCGCGGTCCGTGAGTTCGAGCCCCGCGTTGGGCTCTGGGCTGATGGCTCAGAGCCTGGAGCCTGTTTCTGATTCTGTGTCTCCCTCTCTCTCTGCCCCTCCCCCGTTCATGCTCTGTCTCTCTCTGTCCCAAAAATAAAATAAAACGTTGAAAAAAAAAATTTAAAAAAGAAAACTTTTTGTCTTGATAATTACTGAGTTATGTACTGGATGCAAAAGCAGGAAGAAAAATTTGTGACCCTAACTTCCTTCTACATTGGTAATTGAAAAATTTTCCCCCCTTGCTTTTCTTTACCTGCCTCTGCTGGCTGATCTGTTTACATAAGCTTGTCAGTTCCCAACACGTTGATAAATGGGGCTTTTGGACATCTGGTGTACAGATACAGTAACACAAAGATCAGGATGCCTGGTTGCCTGTGCCCCCTAGTTAGGGATTTTCCAATTTTAGACAATTCACACTTATTTCTACACAGTTCCCTTTCTGTTTCTTTAGGAAACCCATAAATGCTAGATTCAACTGTGCTAATGACACATTTTTAAGGATCATATTTTATTATTTTCAAATGAAAATTGCTCAAGTATACTGACTTCACACCTTGTTGACCATTGATTTACAGCCTTAAAAAGGCAAAAGCAAATATCCACAAGAATGACTGTTGATTCTTAAATATACCCTAGTTTTTCCAAAACAAACACATAAGGTGCTTTATATGTCTGACATATCCATTACAGTGGATTTCAGACATAACAAAACAGTAATACTAGCTTAGAGAAAATAATATTTTGTGGGATATGTTTACATTTAATCATAGAAAATATGGCTAATTATAATTGTTTTGTTTTTCTTTAAAGATAAACAATGTTTGTTTGTTTTAATTTCAGATAGAAAATGCTGCTGAAGAACCTAGAGTTTTATGTATAATACAAGATACTACTAATTCAAAGACAGTGAATGAACGGATCACTTTAAATTTGCCAGCTTCTACTCCACTCAGGAAGCTGTTTGAAGATGTGGCCAACAAAGTAGGCTACATAAATGGAACCTTTGATTTAGTGTGGGGAAATGGAATCAATACTGCTGATATGGTAAAGCCCTAGACTTAAAGCATGTTCTCTTAAGCTGCTAATAATACTGTAATTATTGTTATTGTTATTAATGAGTATATTAAATCCTGAACCTTTTTTAATATCATAAGCAAAACTGTAATAAGTAATTTAAGAGCCCATGTGCAGCTCAATGATTGGATCCCTCTTCGTCCTTTTGCCTTCATTCTGGATTTAACATTTGCTTGTCCTAAAGTTTGCAGAATGACATCAGTTTTTAATTCATTCATGTAAAAGGACTATCATATTGTGTCAACTATAAAAAATTTTCCAACATTTACTGCATGGAATATTACTCATTTTTTTAAGTGAAAAAAACAGGATATGGGACCATGTGTATTTTATCTAATTTTTGGAAAAGAAGAGAAAAATGTATGTATAAAGGAAAAGGAAAGGAAGGATATACACCCATGTTAACAGAGATTATGTACCATATACAGTGGTAGGCACCTGATAGAAGCTTGGTGTTACCGTGACTTTTGCTTCAGAGATCTCACAGTGCTGTTGTAGAAATAGATGTATTGCCAAATAATTACACTAACGTGTTTGAAGTAATCTATTGTAAGTTTGTTCTGAGTGCAAAGAGGAGGCATTGATCACTTTTGCATGTGAGAGACCATTTTAGTTGGATCTTATCTGCACTATCAGAATAATATTGGAAATGGTATAACTGCTCACCAATTAAAACTCGGGTTCCCTAAGCTAAGCAAGCTTGTAAACGAGCTACAGTGGGTCCTTTAAGACTTTGTAAACTAATTTGTTTTCTTAACACAAATTTCCATGCTTTTCCATCTCCATGTTTTTGCTTACATCACCTCTTTCTGTCTGTGTGATTGCTATTCTTAAGTTCTCTAGGGAAATACCTCTGATGGGAAATGAAATTGAATGTGTTATCTCTGTCATATTTAGAGAGCAGAGTTTTAATTGGGTCCATAGGTGAATCAAAGATGTTTAATGTTGCTTGATTTGCCCTTAAAATCCTTGGTATTTTGCTTTCTATTCCATAATCTATTTGCATTTTTAAAATATAGAGCTAATGTTTTAAAGTAACCAACTTTTCCCTCTGAAATTGATCAGTAAAATTGGTAGTCCAACAAGATATACAAAGAGAAGTAATATTTAATCTGAAACTCTGAATGCTCTGTTATATCACCACGTAACTTCTAATGTTGCCTCTTTTTAAAGGATAGTTCTATACGTATCATCATGTGTGTCTCCTCAAGTCTTATGTACCTTTCACTTTTAAGAAACCTTACATGATGTTTCTTCATGCCACCTTATAAGTAATCTTTCTCTTTATACCCTGATTATACTTCCTCTTCTGCTATACCACTTATCAGAGCCTTCTTTTTATTGTTATTCATTTGTATCTTTCCATGTGGTAGAATGTGTATGTTTTAGTGGCTGGGACCTCATAGTAATAATTTTGCATCTCCCAAAGATAGTCTCCCTAGGCACTCTAAAAATGTGTGTTAAATTAGCACCTACATGGGGCGCCTGGGTGGCTCAGTCGGTTAAGCATCCGACTTCGGCTCAGGTCATGATCTCACGGTTTGTGGGTTCGAGCCCCGCATCGGGCTTTGTGCTGACAGCTCAGAGCCTGGAGCCTGCCTCTGATTCTGTGTCTCCCTGTCTCTCTGCCCCTCCCCGCTCGTTCTCTGTCTCTGTCTCAAAAATAAATAAACATTAAAAAAAAAAATTAAATTAGCACCTACACTATGTTTAAATAGCTGTATGTCAGGATTACCTTCTTCTCTTTGTGTGGCTATGACTGACTTCAAGTACTTGACTTCTGTATTTTTGTTTGCTTACTGTACATTTCTGAAAGCATACTCTTTGCACCTGCTTATGTATACTTATGTGAAAACCTAACCCATATAGCTACTTACCACCTCATACACATAGATTTGTTGAGGTAAAACCTCCTGTGTATTTCAGCTATATTATCTGATCTCTTATCAGAGAACGTAGAGGACCCAAACATACCTTTCCTCCTTCCATGTGGCTTCTCTTAGCTTCCGATTTTCTATGTCCCATATTGCTCATGGATTTCTAGATGTGAGCCTGTTAAGAGAGACCATATAAGTTTGTTATTTTATGTACTTAACACTTATTTTGAACTTACTATGTGCTTAGTATCATTCTGTTATGAGGCTCTATACAGAAAATCTCATTTAGTCCTTACAACCACTCTGTGAGGTAGGTGCTATTACAGCCTCATATTATAGGTAAAGAAGCGGAGTCATGGGGAAATGGAGGTAACTTGCTCAGAGTCACACATATAGCAAGTGGCAGCATCTTTTATAGGTAGGTTTTGTATTTTTATCCTTAATACCTATACTTTTATATAATGTAAGTTCCTAAGAAAGGCATTTCCATAAAATAAGTTTTTCTAAGGAGGCATTCCTCAAGTCATGGAAACATTAAAAACATCTTTTAATATAACAAAATAGTTTTAAAACAAAAAGAATGGGGTGTTCATTTCATCTCTTATTTTTCTCAACAATGGACTAGTGTGTGGGTGAGTCCCTACTGTAGACTTGGAGCACACAGAGCTCCATCTGTCGTCCACCAACCAGAGTGTATCAGAATGAAATTGCCCTATCAGATAAAAGAGTTAGGTAAAGATTACAGATCTTAGATGTTTAATTTTCAAAAGAGTAATCACTTCTGTCCTCCTGGAATCCTCTGGATCCTGGCAGTGAACTTGAAATAGGTTATCATTTACTAGGACAGGTTGTTCCTTAAGGAGTCTTTCTGAAAGTGCCCATGTTGGTATATTACATAATTATTTTGGTTAGGTTGCTTAGTGTGTTGCTTATCTGGGAATTCTCATATTCATATATCAAAACATGTTTTTACAGTTATTAGTTATATAAAATTATCTTTAGCGAGTCTTCATAAAAATGTGTTACATACTATATTGCAGACTTTTTAGAGAACATAGAAACACAGATGTTTATAATTATTTTTTTTGCACAATACTTAATATTACTTCTTAACCTTATCTTTTTTCTCTCCAGTTTTTTTAAATGTTGGGAAATGTGAACAACTGGGATACCTGTCAGTATATGTACTGTCACTGGGCTTAGCCACCCTAATATATGAGAAAATGAGTTAATTCCAAGTCTAGATTAACAGAATTTACCAGAATCTTCACTTTAAAAAACAGTGTTTGAGCACAAGGATTGTGGATATGTGTTCATTTACATATTACTTGCTTTATTTTATTATAATTAATGTTCCTCATAATCTGAGATATTTTATTTTATGCCCATAGGCTCCACTGGACCATACCAGTGACAAGTCTCTTCTTGATGCTAATTTTGAGCCAGGAAAGAAGAACTTTCTGCATTTGACAGATAAAGATGGTGAACAGCCTCAAATACTGCTGGTAAACTATTTAGAAAGCCCCATATTCGTATTTTTTGTGGACTGTCACTGTTGAGAAGCAGGATTCCAAAGGAAGGAGAAGAGATATGATTTGTAATTTATATATAATAAATTATTTGTCTATTTTATGTTGGTTTGTTATAAGTGTATATGTTAATAGGGTAATAACAGTGGACGTCCAAAGCACTGTTGTGTGTATATAGTCCGTTGCTACACTGGGAACAGAGGTTGCCATCTTCAAGGCTACCACCATGACAGGGTTGGGGTGGATCTAGGATAAAATAGAATACCACAGAGATCTTCTCCTCTGTTTCAGTGGCCTTTCCTTTGGTTAAGTATTTGCATAGTTGCTGTAAGTCCTTGGCAGTTATGCCTAGATTTTTCTGTATTTTGGGGTAGGGACAGACCCACAGAATTCTCTACTCTGACATTTTTGCTATCACTCTCCCCCCTTCTTTTTGGAATAGCTAGTTTGTAAGTTATGTGCTTTATTTCTTTTCTTTTAGTATTTGCCTTTCCTGTGTGGTCCGGTGGTCTTAGAGGTCATCTAATCCAGTAACTCCCAATTTGAGGGGCATTCCTAAAAAAAAAAATTGAGAAAACCTGGTCTGATTTACCTTGTTGTTTTACTGTCTCAGGAAAGTAAGGCTCACAGAGTTTATGGACTTTTTTTTTTAGAACACTTCTCTTCAATGAAACTTCACTCAAGAAAAGTTCTCTTTGATGCTTTTCATGTAGAAGTCTATTGTGAATTAGAATACCTGTCTGGACAGTAGACAGTAGTTAAACAGAGCATCCATACTGAAGCAATACTAGAATATGCTCTATCCCGTCAGTTACTTTTATGATATCTCAAGAAGATTTTGATTTGTCTGAATTACATTGAAATATAAATTAGCTATTAATTTAGGGAGCTCTAGATCCACAGTTTGGGAATTCATGTTTTAAAATGCATAGTAATTACTCTTCAGCTCCGTCTTAACTGCTCATGCTAAGTATATATCCCTGAATCCTTTTTCACATCTTTCTTATTAATAGGAAGTTTCTTACTGGAGACAGTAGGAAACGATCCATTTTATCCAACACTTTTTAAGTATGCCCTATCTGCCAGGTCTACTTGGCAAGGATGATGTAAAAATGAATGATACACTCTTGTCATCAAAAGAGTTCACAGTGGAACTTTATCCTTCTCTCATAAACAAAATTTGAAAAAGAATTAGGAAAGTTACAAAAGTAAGAACTTTGAAAGGAGACCAGAGCATCTCTCCAACATGTTTTACATTGGGTGTCTTTTGAGCCTTCCTGTAGGAAATGGTGAGGGTGTACATTCCTTTGAATGTCTTGGTGGTAACTGTAAGGCCTCATGTTTTTTCATTGCCTCAGCAATTAGTGTGGTTTTTGTTTGTTTTTTTTTCCCCATTGTTTGAGCAACATGTGCCACTCAGTAAATATTGGTTGTGCTGCATTTCAGGAGGATTCCAGTGCCGGGGATGATAGTGTCCATGACCGATTTATAGGTCCACTTCCAAGAGAAGGTTCTGTGGGCTCTACCAGTGATTATGTCAGCCAAAACTACTCCTATTCATCTATCTTGAATAAATCAGAAACTGGTAAGATTTTTTAATTATGGTGAGGGTGGTTGTATTTTCATAAAATCATACTGTGTTAGACCCAGAGTAATCTTGGAGATCTCAAGCTTAATCCTCTCATTTTATGAATTAGAGAACTGAGACCCAAAGCAAGGTTACTAGGTAGCATAGATATAATTAGAGCCATATGTGGTTTCCTTTTCTCTCAACTTCATGTTGGTTTTACTATATTGTTATTGCCACTCTTTAGTAATAAAGTAAAAAATATTGAGTGTTGTATTTTGAAGGAAGACTTTTCTTTTTGATAGTCTTCTATTTTGAATTTTATCTTAAATTCTGAAGCTGACTTTCTTTGGAAAGGAATGTTTCCGTTATATCGTTTTGGATCAGAGTAGACTATGGGGGATACTTCTGTTTTTTAATTTTTTTTTTTTAACGTTTATTTATTTTTGAGACAGAGAGACAGAGCATGAACAGGGGAGGGTCAGAGAGAGGGAGACACAGAATCTGAAACAGGCTCCAGGCTCTGACCTGTCAGCACAGAGCTTGACGCGGGGCTCGAACTCACGGACCCAGAGATCATGACCTGAGCCGAAGTCGGCCGCTTAACCGACTGAGCCACCCAGGCGCCCCAAGGGGTACTTCTGTTTTGAAGCAGATGGGCTAGGCTTATTTTATTAGACCTACTGTGTCACCTTGTAGTTTAATCAAATTGTATGTTTGAAATTAATCATGTGATTTTAAAATTCCTGTTAACTCTTTTCTGAACATTATAAAGATTTTTGAATTTTTTCAATTTTCTCAGTATATATAAGATTGGTTAATTGCCTAAATATAATCTGGGTACTTTTACATAACATTTTATCCTACAACAAACCTTTGCAATAGATAGTATTATTTATGTTGAAAGAAATGGAAACTGGGCTTCCAATAAGTCTTTGATTGCACAGCTGGTAATGCTAGGTGTGACTTCAGAACTTTTACTCTTAAAACTTCAAAACAGGGGTGCCTAGGTGGCTCAGTTGGTTAAACGTCCGACTTCAGCTCAGGTCATGATCTGACCTGAGTTTGAGTCTGTGAGTTTGAGTCCTGCATCAGGCTCTGTGCTGACAGCTCAGAGCCTGGAGTCTGCTTCAGATTCTGTGTCTCCCTTTCTCTCTCTGCCCCTCCCCCTGCTCATGCTCTGTCTCTCTCTGTCTCAAAAATAAATAAAATTAAAAAAAAAAAAAAGAACTTCAAAACAGAGATGATTTTAAATATTATATGAAATACATAGTATAAGAATAAAATTATAGCATTACATTGCAAATTGTGTTCTAATGTGATCTGTAATCTTCTATTTTACTATATTTTATAATTAAAATATAGAATAATTTCCTTATAGCTGATCATTTGTACAGGCTTAATCGTGTATTTTTTTCTGGAAATACCAGTAAAAGATGGTTGTATTTGGTGTTTAGGATCATTTGTATCCATAGAACTTTTCGCAGTCATGTACCAGGAATCAAAGAATGCAAAATTATCTTCTGTTTCAGATAATTGGAGGTAATAAAGCTGTTTATCATTACACTGTCTAGAGTAGTGATTTTCAGATTTTTATTTCTTTAAAAATCATTTGGGGATACTTGTTAAAAATGTAGGTTCCAGGGCATTACTCCCCAGAATACTGGTTGGATAAATTGCATTTTGTTTTAAATAAGCACCCTAGATTATTCTGAGATAGTTGGAATACTTTGAGAAAGTTCCAGATTTAACAAATTAGGATTCTTGGAATATTTGCTTTGTATTCTCACAACCAACTTAGTCCTTTAATAGGAGTATTTACAGAACTCCTGCCTTGTGCTATATATTCTATGGCTCTATGATGCCCATAAATTCCTAGAGAGTAACTTACACGTTAAAAAAAAAGTTCTTTCTTTGATTGTGCAAGTGTAATACATGTTCATTGTCCTACTTTAAAATGAAGAAAGTGAAAATCACAGTACTACTAGCAGAAACTACTTATAGTGATTTTGCTTATTTCTGTTGCAAATGGGGGTATCAGGTTACGAGCATTTTTTGATTTGTATGTATTTTTTCCTTAATACTATATGATAAGCATTTAAATTTTTTTTTTTTTTCAACATTTATTTATTTTTGGGACAGAGAGAGACAGAGCATGAACGGGGGAGGGGCAGAGAGAGAGGGAGACACAGAATCGGAAACAAGCTCCAGGCTCTGAGCCATCAGCCCAGAGCCTGACGCGGGGCTCGAACTCACGGACCGCGAGATCGTGACCTGGCTGAAGTCGGACGCTTAACCGACTGCGCCACCCAGGCGCCCCTATGATAAGCATTTAAAAACAGTGTTCCATTGTATAGTTTAGATATTTAAGCTGTCTAATTATTACTGATGTTATGATGAACATTCTTGTACATAAGTTTTTATTTTTATCTCTGATTATTCCCTTAGGGTAAATTCTCAGAAATTGAATTACTATGTTGAAATTTAATTTAAAAAATTTTAGAGTCCTTTGATCTACATTGTCATGTAATGGTAGACTTCATTTCCAATTATTGTTTCTCACACACCTCTACTCCCTTCCTTTTCCCTACCTTTACATTTTCCCTCTAGTGTTCTAGAGGTACTGCCTTTCTGAATTAAAATAGTCTATAAGCATCTAAAGGAGTTGTGGTTCAAAAATAATTTTGTTATTGAAATTTCATTTTCCTTAAATTATTGTAAATCTTGGTACCACGTACTAAATGTTTTTATTGGAAGATGCTGTCATGATTTTGACTCAGGACTCTAGGAACACATTTCTCCATAATGCAAGAGGTTTGGAGATTTGGTGTATTCTTTCCTGTCTCCCCTGCCTACCAACTTTCCCGTAGCCAGCCACTGTTTTTGACAGGAGGTGGTAGGGGTGGACAGGGATGGGGTATTGTGTGAATGAACATTAAGGGGCAAGGAGTGGATTGAAGGCTAATGAAGACTTGTAGATGATTAGAAACTTTGTAACTAGGGTGCTTCCATTATCTGAATCCATGATAACTGTCCTTGGCCGGCTTCTTTAAGAATGCTTTTATTTTATCAGCTCCAGGAGTTGGCCTGTTACATCCTACTTCATTTGGCCTATTTGATGCCTACCTTGTTACCTGCTGGTTCTGTTCAGGATTTTTTTCTGCATGTGCCCCTCACAGAATGGCATGTTTTCATCTTTTCCCTTACTAGCTCACACTTACAGTATTGATTCACAGCTATTTCAGATATAGGACCCACATGGTAACAGTTGTCATTTAAGTTTGTTGATTTAGACAGTGCTTAATGACAAGATTTCTGTTATTCAGTAGCACTTTTATTAGTATCACTGAAATCTTCATAGTTCTGGAAAATAGTGCCTTTATGTGAGACACTGCATTCTTTGCAAAATATGGTGCTAAATCAGGTACAAAGGACCATAGGTTTTTCTATATGATTTTTATTGCTAATGACAAAATAAAGAGTGATGGCAATAATTAAGTGCTGTTACTCCTTCCTTTAAACCCTCTTCTCCTACCACCCCTTTTTTAAGCCCAGGGAAGGGAAACAAGGTCACATATAAATGATACATGATTGGTCTGTAGGTACACAAAGGACTGTAGTAGTAGTCATCTTCATTGTTGAGGGATTGGGGGAAGGAGATGGAAAAGAAGGGAAATTCCAGGCAGCCTCAGCCGGGAAAAGTAGAACAACCTGGTCTCATGGCCAGAGCACTGTCTTCCCCACTGTTTGTGGGGAAGAATCTGTTTATAATAACTGAGAATGAAATAATGCTTCATTATGAATAATCAGGCTACATATCCTATAGACTTGTGTTATTTGTAAGTCATATGCACTTTCCCCTTAAGTTCACCTGCTTCTGTGTTAAGTAGTAGGATAAAGAGATAAATCAGATTTGATCCCTCCCTTCACAGTCTGATGGGGAAGACATACAAGCAAATAGGTCATTACTGGACAGTGAGCTGAAGCCTCTGATATGGATTAAAGACAGGCTGCTATGAGAACCGCTCAGGTGGGGGGTGGTTAGGAATTGAAGCAGTTTATAATTCTATAACAATGTAGAATAGAATATATAAACACAGTATTCTTAAATATGAAAGGCATTAGAAATCAAAACTTGAACCGTAGTCCAGAGTAGCTACTTGATATCTTCTTAGAACCATGCAGATAATGTGGAGTCTATTCCTCTTTTCCACAATTGACCAAGGCTTAGCATGCATATTTGTCATATTTGTTTGTCCTTTCATCATTTTTGGCAATATAGTTATCCACAAAGTCTACCATTTCTCAAGACATTTTGATAATTGGGAAGCTGAAAAAGTGTTTTAAAAGGCTTCAGTGAACACCTTCAGCATCTACTGAGAAAAGATTGAAGGTTTTTTGTTTTTTTGAAACACCCAAGTCATTTAGTATTAAGTGGGAGTGAGTAAGCGTAATTATTAAGCAAAGTGTTTACCACATTCTCCTCACATAATGAGGTAAACTAAAATGATGAGACTGATTTTTTTGTGTATGTGTATCTCATAAACTGGGCTTGAAGTCTACTTCAAAAGAGACATTCCAGAAATGTTCTCAACAGTGGTAGCCATGTCCAATCAGATTTATAAAGCTGAATAATTGTAATCATTCACTTAAATTTTAAGTTCCTATATGCTTCTCCTTTTTCCCTCCTCCCTTCCCCCCTCCCTCTCTCTATTCTTCCCTACTTTTGACTTCTCTTTTTACTTTATAGTTACTCTTGCAGAGTGTGCTGATGTATAGAATCTCATACTTCATGGACTTGTTAAAATAGAGGAAGTCACTCCGAGTTTTTATATAATGAATTTATCTCCTATGTTATTAATTCTTGGCATGAATTGGTTTATAGGGCCTGATAGCAAGAGATAGCTGGTTCAGTTCAGTTTTCCTATTTTGGGTGTGTGATCATTAAAGTAAATTTGGGGAACAAAGGTTATTTTTATGTCAGTTAAACATACCTATATTGAAGTATTCCTCTTTAAATTTTATTAAATGCTAGATAATACCCATGCATATCTCTGGACATTAAACAAGATATCCTCACTTGTTCTGCGAAGCAAGGTTTTTACATAGAGCACATTTTAGAAAAAAAGTCTTTCTTAGGTGCTATTGAAAAATTAAAATAATTTCCAATTTAGTAACCGTAGTCTCTCAGTTTTCACTGTGCATTCAATTCTTATTAAGCTTTCATTTTGTTATTTTTAATGTAAATGCTGATTTATGTGTATTTGTGTTTTCTTTTTAAAGGATATGTGGGATTAGTAAACCAAGCAATGACTTGCTACTTGAACAGCCTTTTGCAGACACTTTTTATGACTCCTGAATTTAGGAATGCATTATATAAGTGAGTATTCAAAAAGATTTTATAAATAAAATTGATTTAAGAATGAAAGTATAGGTTTTAACTAATAAAATCTAATTTACCTTCTTACACTTATTTGTAAAGTTTGGGGCATTTCTCACTTCATAAAGACATACCTTGAATAGTATTTAAGAAAAAGATCTTTTGAGAGACTGGCATATGAAAAATTTGTGCAGAGAGAGAACCAGAAATGTAGACTAGCAAAGGATAAAATTAATAAGATTTACATTTGGGATAAGCTTACTTTATTTAAGCTTCCCTCACTTATAGCTTTAACATCTTTATTTTTTTTTAAGTTTATTTATTTATTGATTTTGAGAGAGAGTGAGACCAAGCAGGGGAGGGGCAGAGAGAGAAGGAGAGAAAGAATCCCAAGCAGCTGTCAGTGCAGAGCCTGACTTGGGGCTCAATCCCACGAACTGTTGAGATCATGTCCTGAGCCGAAATCAAGAGTTGGACGCTTAACAGACCGAGTCACCCAGGTTCCCCTAGCTTTAACATCTTTATAAAGAATTGTTGTCTGCTTTTTGAGATAATCCGAATATGTAAACCATATTCTCCTTTCTTTTCACTTCTCAGTTTAAGAAACAAAGATATCTTTTTAAACTTACAAACTTTGTTTCTAATTAAAATATAATGTTGGGTGTGTGTGTGTGTGTGTGTGTCTGTGTGTGTATGTTTATAAAAGACAGTATATACACTAGGTATTTTAAAATGCTCTCTGAAAGAAATTCCATATTTAAATAAACTCTAAAAGGCAGACAATTATTTTTGTGAGTATCTAATAATACATTTACTATGCCCTTGTTTTGTATATTTTATTTAAGGTATACATAACTTATTTTTTAAGACATTTCAAAGTACAAATTAACTGATTTTTCCTTTTTTTGTGCTATTCTTATACAGTATCCTTGAAATTATTGCAGATTTATATTTAAAGTATTCTGAGAACTTTTAATATTGATTGTGTTGCTCAGACAGCACTATATTTACATTCATATGTAAGCTCATCATCTAAGTTTACTTGTGGAAATGGACATTGTAATGAATCCCTCTGTACCCATCACCCAGCTTTGGATTTTATCAACTCATGACCAGTCTTTTTTATGGAAAACTTTCCATTCTGATTATTTGGAAGCACACCCCCATCACATCATCTGTAAATTATCTCTCGGGTCAGTGCAGAGGTTTTCCTGATTGCCTCATAATTTTTTTTAAACAATCTGTTCAAATCGGGATCCAAACAAGAGTCGTACAGTAAAACTGTTATGAGTCTTAATCTATTTTATTCCTTTTCATATTTTTTTCTCCTTACAGTTAATTTTTGAAAAGATATATATTTAAAACTGATGTCATTTTTCCTGTACTTTTCCACAGTTTGGATTTTGCTAGTTGAACGCCATAGTGTCATTTAATATTGTTCTGTTCCCTGTATGAATTAATAATAAGGACAAGAGTCTTGATCAGATTCAAGTTCTGTGGTTACTTTTAGATGAGCTTTGCCTTTCATTTGTGTTGCCTTCTTAGGCCTTTTTTTTGTTCAAGTCTAAATTTCTTCTGAATTTATGAATTAGAGAAAGGCTACTATTTCGTTGGATAATAATGGCTTCAGTTAATATTCAAAGGTCTTGCATTATATGATGTTAACATTAATGATGTTTTAAGAATATAAAAATATTTTATAACTAATTTTCAAATATTTTATTTCAATAGATGGGAATTTGAAGAATCTGAAGAAGATCCAGTGACAAGTATCCCATATCAACTTCAGAGGCTTTTTGTTTTGTTACAAACCAGCAAAAAGAGAGCAATTGAAACCACAGACGTTACAAGGAGCTTTGGATGGGATAGTAGTGAGGGTACTAATTCTCTTGTAATGATAAGTGTTTCTAGTATTCAAAGGAATTCTGGGAGACAGTATTATAAATAATATGTATTAACAGTTAATTAACTTTACCATAAACCTTTTCATTGCTTTTTGCTGGGACTTAGAAATAACTTGTTTTTAAAATTTAAGTTCTCAGGGTAAATTTTTGAACAATTAAAATTTTCTTGTAAAGTAAGTTTGGTTAAATTTTACTTTTATGTACTTAAATGAAAACTTTTAAAGTTTATTGTCCTAGATTTTTCTTAATATATTTCTTAACTCTACAGTAAAACATAACAAAAATAGCAAATATCATAGCACCATAAAGCGTGTGTTACTTATAAAATACTATGATCTCTTGATTCTTTTCCTTGTGATTACTTTTTCATCACTATAATGTATAGTTTGTGTTCTTTGTTTAATTTAGAATTATTTTGCGTAGACTTTTCCATGTTCTTGACAGTTTGCTTTTAAACAGAAAATTGATGTTTTGTTATGCTAAATGTGTTGCTGTTTTTAATTAAATTTTATCTTAAAATAGCTTGGCAGCAGCATGATGTACAAGAACTGTGCAGAGTCATGTTTGATGCTTTGGAACAGAAATGGAAACAAACAGAGCAGGTAATTCATCTTGGGTTGAGGGGAATGTCTTATAATAAATCATTCATAAGTGACTTTTATTCTATTGAAATGTTTTAAAACTTTGGGAATAGTCCAGTTGTTAAAGTACTGAATGGGGAATTGAAAGTACTAGGTTCTCACTTGGACATTAACTGAGTCATACAGATCCTCATTAAACCACCTTAGACCTCAGTTTCCTCCTCTTTAAAATAAGGAAGTTGGGTTTTGTGATCTAGATGATCTCTTTTTAACTAAAAACTGTGTAATTCGTGTGTGTGTGTGTGTGTGTGTGTGTGTGTGTGTGTGTGTGTGTGTGTGTGTGTATGTGTGTGTGTGTATGTTGGGATGATTTTTGAATAGTATTTTCAGATATTTACTAAGTAAACTATATAATCTATAGCAGATTAAGTATATTGATTATTACCTTCATTTGACCAAAGAGTTATGCTTTGACATTTAGGATTCCTGTTAATCTGTGACTCTATTTTTCTTCCAATGGAAAAAGAACATGTTAGAGGTGGGGAGAGCATTAGATATATCACTGTGACATGAAGAGTTAGGTTGAACTGGGTGGGTGGGGCTCAAAACTCAGTAAGGAAGAAGGGTTATACTGGCTCTAATGACTGGGGATCACAGGGATAAAAAAGGGATACTAATCTGGAAGATAGCCCGGAGGGTCTGCCCTCTGATTAGAATTATTATGATGGTTTGGGCCAGAGTTTTTCAAACTGGAAGTTGTGATCCTTTCGTGTGTTATGAAATCATTTTTAGTTAATAAACATCAACAGTTAAAAAAATGGAATAGTATAGACAAATATAAGAGAACATCAATAAAGTAACGATAAATATTATTTTGTGCAAATTTTGTTACAGTTAGATGTACTGGATTGTGATCTAAATTATTCTCTTACTGTGGGTTGTTACCAAAACTGATTGAAAAACACTGGTTTGAACCATTTAGAAATGCCCTCCCTGATGTAGAAAACATAATCAAATATGACTGGGGCACATGAATGAAGAAGGCTTCATTATATAAATGGTATTAGTATAGGCAGTGATGTTGGGTCCTAATTTAATGCTAATGTAAGTCCTAGATATTTGAAGAGAGATAAATTTATGGAAGAGGTAGACTAATACACTTTCTTTTCTATTCTTAAGAGATATTGAAAAAATTTTAAGTTTACATAGTGATCTAGTTTCTCTACATAGTCCTATTGTATTTTAGTAACTTTATGTAAATGGTATTAGGGGCAGTTTCTTCTTCATAGGTCTGAAGTTATTCTTCCCCTTATTGTGTCTCTCTCTGGGTCAGCAATTCCATTAAGATCAGCTGAGGCATTCCTGCGGCATTCCCAAATTTTGGTATAAGAATTTTGAAGCAAGACATTCACATGGAGGGTCCTTACTTAGCGAGTTAACTAACTGCCTTTTTTTTGGGGCCAGAAGAACCCCATTTGGCTAAATTTGGGGATTTAGTGAGAGATCCATTCTTTTAAATGAGGATATTTTGACGGAGATGGAGTTGAAGATTTTTTTTTAACTTCTATACATTAAAAAAATTGCAGTATAATGTTTCCCCTCAGAATTGTTTTATGTTTAGTATTGAAAGTTAAAGTTTTATTTGCACCTTGAGCTGGAAGATACGAGTTTAGAAATCAGAATATATTCTTGTGAGAGTGGTGGCATGCAGGTATAAAGCCGTAAAAATAGCTGGTTATTTAGCTATGTAAGTATTAACATGCCTAAAATGATAGATGTATTCTCATCCTAATGAAATGATAATATGAGGCTTAATAGTATGATAAATTGGTAACTGATTTCAACAAAACATATTTTAGTAGTGGAGTTTTTAGTGATAAGAGAAGTGAACTAGTTAATTTTTGTGCATTGATTCTTAAATTAGTGTTAATCTATTTTTATTGATTTTTAGTTGATTTGTGTCAAAACTTAATTTTTTATAGACTTGTAGATAAATTTTTTTAAAAATTTCTTTAATGTTTATTTATTTTTAAGAGAGAGAGAATGGGGGAGGCGCAGCGAGAGGGAGACACAGAATCCGAAGCAGGCTCCAGGCTCTGAGCTGTCAGCACAGAGCCCGACTCAGGGATTGAACTCACAGACTGCGAGATCATGACCTGAGCTGAAGTCGGACTTCTTAACCGACTGAGCCACCCAGGCACCCCTAGACTTTTAGATAAATCTTAAAGCTTTCCACAACTTCAGCAATAAAGAATGAATATCCTTCGAAATTTATTTTTAAAAGCAGGTATTATTGTGTTTTTGTGTATTTTAAAAATGAATTTTAAGGAATACTTTTTAATGTTTTTATTTTTAGGCTGATCTTATAAATGAACTATATCAAGGCAAGCTGAAGGACTACGTGAGATGTCTGGAATGTGGTTATGAGGGCTGGAGAATCGACACATATCTTGATATTCCATTGGTCATCCGGCCTTATGGGTCCAGTCAAGCATTTGCTAGTGTGGTGTGTACCTTTCAGCTGACTGCTTGTGTATCCATACACAGAATACATAATAGCACAGTGGTATAATCTATTGTGAGGTAAGTATCATCCTAGATACACCTTCTTGGGTTGTTAGTAATTCCTGCTCTTAAACTAGCAAGATCTAGAAGATTTTTGACCCTTCAGTGAGTCCTAATAGTGCATGTATAAAAAGGAAAGTGAATGCAAATGTATGGCCTCATGGTTTAGTATTTTATTCTTTCTGATAGATGACTAGATTATCTCACATTATCCTTTTCCCCTATAAATAGTCTATTTTATAAACGCTGTTTTGTGACCATTTTTTTGTATCAGAAAGTACTTTTTGTTTTGTGTGCCTATTTCCATATATTTTTTAAAATTGGGAAAAAAACCCTCTGGTTTTTATGATAGACAGAGGCCACATTTTTTAAAGGAAACATCCCTATTCTTTAAAATCATGCATTGTAGAAGCACAGTAATTTGAAGAATCAGATGTAAATTGATTGATTAAAATTAGCTTAATTATTTATATACTGAGAATCCACTTGGGAGCTTATCTAAGATTTTCTCATTCTTATCTATATCTTAATTGCTTTTTGATAATTTTATTATTGTATTTTATTGTATTTACTTACACAAAAGGAGAGCCATGGAAAGGAGTTTAAGTTGATTTTTAAAATTAGAATGTCCAGAAACATTTATTCTGCATCTATTAGGAGCCAGGGGAGACTTTCAGAGTCATCTTGTTTTGGGCCTTACTTATGTTGTTATCAAGCTGATGGTGGTTTGTAGCTTAAAATCAGTGTTTTTAAAGCTACTCCATACTTTTATCCTCTAAAATAGTGCGTCTAGTATGATTTGTTCCTCTAGCCTCTAGGACAATTATTTCCCTTTGCTTTTTTCTCCTACTTTCATATGGCTATCAAGAAATTATAAGAAGTTATGGAATCAGTCCATGGAAATCCAAAGTAGAAGACCTTTTCTGAATAGTGTAAGATTAAGTCTTCTTTCCTGCACTGTGTTTCAGCCCCTTTCCTGAATAGATTTGAGAAATTTTGTTAATAGTACCCTTTGTGAATTGCCATTCTAGGTATAGAAGATTGGCCTTGGTCTAAGTGGCTAGTTTTGTTTTTCATTTTTGTTTTGTTTTGATTTTTGATTTTTATTTTTTAGTTTAAGGTAGAAGTGTCATATTGAAAAATTCTTGTCTTTTAATACTTATTTCCTAATCGTTTTTAATATTGGCACTTTAGCAGAATATACTAGGGAAATATTTGGTAGTCTCAGGTGATAAAGACAATTTTTTCTGCGTTGCTTTGGTTATGAAAGTATTTTTTATGAAAGATTTTTCACATAAATGTTCAGTTTAGTTTTTTTACATATTAATTGAATATTGAGGAAGCTGGTGCTGTTTGTTTTGTTATATTGGCATATATTTGAGTATTCAAGTATAATTGCTTAGCTAAATCTTTTTGTCATTATTTTTTCACCTGCTGATTTACCACCACTCTCTTAAGTATGTGATAGAGATAGCAATGGAGTGATTTGGAGGATACTTCTGGAGAAGTGAAAAAAGACACATTTCTAAATGACATTCTCCAAAGGTAGTATCCTCCACTGATACATGGATAGTGGTGGTGTTGATTCAGTGGGAATTGGAAGTTATAGCTGTGAAGCAATTATGTGAGCAAGTTTATATAACACACATGCATGCGCTAATAGGGCTTGCAGAAGGGAACTTAAAACTTGCTAGATTTTGCTGGAATCTCTTTAGGGAAATTATAGCAGGTGAACTACCCAAGATAGGGGTTCTAAGGAGGATACTACCTTCAGAGAACTTTAGTTAGAGGTAAGTAAATTCCCATTATTTTCTGAATTCAAAACCTATAACCTACACTTTTGAAGCCACAGAAAGCATCACACAGCCATCTAAAATTAGTTTTATATCACTGCTTGCCATTGTGTATTTTGTTAATTCTATGTGTTTTCAAAAAGAATTAGGTATAAATGTGGATTGTAAAAAATCTAGTTAAATTTCGTTCAGACTATTTAATATTTGGCTTAATTTGACTTGAACTCTTAAAATTTATTTTCTTACTTTTATTAACGGACTCTTTCTTGGATATATGCACACACATAAACACATGTATATACTTACACGTACATTGATAATTCTGTGTTCTGTTTACTGTATATTCTTTTCAATGAGCCACAACATAATAGATACGTGTGTACCGTGAGGTTAACACCTGATGCTTAATCTCAGACAATTAAGTGTGAGGTTCTATTAAAAATTAAAGTTTTTTTTTAAACCTTCATCTGAAACATCCAGTTTCTAGAGTTGTTTTATCTCTGTGTTCAAACAAATTTAACTTGAGAGTAATATTTCGGATTAAAATAGGAATGGAATTAGCACTTAGCTAATTTATCATTATGACATTTATAATAAATTTTTATGGTCATCTTTCAGCATGATTGATAGCAGACTACTTTTTAAATGAGTGCTAAGAATCGCCTGCAGTTTTTAAAATAGCTTTTAATGATATTTTCTTTATTGAATTACATTTTAGTCATTATAGCTGTGGTATTTATTAAATTGCTGGTCTTCATTTTGCCTGGCCAAGTGGGAATCAGTGTTTCATGGTTCTTTTGCCATTCTCTTATCTCTCAGATTGAGTTCTTTTTAACACTCCATCTCCAACAGGATTTAATAGAAGTTTAGGAGGCCTCTTTGATTAAATTTGGGAAATGGTATAACTGTAATCCTCTTTGAGAAGTTAACAGTACATATTTTATTTTAAATGCCCTGAGGTTTCCTGTAGTAGAGAAATTTACTTAACTGTAATTTTCTTTTACTGTGGGACATTTGTTACCATTTTAACAAAAATTCCTTTTTTTACCCTTTAAAAATTTTTTTTAATGATTTGTGAGATAACTAGAACCTTTTCGTTGATTAGAGCAGTCTAAACAAATCTCTCTAAATTTCATAATCAAAGAAACTTGCATCTGCTTATTGCTAAGCACATTTGAGAATATATTATTATAATGAGATAGTCCTAAATACATGCTAATAATAGATAAAAATTGGAAGTATTAATTTTTACTGACAGCATATTTCACAAATTAAGCAAAAATGGTATAGCGTCATAGGTTTGACATTAACTAGGGAGAAGCTTGTCTATTTAATGGTAAATTTTCGACACTATATTTTTATGTATATCTTTTGTCATGTAACATATTTATTGAGTTGCCTACTCTGTGTAGGCATTGTTTTAGACCCGTTTTCTATTTATATACTTTTATTCTATTATTAGGTAAGTACATTTAAATATCTTTATTATCACAAAATGTATTCAGAAGTCTGAAATTGGGTTTATAAGTGTCTTTGGAAAGATCAGATTGTGTGAAAGACTTCTGTTCCATAAGTGAACATAGTTTAATGATTGTTTTAAAGTTTTTAATGCAACATTATTTAATTCATAAGTACTTATGGAATCATAAGCATTTCAAGTGTTTAGTATGCACAAATTTATACCATAGGTTCTACCCTGAATTAACAGATGATTTGGACATTCTTAAATATCTGGCTTAGCCACATAACTCATTTGGATGGTGGAGTGGTCCATATTTGTCCAAATATGTAAGCATCACATAAAGAAAAATCTCTTCCACAGACTCTACCCTCATTTTTCTAGGAATTTGTGTGGTTGGACATAGTGGGAACCAGTTTAAAAAGTGGGGACTTCTGTTTTCAGGAAGATGGAGTAGATGTACATTGCCCTATTCCTCCTGCTAAAACAACTGAAAGTCTTGAACATTATATATAAAATAAAACATAAGAAGACTCTGAAAGGTGGAGAAAAGGCATAAAGACTAGGGACCTCAGGACTCAAGGAATGACATGGGGTGAGTTCCCTGGGTTTTCTTTTCGCCTAATATAGTCCAAACTTGGAACTGAAGAAGCTGGCAACCTGGAAATGAACAGGCACAGATTGAAAAGCCTGCTGTCTCCAGCCAAAAGACCAGGAAAGGGACAGCCGAGCAAGGCAGAAAACTTTTAGGCAATAACCATTCTGCTCTAGCCAAACACCACAGAAACACTGTGGCCCCCATCTTAACTCATGCCAGCCGAAGCTAAGTAGGGAGCCCAGACATCTGTTCTCATGAAGTTGTAACTAGGCTTTCTAGCCCCCTGCCTGGGTAGTTTTCAGAGAAGGCTGAGTAGGTAGGCAGGAGTTTTATCCCTGCCGGCCAGTAACAAACCTTCCCACTACTGTTCTCCTGTTCCCCTGGTTCACTGTCATTAGAGACACATGGGGAGCCTAGCCTTCACTCCTACCTCGTAGTAAAGAGGTGCTTCTTTCTGTCCCTACTGGAATGATGTCAGAAGAGACCTAGTGAAGAGTCAGGATTTTTGCCATCTTTGAACAGTAAAGAGAGTAGCCCCTTCCCACCAATGGTGTCAGTAGAGGCTATCAGGGGAGATGTAATGAGACATGCCTTCCCCTCACAGCCAGGGTGTTATCAGCAGAGGCCTACTGAGCAGTCAGAATCCCAACCCTTGCCCAGCAGTAATGAAGAGCCCCTTCCCACCTCAGGTGTCAGCAGAGGCCATGTGGGAAACTTGGACTTCTTCCACCTGGCAGTAATGAAGCAGAAACCTTTTCTTTCACTGGAGCAGTGTCAAAGGAAGCCAGTAAACCAGAAAATTCAAATAGGGTTTAGAATCTCATAAAACCCAAAATGTTTGGGTTTCATTAAAAAAAAAAAAAATCACTCTATATACAAGAACCAGAAGAATCTTACTTTGAATGAATGTAGAGACAATCAATAGATAAAAACAGCAAAATGACAGATGTTAGAATTATATGACAAATATTTTTAAATAGTTATAGAAATACTTCAGTGGGAGATCCCAAACTTTTTGAAACAAATGAGGAAAATAGGAAATCTCAGGGAAGAAATCACAGATATAAAGAAAAGTGAAAGGGGAATTTAGAACTGAAAAAATGTAATACCAAAGTGAAAAACTTGATGAATAGGCTCAACAGCAGAATGGAAGAGACAGCAGAAAGATTCAGTGAACTTGAAGATAGAACAACAGAAATTGCCCAGTCTAAACAGCAGAGAGAAAAGACTGGAGAACATTTTTAAAAAGGTCCTCAGGACCTATGGGACTATAATAAGAGATCTAAGATTTGTGTCATTGGAGTCCTGGAAGGAGAGGAAAAGGAAGATAGGGCTGGAAAAATACTTGAAGAAATAATGGCTGAAAATTTCCCAAATTTGGCAAAAGGCATAAAGCTATAGATCTGAAGAGCTAAGCAAACTCCCAACAGGATAAATCAGAATCACTCTACATCAAGTCCAATTATAGTCAAACTTCTGGAAACTAAAGACAAATACCTTGAAAGCAGCAAATGAGAAAGTTACCTTTTCTTACAGGGTACAAGCACCCTGATTTCTCATAAGTAAATTTGTCATCAAAAGTTATGGAGACCAGAAGAAAGTGGCACATGTTTTCAAGTGTTGAAAGAAAAGCACAGTCAACTAGAATCTTACAACCACTGAAAATATTCTTCAGGAATGAAGGGGAAATCAAGATCTTGGATGAGGGAACACTAAGGGAATTTGCCACCAGTAGACCTACCTTAAAAAATGGCTAAAGAAAATGCTCTAAACAGAAAGGAAATAATAAAAGGAAGGCGTCTAGGAATGTTAGGAATTAAGAAAGAACATGGTAAGCTGAAAATCTGGGTAAATACAATAGACTTCACTTCTCCTGCGTTTCCTAAATTATGTTCGATGGTTGAGCCAAAACTATAAATTATTTGATGTGGTTCTAAATGTATGTAGAAGAAATATTTAAAACAGTTATATAATAAATGGGAGAGGGTAAAAAGATGTAAAGGTTTCTGTACTTTACTTGCACTGATAAAATGATGACACCAGTAGAATAAGTTATGTGTATATAATACACCTAGAGCAACCACTGAAACACTCCAAAAAACTAGATGAATGAAAATAGAATTTAAAACACACAGGTAATTCACAGTAAAGCAGGAGAAACAAAACAAAACTAAAATAGCAGGCTTAGTTAGACCATTTATATACCAATTAAAGGGTAGAGATTCACATACCAGATTTAAAAACATGACCCAATTGTATGCTTGCTACAAAAAACTCCCTTCAAATCTATTAGTATAGACAGGCTGAAATGTAAAAATATGGAAAACTGTTATATAAATATTGAGAGAAATAGCTATATTAATATCAGATAAAGCAGACTTGAGAGCAAAGAAAATTACTAGAAATAGGGGTATTATTATATAGTGATAAAAGGGTTAGTTCATCAAGAAGACCACAATCCTAAATGTGTATTTACCAAATAACAGAGCTGAAAAATATATGAGAGTGTTGTCCAAAATGAAAGGAGAAATTGACAAGTCTACACTTATAGTTGGAGACTTTAATGCCCCTCTGTCAATAATAGGTAGAACCTCTAGACAGAAAATTCGCAAATAAAGAGCTCAACAACACCATTGACAAACCCCGCATCAGGCTCTGTGCTGACAGCTCAGAGCCTGGAGCCTGCTTCATATTCATATTCTCCCCCGCCCCCTCTGTTAATAATAAACATCTTTTTTAAAAGCTAAACAAAGAAAAAAGAAAAAATTAAAATTGTTGTGTGTTTTTCAACAATGGCAGAATCAAGTTGGAAATCAATAACAAAAAGATAACTGGTAAGCCACCAAACGTTTGAAAAATACACAATGTGGAGCGCCTGGGTGCCTCAGTCATAAGCGTCGACTCTTGATTTTGGCTCAGGTCATGATTTCATGGTTCCATGTCAAGCTTGTGCTAATAGCATGGAGCCTGCTTGGGATTCTCTCCCTCCCCCTCTCTCTGTCCCTCCCATGCATGCACACTCTCGCTCTCCCTTGCTCTTTCTAAATAAATGAGCTTAAAAAAATAAAAAATACTAACAAAAAAGAAAAATACACAAAACATTTAAATAATATGAGTCAAAGAAGAGGACTTAAGGGAAATTAATAAAAACAACCACAAAAACTTTGAAATGAATGAAAATGAAAATATATCAAATTTTGAGACACAGCTGAAGCAGTACTGAGAGGGAAACTTACAGCATTAAATGCTCACCTTTATTAAAATGGTTATATTAGTAAAAAAGGGGAGACGTTTCAAATCAATAAGCTTCCAGCTAACCTGAAAAAAGAAGAGCAACAGGAACCCAAAGTGAGCAGAAGGAAGGGCATAATAAAGAAAAGAGCAGAATCAGTGACATTGAAAACAAAAACAAAAAAATCAGTGAAACGCAGAGCTAGTTCTTTGGAAAGATCAATACAGTTGACACACCTGTAGTAAGGGGGGGAGGCAAAAATTTACAGTATTAGGAATGAAATGAATATCACTACCGATCATGCAGATATCAAGAGGATAATAAGGGACTACAACAAATAACTCTGCACACATAAATTGGATAATTTATATGAATCATTTCTTCAAAAGCACAATAATTTTTCCAGTATGAATTAGATAATGTGAATAGCCCCATAATTGTTAAGGTATTAAATTCATAATTAAAAATTTCTCAAAAATTGAGTCTCCCAAGTTGGGATGGTTTCACTGGAGCCTTGTGTCAAACATTTTAGAACAGTGAGCACCAAGTACACAGTCTTCTTCTAAAAACTAGAAACGAAGGGGACCCTTTCCAATTTGTTTTGTGAAGTTACTTTTATCTTGATTCTAAACCAAAGACAGTTAAAATTGACCAAGCCAGTACCCTTAATTCCTAAAGATAAGAAAATCCTTACCAAAATATTAGCAGATAGAATTAAGCAATATGTAAAAAGGATTATATGCCATGACCAAGTTGAGTTCATTTCAGGGATTCAGAACTGGTCTGTATTTAAAAATCAGAGTTATCTACCATATTGATAGTCAAAAGAAGAAAATTCACACCATCACATCAATTGACTCAGAAAAAGCACTTGACAAAATTCAGTATTTACTCATGATTAAAAAAGAAAAAAAAACTCAGAAAACTGGGAATAGGGGTAATTTTCTCAAATTAGTAAAGAACATATTTAAAAAACCTACAGCTAACATGGTACTTTATAATATAATAATATTTTTGAGAGAGAGGGCGAGTGGGGGAGAGGCAGAGAAAGAGGGAGACAGAGAATCCTAAGCAGGCTTCAGGCACTGTTAGCACAGAGCCCAATGCAGGGCTCGAAGTCTTGAACCGTGAGATCATAATCTGAGCTGAAACCGAGTTGAATGGTTAACTGAGTGAGCCATCCAGGTGCCCCAACATTTTTTTTTTAAAGTTCATTTATTTATTTAAAGAGAGAGAGACAGTGCAAGTGGGGGAGGAATAGAGAAAGGGAGATAGAACCCCAAGCAGGCTCCGTGCTGCCAGGGCAGAGCGCGATGCAGGGCTCAAACTCATGAAACTATGAGATCATGATCTGAGCCAAAACCAAGAGTTGGATGCTTAACCAACTGAACCACCCAGGTGCCCCTAGAATGTGAAGGTTGTTTCTAAGCAAAGATGTCTGTCTACTCTCACCACTCCTACTCATTATAGTCCTGGGAGTCCTAGCCAGCACAATAAGGCAAGAAGAGGAAATAAAATGCATTCCAGTTAAAGGAAGAAATAAAATTACCCCTCCCCCATTTAGGTAACATGATTGTTTTTTAATGTAGAACAGTCCTCAGGCATCTAAAAAAAGAAAAAAACAAACAACCCCCCAAAAAACCCTGTAGAACTAGTAAGTGAGCTTAGCAAGATAGCAGGGTATGAGATAAACATACAAAAATCAGTTGTATTTCAATATAACTAGCAAATAACATGTGCAAAGTGGAATTTAAAGTACAATACCATTTACAAATGTGGAAAAAGAATACCTTACATGTAAATCCAACAAAATATGTACAGGACCTATGTATAAGAAAGTATTAACTCTGAAAAGAATATTAAAAAAAATTTTTTTAACGTTTTTTTTATTTATTTTTGAGACAGAGAGAGACAGAGCATGAACAGGGGAGGGTCAGAGAGAGGGAGACACAGAATCCGAAACAGGCTCCAGGCTCTGAGCTGTCAGCACAGAGCCCGACATGGGGCTCGAACTCACAGACCGCGAGATCATGACCTGAGCCGAAGTCGGCCGCTTAACCAACTGAGCCACCCAGGCGCCCCTGAAAAGAATATTTAAAAAAATGGAAAGACATACTGTTCTCACCAATTAGAAGATTCAGCATAGTAAAAATGTCAGTTTTCCCCAAGATTATAGTTTAATTAACCTTTCTTCTCAAAATCTGGCAAGATTTTTTTGATGATCTAGACAAGCTTATTCTAAAATTTATGTAGAAGGCAAAGAAATAAGCTACACATGGTAAGAGAATTTGGGGAAAAGAAGAATAGAGGGGAGAAATCATTCTACCTGATAAAACTTATTATAGAGCTACAGTAATCAAGACTGGTATTGGTGGAAGGATAGACAAATAGATCAGTGGAACAAAATAGAAAACCCAGATGTACATTTGCACAAGTATGTCCCAACTGATTTTTAAGAAAGACACAAAAGTGATTCAGTGGAGGAAGGATAGTCTTTCAACAAATGATGATGAAACAATTGCATATCCCTATGCACAAAAATGGACCTCTACTTAAACTTTATACTTTGTACAAAAATTTGCTCAAAATGGATCATAGATTTAAATTTAAAATATAAAGTATAAATTTTATTTAAAAAATATAGGAAAAATATCTTCCAGTTCTAGAGTTAAACAAGTTCTTAGATTTGATACCAAAAGTACGGTCCACAAAGGGAGAAATTGAAAAGTTGGATCTCATCAAAATTAAACATTTACTCTTTGAAAGCCCATGTGAATGAAGAGGATAAAAGGAAGAGCTACAGACTGGGAGAACTTCTCTGCAAACCACGTATCTGACAAGGGACTAATATCTAGAATATGTAAAGAAACCTCAAAATAGTAAAAGTAGTAACCTCAATAGTAAAAAAAAAAAAAAAATCCATTTAGACAGTTGGCAAAAGACATAACATTTCATCAAACAGGATATACAGATGTCAAATACAGGAAAAGTCCACTGTCACTAAGGGAACTGCAAATTCAAGCCACAGTGATGATAATCCTTTACCTGCAGAATGGCTAAAATAAAAAATAATGACAGCACAGAAAGCTGGTCACAATGTGATGAAAATGGATCACTCATACATTCTTGATGGGAATATGAAATGTTAAAGGGAGTTTTTTATAAAACTAAACATACAATTACCATAAACCCCAGCAATTATACTCTTGGTAACTTATAGAATGAAAATTTGTGTAAGTTTATGTTCACATAAAAACCTGTGTACAAATGCCCATAGCATCTTTATTTTAATATCCACAAAATGGAATTCGCCCAGAAGTCCTTCATCTAGTGAATGGTTTAACAAACTGTGGTACATACAAACCATAGAATACTACTCAGCAACAAAAAGGAACAAACTATTGATACATACTAAAATTGGAATGAATCTCTAGGGAATTTTTATGCTGTGTGAAAACTAGTCCCAAAAGGTTACATGTGATATGATTCCATTTATATACATTTTTGGTAGAATTTTAGGGTTTGGGGCAGATTAATCATTGCCAAAACTTATAGATGTGGTAGGGCCAGGGGAAGGACAGGAAGGTGGTTACTTAAAAGGGCAACTTGAGGGATCCTTGTGGTTTAGAAACTGTGTTCAGTCTCTTGACTGTGGTGGTGGATATGTGAACCTTCACAGGCGATCAGATTGTATAGAACTTAATACACACACATACACAGACAAATGAGTATACTAAAACTGGGAAAACCTGAATAATATAATGTAGATTGATCAATGTCAATATCCTGATTGTGTATTATACTATAGTTTTGCAAAAAAAAAAAAAAAAAAAAAGTTACCACTGGACGGAACTGGAGTAGAAAGGACTCTGTATTATTTGTTTTGTTGAAACGTTTATTTATTTTTGGGAGAGAGAAACAGCGTGTGAGCAGGGGAGGGGCAGAGAGCGAGGGAGACACAGAATCCGAAGCAGGCTCCAGGCTCTGTGCTGACAGCTTAGAGGGGCTCGAACTCAATAACCATGAGATCATGACCTGAGCTGACGTTGGACGCTTAACTGAGCCAGCCAGGTGCCTCTGTATTATTTCTTATAATTGTCAACTATAATTATCTCAAAAATTGCAGTTAGAAAAAGTGGATGGCTTAGGATAAAGTTCTTTTCCTAATTAAAAAAAAAACAACACAAAAAACCAAAGTATATGTTCTGGAAAGATACATAGTTGGATATATTTGTAAGGAAGACATATTACTGTATATCAGTAGCACAGAATTAGTACATTAAAATTGGTTAGGAAGTTACCAGTGGTAGTTCTGATTTATATTTGATCTGAAAAATAAAGTATCTTATTTTAGTACCCATTTCTGTATTCAAAATAAAATAGACATTTCATGATAAAAAAAAAATTGTAAAAAGAAAAAAAAGAATTCATAGGCAATGCCATTCCTTGGATATATATTATAATTGCACTGTGCCTAGATTTTCTGCTTTAACTATAAAATTGTAGTAACCAGTATTTTTTTATATGAAGAACTAATGAATGATGTAAGAATTCTCTATGTTCTATTCTGAACTCTGAAAATTACAGTCTATAACATGTATAAATTACATTTTGTATAATAGGAGTAAACTAGAAAAAAACTATTATCTTCACTCTGGAATGATGATAAACAATCATGGTCAACCCAAAGCTCACATGATATGTGAGTAATTTAACATACTCAAGAGGACAGCTGATGATAAGCAGAGCAAAAATTTTTGTGTGTATTAATAATGGTGCAGTATAGTATTTTATTCCATTTTTGTAATCCATAGTTTATCTTTTAATATGTAACATATAGTTTAGTATGATTTTTAGTTATGCATCACATTAAATGAAGATAAATGTATATGACCACATTTACATAATTTATTTGTTGAAGGCATAGATGAATTGAAACTAATTTTTATGACTGACTAATCTTGTTTATAATTATCCTGGAGCCAACTTGTTAAATAGTGAATTAGGAAGCTATAGAAAATTATTATAATATAGCTTGAACTGGTTTCCGAGTCTGGAAGATAATGATGGCCATGTGAATCTGTATATATCTATACATTTTCCCAGAAAACCTAGACAAAAAGGAACACAAATGAAATGCGGATAACCTATAACTTCCTCATTACGGGGACAGAATGCCATAAACTTCCAGTTACCTGTAAGTAGCAAAATAATCAAGTTCCAACAGAGCTTCTGTTGCTGCTATAGGTCTATATATGTGGAGAGGATGGAGTGGAAAGCCTTTGAGACTGTGGAACAGAGAAGGCCTTGAAGGACTTAAACAAAATAAATACAAAAATCACCCTCACAAGGAAAAAGTACAACAGGACATGCCAAAAGAGTTTATAGCACCGGCCACAGGGAAGGAGATCTCGAGGGAGACGTGGCATCCTTGGAGGAATTTTGTCTCTGGGACAGAAGATAGAGAAGTATGATGCCTCTGAGTCCGTGGTGAAGAGAAAACCAAAAGAGAAAAAGTGTGTCCTGTAGAATGAAAGACCTCAAGCTCTCCACTCCTGTTACCCATGCATGAAACTACACTAAGTTGACAAAAGTTTGAGGTACTCTCAAACTAAAGAACGCTGCCCACAAAATGACCGGGTGGGTGGGGGATGGGAATCAAATTTACACAGCACCCTGTTAGAAGAGAACAGAAAACAGGTATAAAAGCATTTTAGCTGATAAAAATCCACTCTGCCAAAAAAAAAGCCCTGAGGAAAATAACCACAAAGTACTGTAACACAGTACTCCAGACTAAATTAAATATTCTCAAGCAAAACAAAACCTGGTATCCAAAAATTTAAGGAGAAAAATGAAGAAACAATAGGAAATGCAATATGAATTGATCAAACTCAGGAAAGAAAAGAAAAAGACAAAATTGTTATTAGAAGTGAATAAATTATAAAATGCTCAAGAGAATAGAATGGAATGAAAATCTAAAGAGGGACGTAGAATGAAAATGAGAGAAAGAAAAAAGGATCTCAGAGAAATGAAAGCCTGGCAGAGGGTGTCCAACATAACTGAGTTTGTGAAGAACGCCACAGGGGAACAAACCTTAGGAACTATTAGCCAAGAAAACTTTCTGGAAATAAGGGAAATTTAAGTCTACCTTTTGAAGGACCTTCTGTGTACTTGGGAAAATTGACCTGGAATGATCAGCTCAGACCATATTTTAGTAAGCTGTTAAACTTTAAGGATGAATTGAGTTGGCATCATACACTGGAAGAGCAGCATACAAATCATGGCAACAGAATAGCAATTTGAAGAAATTCACTGAAACAAAGTACAGACCAAGGATTTGACATCTAGCCAAGGTTTTATTCAATTATGATGGCAGTTAGAAATTCCATTCTTGAACATTGAAGAACTTACTGAAATGATACTATATCCATGAGTTCTTCTTGAGTTTATTAGGGGATAAACTCCATCCAGTGAAGAGATCCCCAGGGAAGCTTCAGCAAAAGGACTATGAGCATTTAATGTGTTTATTTATAGAAGTAAGGACTAAATGGAACAAGGGTGGGGACATAAGTAGAAGTATAACATATTATATGTAAGACGAAATAAAAAGAATACCACTCAAAAGGGGAAGGGAGAAAATGAGAGAAAGTAGAATGAGATCATAGACTGTTGAATGGGAAACAGACAAAGGATAACACTTAAAACTGGCAAACTGGACCCTAAAAGCTTAAGTAAAGAAAAGGGGAAAAATGGGGATTAAGGGTGCAAACACAAGTATAATAAATGCACACAACAAAATTACCTTCCTAAATACCAAAAGAAAATGTAAGAAGTAGCAGAACACAGCACATAGAGAAAAGAACACAGTAAATATTACTTAATACAGTAATTATAAACTAGATGAAACAAAACATATCCAATATGAATGGTCTTAAGTTGCCTATTAAAAAGATTTTTAAGTTGGCTCATAAAACATGAAAATTTGGTTTAAGCAAGAATCCATTAGTGGACGCTAAATCTAGGGCGGAAAGTTTAAGACTCAGGATATTTGCACGGTCTCCAAGTATCTCCTTACATATTACATAATTGCTGCGAGGGGATAAAACAATAACTATGTAGTGGAAAAGCTGGATAACACTTTGTCCAGTTGATTAAAGTTCCTATCACCAATAGGGAGGTTGGGGACATCATGGTCTGTGACTGTGATACCCTTAGAAGGACACATCATAATTTAGGTGGTAGTCTAGTAAGGAATACAGAACCTGAATCTAATAAGGAGCATCAGGCAAACCCAAATTGCAGACATTTTATAAAATAGCCAGCCACCTCTTTCAAAAACCCCATTTATGTCATGAAAGAAAGGCTTTGGAACTGTTCCAGACAAAATGAATCTGAAGAGACAGCTAAATGTAATCTGTGATCCTGGGTTCAATTCTCTACTAGTTGGGGAGAAACACATTATTAGGATTAGGAGGACAATTGACGGAATGGGAATATGGCAAAAGTACTTTATCAATCTTAAATTTTCCTGAGTTTGCTAACTCTATTGTAAGAATATCCTTGCTCTTAAAAAGTCATATAGAATTATTAAGAGGAAAAGCATGATATGTAAAACTCTCAAATTCTTCAGAAAAATACACACAATGTGTGTAGGGATGGGAGAATGATAAAGCAAGGGTAGCAAAATACTAAAAGTTGGTGAACTGAGTAAATTACAGACATTTTCAGTTCTTTAAACTTTTCTCTGAGTTTTAACTTCAAAAAACAAATAACAATAAACAAGCAAAAATCAGAAGAAGATAGCTCTAGCTATGAACTATAACCAGAGACCAGTCCACACAGTTCAGTGAAGAAGAATCTGAGTTCCATAATTTTCTCCCCCTACCTTTTTGGTTAAGGTATTGAGTGTTTTACATTTCACTTTCAATTTGGAATGCTTGACTCATTTGATATCAGTCCATGCTAAGCTATATATATGATTTTTCTTAGAGCTTTTTCTGTGTTACATTTTTACAGGATTTGCCTTTTTCGTGCCTAAAATGTGTTTGAAAGAAAAAAAATCATTCTGAATGTGTCCTTTTCTTTGACCTCCAGTAAAGTGCTTGGTCATGTGGAAAAACACCCACTATTTGGTTCTCCTCCCCCCTTCCCCCACCCTGTCACTTCCTTGTGTTCTGAGAACAAAATATAAGATGGATGGGGTTAAAGGCATTTAGAGTATCTTTTCATATTTTTGATCTAATTCCAAAATGAGTTGTACCAAACAATATGTGGATAGTAGTTTTGTAAGTGTTGCCAGCTCTTTCACATTTTGCCAGATCAAGCTTCTTTATTTATCTTTTGAGGAACAACATGTTCTGAATCAAAAGAAAAATATTTGAAGATATTTTGTCCTAATGATAGTTTCTTTATATAGTAAAGAATTTCTTTATATAGGTAAATATAGTCAGTAGTTCTGATCAGACCATGTGTGAAGAGATCACAACAAATGAAATTTGAGATGATGTTATATGTTGTATTAACTAAAATTTATTTTTTATTGTGAAAAATCGGTGATTGAAAATTAAAAATTTTATGCCCACTGATTCTTCACCAATGTTTATACTAAGTTTCTTGCTTCTGTCTTAAGGCTGTATGGAGAGAAGAGAATCACGTGGTTCCTCTAGGTGAACAGTCCAGGAGCTCTCCTACATTTTCAAGTGGAGCAGTATCTGACATGCAGGGAGAAAGTTGTCCGGTGTTTTTCAGTCTTTAGTTCAGTGGTGAATTACTGAATGATGCTAACTGTAGTGATAAATGATGGTTATTAGGTTTTTTTAATGCAGGGATAGTGTGAATTCTTCAGAGTTCTCTGTTACTTACTGTACAGTTTTGAATGTTTCCTTTTATAAGAAGATTGCAGTGATGTATGTAACTGCTTTTCTTCTGGAACTTTTAATCTAAAGATAGGATTTTTATTAGGTTATTTAGCCAAATTCCACAATGTAAAGTCAGCAAAAATTAGGTGGAAATGACTAACTGTGATGTACAGTACTAGGAAACAGATTTCATGCAGAATTAAAGTAATTATTTTGTCACTCAGTTTTTATAATGATATTGCTGTTGATCGTTTTTTTCCTTTTTGCATATTGAGTTCCTAATTTTCTAGCCATCTTCTAAGAATTTTGGTAATTGCAAAGTTTTTATATTCAGGGCTTTAACATTATAATGTTTTTAAGTAATTATAAAACAGTCATTTTTTTTCTTCTTACTAGGAAGAAGCATTGCATGCATTTATTCAGCCAGAGATCCTGGATGGCCCAAATCAATATTTTTGTGAACGTTGTAAGAAGAAGTGTGATGCACGAAAGGTAGATGCCATGTAGAAATTAATACTAGATTACCTGAGTTTATATTCAATATTCAATAGGTCCCTTTTCTTTTAGGGTCTTCGGTTTTTGCATTTCCCTTACCTGCTGACCTTACAGTTGAAAAGGTTTGATTTTGATTATACAACCATGCACAGGATTAAGTTGAATGATCGGATGACGTTTCCTGAGGAGCTAGATATGAGTACATTTATTGATGTTGAAGATGAGGTAAAATATTTATTATACTTATTTGTTAAAAGATAGTAATCCATTTTGGTTGGTCATGTGTTTAATTAAAAGAGCTATTTGAGGAAACCAATTTGACAATAAACTTCATATATTGAAAAAAAAAGAGCCACTTGGGGTAACAACACTGGTGTTGTTTAAACTCTTCTTGATAGAAGGTTTTCCTTTCTCTCCATATTTTGTAATGGCAAGTTATATAAAAAGATCTAAATTTGTATAAGCTTTTATTTCTCACCATAAATTATATTTCACATAATCTTGTTTGATCAGAATAACTCATAATATTCTTTGAAAAGACAAAAAGGATCCCAAACTCTGGAATTACTTCTTTAATTTGAGCGATAATCTTATGTTTCATAACTTTCTTAGCGAAAGAAACCAATCTAGAGGTGGGCTGCACTGTGTTTCTGGCACATAATAAACACAACAAATATGTAAGTAAAATGAGCAAATTGGGTAGTATGGCCTTAATATCTTATATTTGTCTTAGTGTCATTTTCAAGGATTAAGGTTTCTGGGTTATTCTCAGCTAAAGTTTGCCACCTCTTAAATAGGCTAGGTTAGAAAGCTAGAAAATAAAGGTATTTTGTCTGTTTTCCTTTTTTAATTAGTTTTTTTTTTTTGTAGTCAAAACTTTATTTAAATAGTTTGAAGAGTGTAACTTGGAAGGGCACAAGTAATGCTTATCAGTTTCTTCTACTCACTGACCCCTGCAAATCTCTGATTCCCCTAACCTTATTCAGTAAAAGATTCTTAGTATCCTAATTTATTCTTTGGAAACTTCTGATTTCATTATGGGAAATATTTACAATCACTTGAGTTCTTAGAAAGTGATAAATCTTTATTTTTTTCAAAATTACCATGAATCATTTTTTTCTGATTGGAACTTACCACTCTAGTTATAAAAATACCATTTCCCAAGAGCTGAAAAGTGATTTTAAACATTCATGAAGTTTTAGTTAATGCTGTTAAGTATTAAGTGATGATGTGGCATAGAAGAACAACTTTTCTGAGCCTTACTTTGTAAAGTAAGGACAATATTTACTCTTTATAGCTTTCATGAAAAGAGTGCTTTAGATAAAGTAGATGTTCATTGAATGGTACCTATGACCAGGTACTTTTGAAAAGTTTAATTCAAAATAGTATTTCAAACACTTGTGCTTAAGCTAGGAAATCTTTCCAAGGTATACCAAAGTAAACAACCTCTTTACAGGAGTCTTCACAGAGATTAGTATTGGATCAGTTTTCTGTATATACCTAATATATTCTTGTAAAAGGAAATCTTTTACAAATAAAGAAAACCTAGATCTAGTTTGACAGGAACTTTTAGGAAGTTCCAGGTCCATATCTTGGGAGAAGAGATGTTCTGGCCTAAAGGAGCGTCAGGAATGATCTCCAGACTCAGTGCAGAGTTCCAGAGTTGGTTTTCACTTAAACTTTACTTTCTCGAGGGATGAAGACTGTATGTTAGATGCAGTTCCCACAACAAAGTTCTTGACAAAAAGTTGGTGCTTATTATTATGTATTGCCTGGTTAATTTAGGAACTCCTGTATAACATATCAAGAGGCTACATCTTATAGAAGAATTCTCAAACTATTTAAACAGAAACATTTTTAGATATGTATATAAAATATTTAAGGAAAAGGGGCCAAGGAGTTGTTTGGGGATTTCTAAGAAGTAGATTCCTTCAAATTAAATTTGCATGAAAAGGATTTAAAAATCATAAAAGCATGAAAAAGTGTGATTTTTGTTGTTGTTACATTTCTCTCTCCTATATGCTAGAATGTAAGATTCTTGAGGATAGATTCAGTGTTGTTTTTCTTTCTAATGGTGTCTAATGCCTAGCACAAAGATAAATAAAATTGAACCTTTTGTTCAAGAAAAGAGATAATATTCTTTTGGGATTTGAGAACAAAAACTCATTTTGGCATTTAGGTTCACAGCTTTTACAGATTTTGGTGAAAGAAATGGTAATTTACGTTATTACTTTGCAACTATAAACATAAATGGGGTTTAATTAGAATTCTGAATCACTGATTCATTGTATTTGAATTTTAAGGACATTAATAGAAATGTTTTTAAAATACACTTTTCTTAAAATTTAGTGATTCATCACTTACATATAACACCCAGTGCTCATCATAACAAGTGCTCTCCTTAATACCCATCACCCATTCAGCCCATCCCCAACCACCTCCCTCACATCAACTCTCAGACACTTAACCAACTAAGAGCCACCCAGGCACCCCTAGATTTCATTCTTTTTGATGGCTGAGTAATATTCCAGTGTGTGTGTGTGTGTGTGTGTGTGTGTGTGTGTGTGTGTGTATCACCACATATATGATATATACATATATGTATGATACATATGATATATGTATATATCATATGATATATATGTATCACATTTTTATATGTATATATCTCACATCTTTACCCATTAATCAGTCGATGGACATTTGGGCCCTAAAATACACTTTTTTTGGTTTAATTTTATTTAAGGACTCACTCTCTAAGATAAGATAAATTTGCTTAAAATAGATATTTTTATTAATAACATCTGAAGTTATGTGAAAAAGTTAGCATGTAGAGAAAAGGCTTTACTGAGTATATGTTTTTTTTTATTTAACTTGTAATTGTAAGATAATTATGTTTTATTAAGAAATCCCCTCAGACCGAAAGTTGCACTGACAGTGGGGCAGAAAATGAAGGCAGTTGTCACAGCGATCAGATGAGCAATGATTTTTCGAATGATGATGGTGTTGATGAAGGGATCTGCCTTGAAAGTAATAGTGGAACTGAAAAAATTTCAAAACCTGGACTTGAAAAGGTACCTTTTATAGTTTGTGGGTTTTAGTTGAGAGAATAAAATAATCTCTGAGCTGTTATATAATTCTCTAACTGTTGTGACCAATAAATTCTCCTTAGGAGAAGTAATTTTTGAAAAGTAAGACTTTTTTTAAGCTGTTTTGTTTTTTTTTAATGTACATATGTGATCATAATTAAACTTTAGGAAAAAACTGCTTACAGGCAAGAGCATGAATTTTTGGAGGCTGATCTGTAGCTGGGGGGTGGTATGGAAAAGGAGATCACTTCTGCCTTAAAAGTTACACCACGCCTCTAAATCTTTATATAAGAGTTTTCTCATACAGCAAAATGAAAGTTATTTGGCTACATCCATTCATTTTAAGATTCTGGCTCTGGAACTCCTTATGAAATAGTTAATAATAGAACTGATCTTTCTGAGGTAGGAGAAAGCCAAAGGCTTCAGCCTCTCTTGCCTCCCTATCACAGCCTTTAAGGCACTTAAAAAAAAAAAAAAATGATACAGTTCAATGGATTATAATTTGACAACTACAAGATTTGATAATCTCTGTTATAGAATCTTCTATGTCATGGTATCAGTGATTTTTAAAATGTTATCAAACCATTTCTTTCATATTCATATAATCTGCTTTATTGAGGGGAGAATTATAGGTCAGATGTCTTGAGCATGTATAAATTATGAATCAATAGCCTAAAGACTGCAGTAGTTCAAGTCTTGCAAAGTCATATTAAATACAGGGTTTTTAAGGCAGTATTTAAGAATAGAATTTCTCTTGCATTATTCCAACCACCATCATCATTTACCTTTTAAAATTATCTATTTCAGGGCAGATAGATGATCATGAGTTGCTATGTAATGAATAATGTAACAGATATGTTATAACTTAGTGTAAAGAACACTGCATTCAAGCAAGGGTTGGCAAACTGTGGCTCAAAGTCTAAATCTAATTCTCTGCCTATTTTTCTACATAAACAGTTACATCTGTCTTTTTTTTTCCCCCTTGTCTTACTGCTGTAAGTAGGATTTCTTACAGTGTTGAATAGGAGTGGTGAGATAGGGCATTCTTGCCTTATTCTCAACTCAGGAGGAAGGTGTTCAGTTTTATTTATTTATTTATTTTTTAATTTTTTTTTTCAACGTTTATTTATTTTTGGGACAGAGAGAGACAGAGCATGAACGGGGGAGGGGCAGAGAGAGAGGGAGACACAGAATCGGAAACAGGCTCCAGGCTCTGAACCATCAGCCCAGAGCCTGACACGGGGCTCGAACTCACGGACCGTGAGATCGTGACCTGGCTGAAGTCGGACGCTTAACCGACTGCGCCACCCAGGCGCCCCAGGTGTTCAGTTTTAAGTATGATGTTGGTTCTAGGGTTTTTGTAGGTGTGCTTCATTAAGCTGAGGAGGTTTCCCTCATCCTAGTTTCTTAAGAATTTTTATCATGAATGAGTTTTGGATTTCATGAAATGCTTTTTCTGAGTCAGTTGATATATAGGATCACATGATTTTTCTAATTTAGCCTGTATTACAATAGATTGATCTTCTGGCATTGAACCATCTTTGCATACTTGAGAAATGTCAAATCAGCAGATCACTGTATCACAGATATTACATAAATACATTAGAAGATGTTCCAAATCATTTTATTGCTCAGCTCTTTTGCAAAGGAAATGGAATAATCTTGTTTGAATAAAAACATTATTTGTGATTTCTTGATCTTGACTGTGCATACCAGAATAGTCTTCTAATTAGAAACTGCTTCTAAAATTTCAGATTATTATTTTACTTTTACAAAAAAACATTTCAGATATGCATAGTTACAGAGGTTATAACATAATTAAAACGTGAAGGAATGCACTGAATGGAACTCTGATGTATAAAATTATGTGATGACTTTACCATTTTAATTATCTTAGAGGGAATTGTGCCTACAATAAATATCTAGGACAGCTAACATTTTACTCTGTACTAATAGAGAATAGGAAATGCACAAATAAGGGAAATTCTTTCTCTTCTCTGAGGTACTTTTGTTTTTTCCTCTTAGAATTCCTTGATCTATGAGCTCTTCTCCGTTATGGTTCATTCAGGGAGTGCTGCTGGTGGTCATTATTATGCTTGTATAAAGTCATTCAGTGATGAACAGTGGTACAGCTTCAATGATCAACATGTCAGCAGGGTAAGGAGGGTTTTTTATTTTTAATTTATTTATTTTAAGAGAGAGAGAGCGAGAACATATGTGTGCACATGCTAGCCAGAGGGGCAGAGAGAGGGAATCCCAGGCACTGTCATTGCAGGGCCTAACATGGGGCTCGATCTCACGAACTGTGAGATCATGACCTGAGCTGAAATCAAGAGTCAGATGCTTCACCTCCTGAGCCACTCAGGCACCCCAAGGAGGGGTTTTTTAAGATTATTCTGAAAGACAGGAGTAGAGCTATTTCTAATCAACAGTAGGGGTTTATTAAAAATGGGAGACTTAGTTTGTCCAGTGAAGCATTTTAAGACACATGCCAAGTCAGTCTTTTGTTTTTGCTTTGAGTAAATTTTCTAGTTTATCATTGTTACTTATTTTGTTCTGTTCTGTTTTGTTTTGTTTGGGTCTTGCTAAGTGTTTCCAAAGGCAGACTCCCTTTTTTTTTTTTTTTTTTTATCTTGAGCCTTCATGTGGGCTACCTGTTGAGCACTAGAACTAATTGGCTGGTAGCAGCCAGTGATTCTGATCAAATTTTGTGAATTGGTAGTTGTATGGTACATTTTAACTCTGAGATGAAAATTGGCTTACTTGTTGACATAAAGGTAATGATGTTATAGATTTTAGAAGAAGGTAAACACTGTAACGACTTTTTAGATAACACAAGAGGACATTAAGAAAACACATGGTGGATCTTCAGGAAGCCGAGGATATTACTCAAGTGCTTTTGCAAGGTAAATAACTTCCTAATTTGTACTGTTTATAAATTAGAGTTAATTATAGCTCCTCAGCATTTTTTTTGCCATTAAAGAAATTTAACCCAGGGGTCAGCAAACTATAACCCACAGACCAAACCCTGCCTGCCTCTAGTTTTTGGAAATAAAGTTTTATTGGAATGTCACTATACTCCTTTGTTGAAGTATTGTGTGTTGATCTTTTCCCTTTAACAACAGAGTTAAAATAACTTCAATATGGCCAAGAAAAAAACTGGCTGACTCCTGACTTAACTGTAGTAGTGGTTCTAGGACACAGGTTTTTTGAAGACTTAACTGTGTAACCAAGAGGAGATGTGGAATCTTCTCATAAACCTGTCAGGAAAAGCAAAGTAGATTCTCCTTTTTTTTTTTTTTTTTCCTAGAATGTTTTAAGCTTGAACCTATCATCGAACACTTAACATGGTTTTCTAATTCTTTGAAACAAAGAAAAACTATTAAAATATTTGATGCTTGGAAATGGAATCTTTACAATCTACTTTTTGTTGACATTAATCTTTTTTAT